>NC_135954.1:7751830-8351830 GCF_053455715.1 Rhinoraja longicauda
GGGGGGTTCTCCCGCCTGCAGGCCGACCTCAACTGCATGAGGGACCTGTCCGCCTCACCCGGCCCGGGCCCGGGTGGCCCTGCCCCGGGTGGCCCCGCCGTCCCCTGGAGGTACGTGCTCAACCTGTGCGGCCAGGACTACCCCCTGAAGACCAACCTGGAGCTGGTGCTGCTGCTCAAGGGCCGCTGGCAGGGCAAGAACATCACCCCGGGCATCCTGCAGCCCGACCACATCAAGCACAGGACCACTCACGTCCACCGCGAGTACATCTCGCCCGCACAGTCGTACGTGGTGAAGACGGCCACCATGAAGGCGCCGGGGGGTCCCACACGGACTCCGGCTCTACTTCGGCTCCGCTTACTACGCCCTGACCAGGGAGTTCGTGGAGTTTGTGCTGCGGGACCAGAGGGCCAAGGACCTGCTCCAGTGGTCCAGGGACACCTACAGCCCCGACGAGCACTACTGGGTGACTTTAAACCGCATTTCAGGTAAGCCCCTTCCCCCCCCCATGTCCTCTCCTCTCCCCCTTGTCCCCCCCTCTCCTCCCCCTTGTCCCCCCCTCTCCTCCCCCTTGTCCCCCCCTCTCCTCCCCCTTGTCCCCCCCCTCTCCTCCCCCTTGTCCCCCCCTCTCCTCCCCCTTGTCCCCCCCCCTCTCCTCCCCTTGTCCCCCCCTCTCCTCCCCCTTGTCCCCCCCCCTCTCCTCCCCCTTGTCCCCCCCTCTCCTCCCCCTTGTCCCCCCCCTCTCCTCCCCCTTGTCCCCCCCCTCTCCTCCCCCTTGTCCCCCCCTCGTCCCCCCCTCTCCTCCCCCTTGTCCCCCCCTCTCCTCCCCCTTGTCCCCCTCTCCTCCCCTAACCTTCCTCCCCTAACCTTCCCCATCTCCCCCCTTCTATCCCTACCTTCCCCTTCCCCCTCTCCTTCCCCTCTCCTCCCCTTTCCCTCTCCTCCCCTTCCCCCTCTCTCCTCCCCTTCCCCCTCTCTCCTCCCCTTCTTCCCCCTCTCCTCCCCTTCTTCCCCCTCTCCTCCCTTCTATTCCCTAACCATCCCCCTCTCTTTCCCTTCTCCTTCACCTCTCCTGTCCCTAACCTTCCTCCCCTTACCTCCCCCCTCCTCCTCCTCTCCTTCCCCCCTCTCCTCCCTTCTCCTACCCTAACCTCCCCCCTCTCTTTCCCCTTCTTCTGCACCTCTCCTTCCCCTAACATTCCCCCCTCTCTTTCCCTTCTCCTCCCCTCCCCCACCTTCTTCCCTCCTCATCCCCCTTCCCTCCCCTAACCATCCCCCTTTCCTCCCATTCTCCTCTCCCCTCTCCTTCCCCCTCCTCCCCTAACCATCCCCCCTTCTCCCCTCCTTTCCCTCTCCTCTCCTTCCCCTTCTCCTTCACCTCCCTTTCCCCCTCCTTTCCCTCACCTACCCTAACCTCCCCCTCCCCTCCCCACCCCTTCCCCAGGTGAGACGGCTGCATCGTTTCGTATCCGACAGCAGGTCTCAACTCACTCCAACAGCGCGCAGATGTGCTTGGCGATCTCCTTCTCAATGTATCGATACAGCGGTGGAGTTGCTGCCTCGCTGGGCCAGGGACCCGGCTTCCACCCTCAACGGTGATCCTGAGTCCCTGTGACCCTGCGTGGGGTTTCTCCGGGTGCTCCGGTTTCCTCCCACACCCCCAAAGACGTCCCTGGTGTGTGTAGGATAGTGTTAGTGTGCGGGGATCGCTGGGCGGCACTGAGTCGGTGGGCCGAAGGGCCTGTTACCGCGCTGTATCTCAAACGAAACTGAAGCTTCGCCAAACCCACATGAACACTGCACACAATCTCTCTCTCCCTCTTTCCCTCCCTCCCTCTTTCCCTCCCTCCCTCTTTCCCTCCCTCCCTCTTTCCCTCCCTCCCTCTTTCCCTCCCTCCCTCTTTCCCTCCCTCCCTCTTTCCCTCCCTCCCTCTTTCCCTCCCTCCCTCTTTCCGTCCCTCCCTCTTTCCCTCCCTCCCTCTTTCCCTCCCCCCCTCTCTCTCTCCCCCTCTCTCCCTTTCCCTTTCTCCCTCTCTTTCTCCCCCTTTTTCTTTGTCCCTTTCTTTCTCCCTCTCTTTCTTTCTCCCTCTCTTTCTTTGTCCCTCTCTTTCTTTCTCCCCCTTTCTCTCTCTCCCTTTCTCTTTCCCCCTTTCTCTTTCCCCCTTTCTCTTTCTCTCCCTTTCTCTCTCTCCCTTTCTCTCTCTCTCCCTCCGCACTTCCCAACTGATTTGCATTTTTTCTCCAGAATTCTTTCGTTTTTAGATTTGTTTCTCTCCCCGCCTCCTGAAAGATTGTTTCAAAGTTCAAATGCGCGCAAATTAATCATTTAAAGTCATCCAAATGCTTTCCTTTCGAGAAATAATTAACAGCAATTGTTTACAGTTGGTGGGGGGGTGGCAGTGTTAATATTCACCACCCCTCCCTTCCCCCTCTCTCCTCTCCCTCTCTTCCCCTTCACCTCCCCGTCTCCCTCCCTCCTCCCTCCCTACCCCCTCTCCTCCCTTCTCCCTCTATTCCTCCCTTCCCCCTCTCCTTCCCTCCCCCTTCCCTTCCCTCCCCCTTCCCTTCCCTCCCCATCCCTCTCCTTTCCACTTCTCCATCCCCCTCCCTCCCTTCCCCCTATCCTCTCCCCCTCTCCCTTCCCCCTCTCCTTCCCTCCCCCTCTCCCTCCCTCTCTCCTTCCCTCCCCCTCTCCCTCCCTCTCTCCTTCCCTCCCCTCTCCTTCCCTCCCCCTCTCCTTCCCTCCCCCATCCCTCCCCTCCCCCCCATCCCTCTCCTTTCCCCATCTCCATCCCTCTCCCTCCCTTCCCCCTATCCTCCCCCCTCTCCTCACCCCCCCCCCCCCCATTGACCTTGGCTTGCATTTCTTGCTGTGAATGTCAAAAATAAATCCTCTTCCGTTCTGATTAACATTTCAACCGCAGGCATTTTTGCTCGTGTTAAAGAGAAATGGTGTCATAAACCAGGTCAGAGACACACACGTGGTGAAACCGAAGGCAGGGTTTCCTTGATAGACACAAACTGCTGGAGTAACTCAGCGGGTCAGGCAGCATCTCTGGTGAGATGGAATGGGTGACGTTTTGGGTCGAGATCCTTCTTCAGACCCTTGATGTGAGAAACAGAAACTGTGTTCCTAAGCTGTGTTCTCAATTAGGCCATTCGGCCCATCAAGTCTACTCCGCCATTCAATCATGGCTGATCTATCTCTCCCTCCTAGTCCCATTCTCCTGCCTTCTCCCCATAACTTCTGACACCTGTACTAATCGAAAATCTATTTATCACTGCCTTAAAAATATCCACTGACTTGGCCTCCACAGCCTTCTGTGGCAAAGATTTCCACAGATTCACCACCCTCTGACTAAAGACATTTCTCCTCACCTTCCTAAAGGAACGTCCTTTAATTCTGAGGCTGTGACCTCCAATCCTAGACTCTACCACTAGTGGAAACATCCTCTCCACATCCACTCTATCCAAGCCTTTCACTATTCTGTATGTTTCAATGAAGTCTCCCCTCATTCTTCTAAACTCCAGTGAGTACAGGCCCAGTGCCGACAAACGCTCATCATAGGTTAACCCACTCATTCCTGGGATCATTCTTGTAAACCTCCTCTGGGCCCTCTTTAGAGCCAGCACATCCTTCCTAAAATATAGTGCCCAAAGTTGCTCACAATATTCCAAATGTGGCCTTACCAGCACCTTCTAGAGCCTCAGCATTACATCCCTGTTTTTGTAAACAAGTCATCTTGAAATAAATGCTAGCAGTGAGTTTGCTTTCTTTACTACTGATTTGACTTGCAGATTAACTTTTTTGGGAATCCTGCACCATCACTCCCAAGTCCCTTTGCACCTCCGATTTCTGGATTTTCTCCCCATTTAGAAAATAGTCTACCCCATTATTCCTACTACCAAAATGCATGGCTCCACACTTTGCCACACTATATTCCATCTGCCACTTCTCTGCCCACTCTCCCAACCTGTCCAAGTCCTTCTGCAGAGTCCCTGCTTTCTCTACACTACCTGCCCTTCCACCGATTTTCATATCATCCGCAAACCTGGCCACAAAGCCTTCGATCCCCTCGTCCAAATCATTAATGTACAAAGTGACGAGCAGCGGCCCCAGCACCGAGCCCTGCGGAACTCCGCTAGTCACTGGCAGCCAAGCAGGAAAAGCCCCCTTTATTGCCACTCTCTGTCATCTGCCGTCCAGCCAACCTGCTATCTATCTCTGCCTTAAAAATGATCCACTGACCTGGCCTCCACAGCTGTCTGAATGAACCAGGTGCCAACCTGTCTCTGTCTGCTGATAATATCTGTGATACACAGAGATGTTTTGTTGAGGTTTTTGGTGACAACAGCTTAATGGTAGCTGTTTGTAACATTGACATCTCCAGGCACAGCGGACTGATAATCTGAAAGGTTGGGTCTGCTGTTCGTCAGGTGCAGCTCCAGCTTTGTTGATTGTTAGCATTGGACCTAAGCCATTGCAAGCTGTGGCGTTAGAGCATTTTTTTTTATCATCAAAGGATTACAGAGCCTTTGAGGCTCTCCGTAAAGCAATTCCAGTTAATCCCATTCCCCTCTGTTTCTGTGTAGCCCGTAAAATTATTTTCCTTTAGGAATGGGAGTAATAGGTCGGATAGACGCACAGAGTCTCTTGCCCAGAATGGGGGAATCTAGAACCAGAGGCTGGCCTCCAAACCCTTCCGAATTTGGCGGAAAGTTTCCGCTTTCTTGTTTCATTTCCGCCATTTAGATTTCATTTCGCGTATTTCGGTAAAAACACGTGTCTCGCCGTTCGCCCGGCCTCGCCCCGCCGCTCGCTGGGCCTCACCGGGCCGGGTCTCGCTTCATAGCGTGAGGCCCGTTGATGTTGAGAAGGGATGGGGGGGGGGTGTTGGGGTTGGGGCGAGGGGAGTAGGGGTGGGGGAGTGGAAGGGAGGGGGAGGGGGGTGGAGGAGGGGGGAGGGGAGGGGAGGGTGGAAATGGGGAGAAGGGGGGGGAGGAGAGTGGGAGGGGAGGGTAGTAGGAGCGCAGGGGGGACATGGACTGTTGTGATTTGCTGTTGAAGACCACTGGAGCAAGTCTGTCTTCAATGAAATTAGGTATGTGCAGTTTTAGACAATAGACAATAGGTGCAGGAGGAGGCCATTCGGCCCTTCGAGCCAGCACCGCCATTCAATGTGATCATGGCTGATCATTCTCAATCAGTACCCCGTTCCTGCCTTCTCCCCATACCCCCCTGACTCTGCTATCGTTAAGAGCTCTATCTCGCTCTCTCTTGAATGCATTCAGAGAATTGGCCTCCACTGCCTTCTGAGGCAGAGAATTCCACTTAATTTAAATGAAACTCTTTCTTCATAACTTAGTCATACATTTTATGACCATTGGTCTTTTATTTAGTACCAAGAGAATTGGGATGTGTAAGGAAAAAGCAAAATGGAAAAAACAAAAACAAAACAATTTTTTCTTTGTGTTATGAAAAGTATTTTTGTTCAATAACCTTTCTATAAATAGCAGAGTATACTCATGACAGGCCTGACATTGTACATGTAGTCCAAGACCTACAGACTGTTGGAAATAATCACTGTTTTTCACACATGAATGTAGCGTATGCTCATTTGTCGTGCATACTTTTGTTTTGCTGAAAAGTTGCATTACGTGCCATATCATGAATTTTGATGTAAAATTCAGAATTTTGGACATCAAAATTATGAGTTTGCAAAATTAAATGTTGGGAGATCTGCAGAGGACATAGGTTTAAGGTGAGGGGGGGAGGGAAGAGGGGTATGTTTTTCCGACGCAGGGTGGTGGGTGTATGGAACGAGCTGCCGGAGGAGGTTTTGTTGAGGCAGGTAGTATTGCAACGTTTAATAGACATTTATAGACAGGTAATAATAATATATTCCTTTATTCGTCCCACAACGGGGAAATTTACAGTTTTTACAGCAGCAAAGTGGATAGCAAGAGATCATTCATTACAAAATAAATAAAAGATATATAAATTGTCATCAGTTTTCTGTGTGTTCTTAGGTGTTACTGTTGACTCGTCTGCTGGGAGCAGTGCTGGTTGTGCAGTCTCACAGCAGCGGGAAGGAAGGACCTCCTATATCTCTCCTTCACCTACTTGGGGTGAAGGAGTCTGTCACTGAAGGAGCTATTCAGTGCAGTGACAGTGTCCTGCATGGGGTGGGAGTCGTTGTCCAGCAGCGATGTTAGGTACATAGATAGGACAGGTTTAGAGGGATATGGGCCACACGCAGGCAGGTGGGACTAGTGTAGCTGGGACATGTTGATGGGGGTGGGCAAGTTGGGCCGAAGGGGCCTTTTCCCACACTGTATGACTCGATGACTACCCTGTTCTTTTCGACACATGGAACTGCAGTAACTCAGTGGAGTCACTCCAGCACTCAGTGTCATGCCCTGAAAACAAGGAAATGGAGTTGCTGCTTTAGCAAGGGAAGACACACAATGCTAGGGTAACTCAGCGGGTCATGCAGCATCCCTGGAGAACACATGATGTTTCAGGGTGTTGTGGGAAGAGGAAGGAAGAATGACTCGGAGAAACTAAGCAGCCTCCGGATCTGGTCTCTTCACATTAGAGGTCGTTCAGTAATCTTATTGAAACAGTACACGCAGAGCTGAATGGGAGACTTGACGTTTGCTTCAGCAGTCTAGGACCAAATGTCAAAATCTCAAAATAAGAGTTCATAGGATATAGGAGCAGAATTAGACCATTTTTAGACCAGAATTAGATCGGCCTGTCAAGTCTACTCCGCCTAGGGTTGCCAACTGTCCCATGTTAGCTGGGACATCCCGTATATTGGGCTAAATTGGTTTGTCCCATACGGCTGTGGGCCCTGACACTGTAGGCCCAGACAGAATCGGTCCAGAGGCCCAGGCGCCGCCTAACGGAGGTTACGTAGCAACCCGCCTTCCGGCCCGGGCGGCCGCCATAGGTGGAGCGGGAGCACGTGACCGCTGGCTGGGTGAGGCCACGTGGGGCGGTGACATCACCTTTTGTCCCTTATTTGGGAGTGAGAAAGTTGGCAACCCTAACTCCGCCATTCAATCATGGCTGATCTATCTCTCCCCCCTCTCAACCCCATTCTCCTGCCTTCTCCCCATAACCCCTGACACCCTTGTTAATCAAGAGTCAAGAGGTTTATATTTCAAGCCTGAGATTAGATTTGTTTTTAACCCAGAGCTGAATAGGTAGGGTGGATGTAGTCTTTTACCCAGAGTCGGGGAATCAAGAACCACGGGACGTAAGTTTAAGATGACGGGAACGGTTTAATAAGAACCTGAGAAGTAACCTTTCAACGCAGAGTGTGGTGGATATTTAGAAGGAGCTGTCAGAGGGGGTAGTTGAGGAGTCTGTGTGGAGTTTACATGTTCTCCCTGTGACTGCATGGGTTTTCTGCGGGAGCTCCGGTTACCTCCCACACTCCAAAGACGTTGGATTGGAGGGTTAATTGCCTTCTGTAAATTGCCCTTCGTGTGTAGGATACGAAAGTGGGATAACATCGAACCAGTGTGAACGGGTGATCGATGGTTGGCATGGACTCGGTGGGCCGAAGGGCCTGTTTCCAACTTGTATCTCCAAACTAAACGTAACTGCACAACCTTTAGAACTGTCGGGGCGGCACAGTGGCGCAGGGGTAGAGATGCTGTCTTACAGCGCCAAAGACCCAGGTTCGATCCCGACTAGGGGTACTGACTGTACGGAGTCAGTCTCCTATGAACTCTTATTTTGAGATTTTGACATTTGGTCCTAGACTGCTGATGCAAAAGTCAAGTCTCCCCTTCAGCTCTGCATGTACTGTTTCAATAACAGTACGGCATGGTGGCGCAACGGTAGAGTTGCTGCTTTACAGCGAATGCTGTCTTACAGCGCCAGAGACTCAGGTTCGATCCTGACTACGGGCGCCGTCTGTACAGAGTTTGTACGTTCTCCCCGTGACCTGCGTGGGTTTTCTCCGAGATCTTCGGTTTCCTCCCACACTCCAAAGAGTGTGTAGGTTAATTGACTGGGTAAATGTAAAACAAATTGTCCCTAGTGTGTGTAGGATAGTGTTAATGTGCGGGGATCGCTGGGCGGCGCGGACTTGGTGGGCCGAAAAGGCCTGTTTCCGCACTGTATCTGAAATATGAAAAAATATGAAATATAAAATAAAAATAAGATTACTGAACGACTTCTACTGTGAAGAGACCAGATCCGGAGGCTGCTTAGTTGCGTGACCTGCGTGGGTTTTCCCCGGATGCTCTGGTTTCCTCCAAAGACGTACAGGTTGGTAGGTTAATTGGCTTGGTAAAATTGTCAATTGTCCCGTGTGTGTGTGTGTGTGTGTGTGTGTGTGTGTGTGTGTGTGTGTGTAGGATAGTGACAGTGTGGGGATCGCTGGTCTGCGCAGACTCAGTGGGCTGAAGGGCCTGTTTCCGCGCTGTGTCTCTAAACTAAACTCAGCTGTACTGTTGCATTTGCTCTGGTAGCACAACATGGCTCAATGTCTCATACTGCTCTGGATAATGTGAGTCAACATAAATACAGAGAAGGAAAGAGAGAGCTTTTATCGGAGGTGGTGGCGTATGTTTGGATAACGGTTTGAAAAGCGGTGAGTAAGTTGGATGGATTTGTGGAAAGAATTTCAGTGTTCCGAGGCAAGATGACAGAAGGCTTTGGAGTGAGTAATTTTATTAGCCTTGGTTGTTGATCCTCTGAGAGAGAGTCTTTTTCCATAGTGTACAAGCTTAAGAAAAGTACAGGGATAGACACAAAAAGCTGGAGTAACTCAGCTGGACAGACAGCATCTCTGGAGGGAACGAATGGGTGACGTTTCGGGTCAGGACCCTGCTTCAGATGTTTAGACTTTAGAGATACAGCGCGGAAACAGGCCCTTTGGCCCACCCGCTCCGCGCCGACCTGCTATCCCCGTACACGGGCAATATCCAACACACACTAGCGACAATTTACCATTTTTACAGAAGCCATTTAACCGACAAACCTTTGGAGTGTGGGGGGAAACTGGAGCACCCAGAGAAAACCCACGCGGTCACAGAGAGAACGTACAAACTCCGTGCAGACAGCACCCGTGGTAAGGATGGAACCCGGGTCTCCGGCGCTGTAAGGCAGCAACTCTACTGCCGAGCCAGCCCTGTATGGTGCTGTTGAAATTCTGTCCTTTAAATATGAGGAACAGTTTTAGGTCATCCATCTCGAGTGATCATAACAAGAGGAGTTGAGTATAGGAGCAAAGAGGTCCTTCTACAGTTGTACCGCACCTGGTGAGACCGCACCTGGAGTACTGTGTGCAGTTTTGGTCTCCAAATTTGAGGAAGGATATTCTTGCTATGGAGGGCGTGCAGCGTAGGTTCACTAGGTTAATTCCTGGAATGGCGGGACTGTCGTATGTTGAAAGGCTGGAGCGATTGGGCTTGTATACACTGGAATTTAGAAGGATGAGGGGGGATCTTATTGAAACATATAAGATAATTAGGGGATTGGACACATTAGAGGCAGGAAACATGTTCCCAATGTTGGGGGAGTCCAGAACAAGGGGCCACAGTTTAAGAATAAGGGGTAGGCCATTTAGAACGGAGATGAGGAAGAACTTTTTCAGTCAGAGAGTGGTGAAGGTGTGGAATTCTCTGCCTCAGAAGGCAGTGGAGGCCAGTTCGTTGAATGCTTTCAAGAGAGAGCTGGATAGAGCTCTTAAGGATAGCGGAGTGAGGGGGTATGGGGAGAAGGCAGGAACGGGGTACTGATTGAGAGTGATCAGTCATGATCGCATTGAATGGCGGTGCTGGCTCGAAGGGCTGAATGGCCTACTCCTGCACCTATTGTCTATTGTCTATTATTCGCTGTGGTCACACCTGACGAGCCACAGCCTTCATCTAACCTTGTGTACAATGTGCGGGTCAAGTCTCTTTGCACAGAGGGTGGTGAGTGTCTGGAATGCACTGCTGTAGCTGGGACATGTTGGTGGGGGTGGGCAAGTTGGGCCGAAGGGGCCTTTTTCCACACTGTATGACTCGATGACTGCCCTGTTCTTTTCGACACATGGAACTGCCGTAACTCAGTGGAGTCACTCCAGCACTCAGTGTCTTGCCCTGAAAACAAGGAAATGGAGTTGCTGCTTTAGCAAGGGAAGACACACAATGCTGGGGTAACTCAGCGGGTCATGCACCATGTGACATTGAAGTGACTTTTGAACAGGCAAGCAGATATGCAGAGAATGGAGGAGTCCGAATTATGTGTAGACAGATAACAGTTGGCATTATGGTCGGCACGGACCACTGTGGGCTGAATGGCCTGTTCTTGTGCTGCACTGTTCCACTGGCAAAGCTTGGCATTTGTGATCCATCCCAGTGCAGCAGTGGGTAGAGTTGAGCGTCTGACCAGAGCGGTATAATTCTCTGTGGAATTCTCTGCCACAGAAGGCAGTGGAGGCCAATTCACTGGATGTTTTCAACAGAGCGTTAGATTTAGCTCTTAGGGCTAAAGGAACCAAGGGATGTTGGGGGAAAAGCAGGAGCGGGGTACTGATTTTAGATGATCAGCCATGATCATATTGAATGGCGGTGCAGGCTCGAAGGGCTGAATGGTCTACTCCTGCACCTATTTTCCTATGTTTCTATGTGTAATGGTTGTGTTTGGAGATAGACACAAATTGCTGGAGTAACTCCACGGGTCAGGCAGCATCTCTGGAGAACATGGATAGGTGACAATTCGAGTCGGATGAAGGGTTACGACCCTAAACGTCACCTAATCCTTTTCTCCACAGATGTTGCCTGACCCGCGGAGTTACTCCAGCACTTTGTGTCTATCTTCGGTAGAAACAAGCATTTGCAATTCCTTCCTACACATTGGTTTTGGTCGGGTCAGATCTTGATATTTTACCTGAGAAAACCTCCCATATTGCTAAATGGGTTGTTTCCGTGATATGGATCCAGTAAGGATGAAGGAATAGCAATATATTTTCCAATTCCGCCAGGATTGTAGAGATGAATGTGGAATTCATTGGGTGCCGTCAATGGATATTTTTAAGGCAGAGATAGATAGATCGATTCAAAAGAGAACTAGATAGAGCTCTTAAGGATAGCGGAGTCAGGGGGCATGGGGAGAAGGCAGGAACGGGGTACTGATAGAGAATGGTCAGCCATGATCACATTGAATGGTGGTTCTGGCTCGAAGGGCCGAATGGCCTACTTCTGCACCTATTGGCGATAGATAGATAGATAGATAGATAGATAGATAGATAGATAGATAGATAGATAGATAAATTCTTGATTAGTATGGGTGTTGGAGGTTATGGGGAGAAGGCAGGAGAATGGGGTTAGGAGGGAGAGATAGATCAACCATGATTGAATAGCGGAGTAGACTTGATAGAAACATAGAAAATGGGTGCAGGAGTAGGCCATTCGGCCCTTCGAGCCAGCACCACCATTCAATATGATCATGGGTGATCATCCAGAATCAGTACCCCGTTCCTGCTTTCTCCTCATATCCCTTGATTCCGTTAGCCCTAAGAGCTGTACTCTCTCTCTCGAAAACATCCAGTGAATTGGCCTCCACTGCCTTCTGTGGCAGAGAATTCCACAACTCTCTGGGTGAAGAAGTTTTTCCTCATCTCAGTCCTAAATGGCCTACCCCCTTATTCTTAAACTGTGACCCCTGGTTCTGGACTCCCCCCGACATCGGGAACATTTTTCCTGCATCTAGCCTGTCCAAACCCTTAATAATTTTAATAATTTTGAATGACCTAATTCTGCTCCTATCACTTATGAATCTGTGCGTAATGGTGTTTTCATGTGAATGCTGTTCTTATCTTGGGTGGTAGTGGTCACTGTTTAAGGTGGTGCTGTTGGTATAAGCTAGGTTTGTAAACAGGTGACACCTGTCACCATTTTCTGGATGGTGTCCATTGTTGCCCAGTTCAGGGTGGTGAGTGGAATGTAGTCAAACTGAGTACATAGTCCCAGATGGTGCCATGTTTTGAGTGATTATTTATATCTTTCTTGTGTGAGAAGGAACAGCCGATGCTGGTTTCAACCGAAGGCAGACACAAAAGGTTGGGGTAACTCAGTGGGTCAGGCAGCACCTCTGGAGCAAAGGAATAGGTGACGTTAGGGGTCGGAACAACTTCTTCAGATATATAAATTGGAATCAGGGTCCGCACCCAAGACATCACCTGTCCATGTTCTCGAGATGTTGAGTTGAGTTTATTGTCACGCGTATCGAGGTACAGTGAAAAACGTTTGTTGCGTGCTAGTCCACGAATCTGTCCCTAAATCTGGACATGTGCACTCTCACACTTCTGCACCTTTTGCCTGATGGGAGAAGAGGGAGTGGCCAGGGTGCGACTCGTCCTCAATTATGACCAGCTGGCAGTTTTCGCAATAATTGTTACCAACGCTGTTCCTCTCCAACTTCCAGACACTAACTGAAATGAAATTTCACGGCTTTTCTGCTGGCATTTGAACTTGGGTCTGTAAATGATAAGCCCAGGCCTCATAATTCTCGGTCTGGAAATTGAAGCACTACTTTGCCACTGTATGCAAGTCCAGACGGTTAGATTTACTTTGAACATTAGAGATACATTCGAGTCCACGCCGACCAGCGTTTACCCCGTACACTAGCACTATCTTTAGGGGAGGCACAGTGGAGTTGCTTCCTTACAGCGCCAGAGACCCGGGTTCGATCCCGATTATGGGTGCTGTCTGTGAGGAGTGTAGGTTTGAAGGTTAATTGGCTTGGGTTTGTGTACTTGGTATCAGTGTAAATTGTCCCTCGTGTGTGTAGGCTTGTGTTAGTGTGCGGGCATCGCTGGTCGGTGTGGACTCGGTGGGCTGAAGGACCTGTTTCCGTGTTGTATCTCTCAAGTAAACTAAAGTCTTACACACTAGGGACAATTTACACTAAACTCTTACACACTAGGGACAATTTACACTTTTTACCGAAGCCCACAAACCTATGCGTTTCTGGAGTGTGGGAGGAAACCGGAGGACCCGGAGAAAACCCAGGCAGGTCATGAGGGAGAACGTACAAACTCCGTACAGACAGCGCCCGTGGTCAGGATTGAACCCGGATCTGGCGTCGTAAGGCAGCAACTCTACCCTGCGTCACTGCGTTAAGCTTGGGCATTGGGCAAAAATCAAATCACTTTTCGTTTTCACATTTTTTAAATTTCTCTTTTCTTTGGGCGGAGGAGGAACATTTCATGAATGTGTTCTGAAACCAAAATTCCTGGCATCATGTTTGGCACAGAAGTTGTGGAGCAAAGTCTGTGTTTGGTGTAGTTTTCGTGCTGTTGAGTGTTTCAGTGTAGTTTTCGTTTATAATAATAATAATAATAATGCATTACATTTATATAGCGCTTTTCAAATACTCAAAGACACTTTACAGGGATTTCTAGAACATAGAGAAGTGAATAAATAGATAAATAAGTAAACGAACAGAGAAAGGAGACAGAAGGTGAGGTGACCTTCAGTGGTTGAAGGCAGTGCTGAAGAGGTGAGACTTCAGTGATGTTTTGAATGTGGTGAGTGAGGAGGAGTCTCTGACGGTTTGGGGTAGTGAGTTCCATAGGGTGGGAGCAGCGATGGAGAAAGCCCTGTCCCCCCAGGATCTGAGTTTGGTCCGGATGGGGGGGGACAGGAGATTGGCAGCAGCAGAGCGGAGGGTGCTGGTGGGAGTGTGTCTGTGGAGGAGGTCGGTCAGGTAGGATGGGGCCAGGTTATGGAGGGCTTTGTAGGTCATGAGGAGGATTTTGTACTGGATTCTCTGGGGGATGGGGAGCCAGTGGAGTTTGTAAAGGACGGGGGTGATATGGTCACGGATCGGGGAGTGGGTGAGTGGTTGGAATGTTTTAGTTGTCGTGTTTTAGAGTGGGTTGTGTATTGTAGTGTTCTAGTATAGTTTTAGAGAAGTTCTCGATCATCTATCTTAAAAGTAGTTTTATTTTAGCTTGTTGCATTTGCTTGCATTTAATTTTTATTATTCTTCTGGCCCATAAACATTGTTAATCATACGACAGCTCAATGCAAACTAAATTATTCAGTTTAAACATTTTTAATTTGAACCAGACATGTTTCATTTGAACCAGACATGAACCAGACAAGTTCTTTGATGACACTATTATTGTCTAATTTAGTCTTGCTCCATGGCGAACGAATGAATGATATTTTACTGTCGAGTTTAGAATAGTTTACTTTAGTTATTTTAGTTTAGAGATACATAGAAAATAGTGCAGGAGGAGGCCATTTGGCCCTTCGAGCCGCCATTCATTGTGATCATGGCTGATCTTCCACAATCAGTAATCTGTGCCTGCCTTCTCCCCATATCCCTTGATTCCACTAGCCCTCAGAGCTCTATCTAACTCTCTTAAATCCATCCAGTGATTTGGCCTCCACTGCCTTCTGTGGCAGAGAATTCCACAAATTCACAACTCTCCGGGTGAAATAGTTTCTTCTCACCTCAGTTTTAAATGGCCTCCCCTATATTCCCCTGGTTCTGGACTCCCCCAACATTGGGAACATTTTTCCTGCATCTAGCTTGTCCAGTTGTTTTATAATTTTATACGTCTCTATAAGATCCCCTCTCATCCATCTAAACTCCAGTGAACACAAGCCTAGTCTTTCCAATCTTTCCTCATATGACAGTCCCGCCATCCCGGGGATTAACCTCGTGAACCTTCGCTGCACTGCCTCAATAGCAAGGATGTCCTTCCTCAAATTAGGAGACCAAAACTGCACACAGTACTCCAGATGTGGTCTCACCAGGGCCCTACACATCATGGAAACAGGTCCTTCGGCCCACCGAGTCCACGCCAACCAGCGACCACCCGTACACCAGTTAACTACGCCAGTGAACTACACTAGTACACTACCCTACAAACAAGGGACAATTTTACAGAAGCCAATAAACCTACGCCTTTGGAGTGTGTGAGGAAATGGGAGCACCCAGGGAAAGCCCACGTGGCCACAGGGAGAACGTACAAACTGTACTCAGTCGGCTAGATTGTCCGTCGCTGGTCTTGAGTACAAAACTGCGGTTGGCAAGGATGTTGGCAAGGAACCGCACTAAATGACGGTCAGGGATGGTTCGGAGGAGTTTCAAGATCAGGCCCTGGTGCCACACAGTATCATAGGCGGTGCTGAGGTCCACCAGTGTGAAGCTGTCTTCGATGTCGTTGGTCAGCTTGACTATTTGGTGGGTGGTCGCTGGTTGGCGTGGACTCGGTGGACCAAAGGACCTGTTTCCATGATGTGTAGGGCCTGGTGAGACTACATCTGGAGTATTGTGTGCAGTTTTGGTCTCCTAATTTGAGGAAGGACATCCTTGCTATTGAGTTTCAGCGACCACGCCGAAATCCGGCTCGTTCAGCGGGTAGTTGAGGGTCAACGATTGGATCGAGCCGGGCCACGAGAAGCCGTTCGAGGAGCTTGTACGGGACACAGAGGAGTGAGATGGGCCGATAGTTCCTTGGGTCGTCCGCAGGCTTGTTTGGTTTTGTAATCTTAAACGTACAAACAGGCAGCACCTGTAGTCAGGATTGAACCCCAGTCTCTGGCACTGTAAGGGGTGGTAGTTGAATCAGGTACGTTAGTGGCATTTCAGAGTCACTTCGGGCATTGTAAGCAATTTTGGGCACCATATCTGAGGAAGCATATGCCAGTGCTGGAGAGGGTCCAGAAGAAGTTTACAAGAATGAGCCAGCACCGCCATTCAATATGATCATAGCAGATCATCCAGAATCAGTACCACATTCCTGCTTTTCCCCCCATATCCCTTGATTCCGTTAGCCCTAAGAGCTAAATCTAACTCTCTCTTGAAAACATGAATTGGCCTCCACTGCCTTCTGTGGCAGAGAATTCCACAGATTCCACGGGCGGCACGGTAGCGCAGCGGTAGAGTTGCTGCTTTACAGCGAATGCAGTGCCGGAGACTCAGGTTCGATCCTGACTACGGGTGCTGCACTGTAAGGAGTTTGTACGTTCTCCCCGTGACCTGCGTGGGTTTTCTCCGAGATCTTCGGTTTCCTCCCACACTCCAAAGACGTACAGGTATGTAGGTTAATTGGCTGGGTAAATGTAAAAAAAATTTTAAAAAATTGTCCCTAGTGGGTGTGGGATAGTGTTGGTGTGCGGGGATCGTTGGGCGGCACGGACTTGGTGGGCCGAAAAGGCCTGTTTCCGGCTGTATATATATGATATGATATGATTCACAATTCTCTGGATGAAAACGTTTTTCCTCAGTCCTAAATGGCCTACCCCTTATTCTTAGCGTGTCCATTCCCTTAATGTTTCTATAAGATCCCCACTCAACCGTCTAAATTCCAGTGTATACAAGCCCAGTCGCTCCATTCTTTCATCTTATGACAGTCCTGGCATCCCGGGAATTAAGCTCGTGAACCTACCTTGCATTCCCTCAATAGCAAGAATGTCCTTCCTCAAATTAGGAGACCAAAACTGCACACAGTACTCCAGATGCGGTCCCACTAGGGCAGAAGGACCTCTTTGCTCCTTTCAGTGACTGATGATCATGGACACCCGGATCTCTTTGTACTTCCCCTTTTCCTAACCTGCTACCATTCAGATAATAATCTGCCTTCCCGTTCTTGCCACCAAAGTGGATAACCTCACATTTATCTACATTATACTGCATCTGCCATACATCTGCCCACTCACCCAACCTGCCCAAATCACCCTGTATCCTAATAGCATCCTCAGAAGGCAGTGGATGCCAATTCTCTGAATGCATTCAAGAGAGAGCTAGATAGAGCTCTTAAGGATAGCGGAGTCAGGGGGTATGGGGAGAAGGCAGGAACGGGGTAGTGATTGAGAATGATCAGCCATGATCACATTGAATGGCGGTGCTGGCTCGAAGGGCCGAATGGCCTACTCCTGCATCTATTGTCTATTGTCTCTTCACAGTTCACACTGCCACCCAGCTTTGTGTTATCTGCAAAATTGCTAATGTTACTTTTAATTCCTTCATCTAAATCATTAATGTGTATTGTAAATAGCTGCGGTCCCAGCACAGAGCCTTGCGGCACTCCACTGGTCACTGCCTGCCATTCTGAAAGGGACCCGTTAATCCCTGTTCTTTGTTTCCTGTCTGCCAACTAATGTCAGTACCCTACCCCCAATACCATGTGCTCTAATTTTGCCCACTAATCTCCTGTGTGGGACCTTATCATATCATATCATATCATATCATATATATACAGCCGGAAACAGGCCTTTTCGGCCCTCCAAGTCCGTGCCGCCCAGTGATCCCCGTACATTAACACTATCCTACACCCATTAGGGACAATTTTTTACATTTTACATTTTACCCAGCCAATTAACCTACATACCTGTACGTCTTTGGAGTGTGGGAGGAAACCGAAGATCTCGGAGTAAACCCACGCAGGTCACGGGGAGAACGTACAAACTCCTTACAGTGCAGCACCCGTAGTCAGGATCGAACCTGAGTCTCCGGCGCTGCATTCGCTGTAAAGCAGCAACTCTACCGCTGCGCTACCGTGCCGCCCGGTAGGCTTTCTGAAAGTCCAGGTGCACTACATCCACTGGCTCTCCCTCTGAGCCCGAGTGTATCTTTGGTGTGACAACCTCACCTGTAGGTCCTGTCCAGGAAGCTCTCGTTTTATCCGGATGGCCCTGAGGTGATCCAGCTGCTGCTCCAGTTCCCCAACACGGGATCAAGGGATGTGGGGAGAAGGCAGGCACAGGTTACTGATTGTGGACGGTCAGCCATGATCACAATGAATGCTAAAGTTTAAAGGAGATGTGTGGGCCAAGTTATGTACACAGAGGGTTTCTGGGTGCCTGGAACACACATCCAGGTGTGAAGATGGAGGCTGAAACTATAGTGGTGTTTGAGGCACAATGGCAATGGATATGCAGGGAATGGAGGGATATGGATCACATGCTGGCTGGAAGGGCCAAATGGCCTCCTCCTGCACCTATAGTCTATGTTTCTGTGTTTAACCACTCCTCAGTCGACCTGGCCAACCGATCAAGATCCTGCTGCTATTTTTGACAACCAAAAATTCTAGTTCTGATAGAAATATATAAAATTATGACAGGCGGACAGGAGGACAGTTAGAATCTTTCACCCCCATGATGGAAATGCCAAAGACTAGAAGGCATAGCCTTGAGGTGAGAGGGATATTTCTCCTGGACCACTAATATTGAAGCAACAACCAAGAAAGCACACCAATTTAGGATTAGTAAGCTTGGCCTGACCCCTGCAACTCTCACCAACTTCTGCAGAACCACAGTGGAAAGCATTGTATCAGGATGCATCACAGCTTGGTTTGGGAACTGATCCAGAAATTGCAGCGAATTGTGGATGCAGCCCAGGCCATCACACAAACCAACCTCCCTTCTATCGAAGAAGGTCTGTGTGCAGTTTTGGTCTCCAAATTTGAGGAAGGATATTCTTGCTATTGAGGGCGTGCAGCGTAGGTTTACTAGGTTAATTCCCGGAATGGCGGGACTATCATATGTTGAAAGACTGGAGCGACTAGGCTTGTATACACTGGAATTTAGAAGGATGAGAGGGGATCTTATCGAAACGTATAAGATTATTAAGGGGTTGGACAAGTTAGAGGCAGAAAACATGTTCCCAATGTTGGGGGAGTCCAGAACAAGGGGCCACAGTTTAAGAATAAGGGGTAGGCCATTTAGAACGGAGATGAGGAAAAACTTTTTCAGTCAGAGAGTTGTGAATCTGTGGAATTCTCTGCCTCAGAAGGCAGTGGAGGCCAATTCTCTGAATGTGTTCAAGAGAGAGCTAGATAGAGCTCTTAAGGATAGCGGAGTCAGGGGGTATGGGGAGAAGGCAGGAACGGGGTACTGATTGAGAATGATCAGCCATGGTCACATTGAATGGCGGTGCTGGCTCGAAGGGCCGAATGGCCTCCTCCTGCACCTATTGTCTATTGTCTGAAGAAGGGTCTCGACCCAAAACGTCACCCATTCCTTCTCTCCAGCGGTGCTGCCTACTCCCGCTGAATTACTCTAGCTTTTTGTGTTTGTCTCCCTTCCATTGACTCCATCTACACCTCACGCTGCCTCTGCAAGGCCAGCAGCATAATCAAGGACCAGTCTCACCCCGGCCACTCCCTCTTCTCCCCTCTCCCATCGGGCAAAAGGTACAGAAGTGTGAAAACGCACACATCCAGATTCAGGGACAGTTTCTTCCCGGCTGTTATCAGGCAACTGAATCATCCTACCCCAACCAGAGAGCAGTGCTGAACTACTATCTATCTCTTTGGTGACCCTTGGACTATCCTTGACCGGACTTTGCTGGCTTTACCTTGCACTACATGTTATTCCCTTATTCACTGTAAATGCACAGGCGGCACGGTGGTGCAGAGGTAGAGTTGCTGCCTTACAGCGAATGCAGCGCCGGAGACTCAGGTTCGATCCTGATTATGGGTGCTTGTCTGTACGGAGTTTGTACGTTCTCCCCGTGACCTGCGTGGGTTTTCTCCGAGATCTTCGGTTTCCTCCCACACTCCAAAGACGTACAGGTATGTAGGTTAATTGACTGGGTAAATGTAAACATTGTTCCTAGTGTGTGTAGGATAGTGTTAATGTGCGGTGATCGCAGGGCGGCACAGACTCGGTGGGCCAAAGGGCCTGTTTCCGCGCTGTATCTCAAAAAAAAAATTATTTTAAAAATCGATTGCAATCATATATGGTCTTCTGACTGGTTAGCACGCAACAAAAAAGCTTTTTCGACGTGACAATAAATTAAACTAAAGTTTAAAGGAGATGTGTGGGCCAAGTTATGTACACAGAGGGTTTCTGGGTGCCTGGAACGCACATCCAGGTGTGAAGATGGAGGCTGAAACTATAGTGATGTTTGAGGCACAATGGCAATGGATATGCAGGGAATGGAGGAATATGGATCACATGCTGGCAGAGGAGATTAGTTCAACGTGGCATTTTGGTCAGCACAGACACACGTTCAGGAGTGGAATTAGGCCATTCGGCCCATCGAGTCCACTCTGCCATTCAATCATGGCTGATCTCTGCCTCCTAATCCCATTTTCCTGCCTTCTCCCCATAACCCTTGACACCCATTCTAATCAAGAATTTGTCCATCTCTGCCTTAAACATATCCACTGACTTGGCCTCCATAGCCCTCTGTGGCAATGAGTTCCACAGATTCACCACCCTCTGACTAAAGAAGTTCCTCCTCACCTTTCTAAAAGAGCGCCCTTTAATTCTGAGACTATGACCTCTGGTCCTAGACTCTCCCACCAGTGGAAACATCCTCTCCACATCCACTCTATCTATGCCTTTCATTATTCTGTAAGTTTCAATGAAGTCCCCCCCTCAACCTTCTAAACTCCAGCGAGTACAGGCCCAGTGCTGTCAAACGCTCATCATATGCTAACCCACTCATTCCTGGGATCATTCTTGTAAACCTCCTCTGGACCATCTCCAGGGCCAGCACATCCTTCCTCAGATATGGGGCCCATAATTTGCTCACAGTACTCTAAATGCGGCCTGACCAGCGCCTTATAGAGCCTCAGCATTACATCTCTGTTTTTGTATTCCAGTCCACAGATTGGCGTCACAGGTAGATAAGGTGGTAAGAAAGGCTTTTGGCACATTGGCCTTCATCAGACAGAGTATTGAGTATTGAAGTTGGTAGGTCATGTTGCAGTTATATAAGACGTTGGTGAGGCCGCATTTAGAGTATTGTGTTCAGTTCTGGGCACCATGTTCCAGGAAAGATGTTGTTAAGTTGGAACGGGTGCAGAGAGGTTTTACAAGGATGTTGTCAGGATTCGAGGGTGTGAGCTACAGGGAGAGGTTGACTAGGCTGGGACTCTATTCCTTGGAGCGCAGGAGGATGAGGGGGTGATCTTATAGAGATGTATAAAATTATGAGAGGAATAGATCGGGTAGATGCACAGAATCTCTTGCCCAGAGTAGGGGAATCGAGAACCAGAGGGCTTAAAGTGAAGGGGAAAACATTTTTTAGTAATCCGAGGTGTAACTTTTTCAGGCAAAGGGTGGTGGGTGTATGGAACGAGCTGCTGGAGGAGGTAGTTGAGGCAGGGACTATTTCAATGTTTAAGATGCAATTAGGCAGGTACATGGATAGGACTGGTTTAGAGGGGTATGGGCCAAACGCAGGCAAGTGGGACTAGTGCAGATAGGACATGTTGGTCAGTGTGGGCAAGTTGGGTTGAAGGGCCTATTTCCACACTGTATGACTGACATTGTGGGCAGAAGGGCACGATCCTTTCCTGTGCTGTACCTTTCCATATTCTATGTACTTGATCCTGGAAATGGTGAGTCTTGCAACTAGTTTCACTTTACGCACTTGCATTTTTACTAACATGTTCTATGGGCTGTAGATAGACACAAAATGCTGGAGTAACTCAGCGGGACAGGCAGCATCTCTGGAGAGAAGGAATGGGTGACATTTCGGGTCGAGACCCTTCTTAGCGTCATAGAGTTATAGATTGATACAGTGTGGAAACAGGCCCAACTCGCCCACACCGGCCAACAATGTCCCAGCTACCCTAGTCCCACTTGCCTGCGCTTGGTCCATATCCCTCCAAACCTGTCCTATCCATGTACCTGTCCAACTGTTTCTTAAACGTTGGGATAGTCCCAGCCTCAACTACCTCCTCTGGCAGCTTGTTCCATACACCCACCACCCTCTGTGTGAAAAAGTTACCCCTCGGATTCCTATTAAATCTTTTCCCCTTCACCTTGAACCTATGTCCCCTGGTCCTCGATTCCCCTACTCTGGGCAAGAGACTCTACCCGATCTATTCCTCTCATGATCTTGCATAATTCTATAAGATCTCCCCTCATCCTCCTGTGCTCTATGGAATAGAGACCCAGCCTACTCAACCTCTCTCTATAGCTCACACCCTCTAGTCCTGGCAACATCCTCGTAAATCTTTTCTGAACCCTTTCAAGCTTGATCTGACCTCTGGGTCAAGACCTTAAGCGATCTTATTTCCAGCCTACTGTCCTCCCAATTATTCTCTATCCACGATGCTGCATCAAAAGCAGCCTTGTCCATTTGTTCATTCATTCATTTGCTGCCATTGTTCTCAACTAATAAAACATTATCGTGTGACTTTACCCAGAGAATGTTACGGAGTGCCTGTATTGAAATGTGACCCAGTCTTTTGTTGTGATATGGATATTGGCAATCTTGGATTACATTCATGGGGAGAAACAAAAGATATATTTTTCTGAACAGATTAATCCGTGAAATGATCACCACAAGATGATCAAGGTTAATTCCCGGGATGGCGAGACTGACACATGATGAAAGAATGAGTCGACTGGGGTTGTATTCGCTGGAATTTAGAAGGATAAGCGGGGATCTTAGAGAAACACATAAAATTATTAAGGGACTGGACAGGCTAGATGCAGGATTTTTTTCCCCCGGTGTTGGGGGGAGTCCAGAACCAGGGGCCACAGTTTAAGAATGAGGGGCAGGCGATTTAAGACTGAGATGATGCAAAACTTTTTCACCCAGAGAGTTGTGAATCTGTGGAATTCTCTGCCACAGAAGGCAGTGGAGGCCAATTCACTGGATGTTTTCAAGAGAGAGTTAGATAGAGCTCTTCGGGCTAAAGGAATCAAGGGATGTGAGGGGAAAGCAGGAATGGGGTACTGATTTTGGATGATCGGCCATGATCATATTGAATGGCGGTGCTGGTTCGAAGGGCCGAATGATCTGCTCCTGCACCTGTTTTCTATGTTTCTATAATAGAAGTGGGACAGTGCTGGGAGCAGAGACACAATCTAGCACAGAAACGGCGGAGATTTCAAGCGAGCACTTTGTATCTCTCTTCATAAAGTAACATAAGACTGCCAATGTAGCAGTTTTAAAGACGGTGATAGTAATGATATAGAGAATGCAGTTTAGTTTAGAGATACAGCGCGGAAACAGGCCCTTCGGCCCACCGAGTCCGCACCGACCAACGATCCCCGCACACTTACACTATCCTACACACACTAGGGACAATTTATACAAAGTGTACCAAGCTAATTAACCTACAAACCTGCACGTCTTTGGAGTGTGGGGGGAAACCGAAGATCTCAGAGAAAACCCACGTAGTTCACGGGGAGAACGTACAAACGCCCGACAGACAGCACCCGTAGTCAGGATGGAACCAGGGTCTCTGGCGCTGTAAGGTAGTAGCTCTGCCACTGTGCCACTGTACCAACATCGAGTTATTTAGCCTGGAAACAGGCCCTTTGGCCCAACTTGCCCACACCGACCGATATGCCCCATCTACGCTAGTCCCACCTGCCTGCATTTGGCCCATATCACAGGAGGCCAGTTCTCTGAATGCATTCAAGAGAGAGCTAGATAGAGCTCTTAAGGATAGTGGAGTCAGGGGGTATGGGGCGAAGGCAGGAACAGGGTACTGATTGAGAATGATCAGCCATGATCACATTGAATGGTGGCACTGGCTCGAAGGGCCGAATGGCCTATTGTCTATTGTCTATCCATGAACCTATCTAATTGCTTCCTAAAACTTGTGATAGTCCCTTTCTCAACTACCTCCTCTGGCAGCGTGTTCCATACACCCACCACCCTTTGCGTGAATAAGTTACCCCTTAAACCTATGCTATCTGGTTCTTGAATGATTCTAAAACAATGATTTGAAATTCAGTATCATTACGTAATAAAAAAGACTGCTGGTGCACATTTTCTCCTGAGATGCTGCCTGGCCCACTGAGTTACTCCAGCATTTTGCGTCCATCTTCAGTTAGAGATACAATACGCGCGATTACCCTGTAAACTGGCTCCATCCTGCACACTTGGGACAAGTTTCCATTTTTATAGTGTAGTGAGTCCAAAACGAGCGTTATTATCCAAAATACTTTATTATCCATAAGACCCGTTAGCCCAACCGAGGGTTCGAGACCCCCCCGCTAATCCGTATGTCCCTACAATAGAAGCCAAATAACCTGCAAACCTGTAGGACTTTGAGGAATGATTCCAGGGTCATTCCATTCCATGATTCCAGGAATAAGTGGGTTAGCACATGATGAGCGCTTGACAGCACTGGGCCTGTACTCGCTGGAGTTTAGAAGGTTGAGGGGGGACCTCATTGAAACTTACAGAATAATGACCGGCCTGGACAGAGTGGATGTGGAGAGGATGTTTCAATAGACAATAGGTGCAGAAGGAGGCCATTCGGCCCTTCGAGCCAGCACTGCCATTCAATGTGATCATGGCTGATCATTCTCAATCAGTACCCTGTTCCTGCCTTCTCCCCATACCCCTTGACTCCGCTATCCTTAAGAGCTCTATCTAACTCTCTCTTAAATGCATTCAGAGACTTGGCCTCCACTGCCTTCTGAGGCAGAGAATTCCACAGATTCACAACTCTCTGACTGAAAAAGTTTTTCCTCATCTCAGTTCTAAATGGCCTACTCGTTATTCTTAAACTGTGGCCAGCATTCGTTGTAAGGCAGCAACTCTGCCGCTGCGCCACCGTGCCGCTCCACGACTCTTGGTACGCGTAATCCAGGGTTGGGTCAGGCCCTGAACGTCAGGAACCGGAGTTGGATGCCCTGAGGCTTCCCCGAGTCCAAAGAAGGGACTCGACCCAAAATGTCACCCGTTCCTTCTCTCCAGAGATGCTGCCTGTCCCGCTGAGTTACGCCAGCGATTTGTGTCTTTCTACAGTATCATCATTGTTGCTCTCTTTGAAACTTCTCTATTGCCAGTATTATGTTCTTTAATGAAGACTGATACAAAGTACTCGTTTGGTATCTCAGAAGTCTGTTTCATCAAACCCGTTTGGTATCACTTCTACACAAGATTGTTTTTCTGGCCCCAGTTCAGCCCCACCTTTCTCGTAGTTATTCTTTCACAATTTAATCTCTTCAGAAAAACATTTTGCTTTTCTATTTTCGTGTAAACCGAGATAGCCAATAACCCTTTCATACAAAGACAGGATCACGTTTCAATTGAAAATCAATGATCTTTTTCCCCCCCCAGAGTGAAACAGGATTGTTTCTCGGTTGTTTCATGTAATTTAGTTTAGTTCTAGAGATACAGCACGGAAACAGGCCCTTCGGCCCACCGAGTCCGCGCCGACCAGCGATCCCCGCACACTAAATTCACTGGAGTTTGGAAGGATGAGAGGGGATCTTAGAGAGACATATAAAATTATAAAAGGACTGGATAAGCTAGATGCAGGAAAAATGTTCCCAATGTTGGGCGAGTCCAGAACCAGGGGCCACAGTCTTATAGACAATAGACAATAGGTGCAGGAGGAGGCCATTCGGCCCTTCGAGCCAGCACCGCCATTCAATGTGATCATGGCTGATCATTCTCAATCAGTACCCCGTTCCTGCCTTCTCCCCATACCCCCTGACTCCGCTATCCTTAAGAGCTCTATCCAGCTCTCTCTTGAATGCATTCAGAGAATTGGCCTCCACTGCCTTCTGAGGCAGAGAATTCCACAGATTCACAACTCTCTGACTGAAAAAGTTTTTCCTCATCTCAATTCTAAATGGCCTACCCCTTATTCTTAAACTGTGGCCCTTTCTTCTGGACTCCCCCAACATTAGGAACATGTTTCCTGCCTCTAACGTGTCCAACCCTTTAATAATCTTATACGTTTCGATAAGATCTCCTCTCATCCTTCTAAATTCCAGTGTATACAAGCCTTAGAATAAAGGGGAGGCCATTTAAAACTGAGGTGAGAAGGAACTTTTTCACCTAGAGAGTTGTGAATTTGTGGAATTCTCTGCTGGGTAAATGTAAAAATTGTATCTAGTGTGTAGGATAGTGTTAATAGTGTTAGTGTGCGGGGATCGCTGGGCGGTGCGGACTTGGTGGGCGGAAAAAGGCCTGTTTCCGCGCTGTATATCATATCATATCATATCATATATATACATCCGGAAACAGGCCTTTTCGGCCCTCCAAGTCCATGCCGCCCAGCGATCCCCGTACATTAACATTATCCTACACCCACTAGGGACAATTTTTACATTTACCCAGCCAATTAACCTACATACCTGTACGTCTTTGGAGTGTGGGAGGAAACCGAAGATCTCAGAGAAAACCCACGCAGGTCACGGGGAGAACGTACAAACTCCTTACAGTGCAGCACCCGTAGTCAGGATCGAACCTGAGTCTCCGGCGCTGCATTCGCTGTAAAGCAGCAACTCTACCGCTGCGCTACCGTGCCGCCCTATATATATGATATGATATGATACTGTTAAGAAACCTTTTTAGTTTAGTTTCTAGGTATAGCACGGAAACAGGCCCTTAGGCCCACCGAGTCTGCACTGACCAGCGATCCCCGTACACTATCACTATCCTGCACACCGAGGACAATTTACGATTTCTACCAAAACCACTGAACCTACAAACCTTGCTTCTTTGTGGGAGTGTGGGAGGAAACTAGAGCACCTGGAGAAAACTCACGGGGGGAACATACAAATCATATACTATACTAATTAACATACTATACATTTTGTATAGACAGCACTCGTGGTCAGAATGGAACCCGGGTCTCTAGTGCTGTCAGGCAGCATCTCTGGAGAAGATGGACAGGTGACGTTTCTGGTCGAGTCCCTTCTTCAGATGGGGGGCGGGGGGAGGGAGGGAGAGGGGGCAGGAAAGAAAGTTGGAAGAGAGGAGGGTGATAGGTGATGGCAGAGCATGGAGGTTAATAGGTGAACGCGGGCCAGGGGGTTCCCTGATAGGCAGACTGTTGGACAAAGGCCAGAGATGAGAAGACAAGTGTGAGCCCAAAAGGATCGAGTTGCGAATTGTGAAGCTTGAGGAAAGGTAGTGAAATGTGAAGCCGGTAGAAGGAATGTAGGTGATGGGGAGGGGGAGGGGAGAAACCAGTGTAAGCTCAGTCAGGGTTCAAGGAAGGGGTAGAGATAGGGGTTGCCAACTTTCTCACGCCCAAATAAGGGACAAAAGGTGACGTCACAGCCACGCGCCCCACGTGACATCACCCAGCTAGTGGCCACGTGCTCCGCTCCACCAATGGCGGCCGCGCGGGCCGGGAGGTGGGTTGCTATGCAACCTCCGTTAGGCGGCACCCAGGCCACCGGGCCTACAATGTCTGGGCCTACAGCGCCCCCCCCCGGGCCTAATACGGGACTATGGCGGTCCCGTACGGGAAAAACCAATTTAGGCCAAAATACGGGATGTCCCATTTAATACAGGACAGTTGGCAACCCTACGTAGAGATGCAGAAGCAAGGAACTGCAGGTGCTGATAAATACACAACAGGACACAAAGTGCTGGAGTAACTTCAGGGGAGTGAAGTTGGGGGTGGGGAGGGGGGCTGTATGTGGATTAGTTGCCTAAAATTGGAGAATTCTGTTCAAGTTTTTCCTGTGCTGTTGCTTTCCATATTCCATGTACTTGAACTGTGATATTGAGACTAATCCAATTAGCTTTACATTAGTACTTTAGTTTAGAGATACAGCACGGAAACAGGCCCTTCGGCCCACCGAGTCCGCACTGACCCGCGATCACCCCGTACACCAGCACAACAATTTTACAATTTTGACAAGCTAATTAGCCTACAAACCTGCACGTCTTTGGAGTGCGGGAGGAAACCGGAGCACCCCGGAGAAAACCCACGCGGGTCATGGGAAGAACGTACAAACTTCGTACAGGCAGTACCCGTACTCAATATCAAACCCGTGTCTCTGCCTCTGTGACGCAGCAATTCTACCGCTGTGCCACTCCAGAGATAGGGTCTGACCCGCTGAGTTACTCCAGCAGTTTTTTTTTCTTTTCTGTGTTGAGGAAGTGTGTGGGGGATGTGGGCCAAATGCAGGCAGGTGGGACTAGTGCAGTGTGGACTATTGTAGCTGGAACATGTTGGCCGGTGTGGGCAAGTTGGGCCGAACGGCCTGTTTCCACTCTGTGACTCGAAGGTGGCGCGGCGGTAGAGTTGCTGCCTTACAGCGAATGCAGCGCCGGAGACCCGGGTTCGATCCAGACTACGGGCGCCGTCTGTACGGAGTTTGTACGTTCTCCCCGTGACCTGCGTGGGTTCTCTCCGAGATCTTCGGTTTCCTCCCACACTCCAAAGACGTACCGGTATGTAAGTTAATTGGCTTGGCAAGTGTAAAAAATGTCCCTAGTGGGTATAAGATAGTGTTAATGTGCGGGGATCGCTGGTCGGCGTGGACCCAGTGTGCCGAAAGGGCCTGTTTCCGCGCCGCATCTATAAAACTAAGACTAAAGTATTTACAAACATGGGTCGCCGGCTCTGTGAGGCAGCAACTCTACCACTGTGCCAGCGTGCCAGCCTTCGAACTCTAAAGTCTAAAGCAGGAG
Source organism: Rhinoraja longicauda (assembly GCF_053455715.1). NCBI lineage: Eukaryota > Metazoa > Chordata > Chondrichthyes > Rajiformes > Arhynchobatidae > Rhinoraja > Rhinoraja longicauda. The sequence goes on from NC_135954.1 coordinate 7,780,167, forward strand.
GATGCCATGTGGGCCCGTCAAGTTATCCCCACCATTCAACACAATCGTAGCTGAACTGACCCAAGGCCTCTTCTGTGCCTCTTCCCCAAGCTGCTGATTCTGCAAAAATCTATCCACCTCTTAAATATTGACAAGGAACTCACTTTAAATACTGACAAAGAACTCCACTCGGAATTCCAGAGATTCCTCGCCCTCCGCGATAAGAATTCTAGTGATGTGCCACTCTCTGTAAGAAGAATGCAGACTTAGTTCACGGAGATGAGGAAGAACTTTTTCAGTCAGAGAGTGGTGAAGGTGTGGAATTCTCTGCCTCAGAAGGCAGTGGAGGCCAGTTCGTTGGATGCTTTCAAGAGAGAGCTGGATAGAGCTCTTAAGGATAGCGGAGTGAGGGGGTATGGGGAGAAGGCAGGAACGGGGTACTGATTGAGAGTGATCAGCCATGATCGCATTGAATGGCGGTGCTGGCTCGAAGGGCTGAATGGCCTACTCCTGCACCTATTGTCTATTGTCTATAAAGTTTAGAGATACAGCGTGGAAACAGGCCCTGCGGCCCACCGAGTCCGCGACGTCCAGCGATTCCCGCACATTCACACGCTATCCTTCACACCCTAGGGACAATTTACATTTACACCAAGCCAATTAACCTACAAACCTGTACGTCTTTGGATTGTTGGAGGAAACTGGAGATCTGGGGGAAAACCCACGCAGGTCAGGGGGAGAACGTACAAAATCCGTGCAGACAGCACCCGTAGTCGGGATCGAACCTGGGTCTCTACCGCTGCGCCACCGTGCCGCCAGAAGATGTGCACGTGGTGATCACTGGTCGGCGTGGACTCGGTGGGCCGAAGGGCCTGATTCGGAAGGGCCGAAGGGCCAGGATACTTCCACCGGTGGAAGAGTCTACGACTAGAGGTCACAGCTTCAGAATTAAAGGACATTCTTTTCGGAAGGAGATGAGGAGGAATTTCTTTAATCAGAGGGTGGTGAATCTGTGGAATTCTTTGCCACTGAAGGTTGTGAAGGCCGTCAATCGGTGATTTTAAGGCAGAGATAGATAGATTCTTGATTAGTACGGGTGTCAGGGGTTACAGGGAGAAGGCAGGAGAATGGGGTTGAGAGGGGAAGATAGATCAGCCGTGATTGAATGGCGGAGGAGACGTGATGGGCCGAATAGCCTAATTCTGCTCCTATCACTTAAGACCTTTTGACCGTATGTCAAGCCCCTAGAATGAATTTTTCCCCGGGTGCTCCGGTTTCCTCCCACTCCCCAGAGACGTGCTGGTTTGTAGGTTAACTGGCTTGATTCTAGATAGATTAGTACGGGTGTCAGGGGTTATGGGGAGAAGGCAGGAGAATGGGGTTAGGAGGGAGAGATAGATCAGCCGTGATTGAATGGTGGAGTAGACTTGGTGGGCTGAATGGCCTCATTCTACTATCACATGATTTTATGACCAAAATGCATTGCTGCATACTATGCGACACAGTATTCCATCTGTCACTTATTTGCCCACTCTCCCAACCTGATAAACCATTAACTCCTCGAGTTTCACTGCACCTTAATTGGTACACGTGATAATAAACTGACCTTTGAACCTTTGATCTTGGGCAATCTTGGACAATACAGCTCACCCCCTCCATGACACACTGGTTAACCTGAGGAGCACCTTCAGCAACAGGCTGGTTCCACCAAGATGCAGGTGGGGTAGACTGACTCCCCTCCCCCTCCCCCCTCCCCCCTCCCCAATTTTTCCACATCCCCAATCCTTTCCATTCGTCCCTTTGATTTCATGAATCTTGTGTTTTTATGACTGGTGGCAGATCAATCTCCCTCCTGAGGGAGTCATAGAGAGAGATAGATAGAGCTCTTAAGGATAGCGGAGTCAGGGGGTATGGGGAGAAGGCAGGAACGGGGTACTGATTGAGAATGATCAGCCATGATCACATTGAATGGCGGTGGTGGCTCGAAGGGCCGAATGGCCTCCTCCTGCACCTATTGTCTAATGTCTATTGAGAGATACAGTGTGGAAACAAGACCTTCGGCCCAATTGCCCACACCGGCCAACATGACCCAGCTACACTAGTCCCACCTGCCTGCGCTTGGTCCATATCCCTCCAAACCTGTCCTATCCATGAACCTGTCTAACCGTTTCTTAAATGTTGGGATGGTCCCTGCCTCAACTACCTCCTCTGGCAGCTCGTTCCAAAACACACCCTCTGTGTGAAAAAGTTACCCCTCAGATTCCAATTTTCCCCGTCACCTTGAACCTATGTCCTCTGGTCCTCGATTCCCCTACTCTGGGCAAGAGATAATAATAATAATAATAATAATAATAATATGCCCTTATTGTCATTGTACGAACAGTACAACAAAATTAGAAGTGTTACATCTGAAACAGTGCAACAGTGTAAATCTTTCAAAGACAATCGCAGAAACATAGGAACCAACACAACAAATACCAATATCAATAAAAACCAATAAAAAACCTAATAGACAATAGGTGCAGGAGGAGGCCATTCGGCCTTTCGAGCCAGCACCGCCATTCAATGTGATCATGGCTCAATCAGTACCGTGTTCCTGCCTTCTCCCCATACCCCCTGACTCCGCTATCCTTAAGAGCTCTATCCAGCTCTCTCTTGAATGCATTCAGAGAATTGGCCTCCACTGCCTTCTGAGGCAGAGAATTCCACAGATTCACACCTGAAAAAGTTTTTCCTCATCTCAGTTCTAAATGGCCTCAGTTCTAATAAATAATAAATGAGTTTTACACCTAAAATGCTGAAAATATTTTTTTTAAAGTGCAAGTCAAGCCAGTCTGAAGAAGGGTCTCGACCCGAAACGTCACCCATTCCTTCTCTCCTGAGATGCCGCCTGACCTGCTGAGTTACTCCAGCATTTTGTGAATAAATACCTTCGATTTGTATGAGCATCTGCAGTTATTTTCTTATACAACCTACAAACCTTTGGAGTGTGGGAGACTATGACCTCTGGTCGCCGTCGCAGCTGCGGCTTGCCTGCAGTCCGTTTGTCTTTTGTGTTTTTTGTTGTTTTTGTCTGAATTGTAGTTTTAATATGGTGTAGTGTTTGTATGTTTATGTTTGGGGAGGGAGGGGTGGGAGGGAACGGGAACTGTAAAATTCTCTCTCCCGAACGGAGACGCGACCTTTGTTTCTGTGTCGTGTCTCCGTTCCCGCTGCGGCCTACCACCGGCCATGCACCTGGGACCACCTGGGGCTCTGGTTCGCAGAGCCCGCGGCCCGGACTCACCACCTGCGGTGCTGGCTGCCTGCGGATGCTGCGGGAGCGGCTGCGACTCGTCTCCGGAGGCTCCGGCGCGGGCCGCGTGGACGTCGGAAGCCCGCAGGCCCCTGGATGGGGGCCGACATCGGGAGCACCGGCAGCGGCAGAGGCAGCGTGTTCGCCCGCCCCGAATCGCGGGGCTTGGGTCGGCCTGCCGCGGACCTTTCACCGTCCGGCGCGGCCTGAAATAGGCCGCGGACCTTTCACTGCCCAGCGGGGGCTTCAATGTTGGGAGCCACGACCGCCCCGACGTGGCAACGACAACAGCCTGACCGCGGGAGAAGACGGCAGCGGAAGAGAAAATACATTCTGGCCTTCCATCACAGTGAGGAGGGACTGGAGGAGACTCACTGTGATGGATGTTTCTTTTTGTTTGGTGTTAGTGTATGATTGTATGTGTTATTGCATTTTTATTGATTACTAGACAAAGTGGGCCCGTTGGGCCCATTCCCCACTCCCCCATTCTCTCCTCCCCCATCCCCACTCTTACTCTCCCCACACTCTCCCCTTTGGCCCGTCCTCTTAGGGTTTCCATTGTATCCGGGAGGGGGGGAGGGAGTGAAGGGGGGAGGGAGGGAGAGGGAGGTTTGTGGGAGGGAGGTGTGGAGTGATCGAGGGGGAGGGAGTGGTGGAGGGAGGGATGTGTTGAGGATGGAGGGGGGAGGGAGGGGGGAGGGTGATGAGAGATGGGGTGGTATTGGTGGAGGGAGGGAGGGGGGGGAGAGAGGGGAGGAGGGAGGGATGGGGGAGAGGGGAGGGATATGGACCTCCCCTTTTCCCAGTACCCCTCTTTCCCCCACCACCAAGTCCCCTCCGCACGACCCCTGTTGTCCCACTCCCCAGTCCCCATTCTCAGACCCCCCCCCCAGACACACTCTTAGCATCAGTTAAAGGCCCGGGGGGGGGGGGGGGGGGTGCGGGGGATCTGAACAGTGAAAGGTCCGGGGGGGGGTGCTGGAGATCGCATCATTCAAAGGCCCGGGGGGGGGGGGGGATAGCGGGGAGATGTTCTCCCGGGTGTGGGAGAGAGGAGGGAAGCAAGGGGAGAGAGGAGAGGTGAGCCGGTGATCGCGGGCTGGCGCCGCTAACGGCGTCCATTGTTTTGGTGCGAGTGAGGAGATGCCGCGCATGCGTGCTGAGTACAGAGTGAGGAGATTCCGCGCATGCGTACTGAGCACTGCCGGACCGCAGCGCCCCCCTTCTGTCAAAACCTCGATAAATGAGGGGGGGCAGCACTTTTAAACCTCTGTAGCTTTAAAAAAATGCGTCCGAATTAAATAAAAATATCATTTTCCAGCAGCGAACCGCATGCTGATTAAGGCGGTACAAAAATCGTGGCGCTACGGTTCACCGTTTTGCCGGAATTGCCGTATTCAGCCGACATCAGTGGAATATATATATATATACACAACATCTGAGTTTTAATAGTATATAGATTCTTATTGGTCTTATTGTTCAACTGCGGGTAATGTTTCATTTCACTACACATTTATATGTATGTGACAAATAAACGACTATTGACTATTGACTAATGGAAACATCCTCTTCACATCCACTCGATCCAAGCCTTTTACTAGTCTGCACCTTTCAATGAGATCCCCCCCCCATCATTCGAAACTCCAACGAGTACAGGCCCAGTGCCGACAAACGCTCATCATAGGTTATCCCGACTCATTCCTGGGATAATTTAATCAAGATAAGTCTAGTCTGAGGATAAGTCGAAGGTCTAAAGAAAGATTCTTGTGACGGTTTGGTGGTGAACGGCTGGGCGATCGTTTTCCAGGGCAGCATGGCACACACCAGTACTAATGGAACATCTGGCCCTCTGAGCTAAACAACACGAAGCTCCACAGGAAGACATCTGCTTGGTTTCTGATTAATTCTGTTGATTGTGGTTTAAATATTAAAAGATTTGTCGGAGTAGATACAGAAAAATCACTTCCGTTTTTTTCTCCCCATCCACCCAGAGAGGTTCAGAGCAAAGCCCTTCACAAAGCAAACCTGTAAACACCTAAGAGTCATAGAGTGATACAGTGTGGAAACAGGCCCTTCGGCCCAACTTGCCCACACCGGCCAACAATGTCCCAACTACATCTTTGATGTATTCAAGAGAGAGTTAGCTATAGTTCTTAGGGCTAACGGAATCAAGGGATATGGGGAGAAAGCAGGAACGGGGTACTGATTTTGGATGATCAGCCATGATCATATTGAATGGTGGTGCTGGCTCAAAGGGCCAGAACAAGGGGTCACAGTTTAAGGATAAGGGGGAAGTCTTCTAGGACCGAGATGAGAAAGTTTTTTTCACACAGAGAGTGGTGAATCTGTGGAATTCTCTGCCGCAGAAGGTAGTTGAGGCCAGTTCATTGGCTATATTTAATAGGGAGTTAGATGTGGCCCTTGTGGCTAAAGGAATCAGGGGGTATGGAGAGAAGGCAGGTACAGGTTACTGAGCTGGATGATCAGCCATGATCATATTGAATGGCGGTGCAGGCTCGAAGGGCCGAATGGCCTACTCCTGCACCTATTTTCTATGTTTCTATATAAGATCATAAATGATAGGAGCAGAATTAGGCCATTCGGCCCATCGTCTACTCCGCCATTCAATCATGGCTGATCTATCTCTCCATTCTTCTGCCTTCTCCCCCTGACCCCCGTACTAATCAAGAATTTATCTAGCCCCGCCTCAAAAACATCCATTGACTTGGCCTCCACTGCCTTCTGTGGCAAATAATTCCACAGATTCACCACCCTCTGACTAAAGAAATTCCTCCTCATCTCCTTCCCAAAGGAACGTCCTTTAATTCTGAGGCTGTGATCTCTAGTCGTAGACTCTCCCACCAGTGGAAACATCGTGGCCCCTTCGAAATCTGGGCCTACCAAGTCCACGCCGACCAGCAATCACCCCGTGCACTAGCCCTGTCCTACATCCCTTCTGGCAGGGCGGTGGCACAGAGGTAGAGACCCGGGTTCGATCCCGACTACGGATGCTGTCTGTACGGAGTTTGTATGTTCTCCCCGTAACCTGCGTGGGTTTTCACCGGGAGCTCCCGTTTACTCCCACACTCCGAAGACGTGCAGGTTTGCAGGTTAATTGGCTTCAGTAAAGTTGTATATTGTCCCTTGCGTGCAGGATAGTACTAGAGTAGGGGTGATCGCTGGTCGGCTCAGATTCGAGTCAGTGGGCCGAAGGGCCTGTTTCCGCGCTGTATCTCTAAACTAAACAAAGCTAATTTGGCTCTCCTCATAGAGGGAGCCAAAGGGTGTTATTTGGTGAGACAGAGTGGCAGGAAACTATATAAAGCTTGTACTGATAGTGTGTGGTTAGTGGTGTAACTGTCTTGTGGATGGTTACGTGGTGTTTGCCAAAATCATAACTTTTTCACAGGATGAGTTGAGTGTTAGTTTTAGTTTTAGAGATACAGCGAAGAGACAGGCCCTTTCGGCTCACCGGGCCCGCGCCGACCTGCGATCCCCGCACATTAACACTATCCTACACCCACTAGGGACAATTTTAAAAAAACATTTACCAAGCCAATTAACCTAAACACCTGTACGACTTTGGAGTGTGGGAGGAAACCGAAGATCTCGGAGAAAACCCACGCAGGTCACGGGGAGAACGTACAAACTCCGTACAGACGGCGCCCGTAGTCGGGACCGAACCTGGGTCTGCGGCGCTGCATTCGCAGTAAAGCAGCAACTCTACCGCTGCGCCACTGTGCCGATTTTGTTTGTTGTCACTAATACAGAACAAGGGGTCACAGTTTAAGGATAAGGGGGAAGTCTTTTACGACCGAGATGAGAACTTTTTTTTCAAACAGAGAGTGGTGAATCTGTGGAATTCTCTGCCACAGAAGGTAGTTGAGACCAGTTCATTGGCTATATTTAAGAGGGAGTTAGATGTGGCCCTTGTGGCTAAAGGGATCAGGGGGTATGGAGAGAAGGCAGGTACGGGATACTGAGTTAGATGATCAGCCATGATCGTATTGAATGGCGGTGCAGGCTTGAAGGGCCGAATGGCCTACTCCTGCACCTATTTTCTATGTTTCTATGTACCGAGGTACAGTGAAAAGCTTATGTGGCGTGCCAACCAGTCAGCGCAAATACAATACATGATTACAATGTCCGCAGTGTACAGATTCATGATAATGGGAATAATGTGAATAACGTTTAGTAAAGTCGAGTAAAGTCCGATCAAAGGTAGTCTGAGGGTCTCCAGTGAAGTGTCTGGTGAAGGAGAGGTGTTCAACTGAGCAGGGTTGTGGAAGCAAAGGGCTTTAGATATTGCTTGCTCAATAAATCGGAGCACGTACTAACAAATGGCGGGGGTGTCTAGGACCAGAGGTCACAGCCTCAGAATTAAAGGGTGCGCTTTTAGGAAGGGGGTGAGGAGGAACTTCTTTAGTCAGAGGGTAGCTAATCTGTGGAACTCATTGCCACAGAGGGCTGCGGAGGCCAAGTCAGTGGATATTTTTAAGGCAGAGATGGACAAATTCTTGATTAGAACGGGTGTCAAGGGTTATGGGTAGAAGGCAGGAAAATGGGATTAGGAGGCAGAGATCAGCCATGATTGAATGGCGGAGTGGTTGCGACGGGCCAAAAGGCCTAATTCTACTCCTATATCCTGTGAACTTGTGAATGGCCCTCACCTTATATGGTTCTCACCTAGATGTGAGGGTACAGACAGGTAGCACAGTGTTATCCGCTGGCCTGACCCGTAACGTCACCTTCGTTTCTTCCCAGCTATTATCAGGCAACTGAACTGTCCTCTCATCAGCTAGAGTGCGGTCCTGACCTCCCATCTACCTCAACTGAAACCTTTTGAACTATGGACGGTGTGATTGTAATCATGTATAGTCTTTTCTTTGACAGGATAGCACGCAACAAAAGCTTTTCACTGCACCTCGGTACACGAGACAAACTAAACTAAACTAAACATCCCCTCTCTCTCCATCTCTTCCCCTACCCAAGTCGTACTAGCTTCAAAGTCGTATTGTTGAGTCTCATTGTCTGTACACATTCTCACAGTCTCATTGTCTGTACACATTCTCACAGTCTCATTGTCTGTACACATTCTCACAGTCTCATTGTCTGTACACATTCTCACAGTCTCATTGTCTGTACTCGTTCTCACTTAACAAACAGCTAACAATGACCTGTTTCCTGTATCATGTTAGATTTTTTTGCATGTCTTTCAATCATTTAATAATAATAATAATAATAATAATACATTTTATTTGTCATATGTATGTTGGCACAGGGTCAACGGTACAATGAAATGTATTTGACAAGACAACGGGTCACCTCAGCAGTAATATTCCAAGGATAAATAAGATTTTTAAAATGACATTAGTGAGGTAAAAAGACAATATTAAAAATAGGTAAAAAGACAATATTAAAAATAATCAACATTTATGATTTGAAATGTGTTTATGAGTTCAGAAGCCTGATGGCCTGATGGTGGAAACTGTTCTTAAGTCTGGTGGTACGTGCAGCCATACTCCTGTATCGTCTGCCTGACGGTAACAAGGAGAACAGCCTGCGTGCTGGGTGGCTGTGGTCCTTGATGATGCTGCGTGCCTTCCGCAGGCACCGCCGGTAGAAAATGTCCTGAGTGGCCGGGAGACAGTTGCCAGTGATGTGCTGTGCCGTCTTCACCACTCTCTGTAGTGATTTGTGGCCGTGGGCAGAACAGTGCCCGTACCAGACTGTAATGCAGCCCGTCAGCAGGCTCTCGATGGTGCATCTGTAGAAGTTTGTGAGGATGCTGGCGTTCATGCCAAACATCCTCAGTCTTCTCAGGAAAAAGAGCCGCTGGAGCCACTTCCGCTGGAGGGCGCAGCGGTAGAGTTGCTGCCTTACAGCGCATGCAGCGTCGGAAACCCGGGTTCGATCCCGACTACGGGCGCCGTCTGTACGGAGTTTGTACTTTCTCCCCGAGACCTGCGTGGGTTTTCTCCGAGATCTTTGGTTTCCTCCCACACTCCAAAGATGTGCAGGCGGGTATGTAGGTTAATTGGCTTGGTAAATGTAAAAATTCGTCCCTAGTGGATGTAGGATAGCGTTGGTTGGCGCGGACCCGGTGGGCCGAAAGGGCCTGTTACCACGCTGTATCTCTAAACTAAACTAAATCTCTAAACTTCACTGTCTATATCCCTTCCCCCTGACTCTCAGACCCGAAACGTCACCCATTCCTTTTCTCCAGAGATGCTGCCTGCCCCGCTGAGTTACTCCAGTTTTTGTGTCTATCTTCGGTTTAAACCAGCATCTGCAGTTCCTTCCTAAAGACCTGTCCATGTTCTCCAGGGTGATGCCTGACCCGCTGATCCACTCAGTGTTTTGTGTCTTGTTTGGTAAACCAGCATAGAGTCATAGTCATACAGCGCGGAAGCAGGCTCTTCAGCCCAACTTACCCATACTGACCAGCGATCACCCCTCTACACTAGCATTAATCTACACAGTAGGGACAGAAGGTCTCCAGAATAAAAAAGAAACCAATTTAGTAAGAAAGAAGACACAAGGAACTAAAGTTGCCAGAATCCTGAGCAAAGTGCTAAGTGCTGGAGGATTTCATCGGGTCAGGCAGTATCTGTTGAGGGTGTAGGAAGGAACTAGCAGCTGCTGGTTTAAACCGAAGATAGACATAAAATCCTGGTGTAACTCAGCGAGACAGGCAGCTTCTCTGGGGAGAAGGAATGGGTGACGTTTCAGGTCAATAGACAATAGGTGCAGGAGTAGTCCATTCGGCCCTTCGAGCCAGCACCGCCATTCAATGTGATCATGGCTGATCATTCTCAATCAGTACCCCGTTCCTGCCTTCTCCCCATACCCCCTGACTCCGCTATCCTTAAGAGCTCTATCTAGCTGTCTCTTGAATGCATTCAGAGAATTGGCCTCCACTGCCTTTAACGCTTTTCTGCATTAAATTGCATCAACCATTCCTCCGCCCGCCTGGCCAATCGCTCCAGGTCCTGCTGCAATCGTTCACAACCATCTTCACTATCTGCAAAACCACTAACTCTTTGCTGCCTGTCCCGCTGAGTTACTCCAGTATTTTGTGCCAAGTAGGTGTGGAGGGAACGGACAGGTGATGTTTCAGGTCGGGACCATTCTTCGGTTTCACCCGAAACTTCCCCAGCCCATTTCCCCCACAGCTGCTGCCTGAGTTCCTCCAGCACTTTGTGGTTTTGGTAAGAAAGGAAACGGGCAGGAAACAAGACTCAAGTCGAGCAGGGTATCAAAGGGCTGTAATCAACGGAACACCAGTGAAAAACGTTGGGCAAAAATAAAATGTTATGAACTGCTTTTAAAAATGAGATACTCCGTTTGCATTCAGGTGCATTTCTGTTTGCATTCTGTTTACATTCTAGTGCAAATAAACGAGTGAACTGGAGGCAATAATATATTATTAGGCTATTATCTTACCATTGAGCCTTAGTTAAAGACTAGACCAAGTGGACCCGTTGGGCCCAAACCTCTCCTGCATTGGTGCAGCACCCTCTCCTCCCCCCTTCCCCCTCCCTCCCCCTCCCTCTTCCCCCCTCCCTCCTTAGGAGATAGATTTAAACTTTAAAATGTGAATAACTTAAAAAATATAACACCGATTTCAATGAAACGTCTTCCATTAGCACCAAAGGGTCGACGGTGAGTAAGGTGGGCCTAAAATTGTCGAGCTATTGTGTACCGTTTTGGCTGGAGGTCAGGAACAAACAAACAAACAAACAAACAAACGAGAGTTTTCGTATATAAATTAATCAGATGTAACTGATCTACAAGAGATAGCTGGGATAATATAACATATAACATATAACATATAACAACTACAGCATGGAAACAGGCCTTGCCTGGCCCTACCAGTCCACGCCGACCATTCTCCCTGACCTAGTCTCATCTACCTGCACTCAGACCATAACCCTCTAATCCCCTCTTATCCATATACCTATCCAATTTACTCTTAAATAATAAAATCGAGCCAGCCTCCACCACTTCCACCGGAAGCCCATTCCATACAGCCACAACCCTCTGAGTAAAGAAGTTCCCCTTCATGTTACCCCTAAACCTTTGTCCCTCAATTCTGAAGCTATGTCCCCTTGTTGGAATCTTCCCCACTCTCAAAGGGAAAAGCCTACCCACGTCAACTCTGTCCGTCACTCTCAAAATTTTAAAAACCTCTATCAAGTCCCCCCTCAACCTTCTACGCTCCAAAGAATAAAGACCCAACCTGTTCAACCTCTCTCTGTAGCCTAAGTGCTGAAACCCAGGCAACATTCTAGTAAATCTCCTCTGTACCCTCTCCATTTTGTCGACATCCTTCCTATAATTTGGCGACCAGAACTGCACACCATACTCCAGATTCGGCCTCACCAATGCCCTGTACAATTTTAACATTACATCCCAACTTTTATACTCGATGCTCTGATTTATAAAGGCAAGCATACCAAACGCCTTCTTCACCACCCTATCCACATGAGATTCCACCTTCAGGGAACAATGCACAGTTATTCCCAGATCCCTCTGTTCCACTGCATTCCTCAATTCCCTACCATTTACCCTGTACGTCCTATTTTGATTTGTCCTACCAAAATGCAGCACCTCACACTTATCAGCATTAAACTCCATCTGCCATCTTTCAGCCCACCCTTCCAAAAGGCCCAAGTCTCTCTGTAGACTTTGAAAATCTACCTCACTATCAACTACTCCACCTATCTTAGTATCATCTGCATATTTACTAATCCAATTTGCCACACCATCATCCAGATCATTAATGTAAATGACAAACAACAGTGGACCCAACACAGATCCTTGGGGCAACTTCCATTTGATCAGAGTGGCAGACAAGTGGAGATGAGGCTTCATAAAGATTATTCTTTATCATGGCTATTTATACATAGAAGCAAAGTCCGTAATTTCTTTATTTGCCGATGAGTCGATTGCAATCATGTATAGTCTTGCCGCTGGCTGGTTAGCATGCGACAAAAAGCTTTTTGCTGCACCTCAGTCGGTGGTGCACGTGACAATAAACTAACACTGAACTGAAACTGAACGCATAGGTTGTGGGGGGTGGACAATGATGCAAAGATTTGGAACAATAGGGTGGCATTGTGGCCTAAGGGTAGAGCTACAGCCTTACAATGCCAGAGACCCTGGTTCGATCCTGACGATGGGTGATGTCTGTACGGAGTTTTTACTTTCTTCCCATGACCTGCGTGGGTTTTCTCTGAGATCTTCGGTTTACTCCCACACTCAAAAGATGTACAGGTTTGTAGGTTAATCTGTTTGGTATGAATGTAAATTTTCCCTAGTGGGTGTAGGGTAGTGTTTATGTGCAGGGATTGCTTGTCGGTGCGGACCCGGTGGGCCGAAGGGCCTGTTTCCACGCTGTATCTCCAAACTAAACCAAACTGAACTAAATTGCAAACAGATAATAACATTAAACATGCTAACCAAGTCAATAGACAATAGGTGCAGGAGTAGGCCATTCGGCCCTTCGAGCCAGCACCGACACTCAATGTGATCATGGCTGATCATTCTCAATCAGTACCCCGTTCCTGCCTTCTCCCCATACCCCCTGACTCCGCTATCCTTAAGAGCTCTATCTAGCTCTCTTGAATGCATTCAGAGAATTGGCCTCCACTGCCTTCTGAGTTAGAGAATTCCACAAGTCAGTGGATATTTTAAAGGCGGGGATAGACAGATTCTTGGTATCAGGGGTCATGGGGAGAAGGCAGGAGGAAGGGGTTGCAATTGACAAATTAAATCCAACATGAAATATTACACAAAATGCTGGAGTAACTCAGCATCTCTGGAGAGAAGGAATGGGTGACGTTTTGGGTCGAGACCCTTCTTCAGACTGAAGAATCGACCCGAAACATCACCCATTCTTTCTCTCCGGAGATGCTGCCTGTCCCGCTGAGTTGCTCCAGCATTTAGTGTCTACCTTCGATTTAAACCAGCATCTGCAGTTCTTTCCTACACACAGGGTCAGACAACATCACTGGAGAGAAGGAATAGGAGGCCCTGAAGAAGGCTCTCGACTCGAAATGTCACCTATTCCTTTTCTCCAAAGATGCTGCCTGACCCGCTGAGTTGCTCCAGCGTTTTGTGTGCCTTTCCTCGGTGGAAACCAACATCTGCAGTTCCTGCTTACACAAGAAATATTACAATTTGTTAAAGATGAATAGTGCCACATGCTCCTTGCGAAGGGAGACCCTAAAAAATGATTCAGTAGCAAAGAGATTGCTTCACCGATCACGGAAATTAGCTGGAGATGTTAATGAGGGCATTTAAGGAGAAGAAGCAAATCAGGCTTTTTTTTTGTTGGTGTTATAATAGTGAAAAGCCTGGATAGAGTGGATGTGGAGAGGATGTTTCCACGAGTGGGAGATTCTAGAATCAGAGGCCAAAGCTTCAGAATAAAATGACGTACCTTTAGAAAGGAGATGAGGAGGAATTTCTTTAGTCAGAGGGTGGTGAATCTGTGGAATTCATTGCCACAGACGGCTGTGGAGGCCAAGTCAATAGACAATAGGTGCAGGAGGAGGCCATTCGGCCCTTCGAGCCAGCACCGCCATTCAATGTGATCATGGCTGATCATTCTCAATCAGTACCCCGTTCCTGCCTTCTCCCCATACCCCCTGACTCCGCTATCCTTAAGAGCTCTATCTAGCTCTCTCTTGAATGCATTCAGAGAATTGGCCTCCACTGCCCTCTGAGGCAGAGAATTCCACAAATCAGTGGATATTTTAAAGTCGGGGATAGACAGATTCTTGGTATCAGGGGTCATGGGGAGAAGGCAGGTGGATGGGGGTTGAGAGGGAAAAATAGATCATGGCGGAGTAGACTTAATGGGCCGAATGGCCCAATTCTGCTCCTAAAACGTATGAACAAAGGTTTTACAGGTTTTCTTAGATGGCACTTTAAACAACCTGCACATTGCTGGTTTTCCTATTGTACAAAGACAATGGGATGGCAGGACTTTCATATGAAGAAAGACTGGATAGACTCGGCTTGTACTCGCTGGAATTTAGAAGATTGAGGGGGGATCTTATAGAAACTTACAAAATTCTTAAGGGGTTGGACAGGCTAGATGCAGGAAGATTGTTCCCGATGTTGGGGAAGTCCAGAACAAGGGGTCAAAGTTTAAGGATAAGGGGGAAGTCTTTTAGGACCGAGATGAGAAAGTTTTTTTTCACACAGAGTGGTGAATCTGTGGAATTCTCGGCCACAGAAGGTAGTGAGGCCAGTTCATTGGCTATATTTAAGAGGGAGTTAGATGTGGCCCTTGTGGCTAAAGGGATCAGGGGGTATGGAGAGAAGGCAGGTACGGGATACTGAGTTGGATGATCAACCATGATCATATTGAATGGCGGTGCAGGCTCGAAGGGCCGAATGGCCTACTCCTGCACCTATTTTCTATGTTTCTAAATCAAAAGAATGAATCCTGGTAAACCTCCTCTGCAGCCTCTCCAAAGTCTCCAGGTCCTTCCTGAAATTGAGCGACCAGACTACACGTAATTTGGAGTAGTGCAAGAGCTTCTGGTCACCCCATTACAGGAAGGATGTGGAGCCTTTGGAGATGGTGCAGAAGTGGTTTACCAGAATGCTGCCAGGATTACTCAGTTTCATTACTCAGGGAGGGGTTGGATAGACTTTGGTTGCTTTTTCTGGAACGTTAGAGGTTGATAGAAGTGTATAAAATTATGAGTAGACGGTCAGAACCTTTTTCGTAGGGTGGAAATGCCCAGCAATAGAGGGCGTCAACTCTAAGGTGAGAGGAGAAAGGTTTAAAGGAGACTAGACCAAGTGGACCCGTTGGGCCCAAACCTCTCCTGCATTGGTACAGCACCCTCTCCTCCCCCCCTCTCCTCCCTTTCCTCCCCTCCCCTCCCCCCCACTCCATCCCCCTCAACCCCCCCTTCTCCTCCCCTCCCTAGGAGATAGAATTAAACTTTAAAAATGTGAACAACTTTAAAAATATAACACCGATTTCAATGAAACTTCTTCCATTAGCACCAAAGGGACGACGGTGAGTAAGGTGGGCCTAAGAAATGTTGCGCTATCGTGTACCGTTTTGGCTGTAGTTCAGGGACAAACAAACAAACAAACGAGAGTTTTAGTATATAGATGTGTGTTTTTAACACAGAAGTCAAGTCAAGTCAAATTTATTTGTCACATACACATACACGATGTTCAGTGAAATGAAACTGGCAATGCCTGCGGATTGTGCACAAAAAAGAATTACAGTTACAGCATATAAATAAAGTTAATAAGTTACTATAGTGTCGACAAAAAATTTAGTCTCTGGGGTTATAAAAGTTGACAGTCCTGATGGCCTGTGGGAAGATTATTAAGGGGTTGGACACGTTAGAGGCAGGAAACATGTTCCCAATGTTGGGGGAGTCCAGCACAAGGGGCCACAGTTTAAGAATAACGGGTAGGCCATTTAAAACTGAGGTGAGGAAAAACATTTTCAGTCAGAGAGTTGTAAATCTGTGGAATTCTCTGCCTCAGAAGGCATTGGAGGCCAATTCTCTGAATGCATTCAAGAGAGAGCTAGATAGAGCTCTTAAGGATAGCGGAGTCAGGGGGTATGGGGAGAAGGCAGGAACGGGGTACTGATTGAGAATGATCAGCCATGATCACATTGAATGGCGTTGCTGGCTCGAAGGGCCGAATGGCCTCCTCCTGCACCTATTGTTTATTAGCACCACCCTACACAAACTGGCGACAATTTTTACATTTCCGCCAAGTCGGGATGGAACCCGGGTCTCTGGCGCTGTGAGGTTGCGCCACTGTGTCGCCTCAGAAACTGAAGAAGGGTTCCGACCCAAAGGGTTAGCTGTTTCTTCACTCCAGAGATGCTGCCTGACCCGCTGAGTTACGCCAGCATTTTGTGTCTATCTTCAATGTAAACCAGCATCTCCCGTTCCTTCCGACACAAACTTTAAAATGCACGTTTTGTTTCCGTTTTAGATTATTTCCCTAAGCTGGAAAGGGTGCAGAGAAGATTTATGAGGATGTTGCCAGGAACCAAGGGCTTGAACTATAGGGAGAGGTTGAGCAGGCTAGTACATTATTCCTTGGAGCACAGGAGGCTGAGGGGTGACCTTATAAAGGTGTATAAAATCACTAAAGGGAAGAGATCGGGTGAATGCAGAGTTTTCTCACCCAAGGTTGGGGAATCATGAACTACTCAAAAGTTCATAAGTGATAGCAGCCGAATTAGGCCATTTGGCCCATCAAGTCAACACCGCCATTCAATCATGGCTGATCCATCTACTCTTAACCCCATTCTCATTATTTATTGTCATTGATATAAACTTAAAAGATGCAGACATTATAAATGGCAAAAGTAAACAAAGTGCTGGAGTAACACAGTGGATCAGGCAGCATCTCTGGAGAACATAAGTTCATAAGTTCTAGGAGTAGAATTAGGCCATTTGGCCCATCAAGTCTACCCAGCCATTCAATCATGGCTGATCTATCTCTCCCTCCTAATCCCATTCTCCTGCCTTCTCCCCATAACCCCCGAAGGTGTGGAATTCTCTGCCTCAGAAGGCAGTGGAGGCCAGTTCGTTGGATGCTTTCAAGAGAGAGCTGGATAGAGCTCTTAAGGATAGCGGAGTGAGGGGGTATGGGGAGAAGGCAGGAACGGGGTACTGATTGAGAGCGATCAGCCATGATCGCATTGAATGGCGGTGCTGGCTCGAAGGGCCGAATGGCCTACTCCTGCACCTATTGTCTATTGTCTATTGACACCTCTGGGTACAGAAGTTTAAGGTGAGGGGGGGGTGCGAGAAGATTTAATCAGAACCTGAAGGGCAACGTGTCGTAGCGAGTATATGTTTTGAGTGGCCAGAGAAGGTAGTTGAGGCAATAAAAAGTCGAGGCAATAAAATGTCGACACAAGCAATTACAGATGCTGGTTTAAAAAAACCCAAAAAAAACCAAATCACTGAAGTAACTCAGCAAGTCAGGCAGCATTTCTAGAATATTTTGATGGATGACATTTCGGGCTGGTACCTTTATTCACTCTGAGATGCCACCTATACGGGTCATGCAGAAATGCTGCCTGACCGGCTGAGTTACTCCACCATTTTATTTTAGTTGAGGCAGATACAGTACAACAGCTTAGAGGCAGACAGGTTCACTCAAGTTCACAAGGTATTGGAGTAGAATTAGGCCATTCGGCCCATCGAGTCTACTCCGCCATTCAGTCATGGCTGATCTCTGCCCCCCCCCCCCACCCCCAAACCCATTTTCCTGCCTTCTCCCCATAACCCTTGACACCCGTTCTAATCAACTAATCAAGAAAAAGTATGGATAGGAAAGGTTTAGAAGGATGTGGGCCGTAGTGTGTAGGGTAGTGCCAGTGTACAGGGTGAAACATAGAAACATAGAAAATAGGTGCAGAAGGAGGCCATTCGGCCCTTCGAGCCTGCACCGCCATTCAATATGATCATGGCTGATCATCCAGCTCAGTATCCCGTACCTGCCTTCTCTCCATACCCCCTGATCCCTTTAGCCACAAGGGCCACATCTAACTCCCTCTTAAATATAGCCAATGAACTGGTCTCAACTACCTTCTGTGGCAGAGAATTCCATTGATTCACCACTCTCTGTGTGAAAAAATGTTTTCTCATCTCGGTCCTAAAAGACTTCCCCCTTATCCTTAAGCTGTGACCCCTGGTTCTGGACTTGTCCAACATCGGGAACAATCTTCCCGCAAATTGTACAGGGCATTGGTGAGGCCGAATCTGGAGTATGGTGTGCAGTTCTGGTCGCCAAATTATAGGAAGGATGTCGACAAAATGGAGAGGGTACAGAGGAGATTTACTAGAATGTTGCCTGGGTTTCAGCACTTAGGCTACAGAGAGAGGTTGAACAGGTTGGGTCTTTATTCTTTGGAGCGTAGAAGGTTGAGGGGGGACTTGATAGAGGTTTTTTAAATTTTGAGAGGGACGGACAGAGTTGACGTGGGTAGGCTTTTCCCTTTGAGAGTGGGGAAGATTCCAACAAGGGGACATAGCTTCAGAATTGAGGGACAAAGGTTTAGGGGTAACATGAGGGGGAACTTCTTTACTCAGAGGGTGGTGGCTGTATGGAATGGGCTTCCAGTGGAAGTGGTGGAGGCTGGCTCGATTTTATTATTTAAGAGTAAATTGGATAGGTATATGGATAGGAGGGGATTGGAGGGTTATGGTCTGAGTGTAGGTAGATGAGACTAGGTCAGGGAGAATGGTCGGCGTGGACTGGTGGGGGCCGGACAGGCCTGTTTCCATGCTGTAGTTGTTATATGTTATATGTTATAGCCTCTCCAACCCCTTAAGAATTTTATATGTTTCTATAAGATCCCCCCTCAGTCTTCTAAATTCCAGCGAGTATAAGCCTAGTCTATCCAGTCTTTCTTCATATGAAAGTCCTACCATTCCAGGGATCAATCTGGTGAACCTTCTCTGTACTCCCTCTAAGGCTAGAATGTTGTTATGTTCAACACGGCATAAAGATAAAGTACACTCACACGTTAGTTGCCTGAATCACACCAGCCTTTATTTACCCAGCATTCCTAGCTCAAGGAACGCCCACTCATTAACATGGCACATGAATATGCATGAATACATTACACTGCTCTCCCTTTTTTTAAGTATTAAATCCAAGTACTCAGTTACAATTTTGGTATTGTGATACTTGATTTACATCAATACTTTTAACCATATTTACAAATTTAACCTAGTTACTGGTTTGCGGTTCCTGCCTGATCGTTTAACAGTAACAGGTGCAACAGGCATAACAGATGTACATGTAGACTCAACTGTTGGCTTGTTTGGCTCTATGTTAGTACGCTGACCTTGACTAGAGAAGTCTGTCTCTTTATCTGTACTCAATGAATTTTGTGTATCAACCACAATAGTCTTTTCTAACTCACTTTCAGATGAATACTCAGGGATTAGGAATTCATGCTCAGTTTTCGGTTCATCTTTGGCTGGAATCATTTGATCCACGTGAACACTTTTGATCTTGTCTCCAACATCCACTAAGTATCTTTTTGTTCCACACACTTCCACTATTTTCCCAACATCCCATTTGTCTCGACTGGACTTGTTGGGAGGACTGAGCACACGAACTTGCTCATCTGGCTTGAAGTTCCTCTCCTTTTTGTGGAAGTCAAAGTGGTGTTTTTGACTTAACTGTTTTTGCTCAACTCTCGAGGCCAAATTGGGTTGAACTAGACTTAGGCGTATTCTTAACCTTCTCTTCATCAACAGTTCTGCAGGTGAATAACCCGTAGTTGTGTGTGGTGAAGTTCTGTACTTCAGCAAGAAACTAGCCAAACGATGTTTCATGCTGAGCTTTGAACTACCCTGCAGAACCTGTTTCTTGAGAGCCTCTTTGACTACTCTAACAGACCTTTCCGCCGCCCCATTGGAGGCTGCATGGTATGGAGGAACAAGTGTGTGTTTTACCCCGTTACGCTGCATGAACTCTTTGAACTGTTCTGAACGAAACTGAGGTCCGTTATCAGAAACAAGTTCTTCTGGTAAACCATGACATGCAAAAATTGATCTCAACTCGTCTATGGTACGCTCAGCAGTAGTGCTTGACCCCATATGTTTAGCCCCATATGTTTAGCCTCAATCCATTTGGAATGACTATCTACTAGTTCCTGCCTTCTCCCCATAACCCCCGAAGGTGCGGAATTCTCTGCCTCAGAAGGCAGTGGAGGCCAGTTCGTTGGATGCTTTCAAGAGAGAGCTGGATAGAGCTCTTAAGGATAGCGGAGTGAGGGGGTATGGGGAGAAGGCAGGAACGGGTTACTGATTGAGAGTGATCAGCCATGATCGCATTGAATGGCGGTGCTGGCTCGAAGGGCCGAATGGCCTACTCCTGCACCTATTGTCTATTGTCTATTGACACCTCTGGGTACAGAAGTTTAAGGTGAGGGGGGGGGGTGCGAGAAGATTTAATCAGAACCTGAAGGGCAACGTGTCGTAGAGAGTATATATTTTGAGTGGCCAGAGAAGGTAGTTGAGGCAATAAAAAGTCGAGGCAATAAAATGTCGACACAAGCAATTGCAGATGCTGGTTTAAAAAAATAAAAAAAAACACAAATCACTGAAGTAACTCAGCAAGTCAGGCAGCATTTCTAGAATATTTTGATGGATGACATTTCGTGCTGGTACCTTTATTCACTCTGAGATGCCACCTATACGGGTCATGCAGAAATGCTGCCTGACCGGCTGAGTTACTCCACCATTTTATTTTAGTTGAGGCAGATACAGTACAACAGCTTAGAGGCAGACAGGTTCACTCAAGTTCACAAGGTATTGGAGTAGAATTAGGCCATTCGGCCCATCGAGTCTACTCCGCCATTCAGTCATGGCTGATCTCTGCCCCCCCCCCCACCCCCAAACCCATTTTCCTGCCTTCTCCCCATAACCCTTGACACCCGTTCTAATCAAGAAAAAGTATGGATAGGAAAGGTTTAGAAGGATGTGGGCCGTAGTGTGTAGGATAGTGCCAGTGTACAGGGTGAAACATAGAAACATAGAAAATAGGTGCAGAAGGAGGCCATTCGGCCCTTCGAGCCTGCACTGCCATTCAATATGATCATGGCTGATCATCCAGCTCAGTAACCTGTACCTGCCTTCTCTCCATACCCCCTGATCCCTTTAGCCACAAGGGCCACATCTAACTCCCTCTTAAATATAGCCAATGAACTGGTCTCAACTACCTTCTGTGGCAGAGAATTCCACAGATTCACCACACTCTGTGTGAAAAAATGTTTTCTCATCTCGGTCCTAAAAGACTTCCCCCTTATCCTTAAGCTGTGACCCCTGGTTCTGGACTTCTCCAACATCGGGAACAATCTTCCCGCATCTAGTCTCTCCAACCCCTTAAGAATTTTATATGTTTCTATAAGATCCCCCCTCAGTCTTCTAAATTCCAGCGAGTATAAGCCTAGTCTATCCAGTCTTTCTTCATATGAAGGTCCTGCCATCCCAGGGATCAATCTGGTGAACCTTCTCTGTACTCCCTCTAAGGCTAGAATGTCTTTCCTCAGATTAGGAGACCAAAACTGTACACAATACTCCAGGGTGATCGCTGGTCGGCACGGACTCAGTGGGCCGAAGGGCCTGTTTCCATGCTGCATCTCTAAAAGTAAAATGTCACCTATCCATGTACTCCAGGGATGCTACCTGATGTGCCGAGTTACTCCAGCACTCTGTGTCATTATTTTGAAAGGTCAGGGTGGGAGATGAAAGAAGCCTTCAAGTGGCAAGTAACTGGATGCCCAAGGATGCTTCTGCACACTGAAGGAAGGTGTTTAGTTTAGTTTAGAGATACAGCACGGAAGAAGGCCTTTCGGCCCACTGTGTCCATGTCAACCAGCCACCCTAGCTCATTAACGCTATCCTACACGCACTGGGGACAATTTACACTTATACCAAGTATACGAACCCAAGCCAATTAACCTACAAACTGTACGACTTTGGAGTGTGGGAGGAAACCGAAGATCTTGGAGAAAACCCACGCGGGTCACGGGGAGAACGTACAAACTCCGTACAGACAGTGCCTGCGGTCGGGATCGAAACCGGGTCTCCGGCGCTGCCAGAGCTGTAGAGCAGCAACTCTAAAACTGAGCCACTGTCCAGTGTTCATCGAAAAAGTACCGATGATAAAGGTAACAGGCCTTTTGGGTGAAAACGTGAAGCTGGTGCAACTTGGGGTGGGGGAAGGATAGAGAGAGAGAGAGGGAATGCCAGGGCTACCTGAAGTGAGAGAAATAAATATTCAAACCACTGGGCTGCCAAATATGAGATGCTGTTCCTCCAATTTGCGTTTATGTAGCCTCACTCTGACAATGGAGGGGACCTGGGACAGAAAAGTCTGTGTAGGTATGGGAAAGAGAATTAAAGTGTCCGGCAACCGGAAGATCAGGTAGGTTCTGGCGGACTGAGCGAAGGTGTTCCCCAAAACCATCGACCAGTCTACGTTTCGAAGGTATTTATTTCACAAAATGCTGGAGTAACTCAGCAGGTCAGGCAGCATCTCAGGAGAGAAGGAATGGGTGACGTTTCGGGTCGAGACCCTTCTTCAGACTGATGTCAGGCGGGCGGGACAAAGGAAGGATATAGGTGGAGACAGGAAGATAGAGGGAGATCTGGGAAGGAGGAGGGGAAGAGAGGGACAGAGGAACTATCTAAAGTTGGAGAAGTCAATGTTCGTAGACCAGTCTACGTTTGGTCTCGCCAAAGTATAAGAGTCCACATCTTGAACAACGGATACAGTAGATTGTCTGTACGGAGTTTGTACGTTCTCCCCGTGACCTGCGTGGGTTTTCTCCGAGATCTTCGGTTTCCTCCCACGCTCCAAAGACGTACAGGTATGTAGGTTAATTGGCTTGGTAAATGTAAAATTGTCCCTAAGTGTGTGTAGGATAATGTTAATGTGCGGGGATCGCTGGTCGGCGCGGCTCCGAAGGGCCTGTTTCCCCTCTGTATCTCTAAACTAAACTAAAAAAACTAAAACGAGGTTGAAGGAGGTGCAAGCGAACCTCTGCCTAACCTGAAAGGACTGTCGGGTCCCTGGACGGAGTCGAGGGAGGAGGTATAGGGACAGGAGTTGCATCTCCTGCGGTTGCAGGGGAAGGTACCTGGGGAGCGGGTGGTTTCAAAGGTTTCAAATGTCTGTGTATGGTCACGTGTACCAACTAACCTACAGTGAAACTCGATTTACCGTGTCCGCGCCGACCAGCGATCCCTGCACGCTAATAGTGTATTACACACACGAGGGACAATTTACCATTTAACCTACAAACGTCTTTGGAATGTGGGAGGAAACCAGAGCACCCGGAGAAAACCCACGCAGGTCACGGGGAGAACGTGCAAACTCCGCACAGACAGCGCCCGCAATCAGGATTGAACCCAGGTCTCTGTCGCTGTGCAACTCTACCGCTGTGCCACCTAAACTAAACTAAACTAGAGTACAATAGGTTGAGCAACAGGGCAGATAAAGAGTGCAGAATATAGTCCTCAGCATTGTAGCCCTTCGAGCATCAGTTCCAGAGACAGAGTCCAATGTCCGCAGTGGGGTAGAGTTGGATCGGACTGTACTCTAGCTTATGGAAGGAGCGTACAGAAGCCTGATAACAGAGGGAAAGAATCTTAGTTTAGTTTAGTTTAGAGATACAGCGTGGAAACAGGCCCTTCTGCCCACCGAGTCCGTGACGACCAGCGATCCCCGCACACTAACACTATCCTACACACCCTAGGGATAATTGACCATTTAACCAACTAACCTGTGCGTCTTTGGAGTGCGGGATGAAACCGAAGATCTCGGAGAAAACCCACGTGGTCTCGGGGAGAACGTACAAACTCCGTACAGACCGTAGTGAAGATGGCGCCCGGGTCTCTGGCGCCGTGAGGCAGCAGCTCGACCGCTGCACCACCGTGCCGCCCTGCTCCTATGTGTTCCCTGATTCAATGACTAAGAAACCACGATGGGTCTTTGACATTGTAACTTTTAGCCTCTATTCAAGAGCTACATCATCCAGAGAGAATGTGAACACTGTTTATCAGCAGTGTAGGCAGAGTGCGAGCAATAAATCCAAACAAACAGAGCAGAACAAGAACAAACAACCACATTACATAAATTCAATATTGCCCCTTTTAATCAGTAATTGGAAACTTAGGGAGGACATTTTAGTGAGAGTCATGTGCAGGTCGGACAGCTGACAGCCGCATTGCACTGTGTAGGAAGGAACTGCAGATCCTGGTTTAATAGACAATAGGTGCAGGAGTAGGCCATTCGGCCCTTCGAGCCAGCACCGCCATTCAATGTGATCATGGCTGATCATTCTCAATCAGTACCCCGTTCCTGCCTTCTCCCCATACCCCCTGACTCCGCTACCCTTAAGAGCACTATCTAGCTCTCTCTTGAATGCATCCAGAGAATTGGCCTCCACTGCCTTCTGAGGCAGAGAATTCCACAGGTTTACAACTCTCTGACTGAAAATGTTTTTCCTCATCTCCGTTCTACATGGCCTGCCCCTTATAGGTGCAGGCATTGCCACTTTCATTTCACTGCACATCGTGTATGTGTATGTGACAAATAAACTTGACTTGACTTGGCCCCTGGTTCTGGACTCCCCCAACATTGGGAACATGTTTCCTGCCTCTAACGTGTCCAACCCCTTAATAATCTTATACGTTTTGATAAGATCCCCTCTCATCCTTCTAAATTCCAGTGTATACAAGCCTAGTCGCTCCAGTCTTTCAACATATGACAGTCCCGCCATTCCGGGAATTAACCTAGTAAACCTATGCTGCACGCCCTCAATAGCAAGAATATCCTTCCTCAAATTTGGAGACCAAGACTGCACACAGTACTCCAGGTGCGGTCTCACTAGGGCCCTGTACAACTGCAGAAGGACCTCTGCTCCTATACTGAACTCCTCTTGTTATGAAGGCCAACATTCCATTGGCTTTCTTCACTGCCTGCTGTACCTGCATGCTTCCTTTCAGTGACTGATGCACTAGGACACCCAGATCTCGTTGTACGTCCCCTTTTCCTAACTTGACACCATTCAGATAATAATCTGCCTTCCTATTACCACCAAAGTGGATAACCTCACACTTATCCACATTAAACTGCATCTGCCATGCATCCGCCCACTCACACAACCTGTCCAAGTCACCCTGCAACCTCATAGCATCTCCCTCACAGTTCACACTACCACCCAGCATTGTATCATCTGCAAATTTGCTAATGGTACTTTTAATCCCTTCATCCAAGTCATTAATGTGTCTTGTAAATAGCTGCGGTCCCAGCACCGAGCCTTGCGGTACCCCACTAGTCACTGCCTGCCATTCTGAAAGGGACCCATTTATCCCCACTCTTTGCTTTCTGTCTGCCAACCAATTTTCTATCCATGTCAGTGCCCTACCCCCAATACCATGTGGTCTAATTTTGCCCACTAATCTCCTATGTGGAACCTTGTCAAAGGCTTTCTGAAAGTCAAAGTACACCACATCCACCGGCTCTCCCCAGTCAATTTTCCTAGTTACATCCTCAAAAAATTCCCGAAGATTAGTCAAGCATGATTTCCCGTTCGTAAATCCATGCTGACTCGGAACGATCCTGTTACTACTATCCAAATGCTCCGCAATTTCGTCTTTTATAATTGACTCCAGCATCTTCCCCACCACTGATGTCAGACTAACTGGTCTATAATTTCCCGTTTTCTCTCTCCCTCCTTTCTTAAAAAGTGGGATAACATTAGCTACCCTCCAATCCATAGGAACTGATCCTGAATCTATAGAACATTGGAAAATGATCACCAATGCGTCCACGATTTCTAGAGCCACCTCCTTAAGTACCCTGGGACGCAGACCATCAGGCCTTGGGGATTTATCAGCCTTCAGTCCCATCAGTCTACCCAACACCATTTCCTGCCTAATGTGAATCTCCTTCAGACTATTTTTTTCCTCTTCACATACCTAAAAAAGCTTTTGCTATCCTCCTTTATATTATTGGCTAGTTTACCCTCGTACCTCATCTTTTCTCCCCGTATTGCCTTTTTAGTTAACTTCTGTTGCTCTTTATAAGAGTCCCAATCCTCTGGCTTCCCACTATTCTTTGCTATGTTGTACTACTTTTTTATTTTTATGCTGTCCTTGACTTCCCTTGTCAGCCACGGGTGCCTCTTACTCCCCTTAGAATCTTTCCTCCTCTGGGATAAATTGATCCTGCAACTTCTGCATTGTTCCCAGGAATACCTGCCATTGCTGTTCCACCGTCTTCCCTGCTAGGGCCTCCTTCCAGTCAAATCTGGCCAGCTCATGCCTCTGTAATCCCCTTTGCTATACTGTAATACTGATACTTCCGATTTTCCCTTCTCCCTCTCAATTTGTAGAGTAAAACTACACTGAAGGTGGACACAAAGTGCTGGAGTAACTCAGCGGGACAGGCAGCACCTTTGGAGAGAAGGAATGGGTGACGTTTCAGGTTGTGACCCTTCTTCAGACCCTGCTGCAATGCACTGTTTGCTTTACTTCTGTGTTGTAAAACATTACAATAGACAATAGGTGCAGGAGGAGGCCATTCGGCCCTTCGAGCCAGCACCGCCATTCAATGTGATCATGGCTGTTCATCCACAATCAGTACCCCGTTCTGCCTTCTCCCAAAACCCCCTGACTCCACTATCTTTAAGAGCTCTATCTAGCTCTCTCTTGAAAATATTCAGAGAATTGGCCTCCATTGCCTTCTGAGGCAGAAAATTCCACAGATTTACAACTCTGACTGAAAAAGTTTTTCCTCATCTCCATTTTAAATGGCCTACCCGTTATTCTTAAACTGTGGTCCCTTGTTCTGGACTCCCCCAACATTGGGAACATGTTTCCTGCCTCTAACATGTCCAATCCCTTGATAATCTTATATATTTCAATAAGATCCCCTCTCAACTACACTGTCCAAAGACGTATGGGTTTGTAGGTTAATTGGCTTGGTATAAAAGAATGTAAGTTGTCCGCAGTGTGTGTAGGATGGCGTTAATGTGCGGGGTATGCTTGTCGGTGCAGACCCGGTGGGCCGAAGGGCCTGTTTCCATGCTGTATCTCTAAATTGAACTGAACTAAACTAATCTAAACATTATCGAATATTGGAGTTTAGAAGAATGAGGGGCGACCTCATTAAAACATACAGAATAGTGAAAGGCTTTGGATAGAGTGGATGTGGAGAGGATGTTTCCACTAGTGGGAGAGTCTAAGACCAGAGGTCAGAGCATCAGAATTAAAGGACGTTCTTTTGGAAAGGAGATGAGGACTAATTTCTTTCATCAGAGGGTGGTGAATCTGTAGAATTCTTTGCCACAGAAGGCATCTCCGTTGAGGTAGGAGATTGAAAAAAAGTTTCCCCCAAATCACCCCCACCCCCCACATAAAACAAATCAAGAAACACTAAAACATACTTTTAACACATACTTATAATAATTAAAAAACGGTCGCAAGGACAGACAGACTGTTGGCGAAGCAGCCAGTGTTGGTGGCGCCACCTGGTAAATCATTGTTAGCTGGGAGAAGTTAATAACAAGGCAAGGAGAGATAAAATGTAGGTAGGCACAAATTGCTGGAGTAACTCAGCGGGTCAGGCAGCATCTCTGGAGAGAAGGAATGGGTGACGTTTCAGGTCGAGACCCTTCTTCAGACTAATGTCAGGAGAGGGGGGGGCGGGACAAAGATAGGATGTGGTCGGAGACAGTAAGACTGGTGGGAGAACTGGGAAGGGGGATGAGAGGGACAGAGGAACTATCCGAAGTTAGATAGATAGAGCTCTTAAGGATAGCGGAGTCAGGGGGTATGGGGAGAAGGCAGGAACGGGGTACTGATTGAGAATGATCAGCCATGATCACATTGAATGGTGGTGCTGGCTCGAAGGGCCGAATGGCCTACTCCTACACCTATTGTCTATTGTCTATTAGAGATGTCAATGTTCATACCGCTGGGGTGTAAACTGCCCAAGCGAAATATGAGGTGCTGTTCTTCCAATTTGCGCTGGGCCTCACTATGACAATGGAGGAGGCCCAGGACAGAGTCGGAGACAGTAAAAGTGGTCGGAGAACTGGGAAGGGGAAGGGATGGAGAGAGAGAGAGAGAGAGAAAGCAAGGGTTACTTGAAGTTAGAGAAGTCAATGTTCATACCGCTGGACTGTAAGCTGCCCAAGCAAAATATGAGGTGCTGTTCCTCCAATTTGCGCTGGATATTTTGATATTTTCTGTGATATTTTCCTTGATCTCCATTCCCTCTGTCTTATTTTGACACCTTACACTTCCGAAATAAATGATCTATTTCTATTTTATATGCAGTGAATGGTAGAATGTGGAATATGTGCAGGTCGGTAAGAGATGGTCTTGGCATCATGTTCGGCACAGATATTGCGGGCCGAAGGGCTTATTCTCGGTCTGTACTATTCTATGTTCCATGTTCTCAGCCTGCACTTAAGGCTGTTTTTAGATCCACATGTTTTGCCGTTAATTGGAGACTAACATGGTGGCCCAGTGGGCGATTTTTTAGTCGACTGGACTGTCGCCACACGGTCGCCATGGTGTCTCCTGTATGGACGTGAGTCGTCTCCGGATGGATTTTCAGAATGTTTACATTTTTTTGGCGACAGTGGATTTGACGCCAATGAGCGTAGCTTGACGTCTCCTGACGGGGGCGCTGTCGTAGGTTGTCGCCAGGTGACGTAGGTTGTTGCCGGTGCTGACTTCGGTGAATTCCATTGGCGACTACCGACGTCAACCTACGTCAACTAGCGACAGGTACCGGCGTCAAAATTGGCGGCGAAAATGATGTGAATTGTCTTCAGTTGTCGCCGACAGGGTCGTAGCTTGTTGTAGCTTGTCGCGGGTGGACGTAGGTTGACTTCGGTTGTCGTAGGTTGTCGCCTGTGTGGTCGTAGGTGCGGTCGTAGGTGGACGTCCTACTCGCGACGATTGGGCCGCCGGATGTCGGTAGCTTGCCGTAGCTTGACGTTGACTAGGTGGTAGCTTGTTGTAGCTTGTTGTAGACAAGGGAGGGTCCAGTCGCCGTTTTTTTGGCGACCTGCTACGACTATGACAGTCGCCAGCAGTCGCCTAAAAAATCGCCTAATTGGGACAGGCCCCTTTCAGTGCCAGACACCCGGGTTCGATCCCGACTACGGGTGCAGTCTGTGTGGAGTTTGTACATTCTCCCCGTGACCTGCGTGGGTTTTCTCCGGGTGATCCGGTTTAGAAAGAGAAACGTAGAAAAATCGGTGCAGGAGTAGGCCATTTGACCCTTCGAGCCGGCACCGCCATTCAATGTGTTCATGGCTGATCATCTAAAATCAGTACCCCCCCGTTCCTGTTTTTTCCCCATATCCCTTGATTCCGTTAGCCCTAAAAGCTAAATCTGACTCTCTCTTGAAAGTCCTCCCACATTCCAAAGACGTGCAGGTTTATGGGTTAATTGGCTTCTGTAAACTGCCCCTAGTGTGTGTAGGGGTACGACAGAACTAGTGTACGGGTGACCTCTGGTCGGCACGCATCTGGCCTGTTTCCACGCCCGCAACTCGAAACAAAACTAAACAAACAAAATTCCTGGTCCTGATCTCCCGGCTTCCAAACTCTTTAACTCCCCCTCCCATTCTCACACTGACCTTTCTGTCCAAGATAGATAGAGCTCTTGAGGATAGCGGAGTCAGGGAGTATGGGGAGAAGGCAGGAACAGTGATTGAGAATGGTCAGCCATGATCACATTGAATGGTGGTGCTGGCTCGAAGGGCCGAATGGCCTCCTCCTGCACCTATTGTCTATTGTCTATTATCCTGGGCCTCCTCCATTGTCAGAGTGAGGCCCAGCTTAAATTGGAGGAACAGCACCTTGTATTCCGCTTGGGCAGCTTACAACCCAGCAGTACTGGTTGTCTTATTTCTTGTTTCTCTTATTGTCTTGTTTCTCTTATTTCAAACCCCCTGCATCCCTTCTCTCTTTCCCCCCTCTCTCCCCCCCACTAGTCATCCTACCAGCTCCACTGTTCGCATCCCTGTATCCCTTCGTTATCACCTCTTCCCCGACCAACAATGGACCATTGTGGGCTCCACCCTTCCTTGGTCATCTGTTGCCGGCCCTGCTTTGGTCTGGCCTTTGTCTCACCTTCCAGTTTCTCACCCCCTCTACTTTCAGTCTGAAGAAGGGCCCCGACCCAAAACGTCACCCATCCTTTCTCTCCAGAGATGCTGCCTGTCCCGCTGAGGTACTCCAGCACTTGGTGTCGATCTTCGGTGTAAACCAGCATCTGCAGTTCCCAAACTCCATGTCTGCGGTTGGGCAAATTCAAACAGTGCATTTCCAAATGGACTGGAGGCATTTACTTTTAAGAACATTCCAAGTGATTTGAAAAATTAGCGAAGAAAGATTTTTTGTTCAGTTAGTTTATTTTAGTTTATTGTCACGTGGACCGAGGTACAGTGAAAAGGTTTTGCTGCGTGCTAACCAGTCAGCGGAAAGACAACACATGATTGCTATTGATCCATTTACAGTGTACAGATACATGATAAGGGAATAACATTTCAATAGACAATAGGTGCAGGAGGAGGCCATTCGGCCCTTCGAGCCTGCACCGCCATTCAATGTGATCATGGCTGATCATTCTCAATCAGTATCCCGTTCCGGCCTTCTCCCCATACCCCCTGACTACGCTATCCTTAAGAGCTCTATCTAGCTCTCTCTTGAAAGCATCCAGAGAATTAGCCTCCACTGCCTTCTGAGGCAGAGAATTCCACAGATTCACAACTCTCTGACTGAAAAAGTTTTTCCCCATCTCAGTTCTAAATGGCCTACCCCTTACTCTTAAACTGTGGCCCCTTGTTCCGGACTCCCCCAACATTGGGAACTTGTTTCCTGCCTCTAACGTGTCCAACCCCTTAATAATCTTATACGTTTCGATAAGATCCGTTTTGTGCAAGGTGAAGCCAGCAATGTCCGATTAAGGATAGACCGAGGGTCACCGATGAGGCAGATGATAGTTATGGACCGCTCTCTGGTTGTGGTAGGATGGTTCAGTTGCCTGATAACAGATGGGAAGAAACTGTCCCAGAATCTGGAGGTGTGCGTTTTCACACTTCTATAGTTTTCGTTTAGTTTAGTTTAGAGACACAGCGAGGAAACAGGCCCTTTGGCCCACCGAGTCCGCGCCGACCAGCGATCCCTGCACTCTAACACTCTCCTACACACACACACAAGGGACAATTTACATTTACACCAAGCCAGTTATCCTGCAAACCTGTACGTCTTTGGAGCGTGGGAGGAAACCGAAGATGTCGGAGAAAATCCACGCAGGTCACGGGGAGAACGTACAAACTCCGTACAGACAAGCACCCGTAGTCGGGATCGAACATGGGTCTCCGGCGCTGCAAGCGCCATAAGGCAGCAACTCTACCGCTGCGTCACCGTGCCGCCCGATGGGAGAGGGGAGAAGAGGACACTGCTGGGCGCCATTTTATTTGAGTTCACCAAGTTGCACTCTTTCGCTTAATAGATGCACCAGGAGCGGATCCAAGTGCTGAGTGGGAAGGCAGCATCCGATCTATTAAGTGGCTGGACCAGACCAAAGTCGCCCACAACGGCTGCAAAGGTAAACACAATCATAAGTTCATAAATTCTAGGAGCAGAATTGGGCCATATGTCCCTTCAAGTCTACTCCGCCATTCAATCGTGGCTGATCTATCTCTCCCTCCTAACCCCAATTCTCCTGCCTTCTCCCCATAACCTCTGACACCCGTACTAATCAAGAATCTATTTCCGCCTTACAAATATCCATTGACTTGGCCTCCACAGCCTTCTGTGGCGATTATTTCCACAGATTCACCACCCTCTGACTAAAGAAATTCCTCCTCGTCTCCTTCCTAATGGAACATCCTTGAATTCTGAGACTGTGGCCTCTGGTCCTAGACTCTCCCACTAGTGGAAACATCCTCTCCACATCCACTCTATCCAAGCCTTTCACTATTTGCTATGTTTCTATGAGGTCCCCTCTCATCCTCCTAAACTCCAGTAAGTACAGGCCCAGTGCCGTCAAACGCTCATCATATGTGAACCCAACTCATTCCTGGGATCATTCTCGTAAACCTCCTCTGGACCCTCTCCAGCGCAAGCACATCCTTCCTCAGATATGGGGCTCAAGATTGTTCACAATACTATACTAACTGCACTGAAGAGCAACAACACTGTGACTTCTCAGCAAACCACAGATTGAAATGCGTCTCAATGAGATTGTTGCTCTTATTTAAAAGAATAACCAATATCAAGTTAAGGTATGAATATTGTAGAAAAAAGGAACTACAGATACTGGTTTACACAAAGGACACAGAGTGTTGGATTATTAAGGGGTTGGACACGTTAGAGGCAGGAAACATGTTCCCAATGTTGGGGGAGTCCAGAACAAGGGGCCACAGTTTAAGAATAAGGGGTAGGCCATTTAGAACTGAGATGAGGAAAAACCTTTTCAGTCAGAGAGTTGTGAATCTGTGGAATTCTCTGCCTCAGAAGGCAGTGGAGGCAAATTCTCTGAATACATTCAAGAGAGAGCTAGATAGAGCTCTTAAGGATAGTGGAATCAGGGGGTATGGGAAGAAGGCAGGAACGGGGTACTGATTGAGAATGATCAGCCATGATCACATTGAATGGCGGTGCTGGCTCGAAGGGCCGAATAGCCTCCTCCTGCACCTATTGTCTATTGTCTATGACATTTTTCAAATACAGTTCAGTTTAGTTTTCAGTTCAGTTCAGTTTAGTTAATTAACACATGTACTGAACTAGATAGTAGTTCAGGACTGCTCTCTGGTTGTAGTAGGATGGTTCAATTTTCTGATAGCACCTTGGAAGAAACCATCCCTGAATCTGGAGGTGTGCGTTTTCACACTTCTAATCCTTTTGCCCGATGGGAGAGGAGAGGAGATGGAGTGGCCGGGGTGCGACTGGTCCTTGATTATGCTGCTGGCCTTGCCGAGGCAGGGTGAGGTGTAAATGGAGTCAATGGAAGGGAGGTTGGTTTGTGTGATGGTCTGGGCTGTGTCCACAAACCGCTGCAATTTCTTGCGGTCTCGGATGGAGCTGTTACCCAGACCAAGCTGTGATGCGTCCTGATAAAATGCTTTCTGAGGTGCATCTGTCGAAGTTGGTGAGAGTTGTTGGGGAACGTGCCGAACTTCCTCAGCCTCATTTGGTAGCAAACCCCAATATTAATATGGAAAGAAAGAATTGCAGATGCTGGTGTTGTTGTTCGTCCTTCGGGTTGGAAGATGACCATGACTTTACTTTCAGTTGGAGGATTGGTGACTGTGGGTCCGGAAGTGACTGGTGAGGCCAATCCGGGCCCGGAAGGCACGCCCACACGTAGGACACAAGTGGATGGGTGCTGCAGTGGAAGTGGAGGTATCCCGGGCCTTGCCCGCAGTGCGTCTCCTCTGGGCCTCTGCAGTGCGTCTCTGTTCTCTGCTGCACGGGCTCCTGTGGTGAGCTTGCTACTCCAGGTTGGACGGTCCAGAGCAAGAGACCCCCAAGTGCTGAGGGAGGTTGATGTCCAAGTCTTTGAGGGACACTTTGAGGCAGTCCTTAAACCGTTTGGTGGTGTATATCAAAGATAGACACAGATAGACAAAGATAGAGTAACTCAGCGGGTCAGGCAGAATCTCGGGAGAAAAAGGATGGGTGATGTTTTGCGTTGAGGTCTTTCTTCCCTCCTACGCACTATCCACGTTCCTGTCTAATTGTTTCTTAAACGTTGCGATAGTCCCTGCCTCAACCACCTCCTCCGGCAGCTCGTTCCATACACCCACCACCCTTTGTGTAAAAAACGAATTACCCTTCAGGTTCCTATTAAATCTTTCCCTCCCTCAGCATAAACCTATGGGTCTCGATTCCTGTACTCTGGGCAAGAGATTCTGGGATTCCTAAGAGTAGGTCGAGCTTTATCCCCTCCCTTGTTGAGGCCTCTAGATCTTGGCTGAGGAAACGTTTGACAAATTCCTCCCCATCTAAGCTTTTGGCACTGTGATAGTGCAGTCTATAATCGGGAAAGTTAAAATCCAGTACTATGACAACCCTATAAGTCGTGCAGCTGCCTGCAATCTGCCAGCATATTTGTTCTTCTAATTCTGATTCGGGCGGCACGGTGGTGCAGCGGCAGAGTTGCTTCCCTGCAGCGCCGGAGACCCCGGTTCGATCCCGACTACGGGTGCTGTCTGTACGGAGTTTGTACGTTCTCCCCATGACCTGCGTGGGTTTTCGCCAAGATCTTTGGTTTCCTCCCACGCTCCAAAGACGTGCAGGTTTGTAGGTTAATTGGCTTGATATAAAAGGTAAATTGTCCCCAGTGTGTGTAGGGTAGTGTTCGTGTGGTCGGCACGAACGCGGTGGGTCGAAGGGCCTGTTTCCGCTCTGTATCTCTAAAATAAAATAAACTGAATTCCCAATGACTATTTGGCGGCCTATAGTAGACTCCCAACAAGGTGATCATCCCCTTTTTTATCCCCCGCCCCCGCCCACAGAGCCTCACTGGACAAACCATCAGTAATGTCATCTTAGTCTGGTTTATTGTCACATGTACCGAGCGAGGTACAGTGAAAAGCATTGGTTGTGTGCTAACAAACACAGTTTTTTGATGAGTACAGGTGTCGGAGGCTACGATATTTTCGATTTACGATGGGTTTATCAGAACGTAACCCTACCGTAAGTCAGGGAGCATTTGTAGTTCATTCCTGCTATTGAGGGAATGCAGCATAGGTTCACCGGGTTAATTCCTGGAAACATAGAAACATAGAAAATAGGTGCAGGAGTAGGCCATTCGGCCCTTCGAGCCTGCACCGCCATTCAATATGATCATGGCTGATCATCCAACTCAAGATCCTGTACCTGCCTTCTCTCCATACGTCCTGATCCCTTTAGCCACAAGGGCCACATCTAACTCCCTCTTAAATATAGCCAATGAACTGGCCTCAACCACCTTCTGTGGCAGAGAATTCCACAGATTCACCACTCTCTGTGTGAAAAAAAACTTTCTCATCTCAGTCCTAAAAGACTTCCCCCTTATCCTTAAACTGTGACCCCTTGTTCTGGACTTCCCCAACATCGGGAACAATCTTCCTGCATCTAGCCTGTCCAACCCCTTAAAAATTTTGTAAGTTTCTATAAGATCCCCCCTCAATCTTCTAAATTCCAGCGAGTACAAGCCGAGTCTATCCAGTCTTTCTTCATATGAAAGTCCTGCCATCCCAGGGATCAATCTGGTGAACCTTCTCTGTACTCCCTCCATGGCAAGAATGTCTTTCCTCAGATTAGTCAAGTCAAGTCAAAGTCAATTTTATTGTCAATCCTCAGCCAGTTTACACAGACAGAAAATCGAAATACCGTTTCCCACAATCCCGAGGAACAAAGTGCATAAAACTAAGTTAAAATTAAAAAGGCACAGCAAACAACAATCAACATAAAATATAAAATATAGTCACTTCAAATGCGTTAAAATTTTTTTTTTAAAGTGTCTGGTGCTGGATGTGCGTGTGTGTGGGGTGTTAAAGTCCAGGTCCAATAGGGGCAGGGGAGAGAGGAGGAAGGGAGGGGAGAGAGTTCAGCATCCTGACAGCCTGGTGGAAAAAACTGTTCTTTAGTCGGGTGGTGCTTGACCTCAGGCTGCGAAACCTTCTCCCTGAAGGCAGGAGGGTGAAGAGGCTGTTGGAGGGGTGGGAGGGGTCACCCACAATGCTCAATGCTTTGCGGGTGAGGCGGGTGGTGTAAAGGACCAGGAGTGTTGGGAGTGAGGCGCCAGTGATCCTCTCAGCAGTGTTCACTATGCGCTGCAGGGTCTTGCGGCTGGAGGCTGTGCAGCTGCCGAACCACACAGTGATGCAGCTGCTGAGGATGCTCTCGATGGCGCCTCGGTAAAAAGTGTACATGATGGGTGTGGGGGCTCCCGCTCTCTTCAGTTTGCGGAGGAAGTAGAGGCGCTGCTGGGCTTTCTTGGCGATGGACGTGATGTTGTTGCTCCAGGAGAGATCCTCGGTGATGTTCACCCCCAGGAATTTGGTGCTGCTCACCTGCTCCACAGCAGCACCATTGATGGTCAGTGGGTGGGGGTGTTGGGTGTGCGTTCTCCTGAAGTCGACAACAATCTCCTTTGTTTTCTCCACATTCAGGAAGAGATTGTTGTCTGTGCACCACGCGGCCAGCTGGTCCACCTCCTTCCTGTAGTGGGTCTCGTCGTTGTTGCTGATGAGACCCACCACTGTTGTGTCATCCGCAAACTTGACGAAGTGGTTGGAGCTGTAGGTGGGTGTGCAGTCGTGGGTCAGCAAGGTGAAGAGCAGGGGGCTTAGCACACATCCTTGTGGGGCACCCGTACTCAGCGTGATGGTGTCCGATGTGTTGCTGCCGACCCGTACGGACTGGGGTCTGGCAGTGAGGAAGTCCAGCAGCCAGTTGCAGAGAAGGGGGCTGAGGCCCAGATTTGTTAGTTTACAAACCAGCTGCTGGGGGATGATGGTGTTGAATGCTGAGCTAAAGTCTATGAACAGCATCCTAACATATGAGTTTTTAGTGTCCAAGTGGGTGAGGGCTGGGTGTAGAGCAGAGGAGATGGCATCCTCAGTGGACCGCTTAGCTCGATATGCAAACTGAAACGGGTCCAGGGAGGGGGGGAGGTTGGATCTGATCTGCTTCATGACCAGCCTCTCGAAGCACTTCATGATGGTTGAAGTCAGCGCTACAGGGCGGTAGTCGTTGAAGCAGGATGGAGAAGACTTCTTGGGCACAGGTATGATGGTGGTTTCTTTGAAGCACAAGGGAACAACAGCCTGGCTCAGGGAGATGTTGAAGATGTCTGTGAGGACATCTGTGAGCTCAGCTGCGCAGTCTTTTAGCACACGACCAGGAATGTTGTCAGGTCCAGAAGCTTTCCGGGTGTTAATCCTTAACAGTGTGCTCCTCACACTGCCTGGAGACAGACAAATAGCCTGGTCGTTGGGGGGGGAGTTGTTTTCTGCGCAGGTGTGTTGCTCTGTGCTTCAAAGCGTGCGAAGAAGCCGTTGAGGTCGTTCAAGAGAGAGGTGTCACTGTCACAGGTCTGTGGTAAGGGTTTGTAGTCCGTGATAGTCCTAATACCCTTCCACAGGCTCCGTGTGTCTCTGCTGTCACTGAAGTGGGCTGTGATGCGCCGGGTGTAGTGTTGTTTGGCTTTCCTGATGCCACTGGAAAGGTTGGCCCTGGCTGCCCTGAGACCGGCTGGATTGCCCTCTCTGAAGGCAGCGTTGCGGACCCTCAGCAGCCCATGGACCTCCCCTGTCAGCCATGGCTTCTGGTTAGCCCGGATGGTGATGGCTCTGGTGTGGGTCACATCGTCAATGCATTTGGTGATGTAGCCTGTAACTGTCTCTGTGTATTCCTGAATGTTGGTTGTGTTGTTGTATGTTGCTGCCTGCTTGAACATGTCCCAGTCTGTAGTCTCAAAGCAGTTTTGGAGTGCAGCTGTGCTGTCCTCTGACCACACACGTACCTCTTTTGAAACCGGTTTGGTGACTTTCACCCGGGGTCTGTATGCCGGTTTCAGCAGAACGGTGAGGTGATCAGAGAGGCCGATGTGGGGGAGGGGGGAAGCCTTGTATGCTCCTTTGATGGTCGTGTAGACAAGGTCCAAGGTGTTGTTTTCTCGTGTTGGGAAATCAACATGCTGGTATACTTTGGGCATGACAGTTTTTAGGTTAGCATGGTTGAAGTCCCCAGCTACGATGAGAAAGCCATCTGGGTGTGCTGTCTGCTGCTCAGAGATGGCCCGGTACAGTTCGCAGAGTGCCTCCTCTCTGTCCTTGTTGTTGGAACTGGGAAGGATGTAAACAGCGACTAACAGGATAGCTGTTAGCTCCCTCGGGAGGTAGAAAGGTCGGCACTTCACAACCATAAACTCCGCCATCGGTGAACAGTGTTTGTAGACCAACACAGCGTCCCGACACCAAGCATCACTGATGTAAACAATCACACCGCCACCACGGGTCTTCCCCCCGCTAACCGTAGCTCTGTCCGATCGGTAGCATGTTAGCCGGTCGAGCTGAACAGCGGAGTCCGGGATGTTGTCATTAAGCCATGTTTCCGTAAAAACGTAAACACAGCATTCCCTCACCTCACGCTGGGTCGACCGGAGAAGTCTTATAGTGTCCATTTTATTGTCCAGTGAGCGTACATTAGCCATTAGCATGCTCGGAATAGCCGGTCTGTGTGGGCTAGCCGCTAGCCTAGCCCGGATGCCTCCGCGCTTACCCCTCTTCTGCTTCCTCTCACACCGCCTGCGGCGTCTCCTTTCCAGCCGGGGGACAGCACTCGAGGCCGAGGTCGAGGCCAGGCAGAGTATTCTGAGGCCGCTAAGTTCCTCTGCAAGCGTAGCGTCCAGTGTTGATGATGTTGTTTTCTTGTCCAGCAAGAACTCACGACTATACTGTCTACTGCTGACTGTCCAGAGTTGTTGAAGTGACAAACATGACGAACTTGAAAAAACATTAAAAACACTCGAAAAATCGGGAGAGCGTGGGGCCGCTGCGTCTGCACGCGCTGCCATTTAAGAGAGAGACCAAAACTGTTATTAGGAGACCAAAACTGTACGCAATACTCCAGGTGTGGTCTCACCAATGCCCTGTACAACTGCAGCAGAACCTCCCTGCTCCTATACTCAAATCCCCTCGCTATGAATGCCAGGACTGACCACCAAACGATGAAAGAATGGGTCGACTGGGCTTGAATTCATTGGAATTTAAAAGGATGAGAGGGGATCTTAGAAACATATAAAATTCTTGAGGGATTGGACAGTCTAGATGCAGGAAAAATGTTCCCGATGTTGGGGGAGTCCAGAACAGTTTAAGAATAAGGGGTCGATTTAGGACTGAGATGAGGAAAATCTTTTTCACCCAGAGAGTTGTGAATCTGTGGAATCCTCTGCCACAGTAGGCACTGAAGGCCAATTCACAGGATGTTTACAAGAGAGAGTTAGATTTAGCTCTTGGGACTAACGGAATCAAGGGATATTGGGAAAAAGCAGGAACGGGGTACTGATTTTGGACGATCAGCCACGATCATATTGAATGGTGGTGCTGGCTCGAAGGGCCAAATGGCCTACTCCTGCACCTATTTTCTATGTTTCTATAGAGTCACAGTCATAGAACCTTACAGCGAGGAAACAGGCCCTTTGTCCCAACTTGCCCACACTGACCAGCATGTCTCACCAGTCCCACCTACCAGCAAACGTCAGGAAGCATCTGTATCT
Organism: Rhinoraja longicauda; assembly: GCF_053455715.1. Lineage (NCBI taxonomy): Eukaryota > Metazoa > Chordata > Chondrichthyes > Rajiformes > Arhynchobatidae > Rhinoraja > Rhinoraja longicauda. The sequence continues at coordinate 7,819,282 of NC_135954.1, forward strand.
CCAAGCGAAAACTAGAGTCTAGAACTTGGAGATACTGTGTGGTTGTCCTCGTGCATCAGTCACTGAAAGGAAGCATGCAGGTACAGCAGGCAGTGAAGAAAGCCAATGGAATGTTGGCCTTCATAACAAGAGGAGTTGAGTATAGGAGCAAAGAGGTCCTTCTACAGTTGTACCGGGCCCTGGTGAGACCGCACCTGGAGTACTGTGTGCAGTTTTGGTCTCCAAATTTGAGGAAGGATATTCTTGCTGTTGAGGGCGTGCAGCGTAGGTTTACAAGGTTAATTCCCGGAATGGCGGGACTGTCGTATGTTGAAAGACTGGAGCGACTCGGCTTGTATACACTGGAATTTAGAAGGATGAGAGGGGATCTTATCGAAACATATAAGATTATTAAGGGGTTGGACACGTTAGAGGCAGGAAACATGTTCCCAATGTTGGTGGATTCCAGAACCAGGGGCCACAGTTTAAGAATAAGGGGTAGGCCATTTAGAACGGAGATGAGGAAAAACGTTTTCAGTCAGAGAGTTGTAAATCTGTGGAATTCTCTGCCTCAGAAGGCAGTGGAGGCCAGTTCTCTGAATGCATTCAAGAGTGAGCTAGATAGAGCTTTTAAGGATAGCGGAGTCAGAGGGTATGGGGAGAAGGCAGGAATGGGGTACTGATTGGGAATGATCAGCCATGATCACATTGAATGGTGGTGCTGGCTCGAAGGGCCAAATGGCCTCCTCCTGCACCTATTGTCTATTGGAAACAGGCCCTTCAGCCCACCCAGTCCACGCCAACCATCGATCCCCGCGCACTAACACTAACCTACACACACTCGGGTCAATTTACTATTTTACCGAATCCAATTAAGCTGCAAACCCCGTAAGTCTTTGGAGTGTGCGAGTAAACCGGAGCACCTGGAGAAAACCAACGCAGCTCACGGGGAGAACGTACAAACTCCATACAGACAGCATCCATAGTCGGGATCGAACCCGGGTCTCCGGCGCTGTGAGGCAGCAACTCTACCGCTGCGCCACCGTGCTGCCCGAGTGAACTACTATGTATAGTACTGGCAACACGGAATGCCGAGAATGAATGACGCTGAGAGCTTTGAACTGCGCCGTTCTTCTGTATATATTGGAGTTTATTTTTAAAACACCATTGTGAGCCGATTCTTCCCTCCCCCACACCCCCTCACTGTGGTGACCTCCCTGGGATTGTTTTCCTTTGTATAATTTTTACTTTATATGGCATTGGAACTGTAGCTAGGACTGAGCCCCTGCCTCCCTCTCCCACACACCCTGAGCAAAGCACAGCACAGTGGTGAGCTCAGCAGGCAGACTTGCCTGTTAACAGCGCGCTGAAGAAAGGTCTCGACTCGAAACGCCACCCATTCCTTTTCTCCAGAGATGCTGCCTGACCCGCCAGCTTTTTGTGTCTATCTTCAGTTTAAACCAGCATCCGCAGTTCCTTCCTACACAACAACACATTTCCCTATGGATATAGACAATAGACAATAGGTGCAGGAGGAGGCCATTCGGCCCTTCGAGCCAGCACCACCATTCAATGTGATCATGGCTGCATGCCTACTTTCAATGGCTGGTGTACCACGACACCCAGGTCTCGTTGCATCTCCCCTTCTCCTAATCGGCCACCATTCAGATTATAGTCTGCTTTCCTGTTCTTGCCACCAAAGTGGATAACCTCACATTTATCCACATTATACTGCATCTGCCATGCCTTTGCCCACTCACCTAACCTATCCAAGTCACGTTGCAGCCTCCTAGCATCCTCCTCACAGCTAACACTGCCCCCCAGCTTCGTGTCATCCGCAAACTTGGAGATGTTGCATTCAATTCCCTCGTCCAAATCATTAATATATATTGTAAATAGCTGGGGTCCCAGCACTGAGCCTTGCAGTACCCCACTAGTCACTGCCTGCCATTCATGGAAAGAAGGCAGGAAAATGGGATTAAGAAGCAGAGATGAGCCACGATTGAATGGCGGAGTGGACTCGAATGGGCCGAATGGCCTAATTCTACTCCTGTAACTTGTGAACTAAACTAAAAAAAAATCGCTGCAGCATTCCCACAGTGTTGTTATGTGGGGAGATGTGGAATGTTGACCCCAGCCAAGATTAGATTTGGCAATGTGACAGGCCGTGATGGCGGCAGTTCAGTGTGACCACGTCACTGTAGCCTTTGTGTTTCCAGGTCGTTGGGTTTTGGCATTAATGATGCGGTGCTGAAGAGATCATTACAAAGTTATTGCAACTTTTAATGAGCCGCGAGCAGACCCCAAGCAGATGTAACAGATCTTTATTTCGCACACAAGAGAAGCAGACGGAGAGGGGATGTTGGTTTAGTTTAGTCATAGAGTCACACATCATAGAAACAAAGCAAAATAGATGCCGGAGTAGACCATTCGGCCCTTTGAGCCGGTTCAACGTGACGATTAAGGATAGCGGAGTCAGGGGGTATGGGGAGAAGGCAGGAACGGGGTACTGATTGAGAATGATCAGCCATGATCACATTGAATCGCGGTGCTGGCTCGAAGGGCCGAATGGCCTCCTCCTGCACCTATTGTCTATTGTCTATCATGGCTGATCATCCCAAATCAGTACCCCAATCCTGCTTTTTTCCCCATATCCCTTGATTCCTTTAACCCTAAGAGCTAAATCTGACTGTCACTCATGACCGTATGATATTTAATATTCATATCGTTATATAGTAGATCCTCTGTCATTCTAAACCCCACGCCCCAACCTAACAAGGAGACTATTAAGAGTCAGGGTCATAGAGTGATACAGCGTGGAAACAGGCCTCTCGGCCCAATTTGCCCACGTCGACCAACATGTCCCATCTACACTAGTCCCACCTGCCTGCGTTTGGCCCATATCCATCTAAACCTATCTTATCCATGTTCCTGTCTCAATTTTCCCTTTCCATGGTTCCTGGAAACGCAGCCTACTCAAAGTTTTATAATTCCTGACTTATGTTTCTTAAACGATGCGATGGGCCGAAGGGCCTGTTTCCATGCTGTAACTCTAAACTAAAAACTAAACTACCTCCTCCGGCAGCTCGTTCCATACACCCACCACCCTTTTTGTGTGAAAAAATTTACCCCTCAGGTTCCTATTAAATCTTCCCCCTCCCCCCCTCACCTTAAACCTATGTCCTCTGGTTCTCATCCTCAGATTTAAAGATACAACGTGGAAACAGGCCCTTTGGCCCACCAAGACCGCGCCAATCAGCGATCGCCCGTACAAAAGTTCTATCTTATGCACTAGGGACAATTTTACAAAAGCCGTTTAACCTGTACGTCTTTGGGTTGAGGGGGGGGGGGGGAAGCCGGAGCACCAGGAGAAAGCCTATGCAGGTCACGGGGAGAACCTGCAAACCCCGTACAGACAGCACCCGTGGTCAGGATCGAACCCGGGTCTCTGGCGCTGTAAGGCAGCAACACTGCCCCTGAGGAGCCACTTTGCTGCCCCCTTGTGGTGGAGGAATGCTCTATCACAGCGTTTCTCAACCGGGGTTCCCTGGAACACTGGAGTTCCGCTAGAGGGCGCTAGGGGTTCCGCGTGCAATCCCCGCGCGCCCTGGAAGTCTCTCCGAAAATGTGGCATCTAGGCTGGGCAAGGCAGCCAATCTCGACCTCATCGGGACTTCCACGGACGATCGTTGGGTTGAATTTGCAACCTGTGGCTGGGGCTCTGGAACTCCAGCCCAGCTGGAGCCAGCACATGTATCCCCATAGCTGGCTTCATTGGCCGGCTTTGCAGGCCGGTATCTCACTCCCCACCACCCCCCCAACCCCAGCAGCCTAGGCGGACCGTTCCGGTACTGTTGTACATCTCTCGGAGGCCAGTACCTCATTTGATCAGGTTAAATGGATAAACCATTTTCTGATTTTCTGGAACCAAGAGTGCCAGAAGACCAGTGGTGGAACTGTAATGAGTAAATATTAAATTTAAGTGCAAGATTATATAACTATATTAACTAATTAAGATGTGGTTAAGATATAAAACACAGCAGGAAAAGCCAATTGCCATCTTTTTGGGCTGATTATCAATTTATGTGCGAATTTACTTCAACAAGTACTTCAAAATGTACTTCAATAAGCAAGATGACATCTATCTATACACTAAAACTCTTGTTTGTTTGTTTGTTCCTGAACTACAGCCCAAACGGTACACGATAGCGCAACAATTTTAGGCCCACCTTAATCACCATTTGATGCTAATGAAAGAAGTTTCATTGAAATCGATGTTATAGTTTTAAAGTTATTCGCATTTTAAAGTTTAAATCTATCTGCTAGGGAGGGAGGGGGAGGAGGGGAGGGATGATAAGCGGGGTTGTGGGGGATGGAGTGGGGGAGAGGGGAAGGGGGGAAGAGGAGGGGGAGGGGATGGAGGAGGGAGTGGGAGGGAGGGGAGGGGGGGAGGAGAGGGTGCTGCACCAATGCAGGAGAGGTTTGGGCCCAATGGGTCCACTAGTTAAACTCTAAATTACTGCAATTAGTGGTCATATGTGGGTCTGTTTTCCCCAGGACTAGAACCAAAGTAGAGCAGAAATGCACATCCTTGCCAATCACATGTTAATGCATTTTTGAGTCATTCTAGTGTTTAATTTCATATGCGTAATTTTATTATACACGTACGGCATATTCTTGGAAAATTATTGGGCATTATAAAAGTCTTCAACCTGTTATGTCATTTTAAAGTATAATAATCATAGGGAATATATTCAGCGACGTCTATATGAAACGGCCTTTAGTGGTCAGTGGACAGGAGCTGTACGTGGCGGATTTTTATGTAGGTGTCCCCTGAGACATGAAAATGTTTTCAAGGGTTCTGCAAGGGTAAAAAGGTTGAGAAACACTGCGTCATAAGCACAAAGGGAAACGCATCTGATTGAATACAGCCTCAGTAGTTCTGTGTGATGACAAGTGGGCTGGGCTCGTGGATAATATCAAAACATCATAACTGACAGTACTGCCTCTGAATATTCAGAGACTTTGAACGTGAAGACACACAAAAAACTCCTAATCAGAGTGAGGCCCAGCGCAAATTGGAGGAACAGCAGCTCATATTTTGCTTGGGTAGCTAGTATGAACATTGACTTCTCTAACTTCAAGTAACCCTTGCTTTCCCTCTCTTTCCATCCCTCCCCCTTCCCAGTTCTCCCACCAGTCTGACTGTCTGCGACTACATTTTATCTCTGTTTGCTTTGTTGGTTAACTTCTCCCAGCTAACAATTCTACATTTTCTCTGATCTCCATTCCCTTTGTCCTATTTTCGCACTTTACACTTCCTTAACTATGCATCTCCCTCTCCCCTGACACCAGTCTGAAGAAGAGTCTCGACCTGAAACCTCACCCATTGCTTCTCTCCAGAGATGCTGCCTGTCCCCGCTGAGGCACTCCAGCATTTGTGTCTTCAGCTTTCTTTTATTCTCTTTTCCAGCTTTCTCCCCTCCCACACAACCATAGAGTCATACAGCCAGGAAACAAGCCCTTGGGCCTAACTTGCCCAAGCCGACTAAGATGTCCCATCCTCACGTCCCTCCGGCCCAGATCCCTCTAAAGCTTTACTATCCATGTACCTGCCCAAATGTCTTTGAAATGTTGTTATAAGATCATAAGGTCATAAATGATACGAGTAGAATTAGGCCATTGGGCCCATCAGGTTTTCTCCACCATTCAATCATGGCTGATCTATCTCTCCCTCCTAACCCCATTCTCCTGCCTTCTCCCCATAACCTCTGACACCTACACTAATCAAGAATCTATCTACTGTATTTCTGCCTTAAAAATATCCACTGACTTGGCCTCCACAGTCTTCGGTGGCAAAGAATTCCACAGATTCACCACCTTCTGACTCAAGAAATTTCTCCTCATCTCCTTTCTAAAAGAATGTCCTTTAATTCGATGGCCTCTGGTCATAGACTCTCCCACTAGTGGAAACATCCTCTCCACATCCACATGATCGTTGTTGCACCTGCCACCTCTGGCAACTCGTCCCATACACCCTCTGTATAAAAAGATGTTGCCCTTCAGGTTCCTATTCAATCTTGGATTAGAGGGTGTTAGTTATGAGAAGATGGTTATAAAAACTTGGTTGGTTTCCCTAGAGTGCTGAAGGCTGAGGGAGATCTGATAGAAATGTATAAAATTATGAGAGGTGGAGATTTTAGATTTTTTTAGATTTAGAGATACAGCGCGGAAACAGGCCCTTCGGCCCACCGGGTCCGCGCCGCCCAGCGATCCCCGCACATTAACACTATCCTACACACACTAGGGACAATTTTTACAATAGCCCAGCCAATTAACCTACGTCTTTGGAGTGTGGGAGGAAACCGAAGATCTCGGTGAAAAACCCACGCAAGTCACGGGGAGAACGTACAAACTCCGTACAGACGGCGCCCGTAGTCAGGATCGAACCTGGGTCTCCGGCGCTGCATTCGCTGTAAGGCAGCAACTCTACCGCTGCGCCACCGTGCTGTAGACAGGGTAGACAGTCAGAACTTTTTTCCGAGGGTGCAATCAGCCAATAGCAGAGGGCATAGCTTGAAAGTGAGAAGTCAGTTCATAGAAGGGTCCTGACCCAAAACACCAGTTTGTTCAGTTTAGTTTAGAAATACAGCGCGGAAAAAGGCCCTTCGGCCCACCGAGTCTGCGCTGACCAGTGATCCTCGCACACTAACGCTATCCTGCACACACAATTTACAATTATCAGGGACAACTTACAATTACACCAAGCCAATTAACCTACAAACCTGTACCTCTTTGGAGTGTGGGAGGAAACCAAAGCACTCAGGGAAAACCCGCACAGGTCATGGGGAGAACGTACAAAGCCCATACAGATAGCACCCGTAGTCAGTCAATAGTCGTTTATTTGTCACATACACATAAATGTGTAGTGAAATGAAACATTACCTGCAGTTCAACAATAAGACCAATAAGAATAATCAATAAAAATGCAATAACACACACAATCATAAACCAACACCAAACAAAATAAACATCCATCACAGTGAGTCTCCTCCAGTCCCCTCCTCACTGTGATGGAAGGCCAGAATGTCTTTTCTCTTCCCTGTCGTCTTCTCCCGCGGTCAGGGTGGTCCCAGGTGCATGGCCGGTGGTAGGCCGCAGCGGGAACGGAGACACGACACAGAAACAAAGGTCGCGTCTCCGTTCGGGAGAGAGAATTTTACAGTTCCCGTTCCCTCCCACCCCTCCCTCCCCACATAACATACAAACACTACACCATATTAAAACTACAATTCATACAAAAACAACAAAAAACACAAAAGACAGACGGACTGCAGGCAAGCCGCAGCTGCGACGGCAGCGCTGGCTCCTCCTGTCTTTATTTGCATCAAGGATCAAATCCCGGTCTCTGACAATAGACAATAGACAATAGGTGCAGGAGGAGGCCATTCGGCCCTTCGAGCCAGCACCGCCATTCAATGTGATCATGGCTGATCATTCTCAATCAGTACCCCGTTCCTGCCTTCTCCCCATACCCCCTGACTCCGCTATCCTTAAGAGCTCTATCTAGCTCTCTCTTGAATGCATTCAGAGAATTGGCCTCCACTGCCTTCTGAGGCAGAGAATTCCACAGATTCACAACTCTCTGACTGAAAAAGTTTTTCCTCATCTCAGTTCTAAATAGCCTACCCCTTATTTTTAAACCGTGGCCCCTTGTTCTGGACTCCCCCAACATTGGGAACATGTTTCCTGCCTCTAACGTGTCCAACCCATGAATAATCTTATACGTTTCGAAAAGATCTCCTCTCATCCTTCTAAATTCCAGTGTATACAAGCCTAGTCGCTCCAGTCTTTCAACATATGACAGTCCAGCCATTCCGGGAATTAACCTAGTAAACCTATGCTGCACGTCCTCAATAGCAAGAATATCCATCCTCAAATTTGGAGACCAAAACTGCACACAGTACTCCAGGTGCGGTCTCACTAGGGCCCTGTACAACTGGGGCTGTAAGGCAGCAACTCTACTGCTGCTCCACTGTGCTGCCCCACAGTTTTCCCCCACAGATGCAGCCTGACCCACGAGTTCCTCTGGCAGTTTTTTTTTGCACTAGGTATTTGTGAAGCTAGCTTCAGACATAAGTATTGCTTCTGTTGAAGGAGCTCCACCTAGTGATGGTCTAGAGTATGGCACTGATATGCCATAGACTGAAACAGCGTGGAAACAGGCTCTTCGGCCCAACTTACATCGACCAACATGCCACGTCTACACTAGTCCCATCTGCCCACGTTTGGTCCATATCCCTCCAAACCTGTCCTATCCATGTACCTGTCTAAATGTTTATTAGACGTTGCAATAGTCCCTGCCTCAACTACCTCCTCCGGCAGCCCATTCCATACACCCTCCGCCGTCTGTGTGACAAAGTTGTCCCTCAGGTTCCTATTAAATATTTCCCCCCTCACCTTAAACCTCTGTCCCATGGTTGTTGATTTTTCTACTCTGGGTGAAAGCAGAAGAGGGTTATCAGATTTGCTGCTTGGATTAGAGGGTGTTAGTGTGGAAACAGGCCCTTCGGCCCAACTTGCTCACACCGACCAATATGCCACGTCTACACTTGTCCCACTTGCCAAACCTGTCCCATCCATGTACCTGTCTAAATGCACCTGTGGCAGCTCGTTGCATACATTCACCACCCTCTGTCATATGAGGAAAGATTGAAAAGACTAGGTTTGTATTCACTGGAGTTTAGAAGAATGAGGAGGGATCTTATAGAGACGTGTAAAATTATAAAAGGACTGGACAAGCTAGATGCAGGAAAAATGTTCCCAATGTTGGGGGAGTCCAGCACCAGGGGCCACAGTCTCAGAATAAAGGGGAGGCCATTTAAAACTGAGGTGAGAAGGAACATTTTCACACAGAGAGTTGTGAATTTGTGGAATTCTCTGCCACAGAGGGCAGTGGAAGCCAAATCACTGGATGGATTTAAGAGAGAGTTAGATAGAGCTCTAGGGGCTAGTGGAATCAAGGGATATGGGGAGAAGGCAGTCACGGGTTATTGATTGTGGACGATCAGCCATGATCACAAAGAATGGCGGCCCTGACCCGAAGGGCCGAATGGCCTCCTCCTGCACCTATTTTCTATGTTTCTAAGGGCCTGTCCCACTTAGGCGATTGTAAGGCGACTGCCAGCAACTAGGCTGTCGCCGACAGTTCGCCGGGGTGTCACGGGCATGATACTTGTGTTTAACCAATTTATTTACCGTCGGGACATTTGACAGGTAGATTGGAGGCAACAGTTTGACAGTCAGGTAAGCGTGGGAATTTTCGCGATGTTTATGGCCATCAGCGATTACATTTAAAGTAGGCTCCCAATCCAGATATGCAACCCAGAAACCAGATATGCATCTCCCGTACATTTTCAAAGAATGCCCACACTCTGCACAAAAATCCATTTAACCACTTTTAAAATTAAAATTCTTAATACTGCTATTAGTAAACTGGAAGTCAATCCAGTTTATGCCTTGTTACCGTGAAGCTTGGTTTTCAAGTCACCCGGGCAAGATGTTATATTTCAAAACTCTCAAGTAATTACAGACTTGTCAGTGATTTTAGCGAAAATTAGGACGCCGGAGAAACATTGATAAGAGTGGGAATTTCGCGATGTTTCCGAAGACGGTGTAATCTCGACCTGACTCGGCATTGTCGTGGTCATTGTCGTCGGGTAAAAGAAAATGTCGGCGATCTGCTATGACTTTGACAGTCACCTAAGTGGGATAGGCCCTTTCGTTTAGTTTAGAAATACAGCACAGAAACAGGCACTTCGGCCCACCTGGTCTGCGCCAACCAGTGATCCCCGCACATTAACACAATCCTATACACACTAGGGACAATTTTAACATTAACATTTAACAATTAACCTACAAACCTGTACGTCTTTGGAGTGTGGGAGGAAACCGAAGATCTCGGGGGGGAAACCCACGCAGGTCACGGGGAGAACGTACAAACTCCGTACAGACAGCACCCGTAGTCGGGATCGAACCCGGGTCTCCAGCACTGCATTTGCTGTAAGGCAGCAACTCTACCGCTGCACCACCGTGACTGCCCCATGTCTCTCGTTTCCCTTTCCCCCTGACTCACAGAATGAAGACGGGTCTCGACCCGAAACGTCAACCATTCCTTTTCCCCAGAGATGCTGCCTGACCCGCTGAGTTACTCCAGCTTTTTGTGCCGATCGTTGCCTTTAACAGTCTGTTTTGCTTCCCTCAGGTCATTATGTCCACAACATCTGCGTGTACGGACTGGGGGACCTGGAGTGGCTGGTTCGGAGGGACAGCTTATTTGCCAACAAGTTTGAGGTGGACAATCACCCACTCGTGGCCGAGTGCATGGAGCGCTGGCTACGCGGCAGAACGTTGTCTCAGTCGGAAGTCCCCATTCAGCCAGAATGGCGGGTTTCAAAGAACAAGTGCTTCTTTGACATCGAGGGCAACGACTGCGATACCTGACCCCATCTGAAGACCCTTGAGTGGTCCACAAGGAAGTGCTCGCCTATCTTCAAAACGTACCTGCCTTTCTATCAGTTCAATAGGGGGGAAAAAAACGGTTACTCCTGTTGTGGTCCAAGACCCTGGAGGTCGGGCGCCAACGTTAGAAGATGGCCGACAGCGACAGCGACAGCAACGGCGACGCTCTCCACGGTCCAACGGCCAGAGACAACTTCACCCATTAGAGTTGTGGGACGGTCTGCCTGTCACGAACGGGACAAGTCAGCCACGGTGGGGATAGCAACCACAGATGAAACATTCCCCTCTCCAAATAGGACAACGTCAAGGCCGCACCATCATCTCTCTCCGATGGATGGATGCCAACCTAACCTAACTCAACCCAACCCATCCCAACCCAATAGCAACCCAACCCAACACCAACCCAAACCAAAGCAAAACAATCCAATACCAACCCAACCCAAACCAACCCAATCCAATACCAACCCAATCCAATACCAACCCAATCCAATACCAGCCCAACCCCAACCCAATACCAACCCAACAGTCTTTAAGCACTTGTGTGTAGGAAGAAACTGCTGGTTGCTGGTTTAAACCGAAGGTAGACAAAAAAAAGCTGGAATAGCTCAGCGGGTCAGGCAGCATCGGGTCTGAAGAAGGGTCTCGACCCGAAACATCATCTATTCCTTCTCCCCAGAGATGCTGTCTGGCCCGCTGAGTTACCCCAGCACTTTGTGTTTATCTTTGTCTTTGAGCACTTATTCCTTTTAGAGTCAACACAGCTATTTGGCTTGGCTCCGCAGCCTTTGTCCGTTAATGGGAATTTTATTCCATAAACCCTCTGACGAAAGAAACCCCTCCTCATCCCCTTTCTAAAGGTCCATCCTTTTATTCCGAGGCTGCGCCCTCTGGTCCCAGGCTGATCGCTGGTCGGGCTGGACTCGGCGGGCCGAAAGGCCTGTTTCCATGCTGTATCTCTACAAAGGACACTCGGTTATAGAGGACAATCGGCAATAATGGACCCAATCCCCCGCCCTCTATGGTTCAAGGGTTTACTGTATTTATGTGTTCCTCCAAATTCTCGTCTGCTTTGCTGAACATTACTTACGAATGACCAGGAAGAATGGATGTCCAACTGACCAAGGTTTTCAACAGCTATAGTGCAATCATTGGCTTTAAATGATGCAGAGGAACAGTCCAGAGCTACCTGTGTCTTTCCCCTTCTGTTCCAATAATCAATGGTGTTTTATTTATCACAGTGAAATTCGTTTTGCATATATTACACATACGGGCACCGCCATTGTTCAGAGGCCGGTCAGCCCGCTCGCTCGATGTACTGGAGCAGTTCCCGTGAACCGACGTCCCTCTCCTCTCCTCTCCTCTCCTCTCCTCGCCCGGCCATCTTTGTGTCCGGGGTGGGGGATGGGGCTCCTGCAGCCGACCTTGAAGGCGCTGGAGGCATTACCCAGGTTCATTCACCCTCCTACCGGCCCTTGCTCCTCGCGTCCCACGTCTCCAGCTCACTCCCGGTCCCGCCGACCGACGCAAGAGCCTTCGGGCGGGTTTTCCGGAGAGCGCAGCGTGCAATTGCGGACTGCTTGGCGGGACCGTCCCGGCACGCCGCTAGGGGTACTAATCTCGGCTCTCCAAGCAGCGGATCATTATCGAAGGAACAGGCTGATCTTAACTGAGAAACCGGGCCCGCTTAACTTATTGTCTTTTTTTATGTAAGTCAAATCGAAAGGTTCGTCGCCTTTACAATTGTGATTATAATGCAAGTTGCGGAATTATGTGAATATGTAAATTGACAAAGTAATTTTATTGTTTGTGAGAATCAGGGCATTGCCATTTTTAAACTAACTTTCTAATAGGTTTGTGAGACGAGACGAGGGTTTGATTTTGTGCCTCTACTGATAGTGTAACAAGGGGTTCTAAGGCTTGTACTGATTGAGCACATAAATCACAGCCGAACCTGATTAAAAGTAAACATTACGGGTAAAGAGTACACACAGTAACACATTGCTCTTAAAAAGCACCACTTAACGTGGCTAAACAACATAATGGCAGTTCGCAGAGGTGTAATTAAATGTGGATGCAGTGCCAAGCCTTAACTAACTTACTCTTCTTCTTCTTGCGTTTGAGGCAGCAGAAGTTATGTATCGCCCTCCAGGCGCTGTAGCCAGTGCAATGTGCTGTTGTCGAGGGAGGGCCGTGAGGTCTACCCCTCCACCAGGGGGACGGAGGACAGTGCAGTCGAACATGACGTGCTGCGCTGTTTGCTGGTCTGCTCCACACACGCAGGCTGCTGATGGACGCAACCCCCAACGATGCACGTTGGCGTTGAACCGGCCGACCCCTGTGCGGAGCCGGTTCAGGGCGACCCACTCTTTGCGGGGCGTGTCCGAGCCGGGTGGGACTGTGGTGTTCGGTGAATTGGTGGGACAGTGAATTGAGGAGGTTCCCAGCTGGTTCTCCATGCTCTTAGTATGTTGAAACCGGAGCCACAGAGGGTCGCTGCATGACGGGAGAAAGGGTGACGAGACGACAGGCGTTGAGGTCCCAGTTGCTGTCGACCTCCTCGTGGTGAGCCCTGTCAACTGACCCCAGTCAAGAGAGAGCTAGATAGAGCTCTTAAGGATAGTGGAGTCAGGGGGTATGGGGAGAAGGCAGGAACGGGGAATTGATTGAGAATGATCAGCCATGATCACATTGAATGGCGGTGCTGGCTCGAAGGGCCGAATGGCCTCCTCCTGCACCTATTGTCTATTGTCAGACGAACGACAACACGACAAAACGACAAACGATCCAGCAGAAGCAGAAAAAAACACCTTGCAGCCCAAATAACTTACTCGAAATAATAGAACGTTTCGTCAGAAATTAGTTTTGAGTTCGGTCTCGAACATCAAGTGAGAAACGTTGAGATTTAGAGAGATCACAGAGTGCAAAACTAAGTTCATAAATTATAGGAGCAGAATTAGGCCATTCGGCCCATCAAACCCACTCCGCCTGATCTATCTCTCCCTCTCAACCCCATTCTCCCGCCTTCTCCCCGTAACCCCTGACACCCGGTATTAATCAAGAACCTGTCCATCTATGCCATAAATGGATCCATTGACTTGGCCTGTACAGACGTCTGTGGCAATGAATTCCACTAAAGGTTGAAGCCAAACGATGAGGCAAAGAAAGTGTGGGAGGTGGAGTAATTCTGGAGTAGGCTGCAAGTGTTTCTTTGTGGGAACAGGAGGCAAGAAAATTTGCGGTATCTTTCGGTCGGAAGAAAGGTTCCAGCCCGTAAACGTCACCTATTCCTATTCGCCAGAGATAAGAGATGGTCTTGGGTATCATGTTCAGCACAGACATTGTGGGCTGAAGGGCCTGTTCCTGTGCTGTACTGTTCTATGCTCAATATGTTCTGTTGCGATAAAGGTTGGGACCCGTCTTCAGACAGAGTCGGGGGGAGAGGGAAACTAGAGATAAGAAAAAAAAACACGACAAATCAGAGCCGGCACTGATGGCCAAGGAGAAGTGGAGCCGACGATGGTTCATTGTTGGCAGTGGAGGAGGTGATAACAAAGGGGTATGAACAGTGAAACTAGGAGGAAAGTAGGAGGAAAGTAGCAGGATGACTAGGGTAGGGGAGAGACCGTGAGATAGGGGGTGCAAGGGTTACTTGAAATTGGAGAAATTAATACTCATACTGTTGGGTTGCAAGCTGCCCAAGCGAAATATGAGGTGGAGAAAGAGAGACACAAAATGCTAGAGTAACTCAGCGGGACAGGCAGCATCTCCAGGGAGAAGGAATGGGTGACGTTTCTGGTCGAGACCCTTCTTCAGACAGAGAGTCAGGGGAGAGGGATGTGAAAATGAGACATCAAAGGGGACGGTGATCAAGGAAAGTGTAGAGTAGGTCATTATTAGCGAGGGGAAAGTGACAACGAAGCACACAAAGATAAGATTTAATCAGGACGACGACAGTCAGACTGGTCGGAGAACTAGGATGGGGGAGGGATGGAGAGAGAGGGAGGGAAAGCAAGGGTTACTTGAAGTTAGAGAAGTCAAACTTCATACCGAAGATGGACACAAAATGCTGGAGTAACTCAGCGGGACAGGCAGCATCTCTGGAGAGAAGGAATGGGTGATGTTTCAAGTCGAGACCCACCATCAGACAGAGTCAGGGGAGAGGGAGACAGAGATATGGATGGGCAGGGTGTGAAAACAAGACATCAAAAGAGATGCGGTACAAGGACAATGAGGATTAGATCATTGTTAGGCAGGAGAAGGTGACAACGAAGCAAACAGAGATAAAAGGTACTCGGAACATTCAAGGATAAACTAAATTCAGATTATGAAGGAGGCAGGAAGCAAGGAACCCAAAGTAACCAGTGAGAAGGATTTAATGCGGGAGCAGATTACGATAAACGAGTTTTTGGAACATTTGGAATTTAGGGAGGTGCAAATGTAATGTAGTGTTGAATGCTAAGTTGTAGTGCAATAGATCTGCAAAATCATTTAGTATGGTCTTGTAATCTTTTGGTCGTGGCCAAAACAAAAACAATAAGTATTAGAAGACAGACACAAAATGCTGGAGTAACTCAGCGGGACAGGCAGCATCCTTGGAGAGAAGGAATGGGTGACGTTTCGGGTCGAGACCCTTCTTCAGACTGCTTTTTACACTCCCGCAACTAAGTATTATATTTATTTATGGTCACTGTAATTGTAATGTGGATATTTGTGTTACCAAAAAAGGGAAAAGGAACTGTAGCAAACTCAATAGTAGTGGAAGGTGCAAAGTTGCTGGAGTAACTCAGCGGGTCAGGCAGGATCTCTGGGGAACATGGATAGGTGACCTTTCAAATCGGGACCTTTCTTCAGACTGATTAACAATAGTGGAATCTAGTTTCATTGGAGAATTAGTAGGATTCATAACAAGAGGATTCATTGGCTTCATAACGAGAGGATTTGAGTATAGGAGTAAAGAGGTCCTTCTGCAGTTGTACAGAGCCCTGGTGAGACAACATCTGGAGTATTGTGTGCAGTTTTGGTCTCTTAATTTGAGGAAGGACATCCTTGCTATTGAGGCAGTGCATCGTAGGTTCACGAGGTTAATCCCTGGGATGGCGGGACTGTCATATGAGGAAAGCTTGGAAAGACTGGGCTTGTATTCACTGGAATTTAGAAGGATGAGAGGGGATCTTATAGAAACGTATAAAGTTCTAAAAGGACTGGGCAAGCTAGATGCAGGAAACATGTTCCCAATGTTGGGGGAGTCCAGAACCAGGGGCCACAGTCTAAGAATAAAGGGGAGGCCATTTAAAACTGAGATGAGAAAAAAAACTTTTTCACCCAGAGAGTTGTGAATTTGTGGAATTCTCTGCCACAGAGGGCAGTGGAGGCCAATACACTGGATGAATTTAAAAGAGAGTTAGATAGAGCTCTAGGGGCTAGTGGAATCAAGGGATATGGGGAGGAGGCAGGCACGGGTTACTGATTGTGGATGATCAGCCATGATCATATTGAATGGCGGTGCTGGCTCGAATGGCCTCCTCCTGCACCTATTTGCTATGTTTCTATAATTGTATTTTCAGCGTGAAGAGAGCGGGAGGATTTGAAAGGGCGGCGATTAGCCAAGTCAGCTGAAGTCAGTTAAACTGAGAGGCGGGACAATTTAAAGATAACCATTGGACTGGTTGCAGCATCCAATTTGGTCGCAGAGTCACAATCGTAGATTTATAGAGTGATACAGTGTGGAAACAGGCCCTTCGGCCCAACTTGCCCACACCGGCCAACATGTCCCAGCTACACTCGTCCCACCGGCCAACATTTGGTCTGTATCCCTCCAAACCTGTCCTATCCATGTGTAAGAAGGAACTGCAGGTGCTGGTTTAAACCGAAGATAGACACAAAATGCTGGAGTAACTCAGCACGGTGGGCAGCATCTCTGGAGAGAAGGAATGGGTGAAATTTCAGGTCGAGACCCTTCAGTACTTGTCTAACTGCTTCTTAGAACTCCAGACCCAGGGGTCATAGTTTAAGAGCAAGGGGTAGGCCATTTAGGACTGAGATGAGGAAAAACCTTTTTCACCCAGAGAGTTGTGAATCTGTGGAATTCTCTGCCTCAGTAGGCAGTGGAGGCCAATTCACTGGATGTTTTCAAGAGAGAGTTAGATACAGCTCTCAGTGCTAACGGAATCAAGGGATATGGGGAGAAAGCAGGAACGGGGTACTGATTCTGGATGATCAGCCATGATCATATTGAATGGCGGTGCTGGCTTGAAGGGCCGAACGGCCTGCCCATGCACCTATTTTCGATGTTTTCCGAGTTCCCCGTGATCGCGTTGGTTTCTTCCGAGATCTTTGGTTTCCTCCCACACTCCAAAGACATACAGGTATGTAGGTATATTGGCTTGGTATATGTGTAAATCATCCCGAGTGTGTGTAGGATAGTGTGCAGGGTGATCGCTGGTCGGTGTGGACTCGGTGGGCCGAAGGGCCTGTTTCCGTGCTGTATCTCTAAAAAAAAACAACGATGGGCCGAATGGCTTGATTCTGTGCGTGCATGACTCTTGATTCCAAAATGGCAAGCTGCTGTGCATTGAAAAGACTTATCATTTGTGAGGTAAATGTGACCAAATTGCATCGGAAATCACTGAAGTGAACATGAAGAATGTTTTTGCTTGCATCTGCAGGAACGATTTTAGCCATGGACAGTTTGGACCGTTCCAAACCTAAGCATTCCATTCCCTATGGTAAAAGGGGTACAGGAGCACCATAGATTTTCCGGGACCCTCGGTTCCAGAGCCTTCTCGCATTGTCCAGTTCAACAGAGCTCACCTAATAATAATTCAGCCATACGCCCCTGACCCACTAATTATATCCCTCCCATGTCTCATAAGTCCATAAGTGATAGGAGCAGAATTAGGCCATTCGGCCCATCAAGTCTACTCCGCCGTTCAATCATGGTTGATCTATCTTTCCCTCTCAACCCCATTCTCCTGCCTTCTCCCCATAACCCCTGACACCCGCACTAATCAAGAATCTGATAATCTCTGCCTTAAAAATATCCATTTATTATTTGTCCTCCACAGCCTTCTGCGGCAATGAATTCCACAGTTTCACCACCTTCTGACTGAAGATAATCCTCCTCATCTCCTTCCTAAAGGAACGTCCTTTAATTCTAAGGCTATGGCCTCTGGTCCTGGACTCTCCCGTTAGTGGAAGCATCCTCTCCACATCCACTCTATCCAGGCCTTTCACTATTCTGTACGTTTCAATGAGGTCCCCCCTCATCCTTCTAAACTCCAGTGAGTACAGGCCCAGTGCCATCAGACGCTGGTCTCATGATAACCCACCAAATCCTGGGATAATTCTCGTAAACCTCCTCTGGACCCTCTCCAGTGCCAGCACATTCCGTCTCTAAAGCACCATGGACTGCTAGAAACTTAAATAAAGAATTGACAATTAACAAAAGAAGTGAGCAATTAACTATTTTTTTAGGACAGACGCACAAGTCCCTAAAGAGTAATGTAAGAAATTAACTGCAGATACTGGTACAAATCGAAGGTATCACAAAATGCTGGAGTTACTCAGCAGGTCAGGCAGCATCTCAGGAGAGAAGGAATGGGTGACGTTTTGGGTCAAGACCCTTCTTCAGACTGAAGAAGGGTCTCAACCCGAAACGTCACCCATTCCTTCTCTCCTGAGATGCTGCCTGACCTGCTGAGTTACTCCAGCATTTTGTGACAGTCCCGAAAGAGTGCTCTCGTTATTTTGACCGGGTTACAGGAGGTGCTGGACTATCAGTTGCCGAAAGATCGATGGGGGACATGGTAATTTGTGGGTTTTTTAAAAACATATTTTGTAGTTTAAAAAATAATTATATTTATAATATTTTATGCTGTGCATATTACACTGAGGTAGACTGAGCTAGCACTGGGCATACATTATGGTTAAACTATTTATAACAAAATAATGTACTCGCTTCTCATATTGTTTGGAGTCCAGAAATTAATATTGCTGATAATTAGCTTTATATTTCACTGCTTGCTGCTCGAATGCAGGTGCTAGCTCATTTATTTTGAGTTAATACTTCTGGTAACATTACGGATAAGTAATCGTGTTAAATGTTCAGCTGGTATTTTTTTGTAAAAATGCAATGGATCAAATAAACTGCCACTGACTGCTCCAAATCTTTACGGTTTTGGTAAAAGCCAGTATTAAAAATTCATGTTACGTGCAGGTATGAGCAAGAACCGGAATATGAAGCTCCAACCATTTGTTTAGCTTCCAAATTTTTTTATCTATGTATACTGGGGACTCTATGCCTTTGCCTCAAACACATCCTTCACAGGCTAAATATGACGCGCCTGTTTGGATTGCACTTTCGGTATGTTTGGACGTATTTTACACGACCACCACCGATTTTCCGGCACCCTCGGCTCCAGAGCACTTGCCGGATTATCCATTTTGCCAGACCGACAGAGAGGAGTCCAACGGTACCGGAACGTTCCGCCGAGGGGCAAAGTCAGCCTCGGGAATCGGCGATGGGAACTGTTCTGCCGGGCCGGAGTTCCAGATCCCCGGCCGCAGGGGGGCAGATTCGACCCGCCGTTCGGCCGCGGAAGTCCCGATGAGGTGTAGATCGGCCGCCTCACCCGACCTGGGCGACACATTTTCGGGGGGGAAATCCGAGGGGGCGGGGGGTTCAAGTCTGCTCTTGTAATTTTGTCCGCATTAAAGGAACCTGTTGCCGGAACGTCGCTGGTGGACCTGTAGAATATTACACTATATTACCTATAGAATGCTTAATACAATATATTGTATTAAACTAAACTAAACTCTAAATGATGTTCTTTCTGTTAATCGTCCAAATCATTTGATCCATGTAACGATGAAGTAAACTGTAGTCATGTTATGTATTGGTGTCGATTCGCCTGGCATCTATGTAACTGTAATGGGTCTCCCATGGTCTCCTTCTGTGTCGTTCTGACTGATTGAGAATGATCAGCCATGATCACATTGAATGGCGGTGCTGGCTCGAAGGGCTGAATGGCCTCCTCGTGCACCTATTGTCTATTGTCATTCTAAGTGTACGATGAGTTTTGCTGGCAGGTACATGCATGGTATTTTATCTGGATTTTAGCTTTCGAGCTTTGCATTCAGCTGCCGAAAGTGTTACGCAAAGCGTGTCTGCTAGCTTGCATCACCTGTTCAGCCTAAAATATACCTTCCGGGAAGATATTCCAGTACTAAAATAATTGGCCGTAAATGTGGGTGAACTGTCCAAAGTGTTTTATTGCACGACAGAGTAAACGGAGTCTTAGAGTCATACAGCACGGAAACAGGCCCTTCGTGCCCGTTCTACACTAGCCCCACCTATACTAATCCCACCTGCCTGTTTTGGATTCATATCCCTCCAAACCTGTCTTATCCATGTACCTGTCTAAATGTTTCTTAATACCTGCCTCAACTACCACCTTTGGCAGCTCGTTCCATACACCCACCACCCTTGGTGTGTAAACATTTTTTTAGCCCTCAGGTTCCAATTAAATTTTCCCACCCTCACGTCATATCTATGTTCTCGATTCCCCTACTCTGGGCAAAAGACTGTGCGTTCTGTTCCCCCCATTATTTTGTACACCTCTATAAGATCTCCCCTCATTCTCCCATACTCCAAGGAATAGAGACCCAGCCTACTCAACCTCTCCCTATAGCTCAGTCCCTTGAGTCCTGGCAACATCTAGGTAAATCTTCTCTACACCCTTTCATGCTTGACAACATCTTTCCTATAACATGGTGCCCAGAAATGAACACAATACTCTAAATGTGGCCTCACCAACGTCATAGTACAACGCTACATCTGTACTCAATACTCTGACCGATGAGGGCCAATGTGCCGAAACCCTTCTTGACCACCCGATCTACCTGTGACACCAAGTTCAAGGCACCTTTCTCGCCTCGTTCTAGGTGCTTGTACTTCTCTGAAGATGACAAGTGGTGATATGAACAATAGGCATAGACAACAAAAAAAAGGATGCTAACCCTTTATAACATTAACCGGATTGCAGTTGGAGTATTAGGGCGGCACGGTGGCGCAGCGGTAGAGTTGCTGCCTTACAGCGCCAGAGACCTGGCTGGTTCGATCCTGACCACGGGTGCTGTCTGTACGGAGTTTGTACGTTTTCCCAGTGACCTGCGTGGGTTTTCCCTGGTTTCCTCCAACACTCCAAAGACGAGCAGGCTTGTAGGTTAATCGGCTTCGGTAAAATAGTAAATTGTCCCAAGTGTGTGTGTAGGATAGTGTTAGCGTGCGGGGATCGCTGGTCGGCGCGGACTCGGTGGGCCGAAGAGCTTGTTTCCGCACTGTATCTCTGAACTAAACAAGACTATTGTGCTCAAGTTCACAAATAACAGCGGAAGGGAGTTCAGTTAAATTTAGCAACTGCAGTAGTTGGGATTGTCCTTGGAACAGTGAAAGGTGTGGCTAGATTTGATAGAGCGTCAGATTGCTGAGCAGTACTGACTGGACAACAAGGCAAATGCTGCTTGTGTTCACAGAGGAGTCTGCAACCAAAGGCACTTGAGAAATGGATCATTTACAGGATTAAATAATTTAACTGGATTAAATGATTTAAAGGGATCATTTACTGACAGGAAAAAAGCTGTAGGCTGCTTGACACACACTCGGCCATTCCGTTAGATCAAGCTGAACTCTGTTACAGGGGGAAGGCAGGAGAATGGGGTTAGGAGGGAGAGATAGATCAGCCATGATTGAATGGCGGAGTAGACTTGATGGGCAGAGTGGCCTAATTCTGCTCCTATCACTTATGATTTTATGAAGCCTAACTCTGTATCCCCTGACTCATTCTGAAGAAGGGTCTCGACCCGAAACGTCACCCATTCCTTCTCTCCAGAGATGCTGCCTGTCCCGCTGAGTTGCTCCAGCATTTTGTGTCTACCATGCTGCCTGACCTGCTGAGTTACTCCAGCTTTTTGTGTCTACCATGCTGCCTGACCTGCTGAGTTACTCCAGCTTTTTGTGTCTATCTTCTGTATCTCTCTCCCTCTTTCATGCCTGATCTCTGGAGATCTTAGTTACCTCAAAATATATTCATATTAGCTTGAATAGAAGTCCATAAATTCTAGCAGTTTATAGGAGCAGAAATAGGCCATTTGGCCCAATTATTGTATTATTATAGACCTTGCAAAAATCAAAGCGATACAGTAAACTAAGATTGCAGCTCCAACAGCCCCGAATTGAATAAGGAGGCAGATTCATAAGATCACAAGACTTAGGAGCAGAATTTGGCCACTCGGTCCATCGAGTCTGCTCTGCCACTCGATCGTGGCTGATCTATTTTTTCCCTCTCAACCCCATTCTCGTTGCATAACCCCATTCTCGTTGCCTTCGTTGCATAACCCCTGACACACGTACTAATCAAGAATATGCCAATCTCTGCCTTAAGAATATCCATTGGCTTGACCACAGCCTTCTGTGGCAAAGAATTCCACAGATTCACCACCCTCTGACTAAAGAAATTCCTCCTCATCTCCTTCCTAAATTTACGTGTGTGTCTTATAGAACAGCAGGCAGTGAAGAAAGCCAATGGAATGTTGGCCTTCATAACAAGAAGAGTTGTGTATAGGAGCATAAAGGTCCTTCTGCAGTTGTACAGGGCCCTAGTGAGACCGCACCTGGAGTACTGTGTGCAGTTTTGGTCTCCAAATTTGAGGAAGGATATTCTTGCTATTGAGGGCGTGCAGCGTAGGTTTACTAGGTTAATTCCCGGAATGGCGGGACTGTCATATGTTGAAAGACTGGAACGACTAGGCTTGTATACACTGGAATTTAGAAGGATGAGAGGGGATCTTATCGAAACATATAAGATTATTAAGGGGTTGGACACGTTAGAGGCAGGAAACATGTTCCCAAAGTTGGGGGAGTCCAGAACCAGGGGCCACAGTTTAAGAATAAGGGGTAGGCCATTTAGAATGGAGATGAGGAAAACTTTTCCAGTCAGAGAGTTGTGAATCTGTGGAATTCTCTGCCTCAGAAGGCAGTGGAGGCCAATTCTCTGAATGCATTCAAGAGAGAGTTAGATAGAGCTCTTAAGGATAGCGGAGTCAGGGGGTATGGGGAGAAGGCAGGAACGGGGTACTGATTGAGAATGATCAGCCATGATCACATTGAATGGTGGTGCTGGCTCGAAGGGCCGAATGGCCTCCTCCTGCACCTATTGTCTATTGTCTATTGTCTAACATACAACAGTACAGCGGAGGAGCGGGTCCTTTGGTCCACAATGTCCATGATTCCAAGTTAATCTACTGTGCCGACAGGTGATCCATATCCCTCTACCCCCTGCATAGCCCTGTGCCTGTCCAAAAGCCTCTTTAATGCCATTATCATTAATGCCTCCACCACTACCCCCTGCAACACCTTCCAGGCACCCTCCGTGTCAGAAAAACATGCCCCGCATATCACATGTCGGTTAATTTGTAGGTTAATTGGCTTGGTATAAATGTAAAATTGTCCCTGGCATGTCAAGGGTGGTGTTAATGTGCGGGGATCGCTGGGTCGGTGCGCACCCAGTGGGCCGAAGGGCCTGTTTCCACGCCATATCTCCAAACTAAACTAAACTAAAAATAAAACTAATCATAGAAACATAGAAAATAGGTGCAGGAGGAGGCCATTCGGCCCTTCGAGCCTGCACCGCCATTCAATATGATCATGGCTGATCATCCAACTGTAATGTCCCGTCATATCTGTTAGTCTTGTGTCATGTTCTGTGTTTAGATTCTCATTTCAGGTCCCTTGACTTCCTGCCATTGTAATTGTCAGCCCCGCCTTGATTGTTTCCACCTGTGTGCCCTTACATCATGTATATATAGTCCACGTCTCCCTTTGTCCTGTGCCAGTTTGTATTGTGATTCATGTGCTCTGATTCATGTGCTCTTGGTCGTAGTATAGCTAGTAAGTAATTTTTGTAACTAATGTTTT
Organism: Rhinoraja longicauda; assembly: GCF_053455715.1. Classification (NCBI taxonomy): domain Eukaryota; kingdom Metazoa; phylum Chordata; class Chondrichthyes; order Rajiformes; family Arhynchobatidae; genus Rhinoraja; species Rhinoraja longicauda. The sequence goes on from NC_135954.1 coordinate 7,842,755, forward strand.
TGTAGCTGAGTAAGTTTAGAGTTTTTTGGTTCGAATCGCAGTGTTCTTTAATGTGAAAATTAAAGAACGCCTTTATTTTCTCCAAATTGACTCTTGTGTGTGAGTCGTGCGTTTGAGTCCAGTTCCTGTGTGCCCCAGAGCATAACACCAACTCAGTATCCCGTACCTGCCTTCTCTCCATACCCCCTGATCCCTTTAGCCACAAGGGCCACATCTAACTCCCTCTTAAATATAGCAATTATTAAAGATGATTAAAGATTAATCATCTTTAAACTTTGTCCCTCTGCCCTTTAAAGCTATGCCCTGTCTTTGACATTACCAATAAATTTTCCAGCTAGTGGGGGACAGGTTCTGGGCCTGCCTACCCTATCTGTGCCTCTCATAATTTTATATACTTCTATCAGGTCTTCCCTCTACCCCAATGGTCCAATGGTATTGTTATTGTCACATGTGCTAAGTGCTAACACAGTGAAATTCCTTTTCTTACCAAGAGTTCAGTAGAGTATTGCCATACCCCTTGATTCCTGATTAGCAAGTGTACAGAAATAGTCCACAAGAGACGCCATATTTAGGCGCCATTTTCCAAGTCCAGTCCGTGCTCCAGTTGTCGTGAGCGGTGCCCAATCCAGGCGGGTCCCAGGCTGCTGCGGGGCCTCCAGCCGTCACCTTCCTTGGTCGACCAGCGACCCCACGTCCCTCTCCTCTCCTCACCCAGCCACCTTTTTTCCCCGGGGGTGGGGGGGGGGGAGCCTCCCACACTAGGGGCCGGACCCCAGTTCTCACTCCTCTCCTCTGGACTCATTCCTTGCCAACTTTCTCACTCCCAAATAAGGGACAAAAGGTGACGTCAACGCTCCGGGCCCCACGTGACTTCATCCTGCCAACGGCCACGTGCTCCCGCTCCACCAATGCCGGGCCGGGAGGCGGAGTGCTAAGCAACTCCGATAGGCGGTGCCTGGGCCTCTGGGCCTACAGTGTCCAGGCCTACACTATCTGGGCCTACAACGCCCCCCAGGGCCTAATACGGGACAAGGGCGGTCCTGTACGGGGCAAACCAACTTAGCCCAATAAACGGGATGTCCTGGCTAATACGGGACAGTTGGCAACCCTACCCTTCCCGTCCGTCATCAGGCCAGTTCCATCGTCCCTTGGGAATGGGGGGGGGAGTTAAAGTCCCGGTTGCTCAGCACGTTAACTCTCCCTCCCATCCCCACACTGACCGTTCTGTCCTGGGCCTCCTCCATTGTCAGAGCGAGGCCCAGCGCAAATTGGAGGAACGGCACCTCATATTTCGCTTGGGCAGCTTACACCCCAGCGGCATGAACATTGACTTCTCCAACTTCAAATAGCCCTCTCTTCGTCCCTCTCCTGCCATAGTTTCTCCGACTAGTTTCACTGTCCTGATTAATTTTACTGATTGTATGCCTCGTTGGCACCTTGCTCTCAGCCAGAGGAATATGTGCCAAACACAGGCAGTCGGGACTAATGGAGATGGGGCATCGTGGTCGCCATGGACAAGTTGGGCCGAAGGGTCAAGTCAAGTCAAGTTTATTTGTCACATGCATATACAAGATGTGCAGTGAAATGAAAGTGGCAACGCCTGCGGATTGTGCTAAACTACAAAACAGAATAGAAAGAAAAAAAAGATCAACACAAAAAATAAATTAATACAGTAAATTAAATTAGTCCCTGGTGATATGAGAGTTAACAGTCCTGCTGGCCTGTGGGAAGAAACTCTGTCTCATCCTCTCTGTTTTCACAGTGTGACAGCGGAGGCGTTTGCCTGACCGTAGCAGCTGGAACAGTCCGTTGCTGGGGTGGTAGGGGTCCCCCATAATGTTGCTTGCTCTGGATCTGCACCTCCTGATGTATAGGTCCTGCAGGGGTCTGTTTCTGTGCTGTATGACTATGCCGCCATAGGATGAAAGAAAAACCATTGTGGCTGCACATTGTGAAGGTGACTACAGATTACTTGCCTTGTAAAAATAATATGCGGTGTCATTGTTATGTTTGTTTGTAATTTGTTGAGCTACTTTTGAAATGGCCACGTTAAACGTTTAAACAAATTGCCCAGCCCTTGTGCAAACTTTCTGTGTGATGTTGGTCCATAAAGTACGATGTGAAACTTTAAAAAAAGCCTTTGTGAACTTGTTTAGTCTGCAATGACACATCAGACCTTTTCTTTAATCAAAACTAAATTTATTCAACTATTTACCACAATAATATCTACAAAACAAACAAGAAACAACTCACCTGCCACCACAACCCTCCCTCTTCTCCCCTCTCCCGTCTGGCAAAAGGTAAAAGAAGTGTGAAAACGCACACCTCCAGATTCAGGGACAGTTTCTTCCCAGCTGTTATCGGGCAACTGAACCATCCTACCACAACCAGAGAACGGTCCTGAGCTGCTATCAGATGTAGCCACAGGGGCAGAGTACATGATTCAATGATTGTTCTAAATGTTACAACACTCCTCATTGGTCTTCCTCTTAGCCTGACCATTATGTTACTGTCTGTCCGAAGATGGGTCTCAACCCGAAACGTCACCCATTCCTTCTCTGGTGGGTAAGGCTAAGCAGCGCCTTTACCACCTTAGACAACTGAGGAAATTCAGAGTGTCGCTGAGGATCCTTCATTGCTTCTACTCTGGGGCTGTAGAGAGCATCCTGTCCGGCAACATTACAGTCTGGTTTGGGAACAGCTCTGCCCAGGACAGGATGGCCCTGCAGAGAGTAGTGCGTTCGGCAGAACGCACCATGGGAACTACACTCGTCCCCCTGCAGGACCTATACATCAGGAGGTGCAGATCCAGAGCAAGCAAGATCATGAGGGACCCCTGCCACCCCAGTAACGGACTGTTCCAGATGCTACGGTCAGGCAAACGCCTCCGCTGTCACGCTGTGAAAACGGAGAGGATGAGACGGAGCTTCTTCCCACAGGCCATCAGGACTATCAACTTTGATAACCCCAGAGACTAAATTTTTGTCGACACTTTTTGTGCTATGTTTAGTAACTTATTAACTTTATTTATATGCTGTAACTGTAATTATTTTTGTGCACAACCCGCAGGCATTGCCACTTTCATTTCACTGCACATCGAGTATGTGTATGTGACAAATAAATTTGACTTGACTTGACTTGACTAGATAGAGCTCTACAGGCTAGTGGAATCAAGAGATATGGGGAGAAGGCAGGCACAGGTTACTGATTGTGGATGATCAGCCATGATCACAATGAATGGCGGTGCTGGCTCGAAGGGCCTAATGGCCTCCTCCTGCACCTATTTTCTATGTTTCTATGCTGCCTGGCCCGCTGAGTGACTCCAGCTTTTTGTGTCTATATCTGGTTTAAGTCAGCATCTGCAGTTCATTCCTCTAACATTGTGTTACTATATTTTGTTTGCGGTGCCTTGTGAAGAAATGGGAACTTTCCGAAGAGATGGAAGGGACTGGGACCGTGCTTTGAAGCCTGCTTCACTCACCCGTGGTCCTCATGTGTGGACTTTAGACTCAAGAGATACAGTGCAGAAACAGGCCCTTCAGCGATCACCCTGTACACTAGCACTATCCTACCTACACACACTAGGGACAAATTTACAATTTTACCAAAGCCAATTAAACTTGCAAAGCTGTACGTCTTAGGAGTATGGGAGGAAACCAGAGCACCCGGTGGAAACCCACGCAGGTCACGGGAAGAACGTACAAACTCCGTTCAGACCACCCGTAGTCAGGATCGAACCCGGGTCTCTGGCGCTGTGAGGCAGCAACTCTACCGCTGTGCTACTGTGCTGCATTTTTTTGCTGTGGGCAAAAGGGTACAAATTGATTTCAGTGTAGGAGTAAAGAGGTTCTTCTGCAGTTGTATAGGGCCCTGGTAAGTCCACATCTAGAGTATTGTGTACAGTTTTGGTCTCCTAATTTGAGGAAGGACATCCTTGTAATTGAGGCAGTGCAGCGTAGGTTCACGAGATTGATCCCTGGGATGGCGGGACTGTCATTTGAGGAAAGATTGAAAAGACTAGACTTGTATTCACTGGAGTTTAGAAGGATGAGAGGGGATCTTATAGAAACATATAAAATTATAAAAGGACTGGACAAGCTAGATGCAGGAAAAATGTTCCCAATGTTGGGCGAGTCCAGAACCAGGGGCCACAGTCTTAGAATAAAGGGGAGGCCATTTAAAACTGAGGTGAGAAAAGACTTTTTCACCCAGAGAGTTGTGAATTTGTGGAATTTTCTGCCACAGAGGGCAGTGGAAGCCAAATCACTGGATGGATTTAAGAGAGAGTTAGATCGAGCTCTAGGGGCTAGTGGAATCAAGGGATGCGGGGAGAAGGCAGGCACAGGTTATTGATTGTGGACGATCAGCCATGATCACAATGAATGGCGATGCTGGCTTGAAGGGCCGAATGGCCTCCTCCTGCACCTATTTTCTATGTTTCTATGTCTAATTGGTGGAGTAACTCAGCAGGTCATCAGGCAGCATCTCTGGAATGTCAGAACTTGATGGAAGTGTATAAAATTAAGAGAGGCACAGATAAGGTAGACAGGAGAACTTTCGCAGGATGGAAATATCTATCCACTAGAGGGCGTAGCTGTAAGGTGAGAGGGGGAAAGTTTAAAGGCGCGGGGCAAGTGTTTTGTACAGAGGGATCTTGAGGTCCAAGTTCACAGCTCCCTGAAAGTGGCAACTGAACAGCTCGGACGTAAATATAGATGGGTTGAATGGAAGTGTATCAAAAATATACAGTGGGATACGGATCAACGACAGAAATGGGCGGAGAAATGGCAGATGGAGTTTAATCCGAGCAAGCGTGAGGTGAAGCATTTTGGGTGGTGAAATGTAATAGAGTTAATGGCAAGACCCTTTACAACATTGATGTACAGAGGGATCTTGGGATGCAAGTTCATAGTTTCCTGGAAGTGGCAACACAAGTAGATAGCATGGTAATGAAGGCCAATGCCTTCATTAGTCGGGGCATTGAGTATAAGAGTCAGGAAGTCATGGTGAGGTTTTATAGGATATTGGTTAGGCTACATTTAGAGTATTGTGTTCAGTTCCACTCTCTGTAGCAGAAAGATGTCGACATTTGGATAGCAGTAACAGGATCATTCCGAGTCAGCATGGATTTACGAAGGGGAAATCATGCTTGACAAATCTACTGGAATTTTTTGAGGATGTAACTAGGAAAATTGACAGGGGAAAGTCAGTGGATGTGGTGTACCTCGACTTTCAGAAAGCCTTCGACAAGGTCCCACATAGGAGATTAGTGGGCAAAATTAGAGCACATGGTATTGGGGGTAGGGTACTGACATGGATAGAAAATTGGTTGACAGACAGAAAGCAAAGAGTGGGGATAAATGGGTCCCTTTCGGAATGGCAGGCAGTGACCAGTGGGGTACCGCAAGGTTCGGTGCTGGGACCCCAGCTATTTACGATATACATTAATGACTTAGATGAAGGGATTAAAAGTACCATTAGCAAATTTGCAGATGATACTAAGCTGGGGGGTAGTGTGAATTGTGAGGAAGATGCAATAAGGCTGCAGGGTGACTTGGACAGGTTGTGTGAGTGGGCGGATACATGGCAGATGCAGTTTAACGTAGATAAGTGTGAGGTTATTCACTTTGGAAGTAAGAATAGAAAGGCAGATTATTATCTGAATGGTGTCAAGTTAGGAAGAGGGGATGTTCAACGAGATCTGGGTGTCCTAGTGCATCAGTCACTGAAAGGAAGCATGCAGGTACAGCAGGCAGTGAAGAAAGCCAATGGAATGTTGGCCTTCGTAACAAGAGGAGTTGAGTATAGGAGCAGAGAGTCCTTCTACAGTTGTACCGGGCCCTGGTGAGACTGCACCTGGAGTACTGTGTGCAGTTTTGGTCTACAAATTTGAGGAAGGATATTCTTGCTATGGAGGGCGTGCAGCGTAGGTTCACTAGGTTGATTCCCGGAATGGTGGGACTGTCGTATGTTGAAAGGCTGGAGCAATTAGGCTTGTATACACTGGAATTTAGAAGGATGAGGGGGGATCTTATTGAAACATATAAGATAATTAGGGGATTGGACACATTAGAGGCAGGAAACATGTTCCCAATGTTGGGGGAGTCCAGAACAAGGGGCCACAGTTTAAGAATAAGGGGTAGGCCATTTAGAACGGAGATGAGGAAGAACTTTTGCAGTCAGAGAGTGGTGAAGGTGTGGAATTCTCTGCCTCAGAAGGCAGTGGAGGCCAGTTCGTTGGATGCTTTCAAGAGAGAGCTGGATAGAGCTCTTAAGGATAGCGGAGTGAGGGGGTATGGGGAGAAGGCAGGAACGGGGTACTGATTGAGAGTGATCAGCCATGATCGCATTGAATGGCGGTGCTGGCTCGAAGGGCTGAATGGCCTACTCCTGCACCTATTGTCTATTGTCTATTGTCTATAAGAGGTTTACTAGAATGCTGCCCGGATTAGAGGGTAATAATTATAAGGAAAGATTGGACAAACATGGATTGTTGGTTCTGGAGCATTGGAGCCTGAGGGGTGATCCAACAGAAGTTAAGAAGTTTAATGGAGGTGTGTGGAGGAAGTGTATTACACAGAGGGTGGTGGGGGCTTGGAATGCGTTGCCAGGGTTGGCTGTGGAGGCGGGTAAAATAGTGGTGTTTAAGAGGCTTTTAGATAGGCATATGGAAGTGCAAGGAATAGAGGATTATGGGTTACGTACAGGCAGATGAGATCGGTTTAATTTGGCATCATGTCCGACACAAACATTGTGGGCCGAAGGGCCCGTTCCTGTGCTGTGACTGTTCTATGTTCTATCTCTGGAGAGAGTGGATAGGTGACATTTCAGATCGGGACCCTTCTTCAGACTGATTGTAAGGGGGAGGGGGTGGGGGGGGGGAGATTAGAGAGAGGAGAGGCAGGACAAAGCGTGGCAGGTAATAGGTTGCCAGAGGTGAGAGGAATAGGTTGCCTGTGGTTGATAGATGGTTAGAACATAAGGCTTATACTCGCTGGAATTTAGAAGACTGAGGGGGGATCTTATAGAAACATATAAAATTCTTAAGGGGTTGGAGAGGCTAGATGCGGGAAGATTGTTCCCGATGTTGGGGGAGTCCAGAACCAGGGGTCACAGCTTAAGGATAAGGGGGAAGTCTTTTAGGACCGAGATGAGAAAACATTTCTTCACACAGAGAGTGGTGAGTCTGTGGAATTCTCTGCCACAGAAGGTAGTTGAGGCCAGTTCATTGGCTATATTTAAGAGGGAGTTAGATGTGGCCCTTGTGGCTAAAGGGATCAGAGGGTATGGAGAGAAGGCAGGTACGGGATACTGAGTTGGATGATCAGCCGTGATCATATTGAATGGCGGTGCAGGCTCGAAGGGCCGAATGGCTTACTCCTGCACCTATTTTCTATGTTTCTATAAGAGTCATAGAGTGAAACAGTGTGGAAACAGGCCCATCGGCCCAATGCCCACACCGACCAACATGTCCCATCATCACCAGTCCCACCGGCCTTCATTTGGGTCATATCCCTCTACACCTGTCTAAATGTTTCTTAAACGTTGCGATAGTCCCTGCCTCAACTACCTCCTCTGGCAGCTCGTTCCATACACCAACCAATCTTTGTGTGAAAACGTTACCCCTCAGATTCCTATTAAATCTTTCCCTCCTCACCATAAAGGTAGACATTAAGGCAGATGGTGTGAGGCAGAGGGATTGGAGAGTTCAACGGTCACATTGGTTGAAGACCACGGTGGCGCAGCGGTAGAGTTGCTGCCTTACAGCGCTTGCAGCGCCAGAGACCCGGGTTCGATCCCGACTGCGGGTGATGTCTGTATGGAGTTTGTACGTTCTCCCCGTGACCTGCGTGGGTTTTCTCCGAGATAGAAACATAGAAAATAAGTGCAGGAGGAGGCCATTTGGCCTTTCGAGCCAGCACCGCCATTCATTGCGATCACGGCTGATCATCCACAATCAGTAACCCGTGCCTGCCTTCTCCCCATATCCCTTGATTCCACTAGCCCCCAGAGCTCTATCTAACTCTCTCTTAAATTCATCCAGTGATTTGGCCTCCACTGCCCTCTGTGGCAGAGAATTCCACAAATTTACAGCTCTCTGGGTGAAAAAGTTCTTTCTCACCTCGGTTTCCTCCCACACGCCAAAGACGTGCAGGTTTGTAGATTAATTGTCTTGGTGTACGTGTAAAGTGTACGTAAGATAGTGTTAATGTGCGGGGATCACTGGTCAGTGCTCCCGCCTTCCCAGTTCTCCCACCAGTATTCCTGTCTCCAACTACATTCTACCTTTGTCCCGCTCCCTCCCCTGACATCAGTTTGAAGAAGGGTCTCGACCCGAAACGTCGCCCCTCCCTTCTCTCCCGAGATGCCACCTGACCCGCTGAGTTACTCCACCATTTTGTGTCTACATTGTACAGTTCATTCATTAACGTGAGATACAATTATAGACTTTAGAGATACGGTATGGAAACAGACCCTTCGGCCCACCGAGTCCGGGCCGACCAGTCATCGCACACGAGCCACCATCCTACACACAATCGGGACAATTTACAATCTGCAGAAGCCAATTAACCTGCACGTCTTTTGGAGTGTGGGAGGAAACTGGAGCACCCGGAGAAAACCCACGCAGGTCACGGGGAGAACGTACGGACGAGCACCCATGGTCGGGATGGAACCGGGTCTCTGGCGCTGTGGGGCAACAACTCAACCGCTGCGCCACCGCGGCCACCCTTAAAAAGGAGTCAAAGATAAGTTCATTGGGATTAGGGAATTGGAAATGGTCAAACTGGAAAATGCCTTTGGAGATGTAGGGATACAAGTGGAAAGGAACTGGAGCAGAGGACAAGGGGGTGTCGGGATAATTTACACTACATGAGAAATATAGAAAACAAAGAAACATAGAAAAATAGGTGCAGTAGCTGGCCAGCACCACCATTCAATATGATCAAGGCTGATCATCTAAAATCAGGACCCTGTTCCTGTTTTCTCCCCGTGTCCCTTGATTCCTTTAGCCCTAAGAGCATCCTCAGGATCCTCAGGAAGACCAACCTGCAGGAGAAGCTCATGATGTCCTTCTATCGCTGCTCCATCGAGAGTGTGCTGGCATACTGTATAACCACATGGTATGCCAGCTGCTCAGAAAAGGACAGGAAGGCCCTTCAGAGGGTCATCACGATGACCCAGAAGATCATCGGCTGCTCACTGCCCTCCCTGGAGCACCTGTTCAGCCTACGCTGCCTCAGTAGAGCAGGCAAAATAATAAAAGATCCATCCCACCCCGGCCACCGTCTGTTTGTTCATCTGCCCTCTGGTCGACGTTTCAGGTCGATCAAATCCCGAACAAACAGACTTAAGAATAGTTTTTACCCCAGGGCCATACGAGAACAGAACACTACCTTCTGCACTAGGCAACACTGTTAAAACTTTTGTACTTAATATAATTGTATTTATTTGTTTTTGCATTTATTGCATATATGTTTTTACGCACCGTCAGGATTGGCTATTTTTTAATTTCGTTGTACTCGTTGCAATGACAATAAATGAATATTATTATTATTATTATTATTATTATTATTATTATTATTATTAGTACGGTGTAGCCAGAGGGTGGTGAATCTGGGAAATTCTTTGCCACAGATGGCTGTGGAGGCCAAGTCAGTGGATATTTTTAAGGCAGAGATAGGCAGGTTCTTCATTGGTACGGGTGTCAGGGGTTATGGGGAGAAGGCAGGAGAATGGGGTTGGGAGGGAGAGATAGATCAGCCATGATCGAATGGCGGTGTAGACGTGATGGGCCAAATAGCCTAATTCTGCTCCAATCACATGTCCTTACGAGACGTGAGCGAGAGTTAACAAGTTCTTTATTCGCAATAACTTTCCAGTCAAGGACAACAGTCAAGCAAGCAGATAGACAGAAAATGCTGGAGTAACTCAGCGGGACAGGCAGCATCTCTGGAGAGAAGGAATGACTGAGATTTCGGGTCGAGACCCTTCTTCAGACTGAGAGGCAGGGGAGAGGGAGACTAGAGATATGGAAGGGTGAGGTGTGAAAACGACAGATCAAAGCAGACGAGGCTCAAGAAAATGTAGAATGGTTCGATGTTGGCTGAGGGGAAGGTGACAACGATGTATACAACTAGTAAATTTAATCAGGAGAACAGTGGAACTAGTCAGAGAACTGGGGCAGGGGAGGGACGGAAAGAGGGTTAGCTGAAGTTAGCGCAGTCAATGTTCATACCGTTGGGGTGTGAGCTGCCCAAGCAAAATATGAGGTGGTGTTCCTCCATTTTGCACTGGGTCTCACTCTGACAATGGAGGAGGCCCAGGACAGAAAGGTCAGATTGGGAATGGGAGGGGGGGTGAAAATGCTGAGCAACCGGGAGATCAGGTAGGTTTAGGGGGACCGAGTGGTGTTCAGCGAAACGATCGCCGAGCCTGCGCTTGGTCTGGCCGATATACCGGAATCCACACCTGGAACGGCAGATACAGTAGATGAGGTTGGAGGAGGTGCAAGTGAACCTCTGCCCCACCTGAAAAGTCAGTCGGGGCCCCTTGGACGGAGTCGAGGGGGGAGGTATAGGGACAGGTAGTTGCATCTGCTGCGGTTGGAGAGGAAGGTACCTGGGGAGGGGGTGGTTTGGGTGGGAAGGGACGAGTTAACTAGGGAGTTGCAGATGGAACGGTTTCTGCGGAAAGCGGAAAGGAGTGGAGATGGGAAGATGTGGCTAGTGTGGGATCCCGCTGGAGGTGGCGAGACTGTCAGAGGATTATGTGCTGTATGCGTTAGAAACATAAAAGCAGGAGGAGGCCATTCGGACCTTCGAGCCAGCACCACCATTCATTGTGATCATGGCTGATCGTCCACAATCAGTAACCCATGCCTGCCTTCTCCCCATATCCCTTGATTCCACTAGCCCCTAGAGCTCTATCTAACTCTCTCTTAAATCCATCCAGTGATTTGGCTTCCACTGCCCTCTGTGGCAGAGAATTCCACAAATTCACAACTCTCTGGATGAAAAAGTTCCTTCTCACCTCAGTTTTAAATGGCCGCCCCTTTATTCTAAGACTGTGGCCCCTGGTTCTGGACTAGCTGAGGGGAAGGTGACAACGAGACATACAATCAGTAAAATTAATCAGGAGGACAGTGGAACTAGTCGGAGAACTAGGGCAGGAGAGGGACGGAGAGAGATGTAAAGCAAGGGTTACTTGAAGTTAGTGAAATCAATATCATACCGCTGGGGTGTAAGCTGCCCAAGCGAAATATGAGGTGCTGTTCCTCCAATTTGCGCTGGGCCTCACTCTGACAATGGAGGAGGCCCAGGACAGAAAGGTCAGTGTGGGAATGAGAAGGGGAGAGGGAGAGTCAAGCAAGGAGAACGATTAAGCAAACTACAGACTAGATTGAGCAGGCAGTGTTTCTGTACCATTTTTGATAGCATAAATGTGAGGTCAGTTACACACACTTGTTTACTGGGTTAACTCTTGTGATTTAGCATTCCATAATCTTCCCCTCACAAAACAAGACTTGCAGGCATTACAGTTGTTGACTTTGTGGGCCACTTGAACCAGACATGTTGAGCCTAGCGCTGAAGGTCAACTCCACTGGAGTAAAGTTCAATTCCCACTGAATGAAGCGCTACCCACGTTTAAAGGTGGAGAAACAGCTCAGGTTTTTAGTTTTAGTTTCAGAGAGGTATATATATATATACATATACACACATATGTATATCCTGTATGTGTGTGTGTATATATGTGTGTGTGTGTGTATACTGTATATATACACACACTTATTTGCTGGAGTTTAGAAGGATGAGAGGGGGACCTCATCGAAACATACAGAATAGTGAAAGGCCTGGGTAAAGTGGATGTGGAGAGGAAGTTTCCACTGGTGGGAGAGTCTAGGATTAGAGGTCACAGCCTCAGAATTAAAGGACGTTCCTTTAGGAGGGAGATGAGGAGGGACTTCTTTAGTCAGAGGGTGGTGAATCTGTGGAATTCTTTGCCACAGAAGGCTGTGGAGGCCAAGCCAATGGATATTTTTAAGGCATAAATAGATAGATTCTTGAATAGTACGGGTGTCAGGGGTTATGGGGAGAAGGGAGAGTCAAGGGAGACTGAGGTTAGGAGGGAGACATAGATCAGCCGTGATTGAATGGCGGAGCAGACTTGATGGGCCGAATGGCCTAATTCTGCTCTTATCACCTATGTCCTTATGACCTTATGACTCTTGACTCTTGAACTGAAAGGGATAGAGAGCAACGTTTGCTGTTAGTTTTGGAGTTTAAGAATTGAAGGCATTGTGGCAAATTTTGCAGCAAGATGTCAGAATGTCGGAAATAGGAGCACGGGTAGGCCACAACCCCCGGGGGCCTCCTCTGTCACTCAGTAAGGTCATGTCGAACAGGAGAAGGGTCTCGACCCGAAACGTCACCCATTCCTTCTCTCCAGAGATGCTGTCTGTCCCGCTGAGTTACTCCAGCATGTTGTGTATTACTTCATGTCCAGCAGGATCTTGGTCTGAGATCCAGTTTCCTCTCTTCTGTCCATCCCCTGGACTGCAGTGCATCGTCCAGAAGGCTCAAACTCCGGGAAGGGAGACTGGAGAAATCTCCAGAAGGAACTCACAAGGCAATCGATCCCTCTGAGAAACTCCCGCCAGCTTCCGACCAACTGTGGATAACCTGGCGCCGTCTCAACAGACTGTGGACAGGCGTGGGGAGGAGCAAATGGAACGTGCTGAAGTGGGGATGCACTGACGATGCGGCAGACTGCCAGTGTGGACGGGGCCTCCAGACTATGGAACATCTCCTGAGCTGTGACATGCTGCATGACACACGCACTGTAAAGGATCTTGCAGAGGCCAACCACGTGGCACTAACATTTGCTCGTTATCGGCAAACAGCTGTGTGATGACACGGAAATATAAATCCAGTTTTCCTGTCTGCTTCCCTTTTGCAATTTTCCAATTGCCGGCTTCTTTCCAGAATTTAGGGAATTTTAAAAGATCACAGCCAATGCAATTGCTCTCTCCGCAGCCTCGTATTTTAACACTCTGTGGTGGAGGCTCGTACATTAGTTATTCCGCGAGACCTGTTTCTCTTGAAAGCTCTCCAGATAGAGCTCTTAAGGATAGCGGAGTCAGGGGGTATGGGGAGAAGGCAGGAACGGGGTACTGATTGAGAATGATCAGCCATGATCACATTGAATGGCGGTGCTGGCTCGAAGGGCCGAATGGCCTACTCCTGCACCTATTGTCTATTGTCTTTAGTTCCATTGATTTGTTCTGTATCGTTCCTACAGTGATGGGTCATTTGGACATAAGGTCATAAGCGATAGGAGTAGAATTAGGCCATTCGGTCCATCAAGTCTACTCTGCCATTCAGTCATGGCTGATCTATCTCCCCCTCCTAACCCCCTTCTCCCCATCACCCCTGACACCTGTACTAATCAAATAGTGCCATGGTGTTATGGGGAGAAGGCAGGAGAATGGGGTTGAGAGGGGAAGATAGATCAGCCATGATGGAGTAGACTTGATGGGCCGAATGGCTTAACTTGGCTCTTATTACTCATGACCTTATGAACAGTGATCGCAGTAATTCCTACATTGAGGCAGCATGGCCCACACCATCTCGCAAACCAACCTCCCTTCTGTTGACTCCATCGACACCTCACGCTGCCTCGGCAAGGCCAGCAGCATAATCAAGGACCCAGTCTCACCCTGGTCACTCCCTCTTCTCCCCTCTCCCATCAGGCAAGAGGTACAGAAGTTTGAAAACGCACACCTCCAGATTCAGGAGCAGTTTCTTCCCAGGTGTTATCAGGCAACTGGGCCCTCCTATCAACTATTAGAGAGCGGTCCAGATCTACCATCGACCTCATTGAAGACCCTCGGACTATCTTTAATCGGACTTTACTGGCCTTTATCTTGCACTAGATGTTATTCCTTTTATCATCTATCTGTACACTGTGGAGGGCTTGATTGCAATCATGTGTAGTCTTTCATATAGTATAAGAAAATAACTACAGATGCTGGTACAAATCGAAGGTATTTATTCACAAAATGCTGGAGTAACTCAGTAGGTCAAGCAGCATCTCGGGAGAGAAGGAATGGGTGACGTTTCGGGTCGAGACTGTAGTCTTTCTGCTGACTGGGCAGCACGCAAAATAAAAGCTTTTCACTGTTCCTTTATTATTGTGCACGTGACAATAATAAACCAAGCCAAACTAAACTCGAGTGTAAATACAGAATATTTGCTCAAAATCTCTCTATCACTTCCTTATTTTCTGTTTTTAATTTCCTCAATTTTATTAACCAAGAAGCCAATGTTTTATATATGTCGAAACTCTCATTGTCTCAGTTTTATTACTTGCTTGTAAAAGGAGTAATGTTTCATGCAAGGTAAAGCCAGTAAAGTCCAATCAAAGATAGTCCGAGGGTCTCGAATGAAGTAGATAGTAGCTCTCTGGTTGTGGTAGGATGGTTCAGTTGCCTGATAACAGCTGGGAAGAAACTGTCCCTGAATCTGGAGGTGTGCGTTTTCACACTTCTGTATCTTTTGCCCGATGGGAGAGGGTATCCCACCCTACTTTCAGTCTGAAAAAGGGTCCTGACCCGAAACGTCACCCATCCTATTTCTCCAGAGATGCTGCCTGACTAGCTCAGTTACTCCAGCGTGTTGTGTCTATGGGGAAGTGTACTCTGCCTGACTATGTCCTTTGTAGATAGACACAAAAAGCTGGAGTAACTCAGCGGGACAGGCAGCATCTCTGGAGAGAAGGAATGGGTGACGTTTCGGGTCGAGACCCTTCTTCAGACTTGTGAGGGAAAAGGGAAACGAGAGATATAGACGGTGATGTGGAGAGATAAAGAACAACGAATGAAAGACATGCAAAAAAGTGACGATGATAAAGGAGACAGGCCACTGTTAGCTGTTTGTTGGGTGTAAACGAGAAGCTGGTGCGACTTGGGTGGGGGAGGGATAGAGAGAGAGGGAATTCAAACCACTGGGCTGTAAACTGCCCAAGCAAACTTTGAGATGCTGTTCCTCCAATTTGTGTTTAGCCTCACTCTGACAATGGAGGAGACCTAGGACAGACAGGTCTGTATGGGAATCGGAAGGAGAATTGAGGAATTCTCAAGAAAATTCAATTCCCTGAAGGTAGGTTTGGAAACTACTACCCTACACACACTCGGGACAACTTGTTCACATTGATACCAAGCCAATTAACCTACAAACCTGTACGTCTTTGGAGTGTGGGTGGAAACCCAAGATCTCGGAGGAAAACCACGCAGGTCACAGGGAGAACATACAAACTACGCACAGTCAAGCACACATAGTCAGGATCGAACCCGGTGCTGTGAGGCACAGCGCCACCGTGCAGGCCTCCATTCACTGCACGCCTGCAAAAATTGTGTGGCTTAGTGTTAGTGGTGCCAACTATCTCACTCCCAAATAAGGGACCAGGTGACGTCACCACTCCACGCCCCATGTGACCTCACCCAGCCAGCGGCCATGTGCTCCCGCTCCACCAATGGCGGCCGTCCGGGCCGGGAGGCAGGTTGCTATGCAACCTCTGTTAGGCGGCGCCCGGGCTTCCGGACCTACACTCTCTGGACCTGCATCTGTCCGGACCTACAGCATCTGGGCCTACAGCATCTGGGCCTACAGCGTCCGGGTCTACAGCGTCCGGGTCTACAACGTCCGGGCCTAATATGGGACAAGGGCGGGCCCATACGGGACAAACCAATTTAGCCCAAAATACGGGATGTCCCGGCTAATACGGGACAGTTGGCAATCCTAGTTAGTGTTGTGATCACTAGTCGGTGCGGACTCAGAGGGCCTAAGAGCCTGCTTCCACGCTCTATCTTTAAAGTCTAAATCTGTGTGCCTGTCCAAAAGACAGCTAAACACCACCTTGGTATCTGCCTCCACCACCACCACCCCCGGCAGCACGTTCCAGGCACCCACCACCCTCTGTGTGTAAATCTAACGTGCCCCACGCACATCTTCAAACTCTGCCCCCTCATCTCTGGTCTTTTTGATATTTCCATCCTGGGGAGAAAGGGTCCGACTCTCTACCTTATCGACTGGACAGATGCAAAAAAGCGTCATTGTCACGATATATGTTGGGGTACCCTGTTTCCATCAGCATCCCAGCTTCTGCCCACTGGTGAGGCCATGCAAACCTCCATCTTGGTACAGACTGCAGGAGTTCATAAGTTCATAAGCCTTCGGCCATAGCAGAATTAGGCCATTCGACCCATCAAGTCAATTCTGCCATTTCAATCATGGCTGTTCTATCTTTCCCTCTCAACCCCATTCTCCTGCCTTTTCCCCATAACCCCTGACACCCGTACTAATCAAGAACCTGTCAATCTCTGTCTTAACAATACTTGGCCTCCACAGCCTTCTGTGCCAAAGAATTCCACGGATTCACCACCCTCTGACTAAAGACATTCATCCCCATCTCCTTCCTCAAGGGATGTCTTTTAATTCTGAGGCTGTGACCTCTGGTCCTAGACTCTCCCACTAGTGGGAACATCCTCCCCCACATCCACTCTGTCCAGGCCTCCAAGTTTCAATGAGCCCTCCCCCCCCCACCTCATCCTTCTAAACTCCAGCGAGTACAGGCCCAGTGCCGACAAACGCTCATCATATGTCAACCCACTCATTCCTGGGATCATTCTGGTAAACTTCCTCCAGAGCCGTTCCAACGGCAGCACATCCTTCCTCGGATATGGTGGCCAAAACTGCTCACGAATGCAGAAAAATAATGATGGGAGTGTAAAACTCCAGTCCATATTGCTAAGACCATCGCTTGTCGACTTGCATATATAACCCATATCCCTCCATTCGCTGCATATCCACGTGCCTCTCCAAAAGTCTTTTAAATGCCATTATTGTATCTGCTTTAACCTCCGCCCCTAGCCAGCACATTCCAGGCATTCACCACCCCTCTGTGTAAAAAGAAAACCTGCCCCAGTATCTCCTTTAAACTTTGCCCCTCTTACGCAAATCTATGCCCTCAAGTACTTGAACGATATAAGTAGCGAATGACACGTTCCGTCTCTGGATGTACTCCTGAACCTTAGTTTAGTTTAGTTTAATTCTGTTTAGTTTACTTTAGTTTATTGTCTCGTGTACCGAGGTGCAGTGAAAAGCTTTTGCTGCGTGCTAACCAGTCAGCGGAAAGACAAAACATGATTACAATCGAGCCGTTCACAGTGTACAGATACATGATAAAGGGAATAACGAAAATAACTGTTTAGTGCAAGATGAAGTCCAATAAATTCCGATTAAAGATAGTCCGAGGGTCTCCAATGAGGTAGATAGTAGTTCAGGACCGCTCTCTGTTTATGGTAGAAAACTCAGAGCCAGCACTGCCCTAGCAGCTGCGGCTTGCCTGCAGTCCGTTGTCTTTTGTTGTTTTTGTCTTAATTGTAGTTTAAATATGATGTAGTGTTTGTGGTTGTGTGTTATGTGGGGGCGGGGGGGGGGGGGGGGGGGGGGGTGGGAACTGTAACATTGTCTCTCCCAAACGGACACCCGGCCTTTGTTTTCTGTGTCGTGTCTCCGTTCCCGCTGCGGCCTACCACCGGCCATGCACCTGGAGCTGGCGGTCGCAGAGCCCGCGGCCTGGACTCACCACTTCAGAGGCTGCGGGAGCGGCTGCGACTCGTTTCCGGAGGCTCCGGCGCGGGCCGCGTGGACGTCGGAAGCCCGCAGGCCCCTGGATGGGGGCCGACAACGGGAGCTCCGGCAGTGGCAGCGGCAGCGTCTTCGCCCGCCCCGGATCGCGGGGCTTGGGTCGGCCCGCCGCAGACCTTTCACCGTCTGGCACGGCCCGAAATAGGCTGCGGGATTTTCACCGTCCGGCGGGGGCTTCAATGTCGGGAGCCCCGACCGCCCCAACGTGGCAACTTCAACAGCCTGACCGCGGGAGAAGACGGCAGGGGAAGAGAAAAAGACATTCTGGCTTTCCATCACAGTGAGGAGGAGACTGGAGGAGACTCACTGTGATGGATGTTTCTTTTGTTTGGTGTTAGTTTATGATTGTTTGTGTTATTGGATTTTTATTGATTATTCTTATTGGTCTTATTGTTGAACTGCGGGTAATTTTTCATTTCACTGCACATTTATGTGTATGTGACAAATAAATTGACTATTGACTATTGAATAGTTTAGTTGCCTGATAACAGCCAGGAAGAAAGCCAATTAGCCTACAAACCTGTATGTCTTTGGAGTGTGGGAGGAAACCGATCTCAGAGAAAACGCACGCAGGTCACGGGGAGAAGGTGCAAACCGCGTACAGACAGCGCCCGTAGTCAGGATCGAACCCTGATCTCTGGCGCTGTGATGCAGCAACTCTACCGCTGCGATGTCACACACCTCTTGCCTGATGGGAGAGGGGAGAAGAGGGAGTGACCAGGGTGTGACCTCGTCCCTGGTGATGTTCAGCGTGTTAATGATATTTATATTCCTTACAGTCAGATAATTAGCTATCAATTACTTCAATGGGGAATATTTCAAAGCAAAGAATTTGGACATAACCATCACCTTTCAAAATGATGGGAAATCTCAAAGCTTACATTATGTGGAGATGTGAAAGGGGAACCGCAGATGGTGGGAAAGAACCATTGGCCAGGACACTGTCTTAAATCGATAAAGGCTCTTTTATATCCACTTGAGGAAGTTTGCTTTAAAGTGTCATCTTACAACATGCCTCTCCTGAACTCCAGCCCTGGATTGTCAGCCCGAACACAATAGGGTTGATTCATTCTTTGTGTGAAAGATGTTAGTGAACATGTACCATGGGACTTATTTATCCCTCTGGCTTCAATGTAGAGAAACGAGACAGTGGTTTTGATTTCACTGCTACTGGTTTTATGTTCTCGCATTGTAAAGGGGGGGAGAGAGGGAGAGGGGGAGGGACCAGCGGTATGAACATTGACATCTCTAATAGACAATAGACAATAGGTGCAGGAGTAGGCCATTCGGCCCTTCGAGCCAGCACCACCATTCAATGTGATCATGGCTGATCATTCTCAATCAGTACCCCGTTCCTGCCTTCTCCCCATACCCCCTGACTCCGCTATCCTTAAGAGCTCTATCTATCTAACTTCGGATAGTTCCTCTGTCCCTCTCTTCCCCCTTCCCAGTTCTCTCACCAGTCTTACTGTCTCCGACTACATCCTTTCATTGTCCCGCCCCCCCCTCTCCTGACATCAGTCAGAAGAAGGGTCTCGACACGAAACGTCACCCATTCCTTCTCTCCAGAGATGCTGCCTGACCCGCTGAGTTACTCCAGCAATTTGTGCCTACCTACATTTTATCTCTCCTTGCCTTGTTATTAACTTCTCCCAGCTAACAATGATTTACCAGGTGGCGCCACCAACACTGGCTGCTTCGCCAACAGTCTGTCTGTCCCTTGCGACCGTTTTTTAATTATTTTAAGTATGTGTTAAAAGTATGTTTTAGTGTTTCTTGGTTTGTTTTATGTGGGGGGTGGGGGGGATTTGGGGGAAACTTTTTTTCAATCTCCTACCTCAACGGAGATGCCTTCTGTGGCAATGAATTCCACAGATTCACCACCCTCTGATGAAAGAAATTAGTCCTCATCTCCTTTCCAAAAGAACGTCCTTTAATTCTGATGCTCTGACCTCTGGTCTTAGACTCTCCCACTAGTGGAAACATCCTCTCCACATCCACTCTATCCAAAGCCTTTCACTATTCTGTATGTTTTAATGAGGTCGCCCCTCATTCTTCTAAACTCCAATATTCGATAATGTTTAGATTAGTTTAGTTCAGTTCAATTTAGAGATACAGCATGGAAACAGGCCCTTCGGCCCACCGGGTCTGCACCAACAAGCATTCCCCGCACATTAACGCCATCCTACACACACTGGGGACAACTTACATTCTTTTATACCAAGCCAATTAACAATAGACAATAGACAATAGACAATAGGTGCAGGAGTAGGCCATTCAGCCCTTCGAGCCAGCACCGCCATTCAATGCGATCATGGCTGATCACTATCAATCAGTACCCCGTTCCTGCCTTCTCCCCATACCCCCTCACTCCGCTATCCTTAAGAGCTCTATCCAGCTCTCTCTTGAAAGCATCCAACGAACTGGCCTCCACTGCCTTCTGAGGCAGAGAATTCCACACCTTCACCACCCTCTGACTGAAAAAGTTCTTCCTCATCTCCGTTCTAAATGGCCTACCCCTTATTCTCAAACTGTGGCCCCTTGTTCTGGACTCCCCCAACATTGGGAACATGTTATCTGCCTCTAATGTGTCCAATCCCCTAATTATCTTATATGTTTCAATAAGATCCCCCCTCATCCTTCTAAATTCCAGTGTATACAAGCCCAATCGCTCCAGCCTTTCAACATACGACAGTCCCGCCATTCCGGGAATTAATCTAGTGAACCTACGCTGCACGCCCTCCATAGCAAGAATATCCTTCCTCAAATTTGGAGACCAAAACTGCACACAGTACTCCAGGTGCGGTCTCACCAGGGCCCGGTACAACTGTAGAAGGACCTCTTTGCTCCTATACTCAACTCCTCTTGTTACGAAGGCCAACATTCCATTGGCTTTCTTCACTGCCTGCTGAACCTGCATGCTTCCTTTCATTGACTGATGCACTAGGACACCCAGATCTCGTTGAACCCCCCCTCCTCCTAACTTGACACCATTCAGATAATAATCTGCCTTTCTATTCTTACTTCCAAAGTGAATAACCTCACACTTATCTACATTAAACTGCATCTGCCATGTATCCGCCCACTCACACAACCTGTCCAGGTCACCCTGCAGCCTTATTGCATCTTCCTCACAATTCACACTACCCCCCAACTTAGTATCATCTGCAAATTTGCTAATGGTACTTTTAATCCCTTCGTCTAAGTCATTAATGTATATCGTAAATAGCTGGGGTCCCAGCACCGAACCTTGCGGTACCCCACTGGTCACTGCCTGCCATTCCGAAAGGGACCCATTTATCCCCACTCTTTGCTTTCTGTCTGTTAACCAATTTTCTATCCATGTCGTACCCTACCCCCAATACCATGTGCCCTAATTTTGCCCACTAATCTCCTATGTGGGACCTTGTCGAAGGCTTTCTGAAAGTCGAGGTACACCACATCCACTGACTCTCCCTTGTCAATTTTCCTAGTTACATCCTCAAAAAATTCCAGTAGATTTGTCAAGCATGATTTCCCCTTCGTAAATCCATGCTGACTCGGAACGATCCCGTTACTGCTATCCAAATGCTCAGCAATTTCGTCTTTTATAATTGACTCCAGCATTTTCCCCACCACTGATGTCAGACTAACTGGTCTATAATTACCCGTTTTCTCTCTCCCTCCTTTCTTAAAAAGTGGGATAACATTTGCTATTCTCCAATCCACAGGAACTGATCCTGAATCTATAGAACATTGAAAAATGATCTCCAATGCTTCCACTATTTCTAGAGCCACCTCCTTAAGTACTCTGGGATGCAGACCATCAGGCCCTGGGGATTTATCAGCCTTCAGTCCCATCAGTCTACCCAAAACCATTTCCTGCCTAATGTGGATTTCCTTCAGTTCCTCCATCACCCTAGGTTCTCCAGCCCCTAGAACATTTGGGAGATTGTGTGTATCTTCCTCAGTGAAGACAGATCCAAAGTAACGGTTTAACTCGTCTGCCATTTCTTTGTTCCCCATAATAAATTCCCCTGCTTCTGTCTTCAAGGGACCCACATTTGCCTTGACTATTTTTTTCCTCTTCACGTACCTAAAAAAACTTTTGCTATCCTCCTTTATATTATTGGCTAGTTTACCCTCGTACCTCATCTTTTCTCCTCGTATTGCCTTTTTAGTTAACTTTTGTTGCTCTTTAAAAGAGTCCCAATCCTCTGTCTTCCCACTCTTCTTTGCTATGTTATACTTCCTCTCCTTAATTTTTATGCTGTCCCTGACTTCCCTTGTCAGCCACAGGTGTCTCTTACTCCCCTTAGAGTCTTTCCACCTCTTTGGAATAAATTGATCCTGCAAACCCATACGTCTTTGGACAATGTAGTTAAGAGAGAGGGGATCTTATTGAAACATATAAGATTATCAAGGGATTGGACATGTTAGAGGCAGGAAACATGTTCCCAATGTTGGGGGAGTCCAGAACAAGGGGCCACAGTTTAAGAATAACGGGTAGGCCATTTAAAATGGAGATGAGGAAAAACTTTTTCAGTCAGAGTTGTAAATCTGTGGAATTCTCTGCCTCAGAAGGCAATGGCGGTCATTTCTCTGAATACTTTCAAGAGAGAGCTAGATAGAGCTCTTAAAGATAGTGGAGTCAGGGGGTATGGGGAGAAGGCAGAACAGGGTACTGATTGTGAATGATCAGCCATGATCACATTGAATGGCGGTGCTGGCTCGAAGGGCCGAATGGCCTCCTCCTGCACCTATTGTCTATTGTAATGTTTTACAACACAGAAGTAAAGCAAACAGTGCATTGCAGCAGGGTATGAAGAAGGGTCACAACCTGAAACGTCACCCATTCCTTCTCTCCAAAGGTGCTGCCTGTCCCGCTGAGTTACTCCAGCACTTTGTGTCCACCTTCAGTGTAGTTTTACTCTACAAATTGAGAGGGAGAAGGGAAAATCGGAAGTGTCAGTATTACAGCATAGCAAAGGGGATTACAGAGGCATGAGCTGGCCAGATTTGACTGGAAGGAGGCCCCAGCAGGGAAGACGGTGGAACAGCAATGGCAGGTATTCCTGGGAGTAATGCAGAAGTTGCAGGATCAATTTATCCCAGAGGAGGAAAGATTCTAAGGGGAGTAAGAGGCACCCGTGGCTGACAAGGTAAGTCAAGGACAGCATAAAAATAAAAAAGAAGTATAACATAGCAAAGAAGAGTGGGAAGCCAGAGGATTGGGACTCTTATAAAGAGCAACAGAAGTTAACTAAAAAGGCAATACGGGGAGAAAAGATGAGGTACGAGGGTAAACTAGCCAATAATATAAATGAGGATAGTAAAAGCTTTTTTAGGTATGTGAAGAGGAAAGAAATAGTCTGAAGGAGATTCATATTAGGCAGGAAATGGTGTTGGGTAGACTGATGGGACTGAAGGCTGATAAATCCCCAGGGCCTGATGGTCTGCATCCCAGGGTACTTAAGGAAGTGGCTCTAGAAATCGTGGACGCATTGGTGATCATTTTCCAATGTTCTATAGATTCAGGATCAGTTCCTGTGGATTGGAGGGTAGCTAATGTTATCCCACTTTTTAAGAAAGGAGGGAGAGAGAAAACGGGTAATTATAGACCAGTTAGTCTGACATCAGTGGTGGGGAAGAGGCTGGAGTCAATTATAAAAGACAAAATTGCGGAGCATTTGGATAGTAGTAACAGGATCGTTCCGAGTCAGCATTGATTTACAAAGGGGAAATCATGCTTGACTAATCTTCTGGAATTTTTTGAGGATGTAACTAGGAAAATTGACTGGAGAGAGCTGGTGGATGTGGTGTATCTTGACTTTCAGAAAGCCTTGACAAGGTTCCACATAGGAGATTAGTGGGAAAAATTATACCACATGGTATTGGGGGTAGGGCACTGACATGGATAGAAAATTGGTTGGCAGACAGAAAGCAAAGAGTGGGGATAAATGGGTCCCTTTCAGAATGGCAGGCAGTGACTAGTGGGGTACCGCAAGGCTCGGTGCTGGGACCGCAGCTATTTACAAGATACATTAATGACTTGGATGAAGGGATTAAAAGTACCATTAGCAAATTTGCAGATGATACAAAGCTGGGTGGTAGTGTGAACTGTGAGGGAGATGCTATGAGGTTGCAGGGTGACTTGGACAGGTTGTGTGAGTGGGCGGATGCATGGCAGATGCAGTTTAATGTGGATAAGTGTGAGGTTATCCACTTTGGTGGTATGAATAGGAAGGCAGATTATTATCTGAATGGTGTCTAGTTAGGAAAAGGGGACGTACAACGAGATCTGGGTGTCCTAGTGCATCAGTCACTGAAAGGAAGCATGCAGGTACAGCAGGCAGTGAAGAAAGCCAATGGAATGTTGGCTTTCATAACAAGAGGAGTTCAGTATAGGAGCAGAGGTCCTTCTGCAGTTGTACAGTGCCCTAGTGAGACCGCACCTGGAGTACTGTGTGCAGTTTTGGTCTCCAAATTTGAGGAAGGATATTCTTGCTATTGAGGGCGTGCAGCGTAGATTTACTAGGTTAATTCCCAGAATGGCGGGACTGTCGTATGTTGAAAGACTGGAGCGACTAGGCTTGTATGCGCTGGAATTTAGAAGGATGAGAGGGGATCTTATCGAAACATATAAGATTATTAAGGGGTTGGACACGTTAGAGGCAGGAAACATGTTCCCAATGTTGGGGGAGTCCAGAACCAGGGGCCACAGTTTAAGAATAAGGGGTAGGCCATTTCGAACTGAGATGAGGAAAAACCTTTTCAGTCAGAGAGTTATAAATCTGTGGAATTCTCTGCCTCAGAAGGCAGTGGAGGCCAATTCTCTGATTGCATTCAAGAGAGAGCTTGATAGAGCTCTTAAGGATAGCGGAGTCAGGGGGTATGGGGAGAAGGCAGGAACGGGGTACTGATTGAGAATGATCAGCCATGATCACATTGAATGGCGGTGCTGGCTCGAAGGGCCGAATGGCCTCCTCCTGCACCTATTGTCTATTAAACCAGGATCTGCAGTCCTTCCTACACAGTGCAATGCGGCTGTCAGCTGTCCGACCTGCACATGACTCTCACTAAAATGTCCTCCCTAAGTTTACAATTACTGATTAAAAGGGGCAATATTGAATTGATGTAATCTGGTTGTTTGTTCTTGTTCTGCTCTGTTTGTTTGGATTTATTGCTCGCACTCTGCCTACACTGCTGATAAACAGTGTTCACATTCTCTCTGGATGATGTCGCTCTTGAATAGAGGCTAAAAGTTACAATGTCAAAGACCCATCGTGGTTTCTTAGTCATTGAATCAGGGAACACAAAGGAACAGTGCGGTGCAGCGGTCGAGCTGCTGCCTCACAGCGCCAGAGACCCGGGCGCCATCTTCACTACGGTCTGTACGGAGTTTGTACGTTCTCCCCGTGACCACGTGGGTTTTCTCCGAGATCTTCGGTTTCCTCCCGCACTCCAAAGACGCACAGGTTAGTTGGTTAAATGGTAAATTATCCCTAGGGTGTGTAGGATAGTGTTAGTGTGCGGGGATCGCTGGTCGTCACGGACTCGGTGGGCAGAAGGGCCTGTTTCCACGCTGAGGCGCCGCCATCATGGAGGGACCGCGGACACAGGCCGTCAAACTGGCGCGGGTTACCAAAGTTCTTGGAAGAACTGGTTCCCAGGGACAGTGTACACAGGTTCGTGTGGAGTTTATGGATGACAGCAACCGATCCATCATTAGGAATGTGAAAGGACCAGTCCATGAGGGAGATGTGCTCACACTTTTGGAGTCTGAACGTGAAGCAAGAAGATTACGATAACAGGTATACCAACGAACACTGGAAAAAGATCAGTATCTCCATAATTGGTTACAGACATTTGCAAACTTTTTTGGACAAAATGCTACAATAAATTCTGTAAATTGAAAAAAAAAATTATTAAAAAAAAATAAATAAATAAAAATCTCTAAACTAAACTAAACTAAGCTTCTTTCCCTCTGTTATCAGGCTTCTGTTCGCTCCTTCCATAAGCTAGAGTACAGTCCGATCCAACTCTACCCCACTGCGGACATTGGACTCTGTCTCTGGAACTGATGCTCGAAGGGCTACAATGCTGAGGACTATATTCTGCACTCTTTATCTGCCCTGTTGCTCAACCTATTGTACTCTAGTTTAGTTTAGTTTAGGTGGCACAGCGGTAGAGTTGCACAGCGACAGAGACCTGGGTTCAATCCTGATTCCGGGCGCTGTCTGTGCGGAGTTTGCACGTTCTCCCCGTGACCTGTGTGGGTTTTCTCCGGGTGCTCTGGTTTCCTCCCACATTCCAAAGACGTTTGTAGGTTAAATGGTAAATTGTCCCTCGTGTGTGTAGTACACTATTAGCGTGCAGGGATCGCTGGTCGGCGCAGACTCGGTAAATCGAGTTTCACTGTAGGTTAGTTGGTACACGTGACCATAAGCAGACCTGTGAAACCTTTGAAACCACCCACTCCCCAGGTACCTTCCCCTGCAACCGCAGGAGATGCAACACCTGTCCCTGTACCTCCTCCCTCGACTCCGTCCAGGGACCCCGACAGTTCCTTCAGGTTAGGCAGAGGTTCGCTTGCACCTCCTTCAACCTCGTTTTAGTTTTTTTAGTTTAGTTTAGAGATACAGACGGGAAACAGGCCCTTCGGCACCGCGCCGACCAGTGATCCCCGCACATTAACATTATCCTACACACACTTAGGGACAATTTTTACATTTACCAAGCCAATTAACCTACATAACCTGTACGTCTTTGGAGTGTGGGGGGAAACCGAAGATCTCGGAGAAAACCCACGCAGGTCACGGGGAGAACGTGCAAACTCCGTACAGACAATCTACTGTATCCGTTGTTCAAGATGTGGACTCTTATACTCGGCGAGACCAAACGTAGACTGGTCTACGAACATTGACTTCTCCAACTTTAGATAGTTCCTCTGTCCCTCTCTTCCCCTCCCACTTCCCAGTTCTCCCTCTATCTTCCTGTCTCCACCTATATCCTTCCTTTGTCCCGCCCGCCTGACATCAGTCTGAAGAAGGGTCTCGACCCGAAACGTCACCCATTCCTTCTCTCCTGAGATGCTGCCTGACCTGCTGAGTTACTCCAGCATTTTGTGAAATAAATACCTTCGAAACGTAGACTGGTCGATGGTTTTGGGGAACACCTTCGCTCAGTCCGCCAGAACCTACCTGATCTTCCGGTTGCCGGACACTTTAATTCTCTTTCCCATACCTACACAGCCTTTTCTGTCCCAGGTCCCCTCCATTGTCAGAGTGAGGCTACATAAACGCAAATTGGAGGAACAGCATCTCATATTTGGCAGCCCAGTGGTTTGAATATTGATTTCTCTCACTTCAGGTAGCCCTGGCATTCCCTCTCTCTCTCTCTATCCTTCCCCCACCCCAAGTTGCACCAGCTTCACGTTTTCACCCAAATGGCCTGTTACCTTTATCATCGGTACTTTTTCGATGAACACTGGACAGTGGCTCAGTTTTAGAGTTGCTGCTCTACAGCTCTGGCAGCGCCGGAGACCCGGTTTCGATCCCGACCGCAGGCACTGTCTGTACGGAGTTTGTACGTTCTCCCCGTGACCCGCGTGGGTTTTCTCCAAGATCTTCGGTTTCCTCCCACACTCCAAAGTCGTACAGGTTTGTAGGTTAATTGGCTTGGGTTCGTATACTTGGTATAAGTGTAAATTGTCCCCAGTGCGTGTAGGATAGCGTTAATGAGCTAGGGTGGCTG
Organism: Rhinoraja longicauda; assembly: GCF_053455715.1. Classification (NCBI taxonomy): domain Eukaryota; kingdom Metazoa; phylum Chordata; class Chondrichthyes; order Rajiformes; family Arhynchobatidae; genus Rhinoraja; species Rhinoraja longicauda. Next base: position 7,870,198 of record NC_135954.1, read on the forward strand.
GTTGACATGGACACAGTGGGCCGAAAGGCCTTCTTCCGCGCTGTATCTCTAAACTAAACTAAACACCTTCCTTCAGTGTGCAGAAGCATCCTTGGGAATCCAGTTACTTGCCACTTTAAGGCTTCTTTCATCTCCCACCCTGACCTTTCAAAATAATGACACAGAGTGCTGGAGTAACTCGGCACATCAGGTAGCATCCCTGGAGTACATGGATAGGTGACATTTTACTTTTAGAGATGCAGCATGGAAACAGGCCCTTCGGCCCACCGAGTCCGTGCCGACCAGCGATCACCCTGGAGTATTGTGTACAGTTTTGGTCTCCTAATCTGAGGAAAGACATTCTAGCCTTAGAGGGAGTACAGAGAAGGTTCACCAGATTGATCCCTGGGATGGCAGGACTTTCATATGAAGAAAGACTGGATAGACTAGGCTTATACTCGCTGGAATTTAGAAGACTGAGGGGGGATCTTATAGAAACATATAAAATTCTTAAGGGGTTGGAGAGGCTAGATGCGGGAAGATTGTTCCCGATGTTGGAGAAGTCCAGAACCAGGGGTCACAGCTTAAGGATAAGGGGGAAGTCTTTTAGGACCGAGATGAGAAAACATTTTTTCACACAGAGTGTGGTGAATCTGTGGAATTCTCTGCCACAGAAGGTAGTTGAGGCCAGTTCATTGGCTATATTTAAGAGGGAGTTAGATGTGGCCCTTGTGGCTAAAGGGATCAGGGGGTATGGAGAGAAGGCAGGTACAGGTTACTGAGCTGGATGATCAGCCATGATCATATTGAATGGCGGTGCAGGCTCGAAGGGCCGAATGGCCTCCTTCTGCACCTATTTTCTATGTTTCTATGTTTCACCCTGTACACTGGCACTACCCTACACACTACGGCCCACATCCTTCTAAACCTTTCCTATCCATACTTTTTCTTGATTAGAACGGGTGTCAAGGGTTATGGGGAGAAGGCAGGAAAATGGGTTTGGGGGGGGGGGGGGGGGCAGAGATCAGCCATGACTGAATGGCGGAGTAGACTCGATGGGCCGAATGGCCTAATTCTACTCCAATACCTTGTGAACTTGAGTGAACCTGTCTGCCTCTAAGCTGTTGTACTGTATCTGCCTCAACTAAAATAAAATGGTGGAGTAACTCAGCCGGTCAGGCAGCATTTCTGCATGACCCGCATAGGTGGCATCTCAGAGTGAATAAAGGTACCAGCACGAAATGTCATCCATCAAAATATTCTAGAAATGCTGCCTGACTTGCTGAGTTACTTCAGTGATTTGTGTTTTTTTGGTTTTTTTTAAACCAGCATCTGTAATTGCTTGTGTCGACATTTTATTGCCTCGACTTTTTATTGCCTCAACTACCTTCTCTGGCCACTCAAAATATATACTCGCTACGACACGTTGCCCTTCAGGTTCTGATTAAATCTTCTCGCACCCCCCCCCTCACCTTAAACTTCTGTACCCAGAGGTGTCAATAGACAATAGACAATAGGTGCAGGAGTAGGCAATTCAGCCCTTCGAGCCAGCACCGCCATTCAATGCGATCATGGCTGATCACTCTCAATCAGTACCCCGTTCCTGCCTTCTCCCCATACCCCCTCACTCCGCTATCCTTAAGAGCTCTATCCAGCTCTCTCTTGAAAGCATCCAACGAACTGGCCTCCACTGCCTTCTGAGGCAGAGAATTCCACAGATTTACAACTCTCTGACTGAAAATGTTTTTCCTCACCTCAGTTCTAAATGGCCTACCCCTTATTCTTAAACTGTGGCCCCTTGTGCTGGACTCCCCCAACATTGGGAACACGTTTCCTGCCTCTAACGTGTCCAACCCCTTAATAATCTTATACGTTTCGATAAGATCTCCTCTCATCCTTCTAAATTCCAGTGTATACAAGCCTAGTCACTCCAGTCTTTCAACATATGACAGTCCCGCCATTCCAGGAATTAACCTAGTAAACCTACGCCCTCAATAGCCCTCAGGTGCTGTTTCACTTGGGCCCTGTACTAATGTGCGGGGATCGCTGGTCGGCGCGGACTCGGTGGGCCTGTTTCCGCGCTATATCTCTAAACTAAACTAAACTAAAGACCTCTGTGGGGGTCACCCCTTCACAAACTCTGTCAAAGAGAACTGGGACCCATCTAGTTCATTTACTCTTTTATCACCTCACATTTCCGGCTTCATAAGAACATAGAACAGGAACAGGTTCTTCAGCCCACAATGTTTGTGCCGAACATGATTCCCAGTTAAACTGATCTCATCTGCCTGTACATGATCCTTATCCCTCTCTTCCCTGCACTTCCCTGCGCCTATCTAAAAGCCTGTGAAACGCCACTATCGTATCTGCCCCCACCACCACCCCTGGCAATGCGTTCCAGCCCCCACCACCTAAATACTTGGGAGTCCGCATCACAGAGGATCTGACGTGGGCAACGCACATTGCCGCACTGGTGGGTAAGGCAAAGCAGCGCCTTTACCACCTTAGACAACTGAGGAAATTCAGAGTGTCTCTGAGGGTCCTTCATTGCTTCTACTCTGGGGCTGTAGAGAGCATCCTGTCCGGCAACATTACAGTCTGGTTTGGGAACAGCTCTGCCCAGGACAGGATGGCCCTGCAGAGAGTAGTGCGTTCGGCAGAACGCACCATGGGAACTACACTCGTCCCCCTGCAGGACCTATACATCAGGAGGTGGAGATCCAGAGCAAGCAAGATCATGAGGGACCCCTGCCACCCCAGTAACGGACTGTCACGCTGTGAAAACGGAGAGGATGAGACGGAGTTTCTTCCCACAGGCCATCAGGACTGTCAACTTTTATAACCCCAGAGACTAAATTTTTTGTCGACTCTATAGTAACTTATTAACTTTATTTATATGCTGTAACTGTAATTCATTTTTGTGCACAATCCGCAGGCATTGCCACTTTCATTTCACTGCACATCGTGTATGTGTATGTGACAAATAAATTTGACTTGACTTGACTTGACTTCTGTGTTAAAAACACACATCTATATCTATCTATCTATATAATACTAAAACTCTGCGGTCCAACATTCCGTATGTATGTATGTATATGTGTATGTACGGAAGATTACTTACAAACCCTACTCCTCCTAGACGGTACACCAAAGCGCTACGATTTTTGTACCGCCGTATTCACCATTAACCTGGGCAACTATTGTAAGTACTTTCGTTCAAATTGAAGCTACCTTTTTAAAGCTAGAGAGATATTAAAGTTTAAATTTTTCATTTCTAACCCTTTTCTTCAAGGGGCTACATTTGTTTCCAAAAGTTTCCAGAAAAGGATTTAGTTTTCAGCAAGGATTTAGTTTTCAGCTTGTGACGGCTACATTGTTTCGAAAAGCTTCCAAGAAGTCTTTTTTGTTATTGCAAGTCAAGTCAAGTCAAGTCAGTTTTATTTGTATAGCACATTTAAAAACAACCCACGTTGACCAAAGTACTGCACATCTGATTAGGAAAAAACAAACAAACATCTGATTAGGGAAAAAAAAAAAGAATGAAGGCTATAGTGGTCACTTGACATACACAGATCAGGAGGACGGGCCCAACGGGCACACTTGGAGAGTAAGAGTGGGGCTGGGGGAGGAGAGAATGGGGGGTGTGGGGACGGGCCCAACGGGCCCTCTTTTCCGGGCCCAACGGGCACACTTGGAGAGTAAGAGTGGGGCTGGGGGAGTGAGAATGGGGGGTGTGGGGACGGGCCCAACGGGCCCTCTTTTCTAGTATAATACTAAAACTCTGCGGTCCAACATTCCGTATGTATGTATGTATATGTGTATGTACGGAAGATTACTTACAAACCCTACTCCTCCTAGACGGTACACCAAAGCGCTACGATTTTTGTACCGCCGTATTCACCATTAACCTGGGCAACTATTGTAAGTACTTTCGTTCAAATTGAAGCTACCTTTTTAAAGCTAGAGAGATATTAAAGTTTAAATTTTTCATTTCTAACCCTTTTCTTCAAGGGGCTACATTTGTTTCCAAAAGTTTCCAGAAAAGGATTTAGTTTTCAGCAAGGATTTAGTTTTCAGCTTGTGACGGCTACATTGTTTCGAAAAGCTTCCAAGAAGTCTTTTTTGTTATTGCAAGTCAAGTCAAGTCAAGTCAAGTCAAGTCACTTTTATTTGTATAGCACATTTAAAAACAACCCACGTTGACCAAAGTACTGCACATCTGATTAGGAAAAAAAAAAAAAACATCTTGGAGAGTAAGAGTGGGGCTGGGGGAGGAGAGAATGGGGGGTGTGGGGACGGGCCCAACGGGCCCTCCCCAACGGGCACACTTGGAGAGTAAGGGTGGGGCTGGGGGAGGAGAGAATGGGGGGTGTGGGGACGGGCCCAACGGGCCCTCTTTTCTAGTCTATATACTAAAACTCTCGTTTGTTTGTTTGTTTGTTCCTGGACTACAGCCAAAACGGTACACGGTAGCGCGACATTTCTTAGGCCCACCGTGCTCACCGTCGTCCCTTTGGTGCTAATGGAAGAAGTTTCATTGAAATCGGTGTTATATTTTTAAAGTTGTTCACATTTTAAAAGTTTAATTCTATCTCCTAGGGAGGGGGAGGAGAAGGGGGGGTTGAGGGGGATGGAGTGGGGGGGAGGGGAGGGGAGGAAAGGGAGGAGAGGGGGGGAGGAGAGGGTGCTGTACCAATGCAGGAGAGGTTTGGGCCCAACGGGTCCACTTGGTCTAGTCTCCTTTAAACTTTTCCCCTCTCACCTTAGAGTTGACGCCCTCTATTGCTGGACATTTCCACCCTACGAAAAAGGTTCTGACTGTCTACCCTATCAATGCCGCTCAAAATTTTACACACTTCTATCAACCTCTAACGTTCCAGAAAAAGCAACCAAAGTCTATCCAACCCCTCCCTGAGTAATGAAACTGAGTAATCCTGGCAGCATTCTGGTAAACCACTTCTGCACCATCTCCAAAGGCTCCACATCCTTCCTGTAATGGGGTGACCAGAAGCTCTTGCACTACTCCAAATTACGTGTAGTCTGGTCGCTCAATTTCAGGAAGGACCTGGAGACTTTGGAGAGGCTGCAGAGGAGGTTTACCAGGATTCATTCTTTTGATTTAGAAACATAGAAAATAGGTGCAGGAGTAGGCCATTCGGTCCTTCGAGCCTGCACCGCCATTCAATATGATCATGGCTGATCATCCAGCTCAGTATCCCGTACCTGCCTTCTCTCCATACCCCCTGATCCCTTTAGCCACAAGGGCCACATCTAACTCCCTCTTAAATATAGCCAATGAACTGGCCTCAACTACCTTCTATGGCAGAGAATTCCACAGATTCACCACTCTCTGTGTGAAAAAAAACGTTCTCATCTCGGTCCTAAAAGACTTCCCCCTTATCATTAAACTGTGACCCCTTGTTCTGGACTTCCCCAACATCGGGAACAATCTTCCTGCATCTAGCCTGTCCAACCCCTTAAGAATTTTGTAAGTTTCTATAAGATTCCCCCTCAATCTTCTAAATTCCAGCGAGTACAAGCCGAGTCTATCCAGTCTTTCTTCATATGAAAGTCCTGCCATCCCAGGAATCAATCTGGTGAACCTTCTCTGTACTCCCTTGGGGGGGATTTCAATTGTACCCTTGAGGCGCGAGATCGCTCTGGTACTCAGTGTGCCCCTGCAGTAGCGAAGAAGTTGAGAGGCGCGATTGAATCTTTCGAGCTGGTTGATGCGTGGCGGAATCTCCACCCTGATTCCAACGCATTTTCGCGGAGGTCTGAGGGGGGTGGTACCCGTATCGATCGTGTGTACATCTCCAGAGCGTATGTCTCCCGGGTCTTGGCGGCCTCTATGTGGACGGTGCCGTGTTCGGACCACTGCCTGGTGCGAGTGGACTTTATCCCAGCGCGCACACGGGCTGGGTCCGCGTACTGGCACTTTAATAACCAGCTGCTGGAGGATCGCCGATTCCAGGAGTCTTTCAGGCGGTTTTGGGTGAAGTGGAGAGAGAGGCAGAGGGGCTTCCCTTCACTTAGGCAGTGGTGGGATGTGGGAAAGACTTACATCCATCTTGGAGTACACGTGGGGGGCGACCAGAAGGCGGGACGCGGCGGTCGAGCGACTCGAGAGGGAGTTATTCGAAGCAGAGTCTCGCTTTGGTTGAATCGGTGAGGACTCCTGTGAGTGGGGAGAGTTTCAGGAGAGGAAGGAAGCACTGAGGGACCTGCAGCTTGAGCGGTCCTGAGGTGCTTACGTGAGGTCACGAGTCCAGATGCTGCCTGACCTGGACTGAGAAGGGAGAAAGGGCGAGGAGCCCGCAAACAGCTCGTCGAGCTGCTCGCGGACGATGGCTCCTCGGTCACAGACCCAGAGAGGATGTGTGCGTTAGTTCGGTCCTTTTATGGAACTCTGTTCTCCGCGGATGGTGTCAGCGGGGAGGCTCAGCGGGTTCTGTGGGAGGTGCTACCGACTATAGATAGAGAGGCGTTTGAACAGCCTGATGACCCCCTTATCACTGGAGGAGTTGACACGTGCCCTGCACCAGCTCAGGAAGGGTAAGTCCCCTGGGCTGGATGGGCTGACGGTTGAGTTTGTTAGAGCCTTCTGTGATGTCCTGGGGGGCGACTACATGAAGGTTCTGGGGGAGAGCCTGGCGACCGGGGAGATGCCCCTCTCGTGGCGCAGGGCAGTCGTTGTCCTGCTGCCCAAGAAGGGCGAACTCCGCCTGTTGAAGAACTGGCGCCCGGTCTCTCTCCTCTGTACAGAGTATAAAGTCTTTGCACGGGCGATGGCAAATCGCCTGGGCTCTGTGCTGTCCCAACTGATCCACCCGGACCAGTCCTATACAGTCCCTGGTCGGCCCATCCAAGATAACATCCATTTGGTTAGGGACCTGATCCATCTGGCCCAGGGCACTGGTCAGTCAGCTGCTTTTCTATCCCTCAATCAGGAGAAGGCTTTTGACAGGGTGGACCATGATTACCTTTTCGGGACACTGCAAGCATTCGGTTTTGGACCGCATTTTGTGGCCCGGGTCCGGCTTTTGTACACCGCAGCAGAGTGTCTCGTAAAGGTTATCGGTGCATTGTTGGCTCCCATTCGCTTTGGGAGGGGGGTACGCCAGGGGTGCCCCATGTCTGGGCAGTTGTACTCGGTCTGTGTGGAGCCATTCCTGTGTCTTCTTCAGAGGCGGTTGGCAGGCCTGGTTCTACCAGGACCGGGGGTGGAGGTGGTTCTCTCGGCCTATGCCGATGTCGTTCTTCTTACGTTCACTGATCCTGTTGACCTGCGGAGGATGCGCGAATACCAGCAGGTGTTCTCAGCTGCTTCGTCCGCTAGGGTCAACTGGAGTAAGTGCTCCGGACTTCTAGTGGGCCAGTGGCTGGTGGACTCCCTGCCGGAGGAGATGAAAGATTATGCGTGGAGCACCACGCACCTCTTCTACCTGGGGATCTACCCGAGTCCCACTGAAGATGCTTGGCCGGCGAACTGGCGGGAGCTAGAGACGAAAGTCGTCGCCCGGCTGGGACGCTGGTCAGGGTTCTTTCTTTCCAAGGTAGGGTGCTGGTCATAAACCAGCAGGTGGCCTCAATGTTATGGTACCGGCTGGCCACTCTTGTCCCGCCCTCTACCTTTGTAACTGCTGTACAGAAGAGGCTAGTGGATTTCTTTTGGGGAGAGAGGAAACACTGGGTCTCTGCAGCAGTCCTGAGTCTCCCGTTAGAGGAGGGTGGCCAGTCCTTGGTATGCGTGCGTACCCAGGTGGTGGCTCTCCGTTTCAGGACTCTGCGGAGGTACGTGTACGCGGAGCATCCTCCCAGGTGGCACGCTCTGGCCACGTATTTTTTCCGCCAGGGCCATTGCCTAATGGCGGCTCCCGGTGGCGGGCATCAGTCGACCCGCCACACGGGACATGCCAAGGTTTTACCGCGATGTGTTAAGAGTGAGGAATTTGGTCATCTTCAGTCAGCGCGATGCACCTCAGGGGGAGGGGGGTGTTGTGGCAGCGAGGGGGGCTGGTCTTCAACCTGTCGCGGTGGGTGTCGGGGAGCGGCGTGTGCTTGGAGCGATTCCGGCCGAACCCCCCCCCGCTCCGCCGGAACTGCTCATCGAGCCAATAGACAATAGACAATAGGTGCAGGAGGAGGCCATTTGGCCCTTCGAGCCAGCACCGCCATTCAATGTGATCGTGGCTGATCATTCTCAATCAGTACCCCGTTCCTGCCTTCTCCCCATACCCCCTGACTCCGCTATCCTTCTGAGGCAGAGAATTCCACAGATTCACAACTCTCTGACTGAAAAAGTTTTTCCTCATCTCAGTTCTAAATGGCCTACCCCTTATTCTTAAACTGTGGCCCCTTGTTCTGGACTCCCCCAACATTGGGAACATGTTTCCTGCCTCTAACGTGTCCAACCCCTTAATAATCTTATACGTTTCGATAAGATCTCCTCTCATCCTTCTAAATTCCAGTGTATACAAGCCTAGTCGCTCCAGTCTTTCAACATATGACAGTCCCGCCATTCCGGGAATTAACCTAGTAAACCTACGCTGCACACCCTCAATAGCAAGAATATCCTTCCTCAAATTTGGAGACCAAAACTGCACACAGTACTCCAGGTGCGGTCTCACTAGGGCCCTGTACAACTGCAGAAGGACCTCTTTGCTCCTATATTCAACTCCTCTTGTTACGAAGGCCAACATTCCATTGGCTTTCTTCACTGCCTGCTGTACCTGCATGCTTCCTATCCCGGGAGCCGGCCCCTACACAACTTGAGCCGCCTCTCCCAGATGCCCAGCGTGTCACAGTGCAGATGGCCCAGAGGGAGTTCTTCCCCAGCTCCGGGCAATGGGCCCAGAGTTACAGCTGGACGTACTTCCTGCAGGCAAGGTCAGGGTGATCACTGCAAACGTCACGCATCCTGCAGGAGGAACATTGCACTGTCCTGGACGACAAAGCCCTCACCACTAATTTACATTCGTTTAGTTTAGAGACACAGGCCCGCTGACAAGCGGTGCCCGCACACTAACGCTACCCGACACACACTGGGGACAGTTTACACTTCCACCAAGCCAATTATCCTGCAAACCTGCACGTCTTTGGAGCGCGGGAGGAAACCGGAGCACCCGGGGCGAAAACCCACGCCGGTCACGGGGAGAACTCGCTGGAATTTAGAAGACTGAGGGGGGATCTTATAGAAACATATAAAATTCTTAAGGGGTTGGAGAGGCTAGATGCGGGAAGATTATTCCCGATGTTGGGGAAGTCCAGAACCAGGTGTCACAGCTTAAGGATAAGGGGGGAGTCCTTTAGGACCGAGATGAGAAAACATTTCTTCACACAGAGAGTGGTGAATCTGTGGAATTCTCTGCCACAGAAGGTAGTTGAGGCCAGTTCATTAGCTATATTTAAGAGGGAGTTAGATGTGGCCCTTGCGGCTAAAGGGATCAGGGGGTATGGAGAGAAGGCAGGTACAGGTTACTGAGTTGGATGATCATATTGAATGGCGGTGCAGGCTCGAAGGGCCGAATGGCCTACTCCTGCACCTATTTTCTATGTTTCTATGTAACATACGAACTCTGTACAGACAGCACCCGTAGTCGGGGTCGTACCGGGTAGCAACTGTACCGCTGCGCCACCGTGGCGCCCCACTCCCACTGAGACGGCTCTCGGTTTTTGGTCTTCCAAAATATTCCAAATGGAATTTAAACTGGAGGTGGCTCAATAGAATAGAATACTTTATTGTCACATGTGAGAAGTCATGGTGAGATTCCTTGTTTGCACAACCAAGGTATGCAAATAGTCGCCACGTAAAGGGCGCCGACAATGTTACAAATCCCCCTCTCCCCCACCCACCTCGCACCTGGTCCCTCTTGGTTCTTACCCCCTCCCTCACGGTGGCCCCCCACGCCGGGCCCTCCATTGTTCTTCCCTCATCGTCACGGCGATCCCCCCACCCCGGGCCCTCCATTGTTCTTCCCTCATCGTCATGACGATCCCCCCACCCCGGGCCCTCCATTGTTCTTCCCTCATCATCACGGCGATCCCCCCACCCCGGGCCCTCCATTGTTCTTCCCTCATCGTCACGGCGATCCTCCCCCATGCCGGGCCCTCCATTGCTCTTCCCTCATCGTCATGGCGATCCCCTCCCACGCCGGGCCCTCCATTGTTCTTCCCTCATCGTCACGGCAATCCTCCCCCATGCCGGGCCCCCCATTGTTCTTCCCTCATCGTCACGGCGATCCCCCCCCCACGCCGGGTCCTCCTTTGTTCCTTCCCCCGGCAGCGGCGTCCTCGCTTCCACGTGTCCGTCCTCGTCCGTCGGTCGGCACCGTCGCCGGCCGCCACACCGACATCTCCTCTATCGCCGCCGCCGGGTCCTCACCGGACACCTCCGCAGCACTGACCCGGGCCCCAACCGTGGGCTCCGCGGACCCAGGCTTCGTCGGCTTCGTCGACCCACGTGGACTCCGACCCGCGAGGTCTGGGCTCCGACCCGCGAGGCTCCCCACCAGCCCATGAGGCGCTACCTCCGGCTCGCGAAGTTCCAGCCTGCGAGGCTCCGGCCTCCCTTTTTGTTGCTCGGCCTCATGTTAGATCTTTGCACTAAATGTGATGTCCAGATTCAGGGACAGTTTCTTCCCAGCTGTTATCAGGCAACTGAACCATCCCACCACAACCAGAGAGCAGTGCTGAGCTACTATCTACCTCATTGGTGACGCTCAGACTATCTTGCACTCAATGTTATTCCCTTTATCATGTACCTGCACGCTGTGAATGGCTCGATTCCAATCATGTATTGTCTTTCCGCAGACTGGTTAGCACGCAACAAAAGCTTTTCACGGTAACTCGGTAAACATGACAATAAACTAAACTGAACTAAACGGAACTGAACTGAACTCTGTGACAGGTAGAACTGTGGGTGGCACAGCAGTAGAGTTGCTGCCTCACAGCGCTAGAGACCCGGGTTCGATCCTGACTACGGGTGCTGTCTGTACAGAGTTTATATATTCTCCCCGTGACCTGCGTGGGTTTTCTCCGGGTGCTCCGGTTTCCACCCACACTCCAAAGACGTGCAGGTTTGTAGGTTAATTGGCTTTGGTAAATTGTCCCGAGTGCGTGTAGGATAGTGCGAGTGTTCGGGGTGATCACTGCTCGGTGCAGACTAGGTTGGCCAAAGCGTCTGTTTCCGCCTTGGATCTCTAAAGTCTAAAGTAAAACTGAACCGTCCTCTCACCAGCTAGGGTGCGGTCCTGACCTCCCATCTACCTCATTGGAAACCTTTGAGCTATCTTTATCGAAAAATGTTGTACCTTTTATCATGTGTACTTTGGACAGCTTGGTTCGTAAACACACATTAACCTACAAACCTGTATGCCTTTGGGGTGTGGGAGGAAACTGAAGATCTCGGAGAAAACTCACGCAGGTCATGGGGAGAACGTACAAACTCCGTTCAGAGAGGCACCCATGGTCAGGATCGATCCTGTGTCTCTGGAGCTGTAAGGCAGCAACTCTACCACTCTGCTCTTTCTCTCCCTCCCTCTTTCTCTCCACCTTCCGATCGAGAAAACTTCTTCAAATTGGGAACTCCTCAAAGCGAATTCGCAATGGGGTAGGGAATATAGTAGAAGAAAAGTCTGCTGATGCTGATGTCGGGGTTAAAAAACAAACTGCTGAGAGAACTCTGTGCTAGAACATAGAACAGCACATGAACAGGCCCTTCGGCCCACAATGTTTGTGCCGAACATGATAAACTGATTTCCAAGTTAAACTGATTTCATCTGCCTGTACATGATCCATATCTCTCTATTCTCTGCACTTCCATCTAAAAACCTAAACGCCACTATCATAGCTGCCTCCACCACCACCCCAAGGTTGTAACGCTAAGGCTCTACAAGGCGCTGGTCAGGCCGCATGTGGATTATTGTGAGCAATTTTGGGCCCCATATCTGAGGAAGGATGTGCTGGCTCTGGAGAGGGTCCAGAGGTGGTTTACGAGAATGATCCCAGGAATGAGTGGGTTAAACTGTGATGAGACGACCATCTTGGGCCTCATCACAGACAACAATGAGACGGCCTACAGAGAGGAGGTCAAGGCACTAAACAGCTGGTGCCAAGAAAATAACCTCTCTCTCAATGTCAGCAAAACTAAAGAGATGATCGTGGACTACAGGAGTCAGCAGGGGAGTGGACACCTCCCCATCCACATCGGTGATGCTGAGGTTGAAAGGGTCAGCAGCTTTAAGTTCCTCGGTGTGCACATCACTGAGGACCTTTCCTGGACACTGCACACGGACACAATAACAAAGAAGGCCCGGCAGCGGCTCTTTTTCCCGAGAAGACTGAGGAAGTTTGGCATGAACGCCAGCATCCTCACAAACTTCTACAGATGCACCATCGAGAGCCTGCTGACGGGCTGCATGACAGTCTGGTACGGGAACTGTTCTGCCCACAGCCACAAATCACTACAGAGAGTGGTGAAGACGGCACAGCACGGCACATCACTGGCAACTGTCTCCCGGCCGTTCAGGACATTTCCTACCGGCGGTGCCTGCGGAAGGCACGCAGCATCATCAAGGACCACAGCCACCCAGCACGCAGGCTGTTCTCCTTGTTACCGTCAGGCAGACGATACAGGAGTATGGCTGTGCGTACCACCAGACTTAAGAACAGTTTCTACCATCAGGCCATCAGGCTTCTGAACTCATAAACACATTTCAAATCATATATGCTGATTATTTTTTAATATTGTCTTTTTACCTATTTTTAATATTGTCTTTTTACCTTACTAATGTCATTTAAAAAATCTTCTTTATCCTTGGAATATTACTGCTGAGGTGACCCGTTGTCTTGTCAAATACATTTCATTGTACCGTTGACCCTGTGCCAACATACATATGACAAATAATTTTTTTTATTATTATTATTATTATTATTATTATTATTATTATTATTATTATTATTATTATTATTATTATTATTATTAGGAGAGGATGTTTCCACTAGTGGGAGAGTCTAGGACTAGAGGTCATAGCCTCAGAATTAAAGGACATTCTTTTAGGAAGGAGATGAGGTGACATTTCGTTAGTCAGAGGGTGTTGAATCTGTGGAATTCTTTGCCACAGAAAGCTGTGGAGGCCAAGTCAGTGGATATTTTTAAGGCAGAGATTGATCGTTTCTTGATTAGTGCAGGTGTCTTAGGTTATGGGGAGAAGGCAGGAGAACGGGGTTAGGGGGAAGAGATAAATCAACCATGATTGAATGGCGGAGTAGACTCGATGGGCCGAATGGCATAATTCCACTCTATCACATGACCTTATGTCCTTTTGACCCTGGTAGTGTGTTCCAGGCCCCCACCACTCTCCACTGTGTAACGAAAAAGGCGACCCGCACATCGTCATTTAACTTTCCCTCTCTCATCTTGTAACTATGCCCTCTAGTGTTGGCCATTGCCACCCTGGGAAGAGGTTTCCTGACTGTCTGCCCCATCTAGGCCTCTCAGAATTGTATATACTTCTATCAGGCCTCCCCTCAACTTCCGACGTTCCAGAGAAAACGACCCACGTCTGTCCAGCCACTCCCTGTAGCCGAAACCTTCTGATCCAAGGCAGCATTCTGGTAAAGCTTCTCTGCACCCTCTCCACGTCTTTGCTGAAATGGGGGCGATCAGAACTGCGACCACTTTTCTGCAACATTTTCCTGACGGATTTGGAGAGAGTCCTAGAGTGATACAGTGCCCTTCGGCCCAAGGTCGCCCACACCGGCCAACGTGTCACAGCTGCACTAGTCCCACCTTCCTGCGCTTGGTCCGTATCCCTCCAAACCTGTGAAGAGAATGTGATGTTTTCTTGAAGCCATCATGTACACGGTTAGTATTAAAAATAACTGCCCTTCGGCACAGCTCCAAAGTGTTTACCTGACTAAAGTACAAATTATTTTAATCAATAACCTTCCCACCTGGCACCTGTATGTTCACAAGGCACACCTGAGGTTTACCTTTGAACAACCTCTGTGCCAAACATGGTGCCAAAATGAACCAATCCCCTCTGCCTGCACCTGATCCATATCCCTCCATTCCTTGCATACACATGTGTCATAGAACACAGAACAGTACAGCACAAGAACAGGCCCTTCAGCCCACAGTGTCTTTGCCGAACATGAAGCCATGACCTTCGCTTATCAAGGGTCATGCAGTGTGGAAACAGGCCCTTCTGCTCAACTTGCCCGCACCGTCCAACATGTCCCATCTACACTAGTCCCACTCTATCTGGACATAGCCCATGTCCCTCCATCTCCATGTGCCTATCTGAAAGCATCTGAAATGCTTTGATCACTTTGCCTCCATCACCACCCCACCACCCTCTTCGAAAAAGACATGGCCGCAAATCTCCATTAAGCCATCACCCTCTCACCTTTTAGTTTAGTTTAGTTTAGAGATACAGCGCTGAAACAGGCCTTTCGGCCCACCGAGTCCGCGCCGCCCAGCGATCCCCGCACACTAACACTATCCTACACTCACTAGGGACAATTTTACACTGAGAGAAAGCCAATTAACCTACAAACCTGTACGTCTTTGGAGTGTGGGAGGAAACTGAAGATCTCGGAGAAAACCCATGCGGAGAACGTACAAACTCCGTACAGACAGCACCCGTGGTCGGGATCGAACCTGGGTCTCTGCCACTGAAAGCGCTGTAAAGCAGCAACTCTACCGCTGTGCCACTGTGCCACCCATCTAGCTATGCCCTCTAGGTTGGATATAACCTGAGAAAAAGGTCCTGACTGTCTACCCTATCTATGCATCTCATAATTTTATATACTACAAAATTATGTAGTGTTTGGAACAAAAGGGAAGTCATTGAGGCAGATTTTGTTGGCAATGTACATGTTCATCAGTGATAGGAGCAGAATTAGGCCATTCGGCCCATCAAGTCTTCTCCGCCGTTCAATCATGGCTGATCTATCTCTCCCTCCTAACCTCTTTCATGCATCAGTAGTTTGGACTGAACATTTTTCTGCGCTTGGACAGAACAGAGTTTGTACGCTCTCAATAGACAATAGACAATACACAATAGGTGCAGGAGTAGGCCATTCGGCCCTTCGAGCCAGCACCAGCATTCAATGTGATCATGGCTGATCATTCTCAATCAGTACCCCGTTCCTGCCTTCTCCCCATACACCCTGACTCCGCTATCCTTAAGAGCTCTATCTAGCTCTCTCTTGAATGCATTCAGAGAATTGGCCTCCACTGCCTTCTGAGGCAGAGAATTCCACAGATTTACAAATCTCTGACAGAAAAAGTTTTTCCTCATCTCCGTTCTAAATGGCCAACCCCTTATTCTTAAACTGTGGCCCCTGGTTCTGGACTCCCCCAAATTGGGAACATGTTTACTGCCTCTAATGTGTCCAACCCCTTAATAATCTTATATGTTTCGATAAGATCCCCTCTCATCCTTCTAAATTCCAGTGTATACAATCCTAGCTGCTCCAGTCTTTCAACATATGACAGTCCTGCCATTCCAGGAATTAACCTAGTAAACCTATGCTGCACGCCCTCAATAGCAAGAATATCCTTCCTCAAATTTGGAGACCAAAACTGCACACAATACTCCAGGTGCGGTCTCACTAGGGCCCTATACAACTGCAGAAGGACCTCTTTGCTCCTATACTCAACTCCTCTTGTTATGAAGGCCAACATTCCATTGGCTTTCTTCATTGCCTGCTGTACCTGCATGCTTCCTTTCAGTGACTGATGCACTAGGACACCAAGATCTTGTTGTACGTCCCCCTTTCCTTATTTGACACCATTCAGATAGTGTAAGAAAATAACTGCAGATGCTGGTACAAATCAAAGGTATTTATTCACAAAATGCTGGAGTAACTCAGCAGGTCAGGCAGCATCTCAAGACAGAAGGAATGGGTGACGTTTCGGGTCGAGACCCTTCTTCAGACGATAATTCTTCAGACCATTCAGATAATAATCTGCCTTCTTATTCCTCCCACCAACGTGGATAACCTCACACTTATCCACATTAAACTGCATCTGCCATGCATCCGCCCACTCACACAACATGTCCAAGTCACCCTGCAACCTCAGAGCATCTTCCTCACAGCTCACACTACCACCCAGCTTTGTATCATCTGCAAATTTGCTAATGGTACTTTTAATCCCTTCATCCGTTATTAATCTATATTGTAACTAGCTGCGGTCCCAGCACCAAGCCTTGCGGTACCCCACTAGTCACTGCCTGCCATTCTGAAAGGGACCCATTTATCCCCACTCTTTGCTTTCTGTCTGTCAACCAATTTTCTATCCATGTCAGTACCCTACCCCCAATACCATGTGCTCTAATTTTGCCCACTAATCTCCTATGTGGGACGCGGGGTGCCGTCTGCTCGGAGTTTGTACATTCTCCCCGTGACCTGTGTGAGTTTTTCCCCGGGTGCTCCGGTTTCCTCCCACTCCCCAGAGACGTGCTGGTTTGAAGGTTAACTGGCTTCAGCAAAAATTGTAAATTGTCCCTCGTGTGTGTCGGGTAGTGTTAATGCTAGCATTGCATTTGCCTTCCCTATTACCGATTTGACTTGCAAATTAACCTTTCGGGAATCCTGTGCCAGCACTCTAAGTCCCTCTGCACCACTGATTTCTGCATTTAGAAAATTGTCTACGCCTTTATTCCTCCCACCATACTGGATGTGCCCACTGCATGTTTTTTTTTAAGGCAGAGATAGATAGATTCTTGATTCTAGATAGATTAGTGCGGGTGTCAGGGGTTATGGGGAGAAGGCAGGAGAATGGGGTTAGGAGGGAGAGATAGATCAGCCGTGATTGAATGGTGGAGTAGACTTGATGGGCTGAATGGCCTCATTCTACTATCACATGATTTTATGACCAAAATGCATGACTGCACACTATGCGACACAGTATTCCATCTGTCACTTATTTGCCCACTCTCCCAACCTGAGGAGCACCTTCAGCAACAGGCTGGTTCCACCAAGATGCAGCACAAAACGCCACAGGAGATCCTTCTTCCCTGTGGCTATCAAACTGTACAACCCCTCCCCCTTCCGTCCTGGGGTAGACTGAGACTGACTCCCCTCCCCCTCCCCAATTTTTCCACATCCCCAATCCTTTCCATTCGTCCCTTTGATTTCATGTATCTTGTGTTTTTATGACTGGTGGCAGATCAAACTCCCTCCTGAGGGAGTCATAGAGAGAGATAGATAGAGCTCTTAAGGATAGCGGAGTCAGGGGGTATGGGGAGAAGGCAGGAACGGGGTACTGATTGAGAATGATCAGCCATGATCACATTGAATGGCGGTGCTGGCTCGAAGGGCCGAATGGCCTCTTCCCGCACCTATTATCTATTGTCTATTGAGAGATAGTGTGGAAACAGGACCTTCGGCCCAATTGCCCACACCGGCCAACATGACCCAGCTACACTAGTCCCACCTGCCTGTGCTCGGTCCATATCCCTCCAAACCTGTCCTATCCATGAACCTGTCTAACCGTTGGGATGGTCCCTGTCTCAACTACCTCCTCTGGCAGCTCGTTCCATAACACACCCACCACCCTCTGTGTGAAAAAGGTACCCCTCAGATTCCTATTTTCCCCGTCACCTTGAACCTATGTCCTCTGGTCCTCGATTCCCCTACTGTGGGCAAGAGATAAAAATAATAATAATAATAATATGCCTTTATTGTCATTGTACGAACAGTACAACAAAATTAGAAGTGTTACATCTGAAACAGTGCGACAGTGTAAATCTTCCAAAGACAATCGCAGAAACATAGGAACCAACACAACAAATACCAATATCAATAAAACCAATAAAAAACATAATAGACAATAGACAATAGGTGCAGGAGGAGGCCATTCGGCCCTTCGAGCCAGCACTGCCATTCAATGTGATCATGGCTGATCATTCTCAATCAGTACCCCGTTCTTGCCTTCTCCCCCCATACCCCCTGACTCTGCTGTCCTTAAGAACTTTATCCAGCTCTCTCTTGAATGCATTCAGAGAATTGGCCTCCACTGCCTTCTGAGGCAGAGAATTCCACAGATTCACAACTGAAAAAGTTTTTCCTCATCTCAGTTCTAAATGGCCTCAGTTCTAATAAATAATAAATGGGTTTTACACCTAAAATGCTGAAAATATTTTCCAAAAAGTGCAAATCAAGCCAGTCTGAAGAAGGGTCTCGACCCGAAACGTCACCCATTCCTTCTCTCCTGAGATGCTGCCTGACCTGCTGAGTTACTCCAGCATTTTGTGGATAAATACCCAAGTTAAATGAAGGTCTTTCGTATTGTATCGTATCGTAATATGACTTTAACTTCTGCAGCTCAAACCGCAGTGCTGGAAACGGCCACTTTAAGAGCTAGAAGCAATTGATGAGACCGCACAAAGTTTCCGGAGTGGGAAGTGTTAAGTTCCGAACATTGTTCGCATCTTCCCCGCGAACCCAGCGCTGGCAAGGTTAGATAAACAGATACAGACAGACTGATAGATAGATGCTGGTGGAGAGCGCGCTGTAGGCACCTCACCTCCCGGTGTGACCTCCCCACCCCCCCGGATCAACCAAGGCGGGCGTGGAGGGTTCGCCTCTCGCTACTGCCGCCGCCGCCAAGGGAAAGGGGTGAGGAGGAGAGGAGGGAGAGGGAGCGGAGAGAAGAGGAGGGGGAGAGAGGTAAGAGGAGAGAAGGAGGGGGGAGAGAGAGAGGAGAGGAAAGAGAGGGAGGGGAGAGGAGGAGAGGGGGAGAGGTAAGAGAAAAGAGAGAGGAGGGGAGAGAGGGGAGAAGAGGGTAGGAAGGGGAGAGAGGGAGGGAAGAGGAGGAGAGAAGGTAGAGGAGGGAGGGAGGGAAGGGAGGGAGGGAAGGGAGGAGGGTGAGAGAGGGAGAAGAGGGAAGAGGGAGGGAAGGGGAGAGAGGGAGGGGAGGGAGGAGGGTGAGAAAGAGAGAGGGAGAAGAGGAGAGGGTAGGAAGGGGAGAGGAGAGGAGGGAGGAGGGGAGGGGAGAGGGAGGGGGAGAGAGAGGGAAGGAGAGAGGGAAGAGAGAAGAGAGAGGGAAGGGGAGGGGAGAGGGAAGGGGAGAGGGAGAGAGGGAAGAAGGTTGTGGCTTGCTTTGAGTGATGATGTCGAGCTGCAAGATGCTGACCTTCTGTGCGTTGTCGGGGCTGGCCGTGGTTTGTTGCTGGATATGCGGTGGACAACTGAAGGCTCGTTGGGACCGAGCCCGAGGTCCCTCTCTGTGGGTGGGGGACGCCTTGCGCCCCCTGTGCGAGGCCTACTTCCAGGGCAGCAAGGCGTTTGGGTGGAGGAGGGGGGCGGAGGAGAGGGAGAGGGAGAGGGAGAGGTTAGAGATGGGGGAGGAGGGGGGCTACTGCAGGCGTCTCCGGCCACTGCTGCTGGCCTCCAGGAGCCCCCCAGGTGAGGAGGAGATGGCCTTCCCCCTGGCCTTCATCATCACCCTGCACAAGGACTTCCCCACCTTCGAGAGGCTGTTCGGGGCCGTCTACCGAGCCCACAACGTCTACTGCATCCACGTGGACCAGAAGAGCCCGGGCCTCTTCCAGAGGCGCCTGCACCTGCTCCAGAGCTGCTTCGCCAACGTCTTCTTGTCCTCCAGGAGCGAGCCCATCGTCTACGCGGGCATCTCCCGGGTGCAGGCCGACCTCCACTGCCTGCGGGACCTCCTGCCCCTGAGGGGCGGCTGGAGGTACGTGCTCAACCTGTGCGGGCAGGACTACCCGCTCAGGACCAACCTGGAGATCGTGCGGCACCTCAAGGGCTTCAAGGACAAGAACATCACCCCCGGGGTGCTGCCGCCCGCCTATATCGTCGGCCGCACCAAGTTCGTCCACAGGCAGGTCCTCTCCCTCAACAACTCCAGGGTCATCCGCACCAAGGCCATCAAGCACCCGCCGCCCCACAACCTCACCGTCTACTTCGGCTCTGCCTACTACGCCCTGACCACGGCCTTCGTGGACTTCGTCCTCCACGACCGGCGGGCCCTGGACCTGCTGAAGTGGTCGGCGGACACCTACAGCCCCGACGAGCACTACTGGGTGACGCTGAACAGGATACCGGGTAAGGGCTTGCCTTAGGATCGCCACTCCACTTGTTGGACAGGGTGAGACACATCCATCACAATCATGAGGGGATCTTATGAAGATAGACTAGGCTTGTACTCGCTGGAATTTAGAAGGATGAGAGAGGGGATCTTATCGAAACGTATAAGATTATTAAGGGTATTTATTCACAAAATGCTGGAGTAACTCAGCAGGTCGAGCAGCATCTCGGGAGAGAAGGAATGGGTGACGTTTCGGGTCGAGACCCTTCTTCTCGACCCGAAACGTCACCCATTCCTTCTCTCCCGAGATGCTGCCTGACCTGCTGAGTTACTCCAGCATTTTGTGAATAAATACCTAAGATTATGAAGGGGTTGTCCACGTTAGAGGCAGGAAATTTAGAAGGATGAGGGGGGGATCTTATTGAAACATATAAGATAATTAGGGGATTGGACACATTAGAGGCAGGAAACATGTTCCCAATGTTGGGGGAGTCCAGAACAAGGGGCCACAGTTTAAGAATAAGGGGTAGGCCATTTAGAACGGAGATGAGGAAGAACTTTTTCAGTCAGAGAGTGGTGAAGGGGTGGAATTCTCTGCCTCTGAAGGCAGTGGAGGCCAGTTCGTTGGATGCTTTCAAGAGAGAGCTGGATAGAGCTCTTAAGGATAGCGGAGTGAGGGGGTATGGGGAGAAGGCAGGAACGGGGTACTGATTGAGAGTGATCAGCCATGATCGCATTGAATGGCGGTGCTGGCTCGAAGGGCTGAATGGTCTACTCCTGCACCTATTGTCTATTGTCTATTGAAACATGTTCCCGATGTTGGGGAAGTCCAGAACAAGGGGTCACTGCTTAAGGATAAGGGGGAAGTCTTTTAGGACCGAGATGAGAAAACATTTCTTCACACAGAGAGTGGTGAGTCTGTGGAATTCTCTGCCACAGAAGGTAGTTGAGGCCAGTTCATTGGCTATATTTAAGAGGGAGTTAGATGTGGCCCTTGTGGCTAAAGGGATCAGGGGGTAATGGAGAGAAGGCAGGTACAGGTTACTGAGCTGGATGATCAGCCATGATCATATTGAATGGCGGTGCAGGCTCGAAGGGCCGAATGGCCTACCCCATCACCTATTTTCTATGTTTCTATGAAATGTATAAGATTATTAAGGGGTTGGACACGTTAGAGGCAGGAAACATGTTCCCAATGTTGGGGGAGTCCAGAACCAGGGGCCACACAGTTTAAGAATAAGGGGTAGGCCATTTAGAACAGAGATGAGGAAAAACTTTTTCAGTCAGAGAGTTGTGAATCTGTGGAATTCTCTGCCTCAAAAGGCAGTGGAGGCCAAGTCTCTGAATGCATTCAAGAGAGAGCTGGATAGAGCTCTTAAGGATAGTGAAGTCAGGGGGTATGGGGAGAAGGCATGAACGGGGTACTGATTGAGAATGATCAGCCATGATCACATTGAATGGCGGTGCTGGCTCGAAGTGCCGAATGACCTCCTCCTGCACCTATTGTCTATTGTCTATAAGATGTGCAGTGAAATGAAAGTGGCAATGCCTGCGGATTGTGCAGGCATTGATGCCTTCACTGCCATTCACTGTGATCAGGGGAGGGTATGGTGAGAAGGCAGGAACGGGGTACTGATTGAGAATGATCAGCCATGATCACATTGAATGGCCTACTCCTGCACCTATTGCCTGTTGTCTATTGATCATGGCTGATCATCCACAGTCATGGAGCGATCCAGCGTGGAAACAGGCCCTTTGGCCCCAAACTCGCCCATGCCGGCCAACAACATCCCAGCCACACCAGTTCCCCAACTGCCTGCGCTTGGCTCATATCCCTCCAAACCTGTCCAATCCATGTACCTGTCTGACTGTTTCTCAAACGATGGGATAGTCCCAGCCTCAACTACCTCCTCTGGCAGCTTGTTCCACACACCCACCACCCTTTGTGTGAAAAGGTTACCCCTCGGATTCCTATTAAATCTTTTCCCCTTCACTCTAAACCTATGTCCTCTGGTCCTCGATTCCCCTACTCTGGGCAAGATACTATGTGCATTGTCCCTAGCGTGTGTAGGGTAGTGTTAATGTGAAGGGGGGGGTTACTGGTCGGTGCGGATTTGGTGGGCCGACCGGCCTGTTTCTGTGCCGTTTCTCTAAAGTCTAAAGTGTAAAGAAAGCTTCCAGAGAAAATTTGGTTTAGTTTGGTTAAGTTTAGAGAGACATCACGGAAAACAGGCCCTTCGGCCCACCGAGTCCGCAAACGCTATCACACACACACACACACACACACACACTGCGGACAATTTACAATTTTACCAATTCACCTACAAACCTGCAGGTGTTTGGAGCGTGGGAGGAAACGGGAGTGCCCGGTGAAAACCCACGCGGTCAATAGACAATAGACAATAGGTGCAGGAGGAGGCCATTCGGCCCTTCGAGCCAGCACCGCCATTCAATGTGATCATGGCTAATCATTCTCAATCAGTACCCCGTTCCTGCCTGCTCCCCATACCCCCTGACTTCACTATCCTGAAGAGCTCTATCTAGCTCTCTCTTGAATGCATTCAGAGAATTGGCCTCCACTGCCTTCTGAGGCAGAGAATTCCACAGATTCACAACTCTCTGACTGAAAAAGTTTTTCCTCATCTCAGTTCTAAATGGCCTACCCCTTATTCTTAAACTGTGGCCTTTTGTTATGGACTCCCCCAACATTGGGAGCATGTTTCCTACCTCTAACGTGTCCAACCCCTTAATAATCTTATACGTTTCGATAAGATCTCCTCTCATCCATCTAAATTCCAGTGTATACAAGCCTAGTCGCTCCAGTCTTTCAACACATGATAGTCCCGCCATTCCGGGAATTAACCTAGTAAACCTACGCTGCACGCCCTCAATAGGCGGGGAGAACGTCAATAGACGGGGAGAACGTACAAACTCCACATAGACAACACCCGTAGTCGGGATCGAACCCGGGTCTCAGGCGCTGTAAGGCGGCAGCCCGACCACTGCGCCACTGTGCTGCCAGAAGGCGTGTAGGATAGTGCTAGTACACGGGGTAATCTCTGGTCGGCATAGACTCAGTAGGCCGAAGGGCCTGATTCGGAAGGGCCGAAGGGCCAGGATGTTTCCATTGGTGGGAGTAGACTTGATGGGCCGAATGGCCTAATTCTGCTCCTATCACTGATGGTATGACTTATTCTGCGCTGTATCTCTGTAGTCATAAGTGATTGGACTGGAATTAGGCCGTTCAGCCCATCGAGTCTACTCTGCCATTCAATCGTGGCTGAACTATCTTTCCCTCCTAACCCCATTCTCCTGCCTTCTCCCCGTAACCTCTGACACCCGTACTAATCAAAAATCTATCTATCTCTGCCTTAAAAATATCCACTGACTTGGCCGCAGAAGGCTGTGGAGACCAAGAATTCCACAGATTCACCACCCTCTGACAAAAGAAATTCCTACTCATCTCCTTCCGAAAAGAACGTCCTTCATTTCTGACGCTATGACCTCTGGTCCTAGACTCTCCCACCAGTGGAAACATCCTCTCCACATCCACTCTATCCAAGCCATTCACTATTCTGCACGTTTCAATGAGCCCCCCTCTCGCTCTTCAATAACTCCAGAGAGCACAGGCCCAGTGCCGACAAATGCTCATCATAGGTTAATCCGACTCATTCCTGGGATAATTTAGTCTAGATAAGTCTAGTCTGAGGATAAGCCGAAGGTCTAAAGAAAGATTCTTGTGAAGGTTTGGTGGTGAACGGCTGGGAGGCTGGGCCTTCGCTCTCCAGGGCAGCATGGCACACGCCAGCACTAATGGATCATCTGGCCCTCTGAGCTAAACAACACTTTTTTTCTTTTTTTTTTTATCAAAAAATACTTTATTCAAGTAATAAATATCATTTACAAAACATCATTTTTAAACAAACCCATCCGACATTTCCGGAGGTTTCATATTCAATACAGGCATTTACTTAGACATTTACATACATTTACATACATATCCGTTATTTGGAGGGGCGTCTCTCTCCACCACACCCTGCCCCCCATGTCCAGCAGCGGAAGGACCCTAGACTGTGGTCCTCCCCCACAGGGCCTTGGCGTTGGCTGCACCGAGCTTCAGAGCGTCCCTCAGCACGTACTCCTGCAGTCTGCAGTGGGCCAGTCGGCAACATTCCTTGACGGACAGCTCGCTCCGCTGGGAGGTCAACAAGGATCGGGCAGACCAAAGAGCGTCTTTCACCGAGTTGATGACCTTCCAGCAGCACTCGATGTCAGTCTCGGAATGCGTCCCTGGGAACAGTCCGTAGAGCACAGAGTCCTCTGTGACGGAGCTGCTCGGAATGAATCGTGACAGGGACCCCTGCAGACCTCTCCAGACTCTCCTGGCAAATCCACACTCTTTGAAGAGGTGGGCCACCGTTTCCTCTCCGTAGCAGCCGTCCCGAGGGCAGCGTGCGCTGGTAGTGAGGTTCTGGCGGTGCAGGAAGGATCAGACTGGGAGGGCTCCCCTCACCGCCAGCCAAGCCAGGTCTTGGTGCTTGTTGGTGAGTACTGGCGATGAGGCATTTTGCCAGACAAGCTGGGCTGTCTGTTCTGGGAACCACGCCACAGGATCCATGGAGTCATTCCCCTGCAGTGCCTGCAGGACGTTCCGTGCTGACCACTGCCCGATGGACTTGTGGTCAAAGGTGTTGGTCCGGAAGAACCTGTCCACAAACGACAGATGGTTCGGCAATGTCCAGCTGACTGGCACATTGCGTGGCATCTGCGCCAGGCCCATCCTTCGCAACACCGGGGACAGGTAGAACCTCAGCAGGTAGTAGCATTTGGTGCCCACGTGCCTTGGCTCTATGCTCCGCCTGATGCAGCCACCCACGAAAGTGGCCATCAGAATGAGGGCGACGTTGGGCACGTCTTTACCCCCGTTGTCTGCCGACTTGTGCATTGTGGCTCGTCGCACCCGGTCCATCGCCGACCCCCAGATGAAGCGGAAGACGGCCCGGGTGATCCCCGTGGCGTAGGAGGGAGGGACGGGCCACACTTGCGCCAAGTACAGCAGCCCCGAGAGCACCTCACACCTGATGACCAGGTTGTTCCCCGTGATGGAGAGGGAGCGCTGCTTCCACAGCTCCAGCTTCTTCCCCACCCTGGCTATCCACTCCAGCCAATTTTTGTTACATGCCCCAGCCTTCCCGAACCAGATCCCCAGCACCTTCAGGAAGTCAGGCTTGATGGTGAAGGGGATGGAAGATCGGTCAGGCCAGTTGCCAAAGAGCATGGCCTCGCTCTTCCTGCGGTTTACCCTGGCCCCCGTGGCCAACTCAAACTGGTCGCAGACGCTGATCAGTCTGCGGACCGACCCTGGATCCGAGCAGAAGACGGCGACATCGTCCATGTACAGGGAGGCCTTGACCTGAGTGCCCCCACTGCCTGGCAATGTCACTCCTCTTATGCTCGCATCCTTCCTGATGGATTCGGCAAAGGGTTCAATGCAACAGACGAACAAGACAGGGGAAAGAGGGCAACCCTGCCTGACTCCAGACCTGACGGGGAAGCTGTCTGATTCCCACCCATTAATTTGGACTGCACTACAGATATCAGAGTAGAGCAGTTGTATCCACTTCCTGATTCCCTCCCCAAAGCCCATTTTGTAGAGCACGTCCCTCATGTACGTGTGCGATATCCTGTCGAAGGCCTTCTCCTGGTCCAAGCTGACCAGGCAGGCATCCACCCGTCTGTCCTGCACGTAGGCAATGGTATCTCTCAGCAGCACCAGGCTGTCTGAGATTTTCCTGCCAGGTACAGCACAGGTTTGGTCCGGGTTGATCACCTGTCCCAGAGCAGACTTGACCCGGTTGGCGATGGCCTTAGACAGGATCTTGTAGTCTACATTCAACAATGTGATGGGTCTCCAATTCCTTAAGTCATTCATCTCCCCCTTCTGCTTGTAGATCAGGGTGATGTTGCCCTTCCTCATAGAGTCTGACATGCTGCCTGCTAGAAGTATATCGTTGTACACTTCCAGCAGGTCCGGGCCCACCCAGTCCCACAGAGCCGAGTACAACTCTGCCGGTAAGCCATCGCCTCCGGGAGTTTTACTCGAGTCAAAGGAACGGATGGAGCCAGTCAGCTCCTCCAGGGTCAGTGGTTGGTCCAGACTCTCCCGCTTGCTGTCGTCCAAGACTTCCGTGATGGAGGACAGGAAGTTCTGGGAGGCGGTGCTGTCTGTGGTCTTTACATCGTACAGATCCTTATAAAAGGATCTGCAGATCTTGAGCATGTCTGTCTGCGAGGATGTTACCGAGCCGTCCTCCTCCCTAAGGCTTTTGATCACAGAGCTCCCCCTGTGAACCTTATGGAAGAAGTAACGTGAGCACGTCTCATCCTGCTCAACATGGCGGACCCTGGACCGGAAGATGATCTTGGAGGATTCAGAGGTAAAGAGCCGAGCTTGCCGGCCCTTCAACTCTCTCAGTTCCTCCCTCACATCCACCCCTCTCCTCTGCAGAAGGAGTAGCTGCTGCAAATCTGTCTGTAGTTGACACAGTTCCCTCTTACCCTGTCTTGCTCTCTGAACACCTTTGGAGACGAAGAACTTCTTGATGTTCTCCTTTGTTGCCTCCCACCAGAGTGTCTGGGAGTCAAAGAGGGGCCTCACAGTTCTCCAACATGCGTAGTCCCTCTTTAGCTCCTTAACGTTCTCCGGGGTCAACAGCTCCACGTTTAGCTTCCACGTCCCTCTGCCCGCCTTCCGGTCCTCCTGTAGGTGACAGGTGGCCTGAAGGAGGCAGTGGTCAGAGAAGAACACCGGGGCGAGGTCGGTGTGTCTGACCGTGACGGCCCTCGATGTGAAGAGGAAGTCTATCCGGGACTGGGCTGAACCGTTTGGTCCTGACCAGGTGAACCGTGGCTGGACTCCGCCTGCAGGGTCACTGAAGGCGTCGCGCAGCTTTGCATCTTTGACCGTTTCCACCAGGAGTTTGGAGGTGCCGTCCAGTCTGTGGTTGGCACTGCCGGATCGTCCAGCCGCATCGATGATGCAGTTGAAGTCACCGGCCAGAACGAGCGGTCTAGACGTGGCCAGCAGCGGTGGGAGCTGCTGGAGGACGGCCACCCGCTCGCTCCACCTGGGTGAGGCATACACATTAATCAGCCGGAGCGGAGAACCACGGTACATTACATCCACCACCAAGAGACGACCCCCCACCACCTCCCTTACCTCAGTGATGGTGAAGCCCCCTCCCTGCAGCAAGATCCCCAGACCGGACGCACGACAATCATTTCCCCCCGACCATACAGACAGTCCGTGGGGCCACCATCGCGACCACCTCCGATAGCAGCGAAGGTGTGGCAGCCCGCACTCCTGTAAAAAGGTCACATCCGCCTTTACCTTGGCCAGGTACTGCAAGGCGGATACACATCGCGCAGTGCTCTTCACACTGCGCACGTTTAAGGATGCCAGTTTCAGCTCCATTGTCCTTTATTGTCCCAGGCGATCCTCCCGCATGCCAATCATCTGGCTGAGTTCCTGCACATTTTTGTCGCACAGGTAGTGGTACAGGTTGGTGGCTTCCTCAGCACAGGGTGTATTTTCTGGCGAAGCCACTGCGCTGCTCCCAGTGTCCTGGAGCTGGGGCCCATTGGCCACTGCACTGCTCCCGGTCTCCCGGAGCTGGGGCCCATTGGCCACTGCACTGCTCCCGGTCTCCCGGAGCTGGGGCCCATTGGCCATTGTGCCGCTCCCGGTCTCCCGGAGCAGGGGCCCATTGGCCGTTGTGCCGCTCACGGTCTCCCGGAGCAGGGGCCCATTGGCCGTTGTGCCGCTCACGGTCTCCTGGGGCAGGGGCCCATTGGCCGTTGTGCCGCTCACGGTCTCCTGGGGCTGGGGGGCAACAGACACGTTCTTTCTCTTACCTTCCTCCTCCCCCGTTTTCTTCCTCTGCCTCTGCCTCCGTTGTCGGCTCTTCCTGGTCGTCTCATCCTCCGATGCGGAGAGGCTGCTGGCCTCGTCCTGGGAGAGGACTCTTTTTTGGGACTTGCTTGCCCCCTCCGCCTTTTTCTCCGTGCGCACAGCCTTCAATGTTTTCCTCGACTGTACCACCTTCCATTCCTCCTCTTCCTGTTCCCCCTCTTCCATCGACTCGCCCTCGTGGGCGGGGGCCTGGGGGGCTCTGTCCTGCGGTTGGGGGCTCCTGGTGGTCGCGTTGTCCTCGCCCCTGCTCTCCTTTCCTTTTTGGACTTTTTCCGTGGTAGGAGGCGTCTCTTCCACCCTGGGGGTGCTGGCAGCGGCCCCTCTTATCGCCTGTGCATAAGTGCTTGCTCTTTTAGGGCAGGCCCTGTAAAGGTGGCCTGCCCCCCCACATAGGTTGCAGCTCTTACTCTCTTTACAATCCCTTGTCTCATGGCCTTCTAACTTGCAGTTTCTGCAGACGACTGTCCTGCATTCTGCCGCCACGTGCCCAGGTTTGTTGCATTTCCTGCACACCCTGGGCTGCCCCGCGTACGTCATGTAGCCCCGGTTCCCTCCGATAGCGAACACCGAGGCAGGGTGGACAATGAATCCCTTCCCGTCCACCCTCAGCTTCACCTTTACCTGCCTCTTGCTCGTCCAGATCCCGAACAAGTCCTTTATATCCACGCAGTTCCCGGCCCCTTCGACGTAGCGCGCAAGGAAGGTGAGGACATCCACGACGGGCACATGTGGGTTAAACATGTGCACCGTGATCATCCGTTCCCTCTGGGTGGGGAGGGTGAAGAGCGGCTGCACCTTCAGGAGCGACAGCGGGGCTTCATCCCCCTTCTCCCGGAAGTCCTGCAGCAACTTCTGCCATCCCGCCGGGTTCTGGAAGGTAACGTCGAAATATCCGTTACCTGGGAAGTCCTGGAGGCAGAAGATGTCCCCGGCCTTGAATCCACAGGCCTCCAGCAGCACCTTCTTGATGAAGAGATCCCTTGAGAAAGGGTTCCCCTCCTTGAGGTCCTTCACCGATACTCGCAGGGTATTCCGGATACCCTGCCCTCCAGCTCCACTTGCTGCTGCCATCCCACCTGGATAAGGGTGTTAGGTTGGTTACCCAACCAGCATGGATCCACCCCTAAACCAGACACGTGCTCCTGACCTCCGCTCCTCGTCGATGATCCAATGCAAATACTGCTCTTATACTTACACTGTTCTTATAAGAACATTAGATTGTGCCAGAACAGATACTACACTTGATCTTAGCCAAAAGGCTATTGTCTATCTTATCTGCTTGGTTTCTGACTAATTCTGGAGAATGATAATCAATTAGACACCAACGCACTCCTTTATCAGCAGTGGTTTAAATATTAGACGATTTGTCGGAGTAGATACAGAAAATTCACTTCCTTTTTTTTTTGGCCCCCACCCAGAGAAGATGAAATTAGCTCAGAACAACGCCCTTCACAAAGCAAACCTAGAAACACTTAGAGTCATGGAAACATAGAAAATAGATGCAGGAGTAGGCCATTCAGCCCTTCGAGCCAGCACGGCCATTCAATATGATTATAGCTGATCATCCAAAATCAGTACCCCGTTCCTGGTTTCTCCCCATATCCCTTGATTCCGTTAGCCCTAAGAGCTAAATCTAACTCTCTCTTGAAAACATCCAGTGAATCGGCCTTCTGTGGCAGAGAATTCCACAGATTCACAACTCTCTGGGTTAAAAAGGTTTTTCCTCATCTCGTTTGGTATGCTTGCCTTTATAAATCAGAGCATCGAGTATAGAAGTTGGGATGTAATGTTAAAATTGTACAGGGCATTGGTGAGGCCGAATCTGGAGTATGGTGTGCAGTTCTGGTCGCCAAATTATAGGAAGGATGTCGACAAAATGGAGAGGGTACAGAGGAGATTTACTAGAATGTTGCCTGGGTTTCAGCACTTAGGCTACAGAGAGAGGTTGAACAGGTTGGGTCTTTATTCTTTGGAGCGTAGAAGGTTGAGGGGGGACTTGATAGAGGTTTTTAAAATTTTGAGAGGGACGGACAGAGTTGACGTGGGTAGGCTTTTCCCTTTGAGAGTGGGGAAGATTCCAACAAGGGGACATAGCTTCAGAATTGAGGGACAAAGGTTTAGGGGTAACATGAGGGGGAACTTCTTTACTCAGAGGGTTGTGGCTGTATGGAATGGGTTTCCGGTGGAAGTGGTGGAGGCTGGCTCGATTTTATTATTTAAGAGTAAATTGGATAGGTATATGGATGGGAGGGGATTGGAGGGTTATGGTCTGAGTGCAGGTAGAGTGAGACTAGGTCAAGGAGAATGGTCGGCGTGGACTGGTAGGGCCGGACAGGCCTGTTTCCATGCTGTAGTTGTTATATGTTATATGTTTGTTATATATCAGTCATAAATTGTCTACCCCTTATTCTTAAACTGAGACCCCTGGGTCTGGACTCCCCCAACATCGGGACCATTTTCCCTGCATCTAGCCTGTCCAAACCCTTAAGAATTTTATTTGTTTCCATATGATCCCATCTCGTCCTTCTAAATTCCAGTGAATACAAGCCCAGTCGACCCATTCTTTCATCATATGTCAGTCCCTCCATCCCGGGAATGAACCTGGTGAACCTACGCTGCACTCCCTCAATCGCAAGAATGTCCTTCTTCAAACTAGGAGACCATAAACTGCACGCAACACTCCAGGTGCAGTCTCACCAGGGCCCTGTACAGCAGCAGTGGGACAGAGCAGAATTAGGCCATTCGGCCCATCAAGCCTACTCCACCATTCAGTCATGGCTGATCTATCTATTCCTGATCGGACTTTGCTGGCATTATCTTGCACTGAACGTTGTTCCCTTATCATGTATCTGTACACTGTGGATGGCTGACTGGTTAGCACGCAACAAAGGTTTTTCTCTGTACCTCGGTACACGTGACAATAAACTAAAACCGAACTGAACTGAAATATGCCAGAGTTGATTATAGAAGGTGCAAGGATAAAACACTTGATAAACAGTAGATAGACACAAAATGCTGAAGTGACTTAGCAGGACAGGTGGCATCTCTGGATAGAAGGAATGGGCGACGTTTCGGGGCGAGACCCTTTTGACCCGAAACGTCACCCATTCTTTCTATCCAGAGATTTTTTTGATTTTGAGATACAGCGCGGAAACAGGCCCTTCGGCCCACCAAGTCCGCGCCGCCCAGCGATCCCCGCACATTAACACTATCCTACACACACTAGGGACAATTTTTACATTTTACCCAGCCAATTAACCTACATACCTGTACGTCTTTGGAGTGTGGGAGGAAACCGAAGATCTCGGAGAAAACCCACGTAGGTCACGGGGAGAACGTACAAACTCCGTACAGAACGGCGCCCGTAGTCAGGATTGAACCTGAGTCTCCAGCGCTGCATTCGCTGTAAGGCAGCAACTCTACCGCTGCGCCACCGTGCCGCTCATTGGTGTTCATTTTTCTTAGACGCTAGAGCACATTGTACAGATCAAAGAGGTGCACATGTAACCACACATTTGAAATAACAATTACAGACAAAAGCCTAATGTCAGTAGTAGAAATGGTGAGCATTTCAATTGTGGCAACTGAACCATCCTACCGCAACTAGAGAGCAGTCCTGTACTACAATCTACCTCATCAGGGACCTCGGACTATCTTTGATCGGACTTTGCTGGCATTACCTTGCACTGAACGTTGTTCCCTTATCATGTATCTGTACACTGTGGATGGCTGACTGGTTAGCACGCAACAAAAGTTTTTCACTGTTTGTCGGTACACATGACAATGAACTAAAACCGAACTGAACAGAAATATGCCAGAGTTGATTATAGAAGGTGCAAGGATAAAACACTTGATAAACAGTAGATGGACACAAAATGCAGAAGTAACTTAGCAGGACAGGTGGCATCTCTAGATAGAAGGAATGGACGACGTTTCGGGGCGAGACCCTTTGACCCGAAACGTCACCCATTCTTTCTATCCAGAGATTTTTTTGATTTTGAGATACAGCGCGGAAACAGGCCCTTCGGCCCACCGAGTCCGCGCTGCCCAGCGATCTCCGCACATTAACACTATCCTACACCCACTGGGGACAATTTTTACATTTTACCCAGCCAATTAACCTACATACCTATACGTCTTTGGAGTGTGGGAGGAAACCGAAGATCTCGGAGAAAACCCACGCAGGTCACGGGGAGAACGTACAAACTCCGTACAGACGGCGCACGTAGTCAGGATCGAACCTGAGTCTCCGACGCTGCATTCGCTGTAAGGCAGCAACTCTACCGCTGCGCCACAGATGCTGCCTGTCCCGCTGAGTTACTCCAGCATTTTGTGTCCGTCTTCGGTTTCTACCAGCATCTGCAGTTCCTTCCTACAGCACTTGATAAACAGTTAAGGATTGGCCAATGTAAACACGGTTTTGTTCTGACAACCAAGTTTAACTTGTGATCTTGGTATTCTACCAAGAAGTCTGCTGTAGTTTATTGACTGTTGGCAACTGTTCGAATGTGCAAATTAACCAGTGGACCTGGTTTTTGGAGTTGGAACGGAATACATTATTGTCACATGTGACAAGGCACAGTGAGATTCTTTGCATGCATACTCAAGGTCTGCAAATAGTCGCCATAAAGTTACAAAGTACCCCTGAGCTGGCTCCTCCATTGTTCTCCCCTCCCTCCCGGCAGTCTCCCCCCACGCCGGGTCCATTGTTTCAGAAGGCCTTTAGTGAGGTCTAATATGGGAGGTTAGTGCATAGTGAAGGCACGGTACTGATCCGAATAAACAATTAGTTGGCAAGTGGGAGACTATGTCGTAATTAATGGGCGTTTACTTTCTGGGGGAGGAGAAAGTGAGCAGAGTGTGACAAGGGTTCAGTGTTGGGCAGATCAGGACGAGCAAACTAAACGTAAGCTCCAGGTTTGCAGATGACGCGAGGCTGGAGGTGGGGTGAGTTGCAGTTTTGTCCGGCTAAATATCAAATGATCCAATTTGTTATCCAAACACAAAGAATTTGAAAGGTTCATAAGTGATAGGAGCAGAATTAGGCCATTCGACCCATCAAGTCCACTCCGCCATTCAATCATGGCTGATCTATCTCTCCCTCTCAACCCCATTCCCCTGCCTACTCCCCATAACCCCCGACACCCGCACTAATCAAGAATCTATCCATCTCTGCCTTAAAAATATCCTTTGATTTGCCCTCCCAAGTAATCCCAAGAAAGTCTTCCACATCTCCTTCCTAAGGTAAGTCCTTTTATTCTGAGGCTGTGGTCTCTGGTCCTAGACTCTCCCACTAGTGGAAACATTCCCTCCACATCCACTCTATCCCGGCCCGGTTTAGTTGAGTTTAGTTTAGTTTTGAGATACAGTGTGGAAACAGGCCCTTCGGCCCACCGGGTCTGCACCGACCAGCGATCCCCGCACATTAAGACTACCCGACACACACTAGGGACAATTTTACCTTTATGCCAAACCAATAAACCTACAAACCTGTACGTCTTTGGAGTGTGGGAGGAAACCAAAGATCTTGGAGAAAACCCACGCAGGTCATGGGGAGAACGTACAAACGTCGTACAGACAGCACCTGTAGTCAGGATTGAACTCAGGTCTCTGGTGCTGTAAGGCAGCAACCCTACCGCTACGCCACTGTGGGAATGGTAGAGGTGCACTTTTGTACACTTGTTCCTGAGGTCAAACATTCAGGTACTGTATTTAGGAAGGCAAATGGTATCTGGAAGGCATGCTGTATCCCTAAAGTAAACTGAACTAAACCAGGCTCTTCAAGGTTCCTCCTGCCCTTCACCACCAATACACCTGATCCATCTTTCCCCACCCTCGCTCAAATACTGCCCCAGCTACCCTCCAAGCTAGCAAGCTGGTGCTTACCCACATCAAACACCTCCATGTTCTCTACCCGCCATCCAAACTCAACGAATGCAAAATCCGTTGGAATATTCAGCAAAACAGAAAGTGTTGGAGGAAGTTAAGTTGGCCAGGCAGCATCTGTGGAGGGTGTGGACATGTCACACTCCCTGATCATCGGGATAGATGCATTCTGGAGATGAACAATGCTGAGTTAGGTCACTACGTTAGACTGCCACAGTGAAGAACTCCACTGGTGAGAGACGTATCCAAAAACAGTTACACTCCTTTAGATGAAAATGTATTTTCGAGACACTAACTCTGCAGAATGAAAATCTAAAAATTGCCTCACTAGAAATTCCACTGTCTCATAACCATCACTTTGACAAAGCCTCACCTGCAAGAGGTATCTTCACATGCTACTGCTTTTGGACCTTAGAGAAACCAATTCTAACTTGCAGAAACTTTGGCAAAAAATGTGAAAGCTCTAGACTGTCGAGATACAGCGCGGAAACAGGCCCTTCGGCCCACAGAGTCCACGCCCGCTGGCACTAGCACTACACTACACACCAGGGGCAATTCACAATTTACAGAAGTCAATTAACCTACAGACCCGTACGTCATTGGAGTGTGGGAGGATAGCGGAGCGCCCGGAGAAAACCCACGCAGGTCACGGGGAGAACGTACAGACAGCACCCGTAGTCAGGATCGAACCCGGGTCTCTTGCACTGTGAGGCAGCAACTCGACTGCTGCACCACTGTGCTGCTGACTTGGTGTGCCGAAGGGTCTGTTTCCATGCTGTGTCTCTAAAGTAAACTGAACTAAGTCAGGCTCTTCAAGGTTCCTCCTTCCCTTCACCACCAATACACCCGATCCATCCATCCTCACCCTCACCCAAATACTACCCAGACTACCCTCCAAGGTGGCGAGCTGGTATTTACCCTCATCAACTGACTCCCAAATCTATACCCACCACTCACCATCACCTTTGATATCTCAGCAAGCATTGTTCATCTCCAGAATGCATCTATCCCTCTGATCAGGGAGTGTGATATGTCCACACCCTCCACAGATGCTGCCTGGCCCACTGGACTTCCTCCAACACTTTCTGTTTTGCCCAATATTCCAGCATCTGTAATCTCTTGTGCCTCCAAACTAAACATGCTAGGGCAGCACAGCGGTAAGATTGCTGCCTTACAGCGCCAGAGACCCAGGTTCGATTCCGACTGTAGGTGCTGTCTGCATAGAGTTTGTACGCTCTCAATAGACAATAGACAATGGCTGATCATTCTCAATCAGTACCCCGTTCCTGCCCCCTCCCCATACCCCCTGACTCCGCTATCAAGAGCTCTATCTAACTCTCTCTTGAAAGCATCCAGAGAATTGGCCTCCACTACCTTCTGGGGCAGAGAATTCCACAGATTCACAACTCTCTGACTGAAAATGTTTTTTCTCATCTCTGTTCTAAATGGCCTACCCCTTATTCTTAAACTGTAGCCCCTTGTTCTGGACTCCCCCAACATTGGCAACATGTTTCCTGCCTCTAACGTGTCAAAACCCCTTAATAATCTTATACGTTTCGATAAGATCCCCTCACATCCTTCTAAATTCCAGTGTATACAAGCCTAGTCGCTCCAGTCTTTCAACATATGACAGTCCCGCCATTCCGGGAATTAACCTAGTAAGCCTACGCTGCACGCCCTCAATAGCAAGAATATCCTTCCTCAAATTTGGAGACCAAAACTGCACACAGTACTCCAGGTGCGGTCTCACTAGGCACCTGTACAACTGCAGAAGGACATCTTTGCTCCCATGTGACCGCATGGGTTTTCAGTTTCCTCCCACACTCCAAAGACGGAGAGGTTTGTCGGTTAATTGGCTCCTGTAAATTGTTGCCTGCGTGCAGGATAGAACTAGTGCACTAGCCTTGGTGTTGGTCGGTGCTGACCCGGTGGGTCGAAAGGGCCTGTTTCCGCGCTGGGTCTCTAAAAGTCTTTTTAAAAAGTCTAAAATGGTTCAGTTAGATGCCGGTTTTATGGCAAATTATTTTCCATGCTGATGATCACATACAGCAAGCACGTCATTATAATGTAATGTTCTATAAAGCTTTTTATTGTCTGAGTTAAGTCACTACGTTAGACTGCCACAGTGAAGAACTCCACTGGTGAGAGACGTATCCAAAAACAGTTACACTCCTTTAGATGAAAATGTATTTTCGAGACACGAACTCTGCAGAATGAAAATCTAATAATTGCCTCACTTGTAATTCCACTGTCTCATAACCATCACTTTGACAAAGCCTCACCTGCAAGAGGTATCTTCACATGCTACTGCTTTTGGACCTTAGAGAAACCAATTCTAACTTGCAGAAACTTTGGCAAAAAATGTGAAAGCTCTAGACTGTCGAGATACAGCGCGGAAACAGGCCCTTCGGCCCACTGAGTCCACGCCCGCTGGCACTAGCACTACCCTACACACCAGGGGCAATTCACAATTTACAGAAGTCAATTAACCTACAGACCCGTATGCCATTGGAGTGTGGGAGAATAGCGGAGCGCCCGGAGAAAACCCACGCAGGTCATGGGGAGAACGTACAAACTCCGTACAGACGGCACCTGTAGTCAGGATCGAACCCGAGTCTCTTGCACTGTGAGGCAGCAACTTCGACAAGGTCCCACATAGGAGATTAGTGGGCAAAATTAGGGCACATGGTATTGGGGGTAGGGTACTGACATGGATAGAAAATTGGTTAACAGACAGAAAGCAAAGAGTGGGGATAAATGGGTCCCTTTCGGAATGGCAGGCAGTGACCAGTGGGGTACCGCAAGGTTCGGTGCTGGGACCCCAGCTATTTACGATATACATTAATGACTTAGACGAAGGGATTAAAAGTACCATTAGCAAATTTGCAGATGATACTAAGTTGGGGGGTAGTGTGAATTGTGAGGATGATGCAATAAGGCTGCAGGGTGACCTGGACAGGTTGTGTGAGTGGGCGGATACATGGCAGATGCAGTTTAATGTAGATAAGTGTGAGGTTATTCACTTTGGAAGTAAGAATAGAAAGGCAGATTATTATCTGAATGGTGTCAAGTTAGGAGGAGGGGGAGTTCAACGAGATCTGGGTGTCCTAGTGCATCAGTCAATGAAAGGAAGCATGCAGGTTCAGCAGGCAGTGAAGAAAGCCAATGGAATGTTGGCCTTCGTAACAAGAGGAGTTGAGTATAGGAGCAAAGAGGTCCTTCTACAGTTGTACCGGGCCCTGGTGAGACCGCACCTGGAGTACTGTGTACAGTTTTGGTCTCCAAATTTGAGGAAGGATATTCTTGCTATGGAGGGCGTGCAGCGTAGGTTCACTAGATTAATTCCCGGAATGGTGGGACTGTCGTATGTTGAAAGGCTGGAGCGATTGGGCTTGTATACACTGGAATTTAGAAGGATGAGGGGGGATCTTATTGAAACATATAAGATAATTAGGGGATTGGACACATTAGAGGCAGATAACATGTTCCCAATGTTGGGGGAGTCCAGAACAAGGGGCCACAGTTTGAGAATAAGGGGTAGGCCATTTAGAACGGAGATGAGGAAGAACTTTTTCAGTCAAAGGGTGGTGAAGGTGTGGAATTCTCTGCCTCAGAAGGCAGTGGAGGCCAGTTCGTTGGATGCTTTCAAGAGAGAGCTGGATAGAGCTCTTAAGGATAGCGGAGTGAGGGGGTATGGGGAGAAGGCAGGAACGGGGAGAAGGCAGGAACGGGGTACTGATTGATAGTGATCAGCCATGATCGCATTGAATGGCGGTGCTGGCTCGAAGGGCTGAATGGCCTACTCCTGCACCTATTGTCTATTGTCTATTGTCTATTGCCGACGGTGTGCCGAAGGGTCTGTTTCCATGCTGTGTCTCTAAAGTAAACTGAACTAAATCAGGCTCTTCAAGGTTCCTCCTTCCCTTCACCACCAATAGACCCGATCCATCCATCTTCACCCTCACCCAAATACTACCCAGGCTACCCTCCAAGATGGCGAGCTGGTATTTACCCTCATCAACTGACTCCCAAATCTATACCCACCACTCACCATCACCTTTGATATCTCAGCAAGCATTGTTCATCTCCAGAATGCATCTATCCCTCTGATCAGGGAGTGTGATATGTCCACACCCTCCACAGATGCTGCCTGGCCCACTGGACTTCCTCCAACACTTTCTGTTTTGCCCAATATTCCAGCATCTGTAATCTCTTGTGCCTCCAAACTAAACATGCTAGGGCAGCACAGCGGTAAGATTGCTGCCTTACAGCGCCAGAGACCCAGGTTCGATTCCGACTATAGGTGCTGTCTGCATAGAGTTTGTACGCTCTCAATAGACAATGGACAATGGCTGATCATTCACAATCAGTACCCCATTCCTGCCCCCTCCCCATACCCCCTGACTCCGCTATCAAGAGCTCTATCTAACTCTCTCTTGAAAGCATCCAGAGAATTGGCCTCCACTACCTTCTGGGGCAGAGAATTCCACAGATTCACAACTCTCTGACTGAAAAAGTTTTTTCTCATCTCTGTTCTAAATGGCCTACCCCTTATTCTTAAACTGTAGCCCCTTGTTCTGGACTCCCCCAAAATTGGCAACATGTTTCCTGCCTCTAACGTGTCAAAACCCCTTAATAATCTTATATGTTTCGATAAGATCCCCTCACATCCTTCTAAATTCCAGTGTATACAAGCCTAGTCGCTCCAGTCTTTCAACATATGACAGTCCCGCCATTCCGGGAATTAACCTAGTAAGCCTACGCTGCACGCCCTCAATAGCAAGAATATCCTTCCTCAAATTTGGAGACCAAAACTGCACACAGTACTCCAGGTGCGGTCTCACTAGGCACCTGTACAACTGCAGAAGGACATCTTTGCTCCCATGTGACTGCATGGGTTTTCAGTTTCCTCCCACACTCCAAAGACGGAGAGGTTTGTCGGTTAATTGGCTCCTGTAAATTGTTGCCTGCGTGCAGGATAGAACTAGTGCACTAGCCTTGGTGTTGGTCGGTGCTGACCCGGTGGGCCGAAAGGGCCTGTTTCCGCGCTGGGTCTCTAAAAGTCTTTTTAAAAAGTCTAAAATGGTTCAGTTAGATGCCGGTTTTATGGCAAATTATTTTCCATGCTGATGATCACATACAGCAAGCACGTCATTATAATGTAATGTTCTATAAAGCTTTTTATTGTCTGAGTTAGGTCACTACGTTAGACTGCCACAGTGAAGAACTCCACTGGTGAGAGACGTATCCAAAAACAGTTACACTCCTTTAGATGAAAATGTATTTTCGAGACACGAACTCTGCAGAATGAAAATCTAAAAATTGCCTCACTTGTAATTCCACTGTCTCATAACCATCACTTTGACAAAGCCTCACCTGCAAGAGGTATCTTCACATGCTACTGCTTTTGGACCTTAGAGAAACCAATTCTAACTTGCAGAAACTTTGGCAAAAAATGTGAAAGCTCTAGACTGTCGAGATACAGCGCGGAAACAGGCCCTTCGGCCCACAGAGTCCACGCCCGCTGGCACTAGCACTACCCTACACACCAGGGGCAATTCACAATTTACAGAAGTCAATTAACCTACAGACCCGTATGCCATTGGAGTGTGGGAGGATAGCGGAGCGCCCGGAGAAAACCCACGCAGGTCATGGGGAGAACGTACAAACTCCGTACAGACGGCACCTGTAGTCAGGATCGAACCCGAGTCTCTTGCACTGTGAGGCAGCAACTCGACTGCTGCACCACTGTGTTG
The DNA here is from genome assembly GCF_053455715.1 of Rhinoraja longicauda. Classification (NCBI taxonomy): domain Eukaryota; kingdom Metazoa; phylum Chordata; class Chondrichthyes; order Rajiformes; family Arhynchobatidae; genus Rhinoraja; species Rhinoraja longicauda. The sequence goes on from NC_135954.1 coordinate 7,909,856, forward strand.
CCGACGGTGTGCCGAAGGGTCTGTTTCCATGCTGTGTCTCTAAAGTAAACTGAACTAAATCAGGCTCTTCAAGGTTCCTCCTTCCCTTCACCACCAATAGACCCGATCCATCCATCTTCACCCTCACCCAAATACTACCCAGGCTACCCTCCAAGATGGCGAGCTGGTATTTACCCTCATCAACTGACTCCCAAATCTATACCCACCACTCACCATCACCTTTGATATCTCAGCAAGCATTGTTCATCTCCAGAATGCATCTATCCCTCTGATCAGGGAGTGTGATATGTCCACACCCTCCACAGATGCTGCCTGGCCCACTGGACTTCCTCCAACACTTTCTGTTTTGCCCAATATTCCAGCATCTGTAATCTCTTGTGCCTCCAAACTAAACATGCTAGGGCAGCACAGCGGTAAGATTGCTGCCTTACAGCGCCAGAGACCCAGGTTCGATTCCGACTATAGGTGCTGTCTGCATAGAGTTTGTACGCTCTCAATAGACAATGGACAATGGCTGATCATTCACAATCAGTACCCCATTCCTGCCCCCTCCCCATACCCCCTGACTCCGCTATCAAGAGCTCTATCTAACTCTCTCTTGAAAGCATCCAGAGAATTGGCCTCCACTACCTTCTGGGGCAGAGAATTCCACAGATTCACAACTCTCTGACTGAAAAAGTTTTTTCTCATCTCTGTTCTAAATGGCCTACCCCTTATTCTTAAACTGTAGCCCCTTGTTCTGGACTCCCCCAACATTGGCAACATGTTTCCTGCCTCTAACGTGTCAAAACCCCTTAATAATCTTATATGTTTCGATAAGATCCCCTCACATCCTTCTAAATTCCAGTGTATACAAGCCTAGTCGCTCCAGTCTTTCAACATATGACAGTCCCGCCATTCCGGGAATTAACCTAGTAAGCCTACGCTGCACGCCCTCAATAGCAAGAATATCCTTCCTCAAATTTGGAGACCAAAACTGCACACAGTACTCCAGGTGCGGTCTCACTAGGCACCTGTACAACTGCAGAAGGACATCTTTGCTCCCATGTGACTGCATGGGTTTTCAGTTTCCTCCCACACTCCAAAGACGGAGAGGTTTGTCGGTTAATTGGCTCCTGTAAATTGTTGCCTGCGTGCAGGATAGAACTAGTGCACTAGCCTTGGTGTTGGTCGGTGCTGACCCGGTGGGCCGAAAGGGCCTGTTTCCGCGCTGGGTCTCTAAAAGTCTTTTTAAAAAGTCTAAAATGGTTCAGTTAGATGCCGGTTTTATGGCAAATTATTTTCCATGCTGATGATCACATACAGCAAGCACGTCATTATAATGTAATGTTCTATAAAGCTTTTTATTGTCTGAGTTAGGTCACTACGTTAGACTGCCACAGTGAAGAACTCCACTGGTGAGAGACGTATCCAAAAACAGTTACACTCCTTTAGATGAAAATGTATTTTCGAGACACGAACTCTGCAGAATGAAAATCTAAAAATTGCCTCACTTGTAATTCCACTGTCTCATAACCATCACTTTGACAAAGCCTCACCTGCAAGAGGTATCTTCACATGCTACTGCTTTTGGACCTTAGAGAAACCAATTCTAACTTGCAGAAACTTTGGCAAAAAATGTGAAAGCTCTAGACTGTCGAGATACAGCGCGGAAACAGGCCCTTCGGCCCACAGAGTCCACGCCCGCTGGCACTAGCACTACCCTACACACCAGGGGCAATTCACAATTTACAGAAGTCAATTAACCTACAGACCCGTATGCCATTGGAGTGTGGGAGGATAGCGGAGCGCCCGGAGAAAACCCACGCAGGTCATGGGGAGAACGTACAAACTCCGTACAGACGGCACCTGTAGTCAGGATCGAACCCGAGTCTCTTGCACTGTGAGGCAGCAACTCGACTGCTGCACCACTGTGTTGCCGACGGTGTGCCGAAGGGTCTGTTTCCATGCTGTGTCTCTAAAGTAAACTGAACTAAATCAGGCTCTTCAAGGTTCCTCCTTCCCTTCACCACCAATAGACCCGATCCATCCATCTTCACCCTCACCCAAATACTACCCAGGCTACCCTCCAAGATGGCGAGCTGGTATTTACCCTCATCAACTGACTCCCAAATCTATACCCACCACTCACCATCACCTTTGATATCTCAGCAAGCATTGTTCATCTCCAGAATGCATCTATCCCTCTGATCAGGGAGTGTGATATGTCCACACCCTCCACAGATGCTGCCTGGCCAACTGGACTTCCTCCAACACTTTCTGTTTTGCCCAATATTCCAGCATCTGTAATCTCTTGTGCCTCCAAACTAAACATGCTAGGGCAGCACAGCGGTAAGATTGCTGCCTTACAGCGCCAGAGACCCAGGTTCGATTCCGACTATAGGTGCTGTCTGCATAGAGTTTGTACGCTCTCAATAGACAATGGACAATGGCTGATCATTCACAATCAGTACCCCATTCCTGCCCCCTCCCCATACCCCCTGACTCCGCTATCAAGAGCTCTATCTAACTCTCTCTTGAAAGCATCCAGAGAATTGGCCTCCACTACCTTCTGGGGCAGAGAATTCCACAGATTCACAACTCTCTGACTGAAAAAGTTTTTTCTCATCTCTGTTCTAAATGGCCTACCCCTTATTCTTAAACTGTAGCCCCTTGTTCTGGACTCCCCCAACATTGTCAACATGTTTCCTGCCTCTAACGTGTCAAAACCCCTTAATAATCTTATATGTTTCGATAAGATCCCCTCACATCCTTCTAAATTCCAGTGTATACAAGCCTAGTCGCTCCAGTCTTTCAACATATGACAGTCCCGCCATTCCGGTAATTAACCTAGTAAGCCTACGCTGCACGCCCTCAATAGCAAGAATATCCTTCCTCAAATTTGGAGACCAAAACTGCACACAGTACTCCAGGTGCGGTCTCACTAGGCACCTGTACAACTGCAGAAGGACATCTTTGCTCCCATGTGACTGCATGGGTTTTCAGTTTCCTCCCACACTCCAAAGACGGAGAGGTTTGTCGGTTAATTGGCTCCTGTAAATTGTTGCCTGCGTGCAGGATAGAACTAGTGCACTAGCCTTGGTGTTGGTCGGTGCTGACCCGGTGGGCCGAAAGGGCCTGTTTCCGCGCTGGGTCTCTAAAAGTCTTTTTAAAAAGTCTAAAATGGTTCAGTTAGATGCCGGTTTTATGGCAAATTATTTTCCATGCTGATGATCACATACAGCAAGCACGTCATTATAATGTAATGTTCTATAAAGCTTTTTATTGTCTGAGTTAGGTCACTACGTTAGACTGCCACAGTGAAGAACTCCACTGGTGAGAGACGTATCCAAAAACAGTTACACTCCTTTAGATGAAAATGTATTTTCGAGACACGAACTCTGCAGAATGAAAATCTAAAAATTGCCTCACTTGTAATTCCACTGTCTCATAACCATCACTTTGACAAAGCCTCACCTGCAAGAGGTATCTTCACATGCTACTGCTTTTGGACCTTAGAGAAACCAATTCTAACTTGCAGAAACTTTGGCAAAAAATGTGAAAGCTCTAGACTGTCGAGATACAGCGCGGAAACAGGCCCTTCGGCCCACAGAGTCCACGCCCGCTGGCACTAGCACTACCCTACACACCAGGGGCAATTCACAATTTACAGAAGTCAATTAACCTACAGACCCGTATGCCATTGGAGTGTGGGAGGATAGCGGAGCGCCCGGAGAAAACCCACGCAGGTCATGGGGAGAACGTACAAACTCCGTACAGACGGCACCTGTAGTCAGGATCGAACCCGAGTCTCTTGCACTGTGAGGCAGCAACTCGACTGCTGCACCACTGTGTTGCCGACGGTGTGCCGAAGGGTCTGTTTCCATGCTGTGTCTCTAAAGTAAACTGAACTAAATCAGGCTCTTCAAGGTTCCTCCTTCCCTTCACCACCAATAGACCCGATCCATCCATCTTCACCCTCACCCAAATACTACCCAGGCTACCCTCCAAGATGGCGAGCTGGTATTTACCCTCATCAACTGACTCCCAAATCTATACCCACCACTCACCATCACCTTTGATATCTCAGCAAACATTGTTCATCTCCAGAATGCATCTATCCCTCTGATCAGGGAGTGTGATATGTCCACACCCTCCACAGATGCTGCCTGGCCCACTGGACTTCCTCCAACACTTTCTGTTTTGCCCAATATTCCAGCATCTGTAATCTCTTGTGCCTCCAAACTAAACATGCTAGGGCAGCACAGCGGTAAGATTGCTGCCTTACAGCGCCAGAGACCCAGGTTCGATTCCGACTATAGGTGCTGTCTGCATAGAGTTTGTACGCTCTCAATAGACAATGGACAATGGCTGATCATTCACAATCAGTACCCCATTCCTGCCCCCTCCCCATACCCCCTGACTCCGCTATCAAGAGCTCTATCTAACTCTCTCTTGAAAGCATCCAGAGAATTGGCCTCCACTACCTTCTGGGGCAGAGAATTCCACAGATTCACAACTCTCTGACTGAAAAAGTTTTTTCTCATCTCTGTTCTAAATGGCCTACCCCTTATTCTTAAACTGTAGCCCCTTGTTCTGGACTCCCCCAACATTGTCAACATGTTTCCTGCCTCTAACGTGTCAAAACCCCTTAATAATCTTATATGTTTCGATAAGATCCCCTCACATCCTTCTAAATTCCAGTGTATACAAGCCTAGTCGCTCCAGTCTTTCAACATATGACAGTCCCGCCATTCCGGGAATTAACCTAGTAAGCCTACGCTGCACGCCCTCAATAGCAAGAATATCCTTCCTCAAATTTGGAGACCAAAACTGCACACAGTACTCCAGGTGCGGTCTCACTAGGCACCTGTACAACTGCAGAAGGACATCTTTGCTCCCATGTGACCGCATGGGTTTTCAGTTTCCTCCCACACTCCAAAGACGGAGAGGTTTGTCGGTTAATTGGCTCCTGTAAATTGTTGCCTGCGTGCAGGATAGAACTAGTGCACTAGCCTTGGTGTTGGTCGGTGCTGACCCGGTGGGCCGAAAGGGCCTGTTTCCGCGCTGGGTCTCTAAAAGTCTTTTTAAAAAGTCTAAAAAGGTTCAGTTAGATGCCGGTTTTATGGCAAATTATTTTCCATGCTGATGACCACATACAGCAAGCACGTCATTATAATGTAATGTTCTATAAAGCTTTTTATTGTCTGAGTTAGGTCACTACGTTAGACTGCCACAGTGAAGAACTCCACTGGTGAGAGATGTATCCAAAAACAGTTACACTCCTTTAGATGAAAATGTATTTTCGAGACACGAACTCTGCAGAATGAAAATCTAAAAATTGCCTCACTACAATTTCCACTGTCTCATAACCATCACTTTGACAAAGCCTCACCTGCAAGAGGTATCTTCACATGCTACTGCTTTTGGACTTTAGAGAAACCAATTATAACTTGCAGCAACTTTGGTAAAAAATGTGAAAGCTCTAGACTTTAGAGTTACAGCGCGGAAATAGGCCCTTCGGCCCACCGAGTCCGCGCCAGCCAGCGAGCACTAGCACTAGCCTACACACCAGGGGCAATTCACAATTTACAGAAGTCAATGAATCTACAGACCCGTATGTCATTGGAGTGTGGGAGGAAAGTGGAGCGCCCGGAGAAAACCCAGGCAGGTCACGGGGAGAACGTACAGACAGCACCCGTAGTCAGGATCGAACCCGGGTCTCTTGCAGTGTGAGGCAGTAACTCTACCGCTGCGCCACCGTGCCACCATTCCTCCTACATCTATTAAGCCTTTCGACATTAAGGAATGTATCTACCTTTTAAAAAAGTATATAATGTAGCAAATTTGTCCTCCATTGTCATAACGTCGTATTTTGAGTTTGAGTATGAGTGGTAGTTTATAATAGACAATAGGTGCAGGAGGAGGCCATTTGGCCCTTCGAGCCAGCACTACCATTCAATGTGATCATGGCTGATCATCCACAATCAATACCCCGTTCCTGCCTTCTCCCCTGACTCTGCTATCCTTAAGAGCTCTATCTAACTCTCTCTTGAAAGAGAATTGGCCTCCACTGCTTTCTGAGGCAGAGAATTCCACAGGTTTACAGCTCTCTGAGTGAAAACGTTTTTCCTCACCTCCGTTCTAAATGGCCTACCCCTTATTTCCTAAACTGTGGCCCCTGGTTCTGGACTCCCCCAACATTGGGAACATGTTTCCTGCCTCCAGCGTGCCCAACCCCTTAATAATCTTATATGTTTCAATAAGAAGGGGCGGCACGGTAGCGCAGCGGTAGAGTTGCTGCTTTACAGCGAATGCAGCGCCGGAGACTCAGGTTCGATCCTGACTACGGGTGCTGTACTGTAAGGAGTTTGTACGTTCTCCCCGTGACCTGCGTGGGTTTTCTCCGAGATCTTCGGTTTCCTCCCACACTCCAAAGACGTACAGGTATGTAGGTTGATTGGCTGGGTAAATGTAAAAATTGTCCCTAGTGGGTGTTGGATAGTGTTAATGTGCGGGGATCGCTGGGCGGCACGGACTTGGTGGGCCGAAAAGGCCTGTTTCCGGCTGTATATATATGATATGATATGATGATATGAAGATCCCTTCTTATTGGCATGTGTACAGGGGGAAGCTTTTGTTGCGTGCTATCCCGTCAGCGGAAAGGCAGTGCACGATTGCATCGGCAGTGTACAGATACACGATCAAGGGAATAATGTGGATAGCGTTTAATGTATGGCGTAGCAACTCTACCGCTGCGTCACTGTGATGCCCCTGTTCTGTTGACAAGTGAACTGAGAGGTTCTAGACGAGAGGGTTGTTATATTTTTGTAAACTCTGCTCCCTGTTAATACAGTCTCTCGGTTCTGCAGGTGTGCCTGGTGCAATGCCGACAGGGAAGTGGCAGGGAAACCTACGAGCCATAAAATGGAGCGATCAAAAAACCCACGATGGTTGCCATGGTAATTGATATCTATATACTAAAACTCGCGTTTGTTTGTTTGTTTGTTTGTTCCTGAACTGCAGCCAAAACGGTACACGGTAGCGCGACAATATTCAGCCCATCTTACTCACCGTCGTCCCTTCGGTGCTAATGGAAGAAGTTTCATTGAAATCGGTGTTTTATTTTTAAAGTTATTCGCATTCTAAAGGTTAAATCTATCTCCTTTGGAGGGAGGGAGGGAGGGGCATGGAGGGAGGAGGGAGGTTGAGGGGGATGGAGTGGGGGGAGGGGAAGGGGGGTTGGAGGGAGGGGGACGGGGAGGGAGGTGGGCAGGTTTGGAGGGGAAGGTGGGAGGGGGAGGAGGGTGGAGGGGGGGAAGGTGGGAGGGGGAGGAGGGGGGAGGGGTGGGGGAGGATGGAGAGAGGGGAGGGAGGGGAGAGGGTGCTGCACCAATGCAGGAGAGGTTTGGGCCCATCGGGTCCACTTGGTCTAGTTAACCTTTAACTTTGAGTCCTCTGCATAACCAGTTGGAAACTACACAAAATGATATTTACTTATTACATTTTTTTTATATTCACCTGCCACGAGGTAGATGTATTCTGTAATGTCAAATGGTTTAACAGATGTAGGAAGAAGGGTGGCACGGTGGCGCAGCGGTGAAGTCGCTGCCTTACTGCACCAGAGACCTGGGTTCGATCCTGACCACGGATGCTGCTTGTACGGAGATTGTACGTTCTCCCTGTGACCTGCGGGGGTTTTCTCCGGGTGCTCCGGTTTACTCCCACACTCCGAAGACGTTTAGTCAGAGGGTGGTGAACCTGTGGAATTCCTTGCCACAGACGGCTGTGGAGGCCAAGTCAGTGGATATATTTATAGGCGGAGATAGATAGATTCCTGATTAGTACGGGTGTCAGGGGTTATGGGGAGAAGACAGGAGAATGGGAGAAATAGATCGGCCGTGATTGAACGGTGCAGCAGACTTGATGGGCCGAAAGGCCTAATTCTACTCCTATTCCTTATGATCTCGTGACGTACAGGTTTGTAGGTTAGTTGGCTTCGGTTTTAAAAAAAATGTGTAAAATTGTAAATTGTCCTTAGTGTGTCGGATAGTGCTAGTGTATATCATATCATATCATATATATACAGCCGGAAACAGGCCTTTTCGGCCCTCCAAGTCCGTGCCGCCCAGTGATCCCCGCACATTAACACTATCCTACACCCACTAGGGACAATTTTCACATTTACCCAGCCAATTAACCTACATACCTGTACGTCTTTGGAGTGTGGGAGGAAACCGAAGATCTCGGAGAAAACCCACGCAGGTCACGGGGAGAACGTACAAACTCCTTACAGTGCAGCACCCGTAGTCAGGACGGGGTGATTGCGGGGCATTGCGGACACGGTGGGCCGATGGGCATGTTCCCGCGCTGTATCGCTAAAGTCTACAGATGGAATCCTGACGCTGAACTGGTTGATGAAAGAAAATGGAACGGTCAAGCCCAGAAACGGGCCCTTCGGCCCACAATGTTTGTGCCAAACATGATTCCCAGTTAAACTGATCTCATCTGCCTGTGCATGATCACAAAGCTTTCCAAAAGCCTCTTAAACGCCACCATCGTATCTGCCTCCACCACCACCCCTGGCGATCCGTTCCAGGCCCCCACCACCCTCTGTGTAAAATCACTTCTTAGGGAGCAATTTTTTTCATTCTTCTGTCGTGAAGCCTAACCGGATATAACAGTTTTTACGTAACATGAAGACTTGCGTGATTTGGAGTTGTTAGACAATAGACAATAGGTGCAGGAGTAGGCCATTCGGCCCTTCGAGCCAGCACCGCCATTCAATGTGATCATGGCTGATCATTCTCAATCAGTACCCCGTTCCTGCTTTCTCCCCATACCCCCTGACTCCGCTATCCTTAAGAGCTCTATCTAGCTCTCTCTTGAATATATTCAGAGAATTGGCCTCCACTGCCCTCTGAGGCAGAGAATTCCACAGATTCACAACTCTCTGACTAAAAAAGTTTTTCCTCATCTCTGTTCTAAATGGCCTACCCCTTATTCTTAAACTGTGGCCCCTTTATTATTCCTCTCAGGATTCGCAGTGTTTCTATTTATCTTAATCGGATTTGTTCAAAGTGTATTTAGAGTCACAGAGTGATACAGTGTGGAAGCAGGCCCTTCAGCCCAATTTCCCACACCGGCCAACATGTCCCAGCTGCACTAGTCCCACCTGCCTGCGTTTAGTCCATATCCCTCCAAACCTGTCCTATCCATGTACCTGTCTATCTTTCTTAAATGTTGGGATAATCCCAGCTTCGACTACCTCCTCCGGCAGCTCGTTCCGTACACCCACCGCCCTTTGTGTGAAAATGTTACCACTCAGATTCCCATTAAATCTTTTCCCCTTCACCTTAAACCTATGTCCTCTGGTTCTCGATTCACCTACTCTGGGCAAGAGACTCTGCTGTACCCATTCTATTCCTCTCATGATTTTGTACACCTCTATAAGATCACCCCTCATCCTCCTGCGCTCCAAGGAATAGAGACCCACCCTGCTCAACCTCTGCATATAGCTCACACCCTCTAGTCCTGGCGACATCCTCGTAAATCTTCTCTGCACCCTTTTTCAGCTTTCTGTTTGATTTGTTTTCAAGTGGTCCATTTATAAAATGAGATGGAATGAAACTTTCAATAGACAATAGACAATAGGTGCAGAAGCCAGCATCGCCATTCAATGTGATCATGGCTGATCATTCTCAATCAGTACCCCGTTCCTGTCTTCTCCCCATACCCCCTGACTCCGCTATCCTTAAGAGCTCTATCCAGCTCTCTTGAATGCATTCAGAGAATTGGCCTCCACTGCCTTCTGAGGCAGAGAATTCCACAGATTCACAACTCTCTGACTGAAAAAGTTTTTCCTCATCTCAGTTCTAAATGGCCTACCTCTTATTCTTAAACTGTGGCCCCTTGTTCTGGACCTCCCCCAACATTCGCTGTAAGGCAGCAACTCTACCGTCGCGTCACCGCGCCGCCGTCTGTTGGCGAGGAGGTCGAGGATCCAGTGGCAGAGGTGGGTGGGGACTCCACCTTACATGAGTTTGCAGATGAGCTTGGTTTGGAGGATGGTATTGAAGGCAGACCGACAGAGCGACCACTTTCATGGAGTCGTGCAACAACCGAGGGTAGACACAAAATGCTAGAGAAACTCAGTGGGGCAGGCCGCATCTCTGGAGAGAAGGATGTACCTTTAGGAAGGAGATGGAGAGGAACTTCACTGTACCTTCGGTGCACGTGACAATAAACTGCACTCAGACTCAAACTTAAGAGGCTTAAGATAGGCACATGGATATTCCAGGAATGGAGGGATATGGATCAAGAGCGGACAGATAAGATTAGTTTATCTTGGTATCATGTTCCACACAAAACATTGTGGGCACAAGGGTCTCTATAGTCAAGAGAGAGCTAGGTAGAGCTCTTAAGGATAGCGGAGTTAGAGGGTATGGGGAGAAGGCAGGGACGGGGTACTGATTGAGAATGATCAGCCATGATCACGTTGAATGGCAGTGCTGGCTCGAAGGGCCGAATGGCCTCCTCCTGCACCTATTGTCTATTGTCTATTGAATCTGTGGAATTCAATGCCGCAGACAGTCATTGGGTAGTTTTGCAAAGTCATTGGGTATTTTTAAGGTGGAGATGGGCAGATTCCTGATTGGTGCGGGTGTCAGGGGTTACGGGGAGAAGGCAGGAAAATGGGGCTGAGAGGGAGAGACAGATCAGCCATGATTGAATGGCGGAGTAGACCCGATGGGCCGAATGGCCTAATTCACCTCCTATGACTTATGAACTCACGAATGGGTGACGTTTCGGGCCGAGACCCTTCTTCAGACTGGAGATTGTCTTCGACAATCGTCTGATCAGAGGAATGGATCAGAGGGCTTCCAGCATTGCACTCTACTGGGTGAGGAATGCCATGCTGTACCGATCTTGCCAGTCATGTCAGTTTACAAGTTTAGTTTACCGTCACCTGTACCGAGGTGCAGTGAAAAGCTTTTGCTGCATGCTAACCAGTCGGCAGAAAGACAATACAGCCTCGAAAATAAAAGGACGTGCCTTCAGAAAGGAGATGGGGTTGAATGGTGGTGAATCTGTGGAACTCATTGCCGCAGATGGCTGTGGGGGCCAAGTCATTGGGTATGTTGTAAGGTGCAAATTGGCAGATCCTTGATTACGAAGGATGTCAAGGTTTATGGGGAGAAGGCAGGAGAATGGGGTTGAGAGGGAAAGATAGATCAGCCATGATTGAAATGGTGGAGTGGACTGGATTAATTCTGCTCCAATGACTAGTGAACGTGCGTACAATCTCCTCACCGAGGTCAGAATACAACCCGGGTCTCTGGTGCTGTGAGTCAGCAGCTCTACAGTTGCACCAAAGTGCCAGCTTTACAGAGAAGTCACGGACCATAATTAATCTTGCTGTTCTATTTTTATTTGCCTCCTCTTGGCAGGGATGTTTGCTTGGATTTAGTGTGGAATGCGGAAGTCTAACGACTGCCATTTGCTTTGCAAAGTTAAGAGGGTTATTTCCTGTTCAATGACCTACAAAGGAAACAAAAGGCTTTTGTTTCGTTCCCTAAGAACCTTTGTGTATAATTATAAAACGTAACAATATTAATTTCCACCACGATTTGCAAAACCAATGCTCAGACTGAAGGATAAAGGATAAAATGGGCGGCACGGTGGCGCAGCGGTAGAGTTGCTGCCTAACAGCGCTTGCAGTGCCAGAGACTTAGGTTCGATCCCGACTACGGGTGCTGTCTGTACGGAGTTTGTACGTTTAGATTTTTAGATTTAGAGATACAGCGCGGAAACAGGCCCTTCGGCCCACCTAGTCCGCGACGCCCAGCGATCCCCGCACATTAACACTATCCTACACAAACTAGGGACAATTTTTACATTTTACCCAGTCAATTAACCTACATACCTGTACGTCTTTGGAGTGTGGGAGGAAACCGAAGATCTCGGAGAAAACCCACGCAGGTCACGGGGAGAACGTACAAACTCCGTACAGACGGCGCCCGTAGTCGGGATCGAACCTGAGTCTCCGGCGCTGCATTCGCTGTAAGGCAGCAACTCTACCGCTGCGCCACCGTGCCGCCCTTCTCCCCGTGACCGCGTGGGTTTTCTCTGAGATCTTCGGTTTCCTCCCACACTCCAAAGGCGTACAGGTTTGTAGGTTGATTGGTTTGGTTAAAGTGTAAATTGTCCCCAGTGTGTGTAGGATAGTGTTAATGTGCGGGGATCGTTGGTCGGCGCGGACCCGGTGGGCTGAAGGGCCTGTTTCCGCGCTGTATCTCCATAATAAATCATTTGAGGTTAAGTGTAGGAAGGAACTGTAGATGCTGGTTTACATCGAAAATAGACACAAAATGCTGGAGTAACTCGACAGGCAAGCAGCATCTCTGGATAGAAGAAATGGGTGACGTTTTGGGTTGAGACCCTCCTTCATTCTGGAGTCAATTAACCTGCAAACCTGTACACCTTTGGAGTGCCGGAGGGAACCGATGATATCGGAGAAAACCCAGGCAGGTCTCAACATTTAAGATTAACTCCTGGACCACCCTTTATGCGAAAATGTTACCCCCTCAGATTCTTATTAAATCTGTTCCCCCCCTCACCTGTAAACCCACGTCCTCTAGTTCTCGATTTCACCTGCTCCGGGCAAGAGTCTCGGTATGTCTACCTGATCTATTCCTCTCATGATTTTGTCCTCCTATATATGATCACCCCTCATTCTCCTGCGCTCCAAAGGATAGAGAGGCCTTTAAATGCGAGTGTGTGGAAACAGTTTGTGGTGGTTGACTGGATCACAGTCAGTACATGACTTGCAATTCTTGCCCAGGAGTTGATCTTAAATGTTATCATCTCTTTTGCATTTGTTTCCACCATGAAAATAATATTTTTAGTACATGTCCGCCCTCTTCATTTAGCCTTTGTTTGCATTTCTGCAAGATATGTTGCGTGATAACAATACAATCTAAACTTTTAGTTACGCAGGTCTGGAGTTCAAGGGAATTGAAATAGACTTCCTCATTTATAAACAACTTCTACCAGGAATAGATCGGGTAGATGCACAGAGTCTCTTGCCCAGAGTGGGGGAATCGAGAACAAGAGGACATAGGTTTAAGGTGCGAGGGGGAGGATAGATTTATTAGGAATCTGAAGGATAACTTTTTTTTTTACACAAAGGGTGGTACACATGATATTGTACACCTTTATAAGATCATCCCTTATCCTCCTGTGCTTCAAGGAATACAACTGTAACACAAAAAACTGTGCTTATTGACCTTTTCAACGCAATATTGGCTTTGGAGGCCGAGTCGTTGGGTATTTCTAAAGCAGTCATTGATGGATTCTTGATTAGTAAGGGTGTCAAAGGTTACGGGGAGAAGGCAGGAGAATGGGGTTGAGAGGGAAAGATAGATCAGCCATGATTGAATAGTGGAGTTGACTCGATGGGCCGAATGGTCTAATTCTGCTCCTATCACTTATGACCTTTACAGTTGCTGTCTACGATGCATCCCATTTTTCCTCAATGGGGATTGTCAACAGCGCCAATAAAATAGCCATACAGCATCGAAACAGGCCCCTCGGCCCAACATGCTCATGTTGACCAAGATGCCCCATCTACGCTAGTTCCACCTGCCTGCATTTGGCCCGTAGCCTTCTAAAACTTTCCTATCCATGTCCCTGAGAAGGCAGGAGAATGGAGTTGAGAGAGAAAGATAGATCAGCCATGATTGAACTAGACTCGATGGGCTGAATGGCCTAATTCTGCTCCTATGACTTATTTACTTCTGAACACATTATTTCCATCTAGTTAACAATGTAGAAACAAGGAACTGATGATACCAAAAAAACCCCAATGCAAAGTGCTGGAGTAACTCAGCGGGTCAGGCAGCATCTCTGGAGAACATGGATAGGTGTTCCCAGCTGTTATCAGACAACTGAACCATCCTACCACAACCAGAGAGCAGGCCTGAGCTACTATCTACCTCATTGGAGACCCTCGGACTATCTTTAATCAGACTTTACCTTGCAGTATACATTTAATTTAGTTTATTGTCACGTGTAGCAAGGTACAGTGAAAGGCTTTTGTTGCGTGCTAGCCAGTCAGCTGAAAGACAATACATGTACACGAACTGTACACTGCAAGGTCCAGGAAGCGAGCGGGCAAGATCATCTCTGACCCCTCTCACCCTGGCCACAAACTCTTCGAAGCACTTCCCTCTGGAAGGCGACGCCGGACTGTCAAAGCAGCCACACCCAGACATAAAAACAGCTTTTCTCCACGACTGATAGTTCTACTCAATAACCAAAGTCTGTAGTCTCTTTTTTGCTCTGGTTTATTTTCACCCACATGTTTAGACCGTAATGTTGTATCCTTATTGTTTTGATGTGGTTATGCTTTATTCCTAATTGTTAACTGTATGTTTTGTGTCGTCATTTGTGAGCGGAGCACCAAGGCACATTCCTTGTATATGCACATACTTGGCCAATAAACTTACTTATTCATTCATTCATGATCACAATCGAGCCATTTACAGTGTGCAGAAACATGATAAAGGGAATAACGCCCTCTATCCTGTATCTGTGGACACTGTGGACGGCTCGATTATCATCATCATATCATATATATACAGCCGGAAACATGCCTTTTCGGCCCTCCAAGTCCGTGCCGCCCAGCGATCCCCGTACATTAACACTATCCTACACCCACTAGGGATAATTTTTACATTTACCCAGCCAATTAACCTACATACCTGTATTGTCTTTCCGCTGACTGGTTGGTACGCAGCAAAAGCTTTACTCGGTACACGTGACAATAAACTAAACTGAACATATAGTGCAAGATAAAGTCTGATTAAAGACAGTCTAAGAGTCTCCAATGAGGTAGATGGCAGCTCAGGACCACTCTCTAGTTGGTGATAGTTCAGTTGCCTAATAACAGTTGGGAAGAAACTGTCCCTGAATCTGGAGGTGTGCGTTTTCAAACTTCTGTACCTCTTGTCCGATGGGAGAGGGGAGAAGAGGGAGTGGCCGGGGTGAGACTGGGTCCATGATTATGCTGCTGGCCTTGCCGAGGCAGCATGAGGTTTAGATGGAGTCAATGGTTTCGAAAAGTACTAAATTGGGGGTAAAGCAGATAATCACATTTCTTAGGCAAGAAGCCGGGGAGAGTAAATTGGAAGCAGTTGTTATTGAGCAAGTCCTCACTGTTCATGTGGAAATTGTTTAACAATCAGCTGATTAAAGTTCAGGATTGGCATGTTCCTCCAGTGTGGAGGAATGATAAGGAGAGCAAAGTAAGAACCTAGGGCGGCACGGTGGCGCAGCGGTAGAGTTGCTGCCTTACAACGAATGCAGCGCCGGAGACTCAGGTTCGATCCCGACTACGGGCGCCGTCTGTACGGAGTTTGTACGTTCTCCCCGTGACCTGCGTGGGTTTTCTCCGAGATCTTCGGTTTCCTCCCACACTCCAAAGACGTACAGGTATGTAGGTTAATTGGCTGGGCAAATGTAAAAATTCCCCCTAGGGTGTGTAGGATAGTGTTAATGTGCGGGGATCGTTGGGCGGCGCGGACCCGGTGGGCAGAAGGGCCTGTTTCTGCGCTGTATCTCTAAATCTAAAAAAAGAATCTAGATGATCACAGCGGTTCCAAACTTCCAACGGTCAAAAAGAAAAGTTCGGTCCATCATGGGTATGACTTCCCCACCATCAAAGGAATCCACAGGAGTCATAAGTGATAGGAGTAGAATTAGGCCTTTCGGCCCATCAAGTCTATTCCACCATTCAATATTGGCTTATCTATATCTCACTCCTAACCCCATTCTCCTGCCTTCTCCCCATAACCTCTGACACCTGTACTAATCAAAAATCTATCTATCCCTGCCTTAAAAATATCCACTGACTTGGCCTCCACAGCCTTCTGTGGCAAAGAATTCCACAGATTTGCCACCCTCTGACTAAAGAAATGTCTCCTCATCTCCTTCCTAAAAGAACGTCCTTTAATTCTGAGGCTTTGGCCTCTGGCCCTAGACTCTCCCCAAAAAGGCAGCCAGCATCATCAGGGAGCCACACCACCCTGGCCACTCACTCATCTCACTCCCACCATCAGGAAGACGGAAACTGTAATGTCTAGGTTCAGCAACAGGTTCTTCCCTCCTGCCATCAGTCTATTGAACACTACAAACAACCAACTAAACTTCAAACTAAGAACTGTCTTTGTTGGACAGGCTAGATGCAGGAAGATTGTTCCCGATGTTGGGGAAGTCCAGAACAAGGGGTCACAGTTTAAGGATAAGGGGGAAGTCTTTTAGGACCGAGATGAGAAAGTTTTTTTTCACACAGGGAGTGGTGAATCTGTGGAATTCTCTGCCACAGAAGGTAGTTGAGGCCAGTTCATTGGCTATATTTAAGAGGGAGTTAGATGTGGCCCTTGTGGCTAAAGGGATCAGGGAGGTATGGAGAGAAGGCAGGTACGGGATACTGAGTTGGATGATCAGCCATGATCATATTGAATGGCGGTGCAGGCTCGAAGGGCCGAATGGCCTACTCCTGCACCTATTTTCTATGTTTCTATGTTACACCAGGGACCGTGGGCTTTTGTTTAGTGTAGTTAGTGAGGTACAGTGAGAAGCTTTTGTTGTGTGCTAACCAGTCAGCGGAAAGACAATACATGATTACAATTGAGCCATTCACAGTGCACAGATACATGATAAAGGGAATTACGTTTGGTGCCAGTAAAGTCCAATTAGAGATAATCCACTGTGGTAGATAGCAGCTCAGTACTATTCTCTGGTTGATAATAGTGCATGATAACAGCTGGGAAGAAACTGTCCCTGAATCTGGAGATTCTGTACCTCTTGCCTGACGGGAGAGGGGAGAAGAGGGAGTGGCCGGGGTGAGACTGGTCGTGATTATGCTGCTGGCCTTGCCGAGGCAGCGTGAAGTGTAGATGGAGTCAATGGAAGGGAGGTTGGTTTGTTTGACGGACTGGGCTGCGTCCATTGTTCTCTGCAATTTCTTGCATGAATGCGTCATCAACTAATACTGAGTTTTTTGTTATTAACCAATTTTGTTTGTCTATTGTATTACCTATTGAGTATTGTGTTTACAAAGCTGTTATGCTCCCGCGAGTAAGGATTTTCATTGTTCCGTTTCAGTAAATATGACTAAATTTAGGCACTCGTGACTCTCTCTTGGTGAAGCATACAGTATGTAAGGATAAGAAGGATTAAATCGGATAGAGGCTGTGAGGAATGAGAAACAAACTCAAAGTAAACATGCAGGTGAAGCAGGCAGTGAATAAAGCTAATGGCATGTTGGCCTTCATAACGGGAGGATTTGAGTAGAGGAGTAAAGAGGTCCTTCTGCAGTTGTACAGGGCCCTGGTGAGACCACATCTGGAGTATTGTGTGCAGTTCTGGTCTCCTAATTTGAGGAAGGTTCACCATGTTAATCCCCGTGATGGCGGGACTGTCATATGAGGAAAGATTGGAAAGAATGGGCTTGTATTCACTGGAATTTAGAAGGACGAGAGGGAATCTTATAGAAACGTATAAAATTATAAAAGGACTGGACAAATTAGATGCAGGAAAAATGTTCCCAATGTTGGGGGAGTCCAGAACCAGGGGCCACAGTCTAAGAATAAAGGGGAGGCCGTTAAAAAATGAGGTGAGAAAAAACTTTTTCACCCAGAGAGTTGTGAATTTGTGGAATACTCTGCCACAGAAGGCAGTGGAGGCCAATTCACTGGATGAATTTAAAAGAGCGTTAGATAGAGCTATCGGGGCTAGCGGAATCAAGGGATATGGGGAGACGGCAGGCACGGGTTACTGATTGTGGATGATCAGCCATGATCACAATGAATGGCGGTGCTGGCTCGAAGGGCCAAATGGCCTCCTCCTGCACCTATTTTCTATGATTCTAATTCAAGCAGGCAATTAGATGGGCCAAAAGAGGTTGTGAAATGTCATTGACAAGTCAGAATTAAGAAAGTGCCAAGAGTTTTTAGTTTAGTTTAGAAATACAGCATTGAAACAAGCCACCGAGTCCACACCGACCAACAATCCCCGCACATTTACACGACTTTTTTGTTTGTTTCCATCTCTGTTCTAGCAAAGTGTCCTTGTGTTGAGATGTTGTCTATGTTGCCCGTTTCACTGAAGTGGCTTGACATGTTCAGCACTTCCAGCATTTTTTGCTCATTGTTTGGCATTAGTAACATCTTTCTGCTTATCTCCTATTTATCTCTGAAATCAAGATTTTGAATTAAGTGCTGTGCTGTTTCTATCAGATTTGGCACAGCAGTGAATCGAAGCCAATGCTTCAAGCCTCGCGCACACCAGGAACCAAACACTTTATGAAAGCTGATGTTTCAAAGAAGCTTTGAGGGAGTTTTTGGATTAGATATTGTTCTTGCCAGGTTTAGTCACCTAGGCAGTTGCTTGCACTAGCAATGGAATGCTGAGTCATCATGTTTGTTCCTGGCCAAACAAATACATTCAAGATGAAATGTACAACAGACGCAAATCATCTTTTGAGCTTTTTTGTCCCCTTATCGGTTTGCATAAGCTTACAACATGGATCCCTTTGACATTGGGTCAACAACTTCAGTTTGTTGTAAGCCAGCCATTCCATTGAGAACAGGCATTGTTCACCCTGGCTTTGTTTTGCAATTTAAAAAGCTTTCAAAGTCAGTTGTGACCTTTTGGAAGAGACGGATTTTCTAGCAGTAATCTTAAAAGGGTCCCGAAATCTTGATGTATTTAGAGTCGTACGGCATGGAAATGGGCCATTTGGTCCAGCTTGTCCACGCCGACCAAAAATGTCCTCTTCTGGGCACCATGTTACAGGAAAGATGTTGGCAAATTGGCAAGGGTGCACAGGAGATTTACGTTCAAGATTCAATTTAATTGTCCAATTAAGGTACAGTGAAATTTAGGTGCAGGAGGAGGCCGTTCGGCCCTTTGAGCCAGCACCGCCATTCAATGTGATCATGGCTGATCATTCTCAATCAGTACCCCGTTCCTGCCTTCTCCCCATACCCCCTGACTCCGCTATCCTTAAGAGCTCTATCTAGCTCTCTCTTGAATGCATTCAGAGAATTGGCCTCCACTGCCTTCTGAGGCAGGGAATTCCACAGATTCACAACTCTCTGACTGAAAAAGTTTTTCCTCATCTCAGTTCTAAATGGCCTACCCCTTATATTTTCTATGTTTCAATGTTTCTACCTCAGCCCTCGGCATCCTGCGCTCCAAGAGGTAAAGTCCTAGCATGCACAATGTCTCCCTCTATCTCGGTCCTCAAGTCCTGGCAATATCCTCAGATTTTCTCTGCACAGTTGAAAACCATTGATCCCAGAGCAACAAGACACAAGGAAGAACAGGGGAGGATTGGTTTGTAATATATTCAGGACTGTTGTATGTTGAAAGACTGGAGCGACTAGGCTTGTATACACTGGAATTTAGAAGGATGAGAGGAGATCTTATCAAAACATATAAGATTATTAAGGGGTTGGACACGTTAGAGGCAGGAAACATGTTCCCAATGTTGGGGGAGTCCAGAACCAGGGGCCACAGTTTAAGAATAAGGGGTAGGCCATTTAGAACGGAGATGAGGAAAAGCTTTTTCAGTCAGAGAGTTGTAAATCTGTGTAATTCTCTGCCTCAGAAGGCAGTGGAGTCCAATTCTCTGAATACATTCAAGAGAGAGCTAGATAGAGCTCTTAAGGATAGCAGAGTCAGGGGGTATGGGGAGAAGGCAGGAACGGGGTACTGATTGAGAATGATCAGCCATGATCACATTGAAGGGTGGCTCGAAGGGCCGAATGGCCTACTCCTGCACCTATTGTCTATTGTCTATATTCCTTTATTCGTCCCACACCGGGGAAATTTACAACACCGGGGAAATTTACAAATTTACTGTGTATTAGTTGCCTAAAATTGGAGAATTCAACGTTCAGACCTTTGAGTTGTAAACTACCCAAATAGAATATGAAGTGCTCTTCCTCCATTTTACGTGTGGCTTTCTCCTTGACTCCCAACAATGGAGAAAGCCCAGGACAGAAAGCTTAGTATGGGAAGATAGACTCAAAATGAAGGAGTAACTAAAGCGGTTCAGGCAGCATCTCTGGAGAAGAGGAGTAGGTGACGTTTCGGGTCGAGACCCTTCCTCAGACTGGTCTCCCGGCAGCAGCTGTAGTCAGGATCGAACCAGGGACTCTGAGGAAGCAGCTCTACCGCTGTGGCACCGTGCCGCCACTGGTGATCCAACGTGCGGCCAAAAGAATGCGTGAGGTACAAAATGTAGAGCAGGAAGGACAAGGCCAACACGTCAGGTTGCCTCAGTCTTCCACTCCCAGACAGCAAAAAAGGTGGGGGTTGGAGGGCGTGGGGGAGGGGGGGGGGGAAGAGAGGGGAGGCACAAGGGGTGGGAGGGTGGGGGGGGGAAGAGAGGGGAGGCACAAAGGGTGGGGGTTGGGGGTTGCAATCAAAAGGTTGCAATCAAAAGGGTTGAGTTAGAAACTTAAAAACATAGGAAATAGGTGCAGGAGGAGGTCATTTGGCCCTTTGAGCCAGCACCACCATTCATTGTGATCATGGCTGATCATCCACAATCAGTAACCCGTGCCTGCCTTCTCCCCATATCCCTTGATTCCACTAGCCCCCAGAGCTCTATCTAACTCTCTTTTAAATCCGTCCAGTGAATTGGCCTCCACTGCCCTCTGTGCAGAGAATTCCACAAATTCGCAACTCTCTGGGTGATAAAGTTTTTTCTCACCTCAGTTTTAAACGGCCTCCCCTTTATTCTTAGGCCGTGGCCCCTGGTTCTGGACTCCCCCAACATTGGGAACATTTTTCCTGCATCTAGCTTACCCAGTCCTTTTATAATTTGATACGTTTCTATAAGATCCCCTCTCATCCTTCCAAACTCTAGTGAATACAAGCCCAGACTTTCCAATCTTTCCTCATATGACTGTCCCTCCATCCCGGGGATTAACCTTGTGAAAATGGAGTAGTCCCGCCATCCCGGGGATTAACCTCGTGGAGTAGGCCATTCGGCCCTTCAAGCCAGCACCGCCATTCAACATGATCATGGCTGATCATCCAAAATCAGTACCCCGTTCCTGCTTTCTCCCCATATCCCTTGATTCCTTTAGCCTGTTCTCCTATTCTCCCTTCCTGACCCCTGTTAGTTAATAACACAAAGTGCTGGAGTAACTCAGCGGCTCAGGCAGTGTCCCTGCAGAACCTGGCCAGATGACCCTACGAAGGGTCTGAAGAAGGATCCCAGCCTGAAACGTCAGCTGTCTAGGTTCTCCAGCGATGCTGGGGTGGCACAGTGGCGCAGCGGTAGAGTTGCTGCCTTACAGCGGCAGGGACCCTGGTTCGATCCCGACCACGGGTGCTGTCTGCTTTAGTATAAATGTACGTTGTCCCTAGTGAGTTTAGGTCAGTGCAAGTGTGCGGGGATCGCAGGTTGGTGTGGGCTGAGGGGCCTGTTTTCGTGCTGTATCTCTAAACTAAACAAAACTAAAGATGCTGCCTGACCCGATGAGTTACTCCAGCATTTTGCTATATTATGGCGAGTCCGAAACTTGTTGGTTGTAAGAGGAGTTTATTGCAGCCTCAATATTCGGATACAGAGTTAAACAACAAGGTAAAGGACAACCAATACAAACTTACTGTCTTCCTTGAAGACTTCGCCGAACTGACTCAATCGGGCGCCAAACGCGCACATGACATCGCTGGCCAATCAGCGATGTCGCTCTCTGGACCAATCCCTATGGTCGCGTTCCCACGTGACCTCGCTGGCCAATCCGAGGGTTCGACGACCTGGACCATTCTCTATGGTCGCTACATGACCCCCCCCAGAACCCGAGGTGCGGAACCTAGCAGGGAGCCGGATTTCGCGACCATAACGAGTACGGAGAGGGACAGCCTGAACCACAGGAGCCGGAGGTTCCGGACTTGGCGGAACAGCCGGAACGAGAGGTTCTGGAGGAACTACCGGAACGGGGGGTCCTGGAGGGACTGCCGGAACGGGGGGTCCTTGAGGAACTGTCGGAACGGGGGGTCCCGTACTGAGCGGAACTAACGGAGGTCGGCCTCTCCTAGGGGTTTGACCGACCAGGACTGGTTGATCCGGGTCCAAATGGGCAGGTTTGAGCCGGGACACTGAGACGAGCTCACTCTTGCCGCACATGTCTAAGGTGAAGGTAGCCGTTCCCTTACGCAAAACCCGGAACGGCCCTTGATAGACCCTCTGCAACGGGGCGCGATGGGCATCTTTACGCAGAAAAACAAACTCACAGTCCTTCAGGGAAGACGGTTCATGTACCATGGGACACCCATGACGTGAAGTCGGAACTGGAGCCAGGGAGCCCACCCGTTCCCGGAGAGATGCTAACACTGATGGGATTGTAGGCAGCAGGTCTGAAGAGTCCGGAAACAGATCTCCGGGTACTCGAAGTGTCGAGCCATATACTAGCTCTGCGGACGACGCACCGAGATCTGGCTTAGGAGCAGTCCGGATGCCCAAAAGAACCCAAGGGAGTTGGTCTACCCAGTCCGGGCCTTCAAGCCTTGCACTGAGGGACGCCTTAAGTTGGCGGTGGAACCTTTCTACGAGTCCATTTGCTTGGGGGTGATATGCAGTCGTGGGTTGTAACTTGGACCCGTACAGTTCTGCCAGCGCGGCCCAGAGGGACGAAGTGAACTGTGGCCCTCTGTCAGTGGTTATAACTGCCGGGACCCCGAAACGAGCTACCCAATGAAGGGCCAAAGTCCTAGCACAAGACGCTGACGAAATATCAAACAATGGGAAAGCCTCTGGCCACCGGGTGAACCGATCCACCACCGTGAGGAGGTGGGTGTAGCCCCGGGAGGAAGGCAAAGGCCCGACCAAATCTACGTGGATGTGGAAAAAACGAACAGCCGGGACCTCGAAATCCTGTACGGGGGGCTGGACGTGGCGCTGGACTTTAGCGGTCTGACAGGGCACGCAGGAACGTGCCCACCCCGCTACCTGTTTCCGCAGGCCATGCCAAACAAACCTCGCTGCTACCAAGGCAGAGGTGGAGCGGATGGACGGGTGCGCCAGCCCATGAATGGCATCGAAAACCCGGCGCTGAAGGGAGGGCGGTACTACCGGCCTGGGACGGGGAAGAGAAACATCGCACCAGACTTTCGTGCCCTCCGACCCACAAGCTACCTGGGCCAACTTCAATCCCGAAGTGGTGGACTGGTAAGCCGAAACGGTATCCGCCAGGAGCTGTGCCTCCGCAAGCTCCTTGGGATCCACTTCGCAGTCCACCGCCGAAATAGGGGGAAAAGCAGGTCTAGACAGGGCGTCAGCAACGGCATTAAGCTTACCCGCGACATGACGGACATCGGTGGTAAATTCGGAGATAGCGGTCAGGTGCCGCTGCTGGCGGGCCGACCATGGGTCAGACAATTTCAAAAAAGCAAATGTTAATGGCTTGTGGTCCGTAAATGCCACAAATGGGCGGCCCTCGAGGAAGTACCTGAAATGACGAACAGCTAAATAGAGAGCCAGAAGCTCTCGGTCAAATGCGCTATACTTCAGCTCGGCCGAATTTAGTTGCCGGCTGAAAAACGCTAAAGGCTGCCAACGGCCACCGACCTGCTGCTCCAGAACCCCGCCCACCGCCACGTCAGAGGCGTCAACCGTCAGGGCCGTGGGGGCGGAGGGGCTCGGATGGACCAACATGGTGGCGTCTGCCAAAGCTGCCTTAGCTGCTGTAAAAGCCGACTCAGCGGTCGGGGACCACAACAACTCTACCGGATTCCCTGCAAGGCATTGGAAGAGTGGGCGCATGACTCGCGCAGCTGCCGGAACGAACCTATGGTAGAAATTAACCATGCCTACGAACTCCTGTAGCCCTTTTACTGTGGTGGGCCTAGGAAATGCCCGGATAGCCTCCACCTTTTCGGGCAAAGGGGAGGCGCCGGCAGGGGTAATTCTGTGCCCTAGAAAATCAAGAGCAGGAAGGCCGAATTGACATTTGGAGGGTTGGATTATGAGCCCGTGGTCTTGGAGCCGCTGGAACACGGTCTGCAAATGGGCCTGGTGTTCCTGCACGGAGGGGCTGGCTACCAGGATGTCGTCTAAATAAATAAACAAAAACGGTAAACCCCGTCCCACGCGGTCCATCAGTCGCTGGAAAGCCTGTGCCGCGTTCTTTAAACCGAAAGGCATACACAACCATTCAAACAACCCGAACGGAGTAATTGTTGCAGTTTTCTGTATGTCCTCCGGCCGCACCGGAATCTGATGGTATCCTCGCACCAAATCGATTTTGGAAAACACCACCGCTCCTTCCAGCCCAGATGAAAAATCCTGTAGGTGCGGTATGGGGTAGCGATCAGCCGTGGTGACAGCATTGAGACGCCGATAATCGCCACATGGTCTCCACCCCCCAGATGCTTTGGAGACCATGTGTAACGGCGAGGCCCATGGGCTGTCAGACTGACGGACAATTCCCATTTCCTCCATTTTCCTGAACTCCGCCCTTGCCACCACCAGTTTGTCTGGCGGTAGTCTCCTGGCCCGAGCGAAAACGGGAGGGCCTTCGGTGCGGATGTGATGGACCACACCGTGCTTAGCCGAAGGCGTGTCAAAACGTTGGACGAGCAGCTCCGGAAACTCTGCCAGAATCGCAGCATACGAGTCGGGGGCCGTGACGACGGCCTGGGCAGTTGGGCTGGGCGATTGTCGGAGCGACGTGCTCATCTTCGGCGGAGGGTCGGAGGTCGTTACCGCGGACATCAGGAACCAGTGAAAAAGCCCAGAGAAAATCTGCGCCCAGGATCGCTTGTTTGACGTCGGCTATGATGAATGGCCATTCGTACGTGCGGAGGCCTAACACAAGGGACATCTTCCGTGTACCGAAAGTGCGAATTGGGCTGCCATTAACCGCGATGAGGGTGGGACCTGTCTTACCCGATCTGGTTTCGAGGTCGGTCGGCGGCACTATGCTGACGATGGCTCCCGTGTCTGGTGATAGAGCGCTGACGAGGTAGAAGTACTTCGTGGATTCGTCCGACACCTTCTTTATATGAAATTGAGCCTCGGCATGGATAAACCAAGCTTGCGGTGCGTGCGTCCAAAACAACGGTAGATGAACGCCTACCGCGCTTGACTCCGGTGTGCCCTGCTCGGTCATCGTCAACGAGGCGTCGGGTTCCTGCTCAGTCGGTGATCGTCCAGATCACGTCGGGGTCACCAATATGGCGAGTCCGAAACTTGTTGGTTGTAAGAGGAGTTTATTGCAGCCGCAATATTCGGATACAGAGTTAAACAACAAGGTAAAGGACAACCAATACAAACTTACTGTCTTCCTTGAAGACTTCGCCGAACTGACTCAATCGGGCGCCAAACGCGCACATGACATCGCTGGCCAATCAGCGATGTCGCTCTCTGGACCAATCCCTATGGTCACGTTCCCACGTGACCTCGCTGGCCAATCCGAGGGTTCGACGACCTGGACCATTCTCTATGGTCGCTACAATATCATTATTTGTAGAAACATAAAAAATAGGTGCCGGAGTTGGCCATTCGGCCCTTCGAGCCAGGACCGCTACTCTGTCACCCTCCCTACAACTTAAAAAACTCTTTTGCTCTTTGTTTGGCATTAGTAACATCTTTCTGCTTATCTCCTGCTTATCTCTGAAATCAAGAATTTGAATTAAGTGCTGTGCTGTTTCTATCAGATTTGGCACAGCAGTGAATCGAAGCCAATGCTTCAAGCCTCGCGCACACCAGGAACCAAACACTTTATGAAAGCTGATGTTTCAAAGAAGCATTGAGGGAGTATTTCGATTAGATATTGTTCTTGCCAGGTTTAGTCACCTAGGCAGTTGCTTGCACTAGCAATGGAATGCTGAGTCATCATGTTTGTTCCTGGCCAAACAAATACATTCAAGATAAAATGTACAACAGGCGCAAATCACCTTTTGAGCTTTTTTGTCCCCTTATCGGTTTACATACGCTTGAGGAAGGATATTCTTGCTATTGAGGGCGTGCAGCGTAGGTTTACTAGGTTAATTCCCGGAATGGCGGGACTGTCGTATGTTGAAAGACTGGAGCGACTAGGCTTGTATACACTGGAATTTAGAAGGATGAGGGGGGATCTTATCGAAACGTATAAGATTATTAAGGGGTTGGACACGTTAGAGGCAGGAAGCATGTTCCCAATGTTGGGGGAGTCCAGAACCAGGGGCCACAGTTTAAGAATAAGGAGTAGGCCATTTAGAACTGAGATGAGGAAAGACTTTTTCAGTCAGAGAGTTGTGAATCTGTAACAGCAGCCTGTAACGTCACCTGTCTGGCCACAGTTTAAGAATAAGGGGTAAGCCATTCAGAACGGAGACGAGGAAGAACTTTTTCAGTCAGAGAGTGGTGAAGGTGTGGAATTCTCTGCCTCAGAAGGCAGTGGAGGTCAGTTCGTTGGATGCTTTCAAGAGAGAGCTGGATAGAGCTCTTAAGGATAGTGGAGTGAGGGGGTATGGGGAGAAGGCAGGAACGGGGTACTGATTGAGAGTGATCAGCCATGATCGCATTGAATGGTGGTGCTGGCTCGAAGGGCTGAATGGCCTACTCCTGCACCTATTGTCTATTGCCAATTGT
Source organism: Rhinoraja longicauda (assembly GCF_053455715.1). Taxonomy (NCBI): domain Eukaryota; kingdom Metazoa; phylum Chordata; class Chondrichthyes; order Rajiformes; family Arhynchobatidae; genus Rhinoraja; species Rhinoraja longicauda. The sequence continues at coordinate 7,936,494 of NC_135954.1, forward strand.
ATATTATCTGTGGAATTCTCTGCCTCAGAAGGCAGTGGGGGCCAATTCTCTAAATGTATTCAAGAGAGAGCTAGATAGAGCTCTTAAGGATAGCGGAGTCAGGGGGTATGGGGAGAAGGCAGGAACGGGGTACTGATTGAGAATGATCAGCCATGATCACATTGAATGGTGGTGCTGGCTCGAAGGGCTGAATGGCCTACTCCTGCACCTACTGTCTATTGTCGATTGACCCTACGAAGGGTCTGAAGAAGGATCGCAGCCTGTAACGTCACCTGTCTGGGTTCTCCAGAGATGCAGGGCCGGCACGGTGGCGCAGCGGTGGAGTTGCTGCCTTTCAGAGGCAGGGACCCGGGTTCGATCCCGACCACGGGTGCTGTCTGCACGGAGTTTGCACATTCCTCCCGTGACCCGCGTGGGTTTTCTCCGGGATCTCCGGTTTCCTCCCACACTCCAAAGACGTACAGGTTAATTGGCTTGGGTATAAATGTAAGTTGTCCCTAGTGTGTGTAGGCGAGTGCAAGTGTGCGGGGATCGCAGGTTGGTGTGGGCTGAGGGGCCTGTTTTCGTGCTGTATCTCTAAACTAAACAAAACTAAAGATGCTGCCTGACCCGATGAGTTACTCCAGCATTTTGCTACATCATTATTTATAGAAACATAGAAAATAGGTGCAGGAGTTGGCCATTCGGCCCTTCGAGCCAACACCGTCATTCACTGTGATCATGGCTGATCATCCAAAATCAATACCCCATTCCTGCCTTCTCCCCATACCCTTTGATTCGTTAGCCCTAAGAGCTCCATCCAACTTTCTCTTGAATACATCCAGTGAATTGGCCACAGATTCACGACTCTCTGGGTGAAAAAGTTTTTCCTCATCTCAGTCTTAAATGGCCTATCCCTTATTCTTAAACTGTGACCCCTGGTTCTGGACTCCCCCAACATCGGGAATATTTTACTGTATCGAGCCCGGCATTTCTCAACCGGGGTTCCCGGAACCCTAGGGTTCCACGAGAGGTCGCTAGAGGTTCCGAGAGAAATAGTGATAAATAATCTAATCATATGTAAATGAATTTTTGAGTCATTTTTGTGTTTAATTTCATATTTGTAATTTTATTATACACGCACGGCATATAATTGGAAAATTCTTGGGTATTATAATAAAGTCTTCAACCTGTTATCTATTTTCACCCGCCCTCAGCCGCGTTCGACCTCAGAAAGGCACCCGCCCGAGTGCCGGGAGTGGCGGCCAATGGGGGGGGGGGGGGGGGGGGCTGCTGAGCCATCCAGCTGCTGCTGAGCCGTCCAGCTGAAACTTGAAATGCTCTTCCAACCCCTCCCTGCTGGGAGGACCGGCGCCCGTGGGTGCAGCGCGGCGGCAGAGGGTCAAACAAAATGGCCCTGGCCGCCGATTTGCCGCTGCAGGAGAGGTTTCCACCCAATGGGACCCCGGGGCCGAGGTGAGTGACTCCTTCTCCCCTTTCCTGTCTCCCCTCGCCCACCCACGGCCCCGGCCACCAACAGGTCCACGGATCGTGCGTTGGTGGAGGGTTGCCATGCCCACAGGAGAGGCTTGGACGCAACGGGGGTTGCCATGCCCACAGGAGAGGCTTGGACGCAACGGGGGTTGCCATGCCCACAGGAGAGGTTTGAACGGAGGGTTCAGTTTTATTTGTTTAAGTGTTATTTATCAAGTTAATGAAGATATATAATAATTTTTATGTAGAGGTTCCCTGAGACATGAAAATTATTTCAAGGGTTCCGCAAGGGTAAAAAGGTTGATCTAGCCTGTCCAATCCCTGAAGAATTTTATACGTTTCTATAAGATCCACCTCTCATCCTTCTAAATTCCAGTGAATACAAGCCCAGTCGACCCATTCTTTCATCATATGTCAGTCCCGCCGTCCCGGGAGTTAACCTGGTCGTGCTCTACATGCGCGTTCTCTGAAGGCTTCCATTCACCTATTGACCATATAAACATGTTTGCACCTTATTTTAGTTTAGTTTAGTTTAGAGATACAGCATGGAAACAGGCCCTTCAGCCCACCGGGTCCGCGCCGACCAGCGAACCCCGCACGTTAATACTATCCTGCATTCACCAGGGACAATTTTTATTTACCAAGCCAATTAACCTACAAACCTGTACGTCTCTGGAGTGTGGGAGGAAACCGAAGATCTCGGAGAAAACCCACGCAGCTCACGGGGAGAACGGACAAACTCCGTACAGACAGCACCCGTAATCGGGATCGAACCCAGTTCTCCGGCGCTGCATTCGCTGTAAGGCAGCAACTCTACCGCTGTGCCACCGTGTCCGCCCATCCTTATGTCCATGGTCGCCTTGGTTATGCTCTGTCACCCTCCCTGCAACTTAAAGAACTATTTTTTTTGTTTCCATCTCAGTTCTGGCAAAGTGTCCTTGTGTTGAGATGTTGTCTCTGTTGCCCGTTTCACTGACGTGGCTTGATCTGTTCAGCACTTCCAGTATTTTTTGCTCTTTGTTTGGCATTAGTAACATCATATCTCCTGCTTTTCTCTGAAGTCAAAATATTGAATTAAGATATTGTGCTGTTTCTAACAGATTTGGCACAGCACTGAATCGAAGCCAATGCTTCAAGCCTCTCGCACACCAGGAACTAAACACTTTATGAAAGCTGATGTTTCAAAGAAGCTTTGAGGGTGTTTTTGGATTAGATGTTGTTCTCGCCAGGTTGGCTGGCTGTTCAAACACTCGGCAATTGGCACAACTCGAATAATTTTAGTTTAGTTTCGTGATACAGCGTGGAAACAGGCCCTACGGCCTACCGAGTCCACACCGACCAGCGACCACTAGCACTATTCCGAGCACTAGGGACAATTTACAATTCACGATTTTTGTAACCGAAGCCAATTCACCGATCAACCTGTACGTCTTTGGAGTGTGGGAGGAAACCGGAGCACCCGGAGAAAACCCACGCAGGTCACAGGGAGAACGTACGAGCTCCGTACAGACGGGGCCCGTAGTCTGGATCGAATCCGGGTCTCTGGGGCTGTAAGGCAGCAACTCTACCGCTGCGCCACCATGCCAACCATCTGCGTGACTGCGATCTATACCCCTGAATAAATTAAACTGAAACTATCTGTTCTCTCTAAATTCCTCAGGATTTTATGAACCTCCACAAGGACTCTCCTCAGCCTCCATCCTACCAAGGAAAATAGTACCACCCCATCAAATTTTGCCCTATAACTCAAACCCACCAATATAGACAACATTCCTGATTTTTATGTGCACCCATTTTAGTTGTTCAAGTGGAATTCATTGCCATAGAAGGCTGTGGAGGCCAAGCCAATGGATATTTATAAGGCAGAGATAGATAGATTCCTGATTAGTATGGGGTCAGAGGTTACGGGGAGAAGGCAGGAGAATGGAGTTAGGAGGGAGAGATAGATCAGCAATGATTGAAGTTAGGCCGTTCGGCCCATCTATTCTACTACGTCATTCAATCATGGCTGCTCTATCTCTCCCTCCTAACCCCATTCTCCTGCCTTCTCCCCATAACCCCTGACACCCACACTAATCAAGAATTTGTCTATCTCCACCTTAAAAATATCCATTGACTTGGCCTCCACAGCCGTCTGTGGCAATGAATTCCACAGATCCACCACCGTCTGACGAAATAAATTCCTCCTCATCTCCTTCTTAAAGGAACGTCCTTTTATTTTGAGGCTGTGACAGACTCCCCCACTAGTGGAAGGCTTTATATTTTGATAGACACAAAAAGCTGGAGTAACGCAGCGGGACAGGCAGCATCTCTGGAGAGAAGGAACGGGGGACCCTTCTTCAGACTCAGACTCAGTCCCCCATTCCTTCCCTCTAGAGATGCTGCCTGTCCTGCTGAGTTACTCCAGCTTTTTGTGCCTACCTTCGGTTTAAATCCCCCAATGTTGGGGGAGTCCAGAACAAGGGGCCACAGTTTAAGAATAAGGGGTAGGCCATTTAGAACTGAGATGAGGAAAAAGTTTTTCAGTCAGAGAGTTGTGAATCTGTGGAATTCTCTGCCTCAGAAGGCAGTGGAGGCCAATTCTCTGAATGCATTCGAGAGAGAGCTGGATAGAGCTCTTAAGGATAGCGGAGTCAGGGGGTATGGGGAGAAGGCAGGAACGGGGTACTGATTGAGAATGATCAGCCATGATCACATTGAATGGCGGTGCTGGCTCGAAGGGCCGAATTGCCTCCTACTGCACCTATTGTCTATTGTCTAAACCAGCATCTGTATTTCATTCTTACATGCTTTATATATTTTGAGATCTTTGTACCTTTGCTTCGCTTGACAGACTGTATCGAAAAGAGCTGCATTTAAATCCTGAGCCTTGCAGTTAAATTTTGAACAAGACCAAAGTCTACAAAGCATATGGGGGAGAGAGAGGTGGGGAGCTAAAGAATCAGCTCTCCACACTGGCAGTATATTTTTGAACGTTAAGCAGTTCGTTGTCATGGAGGGCCCAACAAAGCATTTGCACCCTCATTATAAGCACAACGACAGGATCTTGGGCCGAAGCCAGATCTGGATAGCTTGCACTTTGAAGGGTGCTTGGTTTTTGTAGCATAAATCCAACCTCAGACTATGAAAGTCATGAGGTCATAAGGGATAGGAGCAGTATTAGGCCATTCAGCCCATCAAGTCTACTCCGCCATTCAATCGTGGCTGATCTATCTCTCCCTCCTAACCCCATTCTCCTGCCTTCTCCCCATAACCCCTGACATCCTGGGATGCCCCCTCGACTCAGTGCAGGCGGTGGGAGAGAGGAGGATGATGGCAAATCTATCATCACTGCTGGACGACTCCTCCCACCCCATGCAGGACAATGTCACTGCGCTGAGCGGCTCCTTCAGAGCCAGACTTCCTCACCACAAGTGTGTGAAGGAGAGATAACGAAGGCCCTTTCTTCCTGCTGCCATCAGACTGCACAACCAGCTCTGCTCCCAGCAGACCAGTAAATAACGATAATTACCGTTATTTTATTATTTTTAATGAAAACTTATTTATTTTTGCTATCCACTTTGTTGCTGTAACCCTGCAAATTTCCCCGTTGTGGTACAGTGTCATCGAGTCTTAGAGTGATACAGCGTGGAAACAGGCCCTTCGGCCCAACTTGCCCACACCGGCCAACATGTCCCAGCTATACCAGTCCCACCTGTCTGCATTTGGTCCGTATCCCTCCAAACCTGTCCAATCCATGTACCTGTCTAACTGTTTCTTAAACGTTGGAATGGTCCCAGCCTCAACTACCTTCACTGGCAGCTTGTTCCATACACCCACCACTTTTTTTCTATGAAAAAGTTTCCCCTCAAAAGTGAAAAGCTTTTGTTACCAAAACAAACTTTTACCATGGTATGGGGCTAGTATAGATGGGGCACCTTGATCGGCGAGGCCAAATGGCCTAATTCTGCTCCAAGAACTTATGAACAACTAAACTAACTCTAATTAATCTCTGGACTTGTATTCCGAGGGTCTCGACCCAAAACGTCGCCCATGCCCTTTTCTCCAGAGATGCTGCTCAAAGATACTAGAGGAACAAGATAGACCACTCGACCCTAAAAACCGTAGTCTGTCATAACGCCATTTTGGTAGGCAGAAACTTGCAGAAACATTGAAAAAGAAAAATATCAAAAATCTGTGAATTGATAGATGAGATATATTCTGCATTTTAATGGTATCATCACACATACTGTTCCCCCAAAACACTGATTACACTGCGAGAGGCATAACGAACGGCGGGTTTTGCCTACTAAAATGACTTCTTTGCGTACTACACTTCAGTAGGCCAATTCGCTGAGTGCATTCAAGAGAGAGCTGGATAGAGCTCTTAAGGATAGCGGAGTCAGGGGGTATGGGGAGAAGGCAGGAATGGGGTACTGATTGAGAATGATCAGCCATGATCACATTGAATGGCGGTGCTGGCTCGAAGGGCCAAATGGCCTCCTCCTGCACCTATTGTCTATTGTCTATTGTCTATTGTCTATAGTAGAGGTGATTTCAACGGAGTGGTCCATCTTGTTCCTCTAGTATCTTTGATGCTGCCTGACCCGCTGAATTACTCCAGAATTTTGCGTCCATCTTCTGTGTAAAAAAGATATATTTTGTCCACCTTCATTAGATCATCTTTATGACCTAACATGCAAATAAGATTGAAATGCATCCCCCACTCTTGCACTATTTTGTAGCAGCAGCTTATTAATTCAATCTTATTAATTCAGAATTATCCATTTAGAATTATTCATTCAGAATGGAACGCTGGCCTTTAGTGTTCTAATTACACTAAATTACTACTTACTATTGGATTACTATTGCACAACACCACGGTTAGAGCACGCCTGGAGATCTCTCTGCAGTTCTGATCACCACAACATAACAAGGATGCATTAACCATGGGAACTGTATATTTGCCAGAAAGGGTTGAGTCATGAGGAGTGTTTACATAACCACCATTCGTACTCCATGGAACTTGGAATACCAAGACATGATTGGTTTGAAGATTAAGACATTGAAATGTTTAGTTTAGTTTCGATGGACACAAAACGTTGGAGTAACTCAGCGGGACAGGCAGCATCTCTGGAGAGAAGGAACGGGTGACGTTTTGGGTCGAGACCCTACCTTCAGACTGTAAAGAGGTTGTAGAATGCTGGAGTAACTCATCAGGTCAGGCAGCACCTTTACTTTAGAGATACAGCGCGGAAACAGGCCCATCGGCCCACCGATTCCACACCACCGACCAGCGATCCCCAGCACTTTCCTACACATACTAGGGACAATTTACAATTGTACCGAAGCCCATTAACCTGCGCGTCTTTGGAGAGTGGGAGGAAACCAGAGCACCCGGAGGAAACCCACGCAGTTACAGGGAGAACGTACAAACTCCGTACAGGCAGCAACCGCAGTCAGGATCGAACCCGGGTCTCTGGCGCTGTAAAGCCGCAACTTTACCGCTGCGCGCCACAAATGCATTTCAATGTCGAACTAAGGAGCTGCTTGCTCCTCGCTGTCAGAGGGTGCTGCTTAGAAAATGAAAGTGAAGAAAGCCAATGGAATGTTGGCCTTCATAACAAGAGGAGTTGAGTATAGGAGCAAAGAGGTCCTTCTGCAGTTGTACAGGGCCCTAGTGAGACCGCACCTGGAGTACTGTGTGCAGTTTTGGTCTCCAAATTTGAGGAAGGATATTCTTGCTATTGAGGGCGTGCAGCGTAGGTTTACTAGGTTAATTCCCGGAATGGCGGGACTGTCATATGTTGAAAGACTGGAGCGACTAGGCTTGTATACACTGGAATTTAGAAGGATGAGAGGAGATCTTATCGAAACGTATAAGATTATTAAGAGGTTGGGCACGTTAGAGGCAGGAAACATGTTCCCAATGTTGGGGGTGTCCAGAACAAGGGGCCACAGTTTAAGAATAAGGGGTAGGCCATTTAGAACTGAGATGAGGAAAAACTTTTTCAGTCAGAGAGTTGTGAATCTGTGGAATTCTCTGCCTCAGAAGGCAGAGGAGGCCAATTCTCTGAATGCATTCAAGAGAGAGCTGGATAGAGCTCTTAAGGATAGCGGAGTCAGGGAGTATGGGGAGAAGGCAGGAACGGGGTACTGATTGAGAATGATCAGCCATGATCACATTGAATGGCGGTGCTGGCTTGATGGGCCGAATGGCCTCCTCCTGCACCTATTGTCTATTGTCTATTGAAACTGCAGATATTGGAAAATTGAAATGGAATGCTGGAGGTCAGTCAGCATCTGTGGATGGAAACACAGTTAATGTTCTACTGGAAGGTGTTGAATCTCGTCACACCCGTGAATCTTTTACGGTCATACGTCATAAGGTCATAACCTCTGACACCCATGCTAATCAAGAATCTATCTATCTCGGCCTTAAAAATATCCACTGACTTGGCCTCCAAAATCTTCTGTGGCAAAGAATTCCACAGGTTCACCACCCTCTGACCAAAGAAATTCGTCCTCATCTCCTTCCTAAAGGAACGTCCTTTAATTCTGAAGCTGTGACCTCTGGTCCTAGACTCTTCCACTAGTGGAAACATCTTCTCCCCATCCACTCTATCCAGGCCTTTCACTATTCTGTATATTTCAATGAGGTTCCCCCCTTCATTCTTCTAAACGCCAGCGAGTACAGGCCCAGTGCCGACAAACGCTCATCATATGTTAACCCACTCATTCCAGGGATCATTCTTGTAAACCTCCTCTGGACCCTCTCCAGAGCCAGCACATCCGTCCTCAGATATGGTGCCCAGAATTGCTCATAATACTGCCAATGCAGCCTTACCAGTGCCTTATAGAGCCTCGGCATTGCATCCCTGTTTTTGTATACAGGTAGGGTTGCCAACTGTCCTGTATTAGTTGGAACATCCCGTATATTTGGCTAAATTGGTTTGTCCCATTTGGGTCCGCCCTTGTCCCTATTAGGCCCGGGGGGGTTCTATAGTCCCGGACACTATAGGCCCAGACACTGTGGGCCCGGACACTGTAGGCCCGGAGGCCGCTGTAGGCCCAGAGGCCCAGGTGCCGCCTAATGGAGGCTGCATAGCAACCCGCCTCCCGGCCCGGGCGGCCGCCATTAGTGGAGCGGGAGCACGTGGCCGCAGGCTGGGTGAGGTCACGTGGGGCACGGGGCGGTGAGGTCATCTTTTGTCCCTTATTTGGGAGTGAGAAAGTTGGCAGCCCTATATAAAGGTAGGCTTGCCAACTGTCCCGTATTAGCCAGGATATCCCGTATATTGGGCTAAATTGGTTTGTCCTGTATGGGACCGCCCTTGTCCCGCATTAGGCCCGGGGGGGGGGGGGGGGGGGAGCTGTTGGCCCAGACACTGTAGGCCCGGACACTGTAGGCGCGGACATTGTAGGCCCGGACACTGTATGTCCGGACAGTGTAGGTCTGGAGGCCCGGGCGCTGCCTAACTGAGGTTGCGTAGCAACCCGCCTCCTGGCCCAGGCGGCCGCCATTGGTGGAGCGGGAGCACGTGGCCACTGGCTGGGTGAGGTCACGTGGGGCGGTGACGTCACCTTGTCCCTTATTTATGAGTGAGATATACAGTCCCTCTTGAAATAAATGCTAGCATTGAGTTTGCTTTCTTTGCTACTTTCCTTTGTCTGACTGCAAGTCTGTTTCCATGGCAGAGCTGAGAATACTCTCTGTTTAGGGAATCTGCTCAGGTACGATGTAACTGAGTGAATGTGTCGAGGGACTCCATACCCAGGATGGTGACTGGGAGTAATCACTGATGTTTGTTTATCCTTCCAGTGAACGTAGAAAGTTTTATGGAAAGTTTGTAAGTCATTGGAGCAGAATCAGGCATAGGTTGTCCTTTTAGTTTTGAGATACAGCACGGAAACAAGCCCTTGGGCCCACCGAGTCCGTGCCGACCAGCGGTCCCTGCACATTAACGCTATCCTACGCGCACTAGGGACAATTTAACATTTATACCAAGCCAATTAACCAATGATCACCCCTTACTTACACTGGCAACATCCTACACACTAGGGACAGTTTACAATTTGTTACCAAAGCCAATTAACCTACAAACCTGCACGTCTTTGGAGTGTGAAAGGAATTGAAAGGGTTCAGAAAAGATTTACAAGGATGTTGCCAGGACAACAGGGTGTGAGGTATAGGGAGAGGTTGAGCAGGCTGGGTCTCAATTCCATGGAGCGTAGGAGGATGAGGGGAGATCTTATAGAGGTGTACAAAATCACGAGAGGAATAGATTAGGTAGTTGCATAGAGGCTTTTACCAAGAGTAGGGGAATCGAGGACCAGAGGACATAGGTTCAAGGTGAAGGGGAAAAGATTTAATAGGAATCCGAGGGGTAACTTTTTCACACAGAGGGTGGTGGGTGTATGGAACAAGCTGCCAGAGGAGGTAGTTGAGGCTGGGACTATCCCATTGTTTAAGAAGCAGGTACACAGGTACATGGATACGACAGGTTTGGAGGGTTATGGACCTAGCACAGGCAAATGGGACTAGGGTAGCTAGGACATTGTTGGCCGGTGTGGGCGCGTTGGGCCGAAGAGCCTGTTTCCGCACTGTATCACTCTATGAATCCGGAGCATCCGGAGAAAACCCAGCGGACACAGGGAGAAAGTACAAACTCCGTACTGACAGCACCCGTAGTCGGGATCGAACCCGGGTCTCTGGAGCTGTAAGGCACAACTCTACCGCTGCGCCACCGTGCTCCTGCTCCATATATTGGCAAGTTTGAGACACAAGGAGCAGAATTAGGCCATTCGGCCCATCGAGTCTGCTCTGCCATTTGAGCATGGCTGACCTATTTTTCCCTCTCAACCCCATTCTCCTGCCTTCTCCCCGTAATGTTTGACGGCCTCACTAATCAAGAACCTATCAACCTCTGTTTTAAAAACACCCACTGTCCTTGGCCAACGAGTTCCACAGATTCACCACCCTCTGGCTAAAGAGATTTCTCCTCATCGCCATTCTAACGGTACGCCCTTTAATTCTGAAGCTGTGGCCTCTGGTCTTAGACTCTCCCACTAGTGGAAACATCCTCTCCACATCCACTCTGTCCAGGCCTTTCACTATTCGGTACGTTTCAATGAGGTCCCCCCCCGTCCTTCTAAACTCCAGTGAGTACAGGCCCAGTGCCGTCAAACCCTCCTCATCCAGTAAATCAATCGTCCCCAGGATCATTCTCTTCAATCTTCTCTGGGCCCTCTCCAATGCCAGCATGTCCATCCTGAGATATTGGCACCAATTGGCCTGATGTGATAGGGCATGCATCTTTACATCGGCGAAACCAAGCGCAGGCTCGGCGATCGCTTCGCTGAACACCTGCGCTCGGTCCGCATTAACTAAACTGATCTCCCGGTGGCCGAGCACTTTAACTCCCCCTCCCATTCCCAGTCTGACCTTTCTGTCATGGGCCTCCTCCAGTGCCATAGTGAGGCCCACCGGAAATTGGAGGAACAGCACCTCATATTTCGCCTGGGCAGCTTGCAGCCCAGCAGTATGAACGTCGACTTCTCCAACTTTAGATAGTTCCTCTGTCCCTCCCTTCCCTTCCTCCTTCCCAGATCTCCCTCTATCTTCCTGTCTCCACCTATATCCTTCCTTTGTCCCGCCCCCCTGACATCAGTCTGAAGAAAGGTCTCGACCCGAAACGTCACCCATTCCTTCTCTCCCGAGATGCTGCCTGACCTGCTGAGTTACTCCAGCATTTTGTGAATGCATCTTAATTACAGCTTTTGAGCCAATAATGGATTTTTTCGCGAAAGATCTAACCAGAGTTACAGACTGCCAGAAAGCTGCCCCAGTTCATATCAGGGCAATGGTTTTCCGATATGTTGTTTAATTTGTGTAAAGTGCTCAATTGTACTATTTGACCTCAGAGTGGGAAAGAACTGTGTTCCTCTCAGCAACATCATAGCAAAAAGAAAAAGTGGCACGGTGGCGCAGCGGTAGAGTTGCTGCCTCACAGCGCCAGAGACCCGGGTTCCATCCCGACTACGGGTGCTGTCTGCACGGAGTTTGTACGTTCTCCCCGTGACCGGCGTGGGTTTTCCCCGGGTGCCACGGTTTCCTCCCACACTCCAAAGACGTGCAGGTTTGTAGGTTGTGTCAGACGCTGGTTCAAATGGGAGATAGGCACAAAACGCTGGAGTAACTCAGCGGGTCGGGCAGCATCTCTGGAGAAAAGGAATAGGCGACGTTTTCGGGTCGAGACCCTTCTTCAGACTGAGAGTCAGACTGGGAATGGGAAACGAGACAAATAGATGGTGATGCAGTGGGATAATGAACAAAGCAATGAAAGATATGCACCCGTTCTCACCGAAACACAACTTCTTCTTTCGTGTCCATCGTCTATGTTTCAAATGTTACATCAGTGTCATCGTCCGTCCTGAAGAGGGCGCAAGCTTCCGGCGACAATCAGTGGGAGCCATCAATAGATGATGGTGGTAGCAGAAATAGCTTCCAGTTTCCAGCCCCACGACATGGACGCTTCTGCTACGGGGCCAACACACAGCTAACCATGGTCTGTTTCCTTTGCCATCGTTACCTCTTTGCATGTCTTTCATTCATTTGTTCATTATCTCAATAGACAATAGACAATAGGTGCAGGAGGAGGCCATTCGGCCCTTCGAGCCAGCACCGCCATTCAATGTGATCATGGCTGATCATTCTCAATCAGTACCCCGTTCCTGCCTTCTCCCCATACCCCCTGACTCCGCTATCCTTAAGAGCTCTATCCAGCTCTCTCTCGCAATGTAATAGTACAAAGCGAATTTACAGAAAACTCTGCTTTAAGTGTCGAATAGGTCAGGAGGACACATTATTGGCAACAATGCTGAATACAAGATTCAACTGTCAGCTCCAGTAAACTGCCAGTTTACCCACTAAACAAAAATCAGATTCATTTCTGGTTTCTGGCCTCCACTGCCTTCTGAGGCAGAGAATTCCACAGATTCACAACTCTCTGACTGAAAAAGTTTTTCCTCATCTCAGTTCTAAATGGCCTACCCCTTATTCTTAAACTGTGGCCCCTTGTTCTGGACTCCCCCCAACATTGGGAACATGTTTCCTGCCTCTAACGTGTCCAGCCCCTTAATAATCTTATACGTTTCGCTAAGATCTCCTCTCATCCTTCTAAATTCCAGTGTACACAAGCCTAGTCGCTCCAGTCTTTCAACATATGACAGTCCCGCCATTCCGGGAATTAACCTAGTAAACCTACGCTGCACTCCCTCCCTACATCACCATCGATATCTTTTGTTTCCCTCTACCCTGACTCTCAGTCTGAAGAAGGGTCTCGACCTGAAACGTCGCCTATTCCTTTTCTCCAGAGATGCTGCCTGTCCCACTGAGTCACTCCAGCTTTTTGTGTCTATCTCAGGTTTGTGGGTTAATTGACTTCAGTAAAAGTTGTAAATTGTCCCTCGTGTGTAGTAGCATGGTGCTAGTCAGAGATACTGGAGGAACAAGATGGACCACTCCGTAGAAATCGCCTATACTGAAGTGTAGTACGCAAAGGATCCATTTTAGTAGGCAAAACCCGCCGTTTTCTATGCCTCTCGCAGTGTAATCAGTGTTTTGGGGGAACAATATGTGTGATGATACCATTAAAATCATCTATCAATTCACAGATTTTTGTTATTTTTCTTTTAAAATGTTTCTGCAAGTTTCTGCCGACTAAAATGGCGTCATGACGTACTACGGTTTTTAGGGTCGAGTGGTCTATCTTGCTCCTCTAGTATCTCTGGGTGCTAGTGTGTGGGGATCACTGGTTGGCATGGACTCATTGGGCCTAAGGGCCTGTTTCTGCATTGTATCTCTAAACTAAAATGCATCTGTGCAGTATCCTGTGACAACCACAATACTTGTTCTCTCCGGTAAAGAATCAACAATCTTCCTATTTCTATTTCCTATTTAGAAACATAGAAACATAGAAAACAGGTGCAGGAGTAGGCCATTTGGCCCTTCGAGCCTGCACCACCATTCAATATGATCATGGCTGATCATCCAGCTCAGTAGCCTGTACCTGCCTTCTCTCCATATCCCCTGATCCCTTTAGCAAAAAGGGCCACATCTAACTCCCTCTTAAATATAGCCAATGAACTGGCCTCAACTACCTTCTGTGGCAGAGAATTCCACAGACTCACCACTCTCTGTGTGAAGAAATGTTTTCTCATCTCGGTCCTAAAAGACTTCCCCCTTATCCTTAAGCTGTGACCCCTGGTTCTGGACTCCCCCAACATCGGGAACAATCTTCCCGCATCTAGCCTCTCCAACCCCTTAAGAATTTTATATGTTTCTATAAGATCCCCCCTCAGTCTTCTAAATTCCAGCGAGTACAAGCCCTGTACATTTCTGTCATTGTCAGGCCAAAAGTTTCCTATTTCTGTCATTGACATGCCATTAAGATTTGAAGTCTAGAGTCCTGAGGGCGGATTTATAACTTATAGTGCTGTGGAGCCCTGCTATCTGCTGCAATCTGGCCCTTTGCTATCTGCTGCAAACGAAGAAATTATGAGTACTGTTTGTAACTTTGTCCCCGTCGTTAGGGCGACTCTCTTGTGTATTCTGTGTACGCAGAAACAAAGAATTTCACTGCCCCAGGGGTACAATTGACGATATCGTGTCACCATCTTTTAGTGTGGCTGAATTGAACAATGGGAACCTAAGACTGTAAGAGATGTATCGGCCTGTTTTTTTTTGTCTTGCAGGTCATTATTCCAGAAATATTTGCATCTACGGACCGGAGGATTTGAAATGGTTAAATGAAAAGGACGCGTTGTTTGCCAACAAATTTGAACTTAACTCTTACCCACCGACTCTGGAATGCCTGGAGTATAGGATACTGAACCGCACACTCAGTCAGAACGCCATTGATGGAAGATGAGATGGCGCAAAGTGTTGCTCTTTAAAAAGAAGGGGAAGAAAGCTCGGGAACAAGGGAATGATCTTAAACTGAGCCATGGACTGGGATATACTTGATCCTTTGCTTTTATTTCTGCTTCACCGCCTGCCTCTACTTAAATGGGTTACACTCAAAGCTACTAGATGAACAAGATGGACCAATCCGTTGAAATCGTCTATACTGAAGTGTCGTACCCTAAGGAGCCATTTTAGTAGGCAAAACCCGTTGTCCGTTATGCCTCTCGTAGTGTAATCAGTGTTTTGGGGGAACAGTGTGTGTGATGATACCATTATAATGCAGAATATATCTCATCTATCAATTCACAGATTTTTGTTATTTTTCTTTAAAAATGTTTCTGCAAGTTTCTGCCTACTAAAATGGCGCCATTACGTACTACGGTTTTTAGAGTCGAGTGGTCTATCTTGTTCCTCTAGTATCTTTGGTTACACTGTCATCGGTTTCTTTCTTTGGTACCGCGTCAATTTTGTACACGTCTTTTAAGAGAGAGAAAAAAAAAATCCTGCGCAGGAATTGGTTCAAAAATACGAGTACTTTATTTTTAAAAAAATCAACGGGACAGGCATCATCTTTTGAGAAGGGATTTTTCTTTAGATTTCTTCTGAAGAAGGGTCTCGACCCGAAATGTCACCCATTCCTTCTCTCCAGAGATGCTGCCTGTCCCGCTGAGTTTCTCCAGCAATTTGTGTCAATTATTGAATGCTGACGAGCTTGGTTTGTGTGACTTTCTAGTAATGGTAGCCAGCAGTGGAAAGCAACAAGATGACTACTGAACTTCTTGTATTTCGAATAACCTCACAGCGACTCCAAGTATTGTGACTATATGAAGATATCTGAAAATGAGATATCAAAAATAAACCTGAAATATTAGATGTCAAATAAGATGTAAAAAGACAAACTGCCTGAGGAGCAAAAATAATTCACCAAAGAAATGTCTGTTCTGTTAACGACAATATAATAAATAAAGTGATGTGAACTATTCAGTATATTTTTGGAAAAAGAAGGCTTTAAGGATTCTTAAAGTTTCTGATTTTCCAGAAAACATTTTCATCAACAGTAAGAAGTAACCGTAGTGACGTGAGTATTTTCAGGTGAGTGAGCAGTTGAATAATGAAGGCGTTTACACATTGCTGCAGGGAGAGGTTGAGCAGGCTGGGACTCTATTCCTTAGAGCGCAGGAGGATGAGGGATAATCTTAGAGAGGTGTATAAAATCATGAGAGGAATAGATCGGGTAGATGCACAGAGTCTCTTGCACAGAGTAGGGGAATCGAGAAGCAGAGGACATAGGTTTAAGGTGATGGGGAAAAGATTTAATGGGAATCTGAGGGGTAACTTTTTCACACAAAGGGTGGTGGGTGTATGGAACGAGCTGCCAGAGGAGGTAGTTGAGGCTGGGACGATCCCAACATTCAAGAAACAGTTAGACAGGTACATGGATAGGACAGGTTTGGAGGGATATGGACCAAACATGTGCAGGTGAGACTGGTGTAGATGGGATATGTTGGCCGGTGTGGGCACGTTGGGCCAAAGGGCCTGTTTCCACACTGTATCACTCTATGACTCTATGACTATTGGGGGGACTTTTCAAGCAATATCTATTAACTTCGTCTTCAAGATTCTATGTTGATCCGATTTAATTTGTGGGACTCTTATATTACGGAAGCAAATGATTTTATTTTTTTAATACCTTAAACCGACTACTGCAATTTGAATTTTTAAGAATCTTCACGACCTTTTGCACAAAGACCATAAGAATTAGTAACGTGTGTAAAAAAAATATAAGATGATTCCAATTTCTCAGAGAGAGATTTGTTTAGCCATGACATGTCAAAGAATAACAATGGAAGACCAAATATAGTGTATAAAGGAATTGCAATATATATTTTATGTGTTTCATATACTGAGATGTTGTAATGATTTAACGAAGTGAGAAAATCTTCGTAATAATTTTATATATATGAATAATAATACAGAGTCTTACCGACGCTGTCTGTCGATTCGAAAACATTTTTCCTGTTGATCTTTTCATAATGCATTTGGGTGCAATGTCCATTGTAATCTCGGAAATAAAGAATGATATCGTGAATTTTAAAAAGACAATGTATGTGCAGGTATTGTGTATCCTCTTTCTACCAGAACTCAACTTTTCTGGGGGGGAAAGTAAAACCCAAAGTTTGGTTTACATGGGAACAACAACCTCTTGATAATATTAATCAGAATTGTCAATCAGAACTGTTAATCAGAACTGTTCTTATTAAAAACATGTGAGCTGACTATTCATTTATCTTTCCGCTTAAGGGCGGCACGGTGGCGCAGCGGTAGAGTCGCTGCCTGACAGCGATTTCAGTGCCAGAGACCCGGGTTCGATCCCGACTAAAGGGTGCTGTCCGTACGGACTTTGTACGTTCTCCCCGTGACCTGCGTGGGTTTTCCCTGAGATCCTCGGTTTCCTCCCACACTCCAAAGACCTACAGGTTTGTTGGTTAAATGGCTTGTTATGAATGTAAATTGTCCCTAGTGTGTGCAGGATAGTGTGAGTGTGCGGGGATTAGAGCACATGGTATTGGGGGTAGGGTACTGGCATGGATAGATAACTATTCACAAAATGCTGGAGTAACTCAGCAGGTCAGGCAGCATCGCAGGAGAGAAGGAATGGGTGACGTTTCAGGTCGAGACCCTTCTTCAGGCTCTCATGACAATAGGATAGAAAATTGGTTGGCAGACAGGAAACAAAGTGTAGGGATTAACAGGTCCCTTTCAGAATGGCAGGCCGTGACTAGTGGGGTACCGCAAGGCTCAGTGCTAGGACCGCAGCTATTTACAATATACATTAATGACTTGGATGAAGGGATTAAAAGTACCATTAGCAAATTTGCCGATGACACAAAGCTGGGTGGCAGTATGTCAAGTTAGGAAAATGGGAAGTACAACGAGATCTGGGTGTCCTTGTTCATCAGTCACTGAAAGTAAGCATGCAGGTACAGCAGGCAGTGAAGAAAGCTAATGGCATGTTGGCTCTCATGACAAGAGGAGTTGAGTATAGGAGCAAAGAGGTCCTTCTGCAGTTGTACAGGGCCCTAGTGAGACCGCACCTGGAGTACTGTGTGCAGTTTTGGTCTCCAAATTTGAGGAAGGATATTCTTGCTATTGAGGGCGTGCAGCGTAGGTTTACTAGGTTAATTCCCGGAATGGAGGGACTGTCGTATGTTGAAAGACTGGAGCGACTGGACTTGTATACATTGGAATTTAGAAGGATGAGAGGGGATCTTAGAGTCATAGAGTCATAGAGTCCTACAGCACAGAAAGAGGCCCTTCGGCCCATCGTGTCCGTGCCGCCCGTTACCAAACACAGCCTAATTTTAATCCCATTTTCCCGCATTTGGACCGTAGCCCTGAATGTTGTAGCATTTCAAGTGCCCATCCAAATGCCTCTTAAACGTTGTGAGTGTTCCCGCCTCCACCACGACCCCAGGCAGTGAGTTCCAGACTCCAACCACCCTCTGGGTGAAAAAGTTCTTTCTCACATCCCCCCGAAACCTCCCTCCCCTTACCTTGTATCTATGTCCCCTCGTTGTTGAACCTTCCACCAGTGGAAGAAGTTCCCCGCCATCTACCTTATCTATGCCCCTCATGATCTTGTACACCTCGATCATGTCCCCTCTCAGCCTTCTCTGCTCCAGGGAAAACAACCCCAGTCTGCTCAGTCTCTCCTCATAGCCGAGGCCCTTCATCCCTGGCAGCATCCTGGTGAATCTCCTCTGCACCCTCTCCAAAGCTATCACATCCTTTCTATAATGTGGTGACCAGAACTGTACACAATACTCCAGCTGTGGCCTCACCAATGTTCTGTACAATTCCATCATTACCCCCCTACTTTTATATTCGATGCCCCGGCTAATGAAGGCCAGTAACTCATATGCCTTTTTAACCACTTTGTCCACCTGTCCTGCTGCCTTCAAGGACTTGTGTACCTGTACTCCAAGGTCCCTCTGTACCCCTGTCTTCCCTAGGGTCCTTCCATTCATGGTGTACTCCCTCCCCAAGTATACATCTTATTGAAACATCTAAGATTATTAAGGGATTGGACACGCTGGAGGCAGGAAACATGTTCCCAATGTTGGGGGAGTCCAGAACCAGGGGCCACAGTTTAAGAATAACGGGTAGGCCATTTAGAACTGAGATGAGGAAAAACTTTTTCACTCAGAGAGTTGTAAATCTGTGGAATTCTCTGCCTCAGAAGGCAGTGGAGGCCAATTCTCTGGATGCTTTCAAGAGAGAGCTAAATAGAGCTCTTAATAATAGCGGTCAGGGGGTATGGGGAGAAGGCAGGAACGGGGTACTGATTGAGAATGATCAGCCATGATCACATTGAATGGCGGTGCTGGCTCAAAGGGCCGAATGGCCTCCTCCTGCACCTATTGTCTATTGATCGCTGGTCGGCGCTGACTCGGTGGGCTGAAGGGCCTGTTTCCACACTGTATCTCTAAACTAAACTAAACAATCATTTCTACAGGCAGAAAATGGGGCGGTGCAGCGGTAGAGTTGCTGCTTATACGGCCAGTTTATACGGAGTTATAGGAGTAGATTTAGGCCGTTCGGCCCATCAAGTCTACTCCGACACTTAATCATGGCTGACCTATCTTTCCTTCCTAACCCCATTAACCTTCCCAAATCTCTGACACCCTTACTAATTAAAGAAGAATTTACAAAGATAGGTGGAGGGGCAGGTAGTGCAGAGAAAGCAGGGGCCCTGCAGAGGGACTTGGACAAGGCTGAGAAGTGGCAGATGGAATAGAGTGCAGCAAAGTGTGGAGTCATGCATTTTGGTGGTAGGAATAAAAGCGCAGACCATTTCCTAAAAGGGGAGCGAATCCAGAAATCGGAGGTGCAAAGGGACTTGGGAGTGCTGCTGCAGGATTAAAAAAAAGGTTAATTTGCAAGTCGAATCGGTAGTAAGAAAGGCAAACGCAATGCTAGCATTTATTTTGAGAGGATTAGAATATAAAAACAGGGATGTAATGCTGAGGGGGAAAAAAACTGCAGGTGCTGGTTTAAATCGAAGGTAGACACAAAATGCTGGAGTAACTCAGCGGGTCAGGCAGCATCTCTGGAGAGAAGGAATGGGTGACGGTGAAGGAAGAAGGGTCTCGACCCGAAACGTCACCCATTCCTTCTCTCCTGAGATGCTGCCTGACCCGTTGAGTTACTCCAGCATTTCGTGTCTACCTTCGGTGTAATGCTGAGGCTCCACATGGCGCTGGTCAGGCCACATTTAGAATATTGTGAGCAGTTTTGGCCCCAGATCTACGGAAGGATATGCTATAGACAATAGACAATAGACAATAGGTGCAGGAGGAGGCCATTCGGCCCTTCGAGCCAGCACCGCCATTCAATGTGATCATGGCTGATCATTCTCAATCAGTACCCCGTTCCTGCCTTCTCCCCGTACCCCCTGACTCCGCTATCCTTAAGAGCTCTATCCAGCTCTCTCTTGAATGCATTCAGAGAATTGGCCTCCACTGCCTTCTGAGGCAGAGAATTCCACAGATTCACAACTCTCTGACTGAAAAAGTTTTTCCTCATCTCAGTTCTAAATGGGCTACCCCTTATTCTTAAACTGTGGCCTCTTGTTCTGGACTCCCCCAACATTGGGAACATGTTTCCTGCCTCTAACATGTCCAACCCCTTAATAATCTTATACGTTTCGATAAGATCCCCTCTCATCCTTCTAAATTCCAGTGTGTGCTGTCGCTGGAGAGGGTCCTGGGGAGGTTTATAAGAATGATCCCAGGGATGAGGGGGGTTAACAAATAATGAGCGTTTGAAGGCACTTTGTCAGTACTCGTTGGAGTTCAGAGGGATGAGGGGGGGGGACCTCATTGAAACTTACCGACTAGTGAAAGGTTTGGATAGAGTGGATGTGGAGAGGACCTTCCATTCATGGGAGAGTCTGGGACCAGAGGTCACAGCCTTCGAATAAAAGGACGTACCTTTTTAGGAAGGAGATGAGGAAGAATTTGTTTCGTCAGAGGGTGGCGAATCAGTGCAATTTATTATCACAGACGGCAGTGGAGGCCAAGTCAATGGATATTTTTAAAGCGGAGATTGATTAGCGCGGGTGTCAGGGGTCATGGGGAGAAGGCAGGAGAATGGGGTTGAGAGGGAAAGATAGATCAGCCGTGATTGAATGGCGGAGAAGACGATGTCCAAATGGCCCACTTCTGCTCCTCAGACTTATGAACTTACAATAGACAATAGACAATAGGTGCAGGAGGAGGCCATTTGGCCCTTCGAGCCAACACCGCCATTCAATGTGATCATGACTTATAAAATAGAGCATTAAAGGTTGAGCTGATTGGTAGCAGTGGAATTAGCTTTGTGCGTGAAGTGCCACATTGTAAGTGGCAGGGCGAAGAATTTATTGCAGGCGAAGTGTTGGGGGAGATAAGATGCATAGAGTGCAGGGTGATTTGTGATACGAGGAAGCCGTCCAGTATTGATGATCAGATGAGTAAAGGGGTCATGTCAAGGGCCAAAGGCGGGTGGGGGGGGGGGGGGGGGGGGGACACAAGGTCAAAGGTCTGACCATGATTATGATATTAGATTTTTGTTTGAATTAAGACTACTTGCAAAACACTGATTCCAGTCAATATTCCCTAAGAAACAACGTAAAAGAGAAACTTTGAGTACAGTGATATTCTTGCTCTCTATATACAGGGTGGCACGGTGGTGCAATGATAGAGTTGCTGCCTTACAGGGCCAGAGATCCTGACTACAGGAATGTATGCAACAAGCTACCGGAGGAGGTAGTTAAGGTAGTTGCTACTGCATCATTTAAGAAATGTTTAGACCGGTACATCGATAGGGCAGGTTTAGATGGATATGGACCAAACGCAGGCTGGTGGGACTCGTGTAGATGGAACAAGTTGGTCGTTGTGGGCAGGTTGGGCCTGTTTCCACACTGTAAGACTCTATGACTCTTATCTTCGTTCCTTATCAGGCTGGGGAGTTCTTAATTATGTTGCTTGTTCATCTTTGCATTCTTCTCACACAGTCCCTTTGCAAATCGCCTGTTCCCAAACACCTTATCGTCTCAAGGCCACACTGCATCGCCACGAAGGTAACTTCAGCTCTGCTCTCCCCAGATGTGAATCACGAGTAGGGTTGCCAACTGTCCCGTATTAGCCAGGACAACCCGTATATTGGGCTAAATTGGTTTGCCCTTGTCCCTTATTAGGCCCGGGGGGCGCTGTAGGCCCGGTTACTGTAGGCCCGGTTACTGTAGGCCCGGTTACTGTAGGCCCGGACACTGTAGGCCCGGACAGTGTAGGCCTGGACAGTGTAGGCCCGGGCACCGCCTAACGGAGGTTGCATAGCAACCCGCCTCCCGGCCTGGACTGCCGCCATTGGTGGAGCGGGAGCACGTGGACGCTGGCTGGGTGAGGTCACGTGGGGCGTGGGGCGGTGACATCACCTTGTCCCTTATTTGGGAGTGGGATAGTTGGCAACCCCTAACCACGAGTCCGTTTTCACAGTGCTTCGTCACCCATTAGGGTCTTACAGCATGGAAACAGGCAGGTGGGACTAGTGTAGCTGGGACATGTTGGTCGGTGTGGGCACGTTGGGTTGAAGGGCCTGTTTCCACTCTGTATCACTCTGTGACTCTAATTGGGTTTAATCGCTTCATGAAAACAAAGAAGCACTTTGCTTCTTACGAGAAGTCTCGTAATTGACATCTAGTGAAAGTAGAGCTGAGGGTTTAACTTCTTGGCAATTCACTGTGGCCTTGAGACGATAAGGCCAATTTGCAAAGGGACTGTGTGATAAGAATGAAAAGATGAACAAGCAATATAATTAAGAACTCCCCAGCCTGATAAGGAACGAAGAAACAGCCATAGAGACATACAGCGTTAAAATAGGCCCTTCGGCCAACTTGCTCACACCAACCAACATATCCCATCTACACTACACTATTCCCACCTGCCTGCATTTGGCCCATATCCCTCTAAACCTGTCCTATCCAAGTACCTGTCTAAATGTTTCTTAAATGATGCAATAATACTTGCCTCAACTACCTCCATACACCCACCACCCTTTGTGTGAAAAAAGTTACCCCTCGGGTTCCTATTGAATCTTTTCCCCTTCACCTTAAACCTATTTCCTCTGGTCCTCGATTCCCTTACTCTGGGCAAGAGACTGTGCATTTACCAGATCTGTTCCCCTCATGATTTTGTACACTTCTATAAGATCACCCCCTCATCCTCTTGAATGGTCAGTCTGAAGAAGGGTCCCGACCTGAAACGTCACCTCTCCATATTCTCTATAGAAACTGCCTGACCCTCTGAGTAACTCCAGCGATTTGTGCCTTCGACCCAACAGGTAAGAAGCTAATGAATGGGATCATATACTTGTTTCTTAGCACCATCTAGTGGCTAATTCTGGTAGCAGTATTTATCTTTAGACAATAGACAATAGACAATAGGTGCAGGAGTAGGCCATTCAGCCCTTCGAGCCAGCACCGCCATTCAATGCGATCATGGCTGATCACTCTCAATCAGTACCCCGTTCCTGCCTTCTCCCCATACCCCCTGACTCCGCTATCCTTAAGAGCTCTATCCAGCTCTCTCTTGAAAGCATCCAACGAACTGGCCTCCACTGCCTTCTGAGGCAGTGAATTCCACACCTTCACCACTCTCTGACTGAAAAAGTTCTTCCTCATCTCCGTTCTAAATGGCCTACCCCTTATTCTTAAACTGTGGCCCCTTGTTCTGGACTCCCCCAACATTGGGAACATGTTTCCTGCCTCTAATGTGTCCAATCCCCTAATTATCTTATATGTTTCAATAAGATCCCCCCTCATCCTTCTAAATTCCAGTGTATACAAGCCCAATCGCTCCAGCCTTTCAACATACGACAGTCCCGCCATTCCGGGAATTAACCTAGTGAACCTACGCTGCACGCCCTCCATAGCAAGAATATCCTTCCTCAAATTTGGAGACCAAAACTGCACACAGTACTCCAGGTGCGGTCTCACCAGGGCCCGGTACAACTGTAGAAGGACCTCTTTGCTCCTATACTCAACTCCTCTTGTTACGAAGGCCAACATTCCATTGGCTTTCTTCACTGCCTGCTGTACCTGCATGCTTCCTGTCATTGACTGATGCACTAGGACACCCAGATCTCGTTGAACTCCCCCTCCTCCTAACTTGACACCATTCAGATAGGTAGCAGTATTTATCTTGGATGTTAGGAAACTTTGGAGTGACTTTATTCTACATATAAATTTAGATTGGGCCAACCAAACTGGTAGCAGCGCTGAGGAGGAGGATTTCCTGGAATGTATACGGGATGGTTTTTAAAAAATCAATATGTAGAAGAACCGACTAGAGGACAGGCTATCCTGGACTGGATATTGTCTAATAAGGGACGATTAGTTGGCGGTCTTGTTGTGCAAAGCCCCTTGGGCAACAGTGACCATAATACAGTGAAATTCTGCATTTGGATGGAAAGTGACACGGTTAATTCAGAGGCTAGGGTCCTGGACTTAAAGAAAGGAGACCTTGAAGGCATGGAATGTTGGCCTTCATAACAAGAGGAGTTGAGTATAGGAGCAAAGAGGTCCTTCTGCAGTTGTACAGGGCCCTAGTGAGACCGCACCTGGAGTACTGTGTGCAGTTTTGGTCTCCAAATTTGAGGAAGGATATTCTTGCTATTGAGGGCGTGCAGCGTAGGTTTACTAGGTTAATTCCCGGAATGGCGGGACTATCATATGTTGAAAGACTGGAGCGACTAGGCTTGTATAAACTGGAATTTAGAAGGATGAGAGGAGATCTTATCGAAACGTATTAGATTATTAAGGGGTTGGACATGTTAGAGGCAGGAAACATGTTCCCAATGTTGGGGGAGTCCAGAACAAGGGGCCACAGTTTAAGAATAAGGGGTAGGCCATTTAGAACTGAGATGAGGAAAAACCTTTTCAGTCAGAGAGTTGTAAATCTGTGGAATTCTCTGCCTCAGAAGGCAGTGGAGGCCAATTCTCTGAGTGCATTCAAGAGAGAGCTAGATAGAGCTCTTAAGGATAGCGGAGTCAGGGGGTATGGGGAGAAGGCAGGAATGGGGTACTGATTGAGAATGATCAGCCATGATCACATTGAATGGCGGTGCTGACACGAAGGGCCGAATGGCCTCCTCCTGCACCTATTGTCTATTGTCTATTGAGACTGGAATTGGCTGGGATAGACTGGCAAATCATGCTTAAAAGGATTGGCAGTGGAGATAGAATGGCAAAGATTTAAAACTCCAAAAATTGTTCATCCATATCTGGCGGAAAAATAAAATGGGGTAGGCAGCTCAACCGTGGCTGACGAGGGAAATCAAGGATAGTGTTAAATCCAAGGAAAAGACATATACTGTAAATTGTCCAGAGGAAGCAGCAAACCGGAGGACTGGGAGAAATTTAGAACTCAACAGAGGAGGACAATGGGGTTAATTAAGAGGGGGGGGGGGAAGGGCATGAAAGAAAGCCCCAAATCCCTAGTGCAACTCAGACAGTTTGTGGTTTGGAGTTTAGTTGGAGTTTATAGTGTCTGGCAGCTTGAAGGTTGTTAAAAAGCTGTTCCTGAACCTGGACTTTAAAGTTTTCATTCTCTTTGTTGTCACGTGCACTGAGGTACAGTGAAAAGCATTTGCTGCGTGCTAACCAGTCAGCGGAAAGACAATACATGATTACAATCGAGCCATTTACAGTGCACAGATACATGATGAAGTGAATAACGTTTAGTGGAAAATAAAGTCCAGTAGAGTCCGATTAAGGACCCAATGCGGTAGACAGTAGCTCAGGACTGCCCTCTAGTTGTTGATGAGGGCATTGCCAGGGAGAGATATCACTCCTTATAATAATGTTCAGAAATTTTGCCCACGAAATACAAAGCTATTTGCATTTGCACCACGTTTCATTGAAAGGCCGAGATGGAGTGGATGTGCAGAGGATGTTTCCAGTAGAGGATAAGTCTCGGAACAGAGGGCACACCCTCAGAATAAAAGGACGTACCTTCAGTTTGTTTTAGATGACTTTAGTTTAGAGAAACAGCGCGGAAACACCGACTCCATACCGACCAACGATCCCCGCACATTAACACTATTCTGCACACACTAGGGACAATTTACAATTATACCAAACTAATGAATCTACATACCGACATGTACATATTCTGCTGTGCTACTGCAAGTAAGAATTTCATTGTTCCATCTGGGACATGTGGACTTGAGGGCGTGCAGCGTAGGTTTACTAGGTTAATTCCCGGAATGGCGGGACTGTCGTATGTTGAAAGACTGGAGCGACTAGGCTTGTATACACTGGAATTTATAAGAATGAGAGGAGATCTTATCGAAACGTATAAGATTATTAAGGGGTTGGACACGTTAGAGGCAGGAAACATGTTCCCAATGTTGGGGGAGTCCAGAACAAGGGGCCACACAGTTTAAGAATAAGGGGTAAGCCATTTAGAACTGAGATGAGGAAAAACTTTTTCAGTCGGAGAGTTGTGAATCTGTGGAATTCTCTGCCTCAGAAGGCAGTGGAGGCCAATTCTCTGAATGCATTCAAGAGAGAGCTAGATAGAGCTCTTAAGGATAGCGGAGTCAGGGGGTATGGGGAGAAGGCAGGAACGGGGTACTGATTGAGAATGATCAGCCATGATCACATTGAATGGCGGTGCTGGCTCGAAGGGCCGAATGGCCTCCTCCTGCACCTATTGCCTATAATAAAGCACTCTTGATTCTTGACACCTCCACATCTTTGGAGTGAGGGAGAAAAACCGGAGGTCCCGGAGAAAACCCTAATTAGTAATGGCATCAACGGTTACGGGGAGAAGGCAGGAGAATGGGATTGAGAGGGGAAAAAATAGATCAGCCACGATCGAGTGGCAGAGCAGACTCGATGGGCCGAATGGCCTAATTCTGCTCCTAAATCTTATGATCTTATGAATCTGCCTCCACGTTCAATTCAGGACTGCTGGAGCTGCAATCTTAGTTTATTGTACTGCATTGATTTTTGCAGATCTGTAATAATATAATAGTTGCTAGTTGTTCCCTCTGGGGGAAATAAAGTTGTATTGTATCATATCATTATTATTATTATGTGACTATTAATTGATTTCTTATTATTGTGTGAGATTTTGATAAGTTAGTCTCACCCCACATTAAGTTTGGTTCCTATTGGCATTTGTTTTATTGGGGAGTTATTTTGTGCAATGCAATAACTTCCCTGGAAAAAAGGCACAGAGTGCCGGAGTAACTCAGCGGGTCAGGCAGCATCTCAGCAGATCATGGACAGGTGACGTTCTGCCTGAAGAAGTCTACTCCGCCATTCATTCATGGCTGATCTATCTCTCCCTCCTAACCCCATTCTCCTTCCTTCTCCCCATAACCCCTGACACCCGTACAGGAATCTATCCATCTCTGCCTTAAAAAATACCCATTGGCTTGGTCGCCACAGCCTCAGAGTCATAGAGGGATACAGCGTGGAAACAGGTCCTTCGGCCCAACTTGCCCACACCGGCCAACATGTCCCAGCTACACTCGTCCCACCTGCCCGTGTTTGGTCCATATCCCTCCAAACCTGTCTATCCATGTACCTGTCTAACTATGAAACGTTGGGATAGACCCTGCCTCAACTACCTCCTCTGGCAGCTTGTTCCATACACCCACCACCCTCTGTGTGAAAAAGTTACCCCTCGGATTCCAATTAAATCTTTTCCCCTTCACTTTGAACCTGTGTCCTCTGGTCCTCGATTCCCCCACTCTGGGCAACAGACCCTGTTGCCTTCTGTGGCAATGAATTCACCACTAAAGAATTCACCACTAAAGAAATTCCTCCTCGTCTCCTTCCTGAAGGAACCTACTGTAATTCTGAGGCTGTTGACCTGTAGTCCTGGACTAGTGAGGCCCTAGTGAGATCGCACCTGGAGTACTGCGTGCAGTTTTGGTCTCCAAATTTGAGGAAGGATACTCTTGCTATTGAGAGCGTGCAGCGTAGGTTTACTAGATTAATTCCCGGAATGGCGGGACTGTCATATGTTGAAAGACTGGAGCGACAAGGCTTGTATACACTGGAATTTAGAAGGATGAGAGGAGATCTTATCGAAACGTATAAGATTATTAAGGGGTTGGACACATTAGAGGCAGGAAACATGTTCCCAATGTTGGGGGAGTCCAGAACAAGGGGCCACAGTTTAAGAATAAGGGGTAGGCCATTTAGAACTGAGATGAGGAAAAACTTTCTCAGTCGGAGTGTTGTGAACCTGTGGAATTCTCTGCCTCAGAAAGCAGTGGAGGCCAATTCTCTGAATGCATTCAAGAGAGAGCTGGATAGAGCTCTTAAGGATAGCGGAGTCAGGGGGTATGGGGAGAAGGCAGGGATGGGGTACTGATTGAGAATGATCAGCCATGATCACATTGAATGGCGGTGCTGGCTCGAAGGGCAGGAGGCCATTCGGCCCTTCGAGCCAGCACCGCCATACAACGTGATCATGGCTGATCATTCTCAATCAGTACCCCCGTTCCTGCCTTCTCCCCCATACCCCCTGACTCCGCTATCCTGTTGCCTTCTGTGGCAATGAATTCACCACTAAAGAATTCACCACTAAAGAATTCACCACTAAAGAAATTCCTCCTCGTCTCCTTCCTGAAGGAACCTCCTGTAATTCTGAGGCATGTTGACCTGTAGTCCTGGACTAGTGGAGAAACAACACCATTTTCCCCCCAGGGATGCTGCCTGACCACCCACTGGAGAGAGTTTACTCCAGCACTTTTGTGTGCCCAGGTCGGATCTGGCCAGACTGACGTGTGTGGTATTGTAGTAGCAACGCGCTATGGTAACGGTGGAGTCCGGGGCAACCTCACAATGGGTGAGCAGGTCGGGACGAGGGCTGCGACTGTGGGGACTGTGGACTGTGGACTGTGGACCGGGGACTGGGGACAGGGGACGCGACTGTAACGATAGCTCGCAGGTGAAGTGCAGGAGAGAGGAGTTGCAATGGGCTGCGGCATCTCCAGAGATGTTTCCACTCAACCCGAGGACGGCGCAGACGACAACCTGGAAAGTAAACGCAAGGTGACCGACCGGTGCCCCGGACCAAACCTGCAAAATGTTTTTTTTGCAACCTCTTTAATGGTTGAGATGCAATGGCCATATTACGAGGATTTCGTCTGTGCTTTTGGCTGTGGAGGCCAAGTCAATGGTTTTTTTTTGTGTTTCACGAGGAGATTGCTAGATGCACATAGCTGTGGTGTACTGTAGATGTATCAAGTCAATAGACAATAGCTGCAGGAGGAGGCCATTCGGCCCTTCGAGCCAGCACCGCCATTCAATGTGATCATGGCTGATTATTCTCAATCAGTTCCTGCCTTCTCCCCATACCCCCTGACTCCGCTATCCTTAAGAGCTCTATCTAGCTCTCTCTTGAATGCATTCAGAGAATTGGCCTCCACTGCCTTCTGAGGCAGAGAATTCCACAGATTCACAACTCTCTGACTGAAAAAGTTTTTCCTCATTTCCTTTCTAAATGGCCTACCCCTTATTCTTAAACTGTGTGGCCCCTGGTTCTGGACTCCCCCAACATTGGGAACATGTTTCCTGCCTCTAGCGTGTCCAACCCCTTAATAATCTTATACGTTTCGATAAGATCCCCTCTCATCCTTCTAAATTCCAGTGTATACAAGCCTAGTCGCTCCAGTCTTTCAACATATGACAGTCCCGCCATTCCGGGAATTAACCTCGTGAACCTACGCTGCACGCCCTCAATAGCAAGAATATCCTTCCTCAAATTTGGAGACCAAAACTGTACACAGTACTCCAGGTGCGTTCTCACTAGGGCCCTGTGCAACTGTAGAAGGACCTCTTTGCTCCTGTATCTGCATCTTTCTCTGTGGATCTGTATAAGCGCATGATTTAGTATTAAATTCCTTTGAAGATGGGAAGATTTGAGAAGAGAGGTCCCGATAATGCACGTGAGAGATGTTGTGTAGTAGTTTGGTGTTACTTAATGTGTAGGAAGGCAACTGCAAATGATGGTTTCCACCGAAGAATGATTCCAGGAGTGAGTGGGTTAACTTATGATGAGCGTTTGCCGGCACTGGGCCTGTACTCGCTGGAGTTTGGAAGGTTAAGGGGGGACTTCATTGAAACTTACAGAATAATGGGAAGGCCTGGATAGAGTGGATGTGGAGAGGATGTTTCCACTGGTGGGAGAGTCTAGGACCAGAGGTCACAGCCTCAGAATTAAAGGGCGCTCGTTTAGGAAGGAGATGAGGAGAAATATCTTTAGTCAGAGGGTGGTGAATCTGTGGAATTCATTGCCACAGTGCTGTGGAGACTGAGTCAATGAATATTTTTAAGGCAGAGATAGACAAATTCTTGATTAGAACAGGTGTCAAGGCTTATGGGGAGAAGGCAGGAGAATGGGGTTATGAGAGACAGATAGATCAGCGATGTTTCCACTGGCGGGAGAGTCTAGGACCAGAGGTCACAGCCTCAGAATTAAAGGACACTCTTTTGGAAAGGAGGTGAGGAGGAACTTCTTTAGTCCAAGGGTAGTTAATCTGTGGAACTCATTGGCACAGAGGGCTGTGGAGGCCAAGTCGCTGGATATTTTGAAGGCAGAGATGGACAAATTCTTGATTTGAACGCGTTATGGGGAGAAGGCAGGAAAATGGGATTAGGAGGCAGAGATCAGCCATGATTGAATGACAGAGTGGGCTCGATGGGCCGAATGGCCTAATTCTACTCCGAAAACTTGTGAACTTGTGAAGCTGGAGTAACTCAGCGGGACAGACAGCATCTCTGGAGAAAGGGAATGGAGATGCTGCCAGACCCATTGAGTTACTCCAGCTTTTTGTGTCTATCTTTGGTATTAGTAATGTTAGGGCATAAAGTGTGTGGGTGTTTCTATTGTACATGTATTTGAATCTTTGTAGATAAGTGTATGCTTTAATATTGATTTCCCATGGAGATTGTGGATGAAAGATCCAGAGAGCAGTCACTATGCTATGATGCACCGATCAGCCAAAACATTATGACCACTGACAGGCAAAGGGAATAACACTGATTATCTTGTTACAGTGGCACCTGTCAAGGGGTGGGATATATTAGGCAGCAAGTGAACAGTCAGTTCAAGTTGATGTGTTGGATGCAGGAGAAATGGGCAGGAGTAAAGACCTGAGCGACTTTGACAAGGGCCAAATTGTTATGGCCAGACGACTGGGTCAGAGCATCTCTGAAACGGCAAGGCTTGTGGGGTGCTCCCGGTCAGCAGTGGTGAGTACCTACCGACAGTGGTCCGAGGAGGGACAAACCACAAACCAGCGACAGGCAGGGTGTTGGGCGCCCAAGGCTCATCGATGCGTGAGGGCAACGAAGGCTATCCCGTCTGGTCCGAACTGACAGAAGGTCGACTGTGGCACAAGTCACAAAATTTTTTAATGGTGGTCACGGGAGGAATGTGTCACAATACACAGTGCATCGCACCCTGCTGCGTATGGGGCTGCACACGGAGGACCAACAGCATATTAGCCAGGTGGTCATAATGTTTTGGCTCATCAGGTCATAATGTTTTAGCTGATCGGTGTAATTGTGAGTGGTGCTGTGGATGTAGTTTGGTATTAGGCAATAGACAATAGACAATAGGTGCAGGAGGAGGCCATTCGGCCCTTCGAGCCAGCACCACCATTCAATGTGATCATGGCTGATCATTCTCAATCAGTACCCCGTTCCTGCCTTCTCCCCTGACTCCGCTATCCTTAAGAGCTCTATGTAGCTCTCTCTTGAATGCAGTCAGAGACTTGGCCTCCACTGCCTTCTGAGGCAGTGAATTCCACAGATTTACAACTCTCTGACTGAAAAAGTTTTTCCTCGTCTCCGTTCTAAATGGCCTACCCCCTATTCTTAATCTGTGGCTTATGTTACAGTGTAGTATGCACAAAGTACTAAAACTATACACTCTATCCAAGCCGTTCACTATTCTATATATTTCAGTGAGGTCCCCCGTCATTCTTCTAAACTCCAGCGAGTACAGGCCCAGTGCCGACAAACGCTCATCATAGGTTAACCCACTCATTCCTGGGATCATTCTCGTAAACCTCCTCTGGGCCCTCTCCAGAGCCAGCACATCCTCAGATATGGTGCCCAAAATTGCTCACAATATTCCAAATGCGGCCTTACCAGCACCTTATAGAGCCTCAGCATTACATCCCTGTTTTTGTATACAAGCCCTCTTGAAATAAATGCTAGCAGCGAGTTTGCTTTCTTTACTACCGATTCGACGTGCAAATTAACTTTTTGGGAATCCTGCACCAGGACTCCCAAGTCCCTTTGCACCTCCGATCTCTGGATTCTCACCCCATTTAGAAAATAGTCTATGCCTTTATTCATTATTACCAAAATGCATGATTCCACACTTTGCTACATGATACTCAATCTGCCACTTCTCTGCCCACTCTCCCAACCTGTCCAGGTCCTTCTGCAGATTTATTCACAAAATGCTGGAGTAACTCAGCAGGTCAGGCAGCATCTCGGGAGAGAAGGAATGGGTGACGTTTCGGGTCGAGACCCTTCTGCAGAGTCCCTGCTTTCTCTACACTACCTGCCCCTCCACCTATTTCCGTATCATCCGTAAACGTTGCCACAAAGCCTCCAATCCCCTCGTCCAAATCATTAATGTACAACGTGACGAGCAGCGGCCCCAGCACCGAGCCCTGCGGAACTCCGCTAGTCACTGGCAGCCAAGCAGGAAAAGCCCCCTTTATTGCCACTCTTTGGCTTCTGCCGTCCAGCCAACCTGCTATCCATGCTAGTATCTGCCCTTTGATACCGTGGGCTGTCATCTTCCTAAGCAGCTGAATGTGTGGCACCTTATCAATGGTTTTCTGAAAATCTAAGTAAACAACATCTACTGACTCCCCTTTGTCTGTCCTGCTATTTACTTCTTCAAGAATTCCAACAAATGTGTCAAGCAAGACCTCCCCTTCACAAAGCCTTGCTAACTTTGGCCGGTTTTATCGTGAACTTCTAAGTACTCCATAACATCATCCTTTATAATGGACTCTAAAGGGTGGAGACCCTTCTTCAGACCTATCCAGCCTAATGTCACCTAGCGGGGACCGGCAGCATCTCTGGAGAGAAGGTATGGGTGACGTTTCGGGTCGAGACCCTTCGTCAGACTAGGGCGTGTGAGGTATCTTGGGCAAAGGTCGGGAGAGATTGGACCAGAGGGGATAGGATGTAGTCGAAGTGGGACAGGAGCGGGCAGAACCGATGGGTCTGCCAGGGCAGTTGTGTTTGTGGATTTTGGGGAGAAGGTAAAACCGGGCCGTGAGGGGCTGCGAAACGATAAGGTCGGAGGCCGTGGAAGGCAGTCAGCCGGAAGTGATAAAATCAGAAATGTCACCCTATTTCTTCTCTCCAGAGATGCTGCTGCCTGTCCCGCTGAGTTACTCCAGCATTTTGTGTCTATCTTCAGTTTAAACCAGCATCTGCGGTTCCTTCCTACCCCCAATGTCACCTATCCATGTTCTCCAGAGATGCTGCCTGACCCGCTGAGTTACTCCAGCACTTTGTGTCCTTTTGTAACCATCATCTCCAGTCCCTTGTTGCTACAACTGATGAGGGGTGATCTTGTAGAGGTGGTGTACAAAACCGTGAGAGGTATAGATCGGGTATTTTGTCCAGAGTTTTGAATCGAGAATCAGAGGTCATAGGTTTCTGGCGGTGCTGGCTCGAAGGGCTGAATGGCCTCCTCCTGCACCTATTGTCTATTGTTTCGGGTGAGGTGAGAGAGATTTAATGGGGAACCTGAGGGGTAACCGTTTTTCACAAAGGGTGGTGGCGGTATGGAACGAGCTGCCGGAGGAGGTATGTGCAATGTTTAAGAATCATTCAGATAGGTACATTGATTGGACAGGTTTAGAGGGATATGGGCCAAACAAAGGCACAGAATCAAAAGTTGATTGAAGGCAGGAGAATGGGGTTAGGAAAGAGAGATCGATCAGCCATGATTGAATGGTGGAGTAGACTTGATGGGCCGAATGGCCTAATTCTGCTCCTATCACTTATGAACTTATGAACTTACAAAACATGATGGGAATGTCGACAGTTCCAAATCGGTCTCTGGTCCCAGAGTCTGAAGAAGGGTCTCGACCCGAAACGTCGTCCATACCTTCTCTCCAGCGATGCTGCCAGTCCCGCTGAGTTACTCCAGCTTTTTGTGTTGTCATAGGTATTGGCAGTGCAAGTTAGAAAAGTTTAATGTGCAAGAAAATGCTTTGAGAACAACTGCATGAATTGAAACAAAATCTTTTATTTTCCCCTTTTAGGTTAAGAACAGTAAGATAAGCAGCAAACTGAATGTAGCTGATGATTTACCTCGATGCAGAGTGTCAGAGGAAGAGTTAATAACGTTACCCGGAGCAGTGCAGCAGTCTTTGCCACCTTTAAGGAAACCAAATGGGACGGTACTGCGAAATGGATTTAATGATGGTAAGGAGTGATCCCGTTAATGTGATGACTGGAAGGTGTTGTAGAGTCATAGAGTGATACAGTGTGGAAACAGGCCCTTCGGCCCAACTCGCCCACAACGGCCAACAATGTCCCTGCTACACGAGTCCCACCTGCCTGCGCTTGGTCCATATCCCTCCTTGGAGAGGCTAGAGGCGGGAAGATTGTTCCCGATGTTGGGGAAGTCCAGAACCAGGGGTCACAGCTTAAGGATAAGGGGGAAGTCTTTTGGGACCGAGATGAGAAAACATTTCTTCACACAGAGAGTGGTGAGTCTGTGGAATTCTCTGCCACAGAAGGTAGTTGAGGCCAGTTCATTGGCTATATTTAAGAGGGAGTTAGATGTGGCCCTTGTGGCTAAAGGGATCAGGGGGTATGGAGAGAAGGCAGGTACGGGATACTGAGTTGGATGATCAGCCATGATCATATTGAATGGCGGTGCAGGCTCGAAGGGCCGAATGGCCTACTCCTGCACCTATTTTCTATGTTTCTATGTTTCTAAACCTGTCCTATCCATGTACCTGTCCAACTGTTTCTTAATCGTTGGGATAGTCCCAGCCTCAACTACCTCCTCTGGCAGCTTGTTCTATACACCTTCCACCCTTTGTGTGGAAAAGGTTAGCCCTCCGATTCCTATTAAATCTTTTCCCCTTCATCCTGAACCTATGTCCTCTGGTCCTCGATTCTCCTACCCTGGGCAAGAGACTTTGTGCATCTACCCGATCTATTCCTCTCATGATCTTATACACCTCTGTAAGATCTCCCCTCATCCTCCTGCACTCCATGGAATAGAGACCCAGCCTGCTCAACCTCTCCCTATACTTCACACCCTCTAGGCCTGGCAACATCCTCGTAAATCTTCTCTGAACCCTTTCGAGCTTATACTTCTGAAGTACACACCAATGGTTTGTGAATAGTCAAGAGTCAAGGGTGTTTAATTGTTATGTTCCAGCAATAGAACAATGAAATTCTGACTTTTAGCTTCATTTAAAGATATGGCGCGGAAAGAGGCCTTTCGGCCCAACGAGTCCGCGCCGACCAGTGATCCCCGCACACTTACACTATCCTACCAGGACTAGAGGGTGTGAGCTATTGGGAGAGGTTGAGTAGGT
This sequence comes from Rhinoraja longicauda, assembly GCF_053455715.1. Taxonomy (NCBI): domain Eukaryota; kingdom Metazoa; phylum Chordata; class Chondrichthyes; order Rajiformes; family Arhynchobatidae; genus Rhinoraja; species Rhinoraja longicauda. Next base: position 7,971,577 of record NC_135954.1, read on the forward strand.
GCTGCACTGTAAGGAGTTTGTACGTTCTCCCGTGACCTGCGTGGGTTTTCTCCGAGATCTTCGGTTTCCTCCCACACTCCAAAGACGTACAGGTATGTAGGTTAATTGGCTGGGTAAATGTAAAAATTGTCCCTAGTGGGTGTAGGATAGTGTTAATGTACGGGGATCACTGGGCGGCACGGACTTGGAGGGCCGAAAAGGCCTGTTTCCGGGTGTATATATATGATATGATATGATAGGCTGGGTCTCTATTCCATGGAGCGCAGGATGAGGGGAAATCTTATTGAGGTATATAAAATCATGAGAGGAATAGATCGGGTAGATGCAAAGAATCTCTTGCCCAGAGTAAGGGAATCGAGGAACAGAGGACAGAGGTTCAAGGTGAAGGGGAAAAGATTTATTCTGGCAGGCAGGTTTGCTAGTGTTACACGGGTGGGTTTAAACTAAACAGTGGGGGGGTGGAGTCAACAGCATGGACGTGTATGCGTGCAGTTAACGGGAAAGAGAGTGCAGGAAAGGTCACGTTTAAACTAATAGGGCAGGGGGATGGGACAATAGACAATAGACAATAGGTGCAGGAGGAGGCCATTCGGCCCTTCGAGCCAGCACCGCCATTCAATGTGATCATGGTTGATCATTCTCAATCAGTACCCTGTTCCTGCCTTCTCCCCATACCCCCTGACTCCCCTATCCTTAAGAGCTCTATCTAGCTCTCTCTTGAATGCGTTCAGAGAATTGGCCTCCACTGCCTTCTGAGGCAGAGAATTCCACAGATTCACAACTCTCTGACTGAATTTTTTTTTCCTCATCTCAGTTCTAAATGGCCTACCCCTTATTCTTAAACTGTGGCCCCTTGTTCTGGACTCCCCCAACGGGGGAGCCAATGCAACGGGTTCTGGACCCAATGCAAGGAGACAGAGGGCCATAAAACGAGGACAGAAGCGGATTAGGCAGCATCTCTGGAGAATATGGATAGGTGACGTTTCACAGAGTGCTGGAGTAACTCAGCAGGTCAGGCAGCATCTCTGGAGAACATGGATAGGTGACGTTTCACAGAGTGCTGGAGTAACTCAGCGGGTCAGGCAGCATCTCTGGAGAACATGGATAGGTGACGTTTCACAGAGTGCTGGAGTAACTCAGCGGGTCAGGCAGCATCTCTGGAGAACATGGATAGGTAACGTTTCACAGAGTGCTGGAGTAACTCAGCAGGTCAGGCAGCATCTCTGGAGAACATGGATAGGTAACGTTTCACAGAGTGCTGGAGTAACTCAGCAGGTCAGGCAGCATCTCTGGAGAACATGGATAGGTGACGTTTCACAGAGTGCTGGAGTAACTCAGCGGGTCAGGCAGCATCTCTGGAGAGCATTGATAGGTGACGTCTTGGGTCGGAACCATTGGAACATGAGCGTACGTTCTCCCCGTGACCAGCGTGCGTTTTCTCCGGGCGCTCCGCTTTCCTCCCACACTCCAAAGACGTGCAGGTTAATTGTAGGTCTGTAGGTTAATTGGCTTTGGTAAAATTGTAACTTGTCCCTAGTGTGTGTATGAACGATAGTGTTAGTGTGCGGGCAGGATCGCTGGTCGGTGTGGACTCGATGGGCTGAAGGGCCTGTTTCCACGCTGTTTCTCTAAACTAAAGTAAAAAAACTAAATTGAATTCCTCCATGGAAGATCATAATTGCTGAGGTAGTGGTTAATAGCTGAGACAGATCATTTTTCCTTGCCTTGTGAAGTGCTTATGTCACCTGATCAAGGCACCCCTGCATTCCCTCTCTTCCCCATCCGAGTCATCCTGCTAGTTCCACTGTTCGCATCCCTGTATCCCCTACGTCATTACCTCTTCCCCGGCCAACAATGGACCATTGTGGGCTCCACCCTTCTTTGGTCATCTGTTGCTGGCCCTACTTTGGTCTGGCCCGAAAAGTCACCTGTCCTTTTTCTTCCAGAGATGCTTCAGAATGCCAAAGCCTCAGAATAAAAGGACGTACCTTTAGAAAGGTGATGAGGAGGAATTTCTTTAGTCAGAGGGTGGTGAGTCTGTACAAACTCCTTACAGACAGCACCCGTGGTCAGGATCAAACCTGGGTCTCTGGTGCTGTAAGGCAGCAACTCTACCGCTAGCCATGCTACACCCACTCCAAGCCCAATACTTCCTGAGCCTGAAGAAGGGTCCCGACCCGAAACGTTACCTGTCATGACCTCCAGGGATGCTGCCTGAACCGCTGAGTTACTCCTGCACTTTGTGTCTCTACTTGGTAAACCAGCCGTCTGAAGTTTCTTCAATATTACCTAGTTGGAGTATTGTGTTCCTGGAGTACTGTGTGCAGTTTTGGTCTCATAATTTGAGAAAGGACATTCTTGCTATTGAGGGAGTGCAGCGTAGGTTCACCAGGTTAATTCCCGGGATGGCAGGACTGACATATGATGAAAGAATGGATCGCCTGGGCTTATATTCACTGGAATTTAGAAGGATGACAGGGGATCTTATAGAAACATATAAAATTCTTCAGGGCCACAGGATAGATGCAGCAAAAATGGTCCCCATGTTGGGAGAGTCCAGAACCAGGGTGTCACCCTTTAGGACTGAGATGAGGAAAAACTTTTTCACCCAGAGAATTGTGAATCTGTGGAATTCTCTGCCACAGAAGGCAGTGGAGGCCAATTCAGTGGATGTAATCAAGAGAGAGTTAGATGAAGCTCTTAGGGCTAACGGAATCAAGGGATATGGGGAGAAAGCAGGAACAGAGTACTGATTATGGATGATCAGCCGTGATCATATTGAATGGCGGTGCTAGCTCAAAGGGCCGAATGGCCCACTCCTGCACCGATTTTCTATGCTTCTATATTTCTATGAGATGTGGTGTCCAAAACTGGGCACCTAATTCGAGATTCAGCCCACTGTAGATGTTAATTTTACTTATGCTTAAACATATAAGATATTTAGTGCTTCCTTCCATTTGATTCGATGCCTTCCATTTTCCATAGACATATGGAACGAGCTGCCAGAGGAAGTAATTGACCAAGGTACGATATTAGCATTTAAAAGACACTTTGACAGCTACATGGATAGGCAAAGTTTAGAGGGATTTAGGCCAAAGGTAGCCAAACGAGACCAGCGTAGAGATGGGGCATCTTTGGACAAGTTGTTTTTAGTTTAGATAGAAACAAAAAGCTGGAGTAACCCAGCGGGTCAGGCAACATCTCCGGAGAATAGGAATAGGTAACGTTTTGGGTCGAGACCCTTCTTCAGACTGAGAGTCAAGGAGAAGGGAGACAAGAGATATAGACAGTGACATAGAGAGATTATAAAAGAAACGAATGAAAGATTTGCAGAGAGTAACAATGATCAAGGAAAGGTGAAGCCCACAATGATCCATTGTTGGCTGTGGGCTGAGTGATAACGAGTTATACAGACAACGGAAAACAATAGAACGACAGTGAAACTAGTATGATGACTAGGGTGGGGGAGGGATGGAGATAGAGTGGATGCAAGGGTTACTTTGTTAGAGAAATCAATACTCATACCGTTTAGTTTATTTTTGTCGTGTGTACTGAGGTACAGTGAAAGGCTTTTGTTTGTGTGCTAACCAGCCAAAGAAAAGACTATACATGCTTCCAATTAAGCCATCCACAGATGAAGGATAAAGGATAAATAAGGATTTAAAAGAGTGGAACGATTATAATGTATGTATGTTGTGATTGTAATGGATCTTATAGAAACATGTAAAATTCTTAAAGCATTGGACAGGCTCGATGCAGGAAAAATGTTCCTGATGTTGGGGGGAGTCCAGAACCAGGGGGTCACACAGTTTATGAATAAGGCCTAGGCCATTTAGGACTGAGATGAGGAAAAACTATTTCAACCAGAGAGTTGTGAATCTGCCACGGAAGGCAGTGGAGGCCAATTCACTGGATGTTTTCAAGAGAGAGTTAGATTTAGCTCTTAGGGCTAAAGGAATTAAGGGATATGGGGAGAAACCAGGACCAGGGAACTGATTTTGGATGATCGGCCATGATCATATTGAATGGCGGTGCTGGCTCGAAGGGCCGAAGGCCTTTTCCTGCACCTATTTTTCTATGTTTCTATGTATGATAGCAAGGCCCCTCTGGGCCGAAGGGTCCCTTTTCATGCTGGATAACTCTATGACTAAGACTCTATATGCACATTGTAGTATCAGAATTATATTCAACTTTGAAGTTGGAATATTCCAACATATTACAAAGCCCACATCCCTCCAAACCTTTCCCATCCATGTAGCTGTCTGTGTGTCTTAAATGTTGTGAAAAAGGTCCATTTTCAATCTTTCCCCTCTCACTAAATCCTGTACCCTCTAGCTTGAAGTAGTTTGTTCCAAAATGCTGGAGTAACTCAGCGGGTCAGGCAGCATCTCTGGAGAACATGGATAGATGACGTTTCACAGAGTGCTGGAGTAACTCAGCAGGTCAGGCAACATCTCTGGAGAACATGGATGGGTGGCGTTTCACAGGGTGCTGGAGTAACTCAGCAGGTCAGGCAACATCTCTGGAGAACATGGATGGGTGGCGTTTCACAGGGTGCTGGAGTAACTCAGCAGGTCAGGCAACATCTCTGGAGAACATGGATGGGTGGCGTTTCGGGTCAGGACCTTTCTTCTTGGTGTACGCCATTACATCAAAACTCGGTTGCAGGAGAGTGCAAGTGAAACAGTGCCCAGTTCTCCTTTGTAGGAAGGAACTGCAGATGCTGATTTAAACCGAAGATAGACACAAAAAGATGGAGTAACTCAGGGGGCCAGGCAGGCAGTCTCGACCTGAAACGTCACCCATTCCTTCTCTCCAGAGATGCTGCCTGTCCCGCTGAGGTACTCCAGCTTTTTGTGCCTATCCCCAGTTCTCCTTTCCTGAGACAGACCACAGACCTGATCGAGTGTAAAGGTGTGGACCTAACATCAACTTCTCTGAGATGGACTGGGGTTCGTTAAGTTCAGTTTCAGCTTAGTTGATTGTCATGTGTACCGACCGAGGTACAGCAGAAAGCTTCTGTTGCGTGCTATCCAGTCAGCGGAAAGACAACACATGATTACAATCGAGCCCTTTACAGTGTACAGATACATGGTACAACGTTTAGTGCAAGGTAAAGGCAGCAAAGTCCGATCAGATAGTCCAAGGGTCACCAATGAGGTAGATGGTAGTTCAGGATTGCTCTCTGGATGATGATTCAGTTGCCTGATAACAGCTGGGAAGAAACAGTCCCTGAATCTGGAGGTGTGCGTTTTCACACTTCTGTACCTTTTGCCCGATGGGAGAGGGGAGAAGAGGGAGTGGCCGGGGTGCGACTGGTCCTTGATTACGCTGCTCAAGGTTGTCTCTAGTCTTTTTGTGATTTTTTTTGGAAGGGATGGGAATGGGCTGGGGAGGGGGGGGAAGGGAACAGAGCAGATTGTGTGGGGATGCTGTGGTAGGGCGGGGGGGATTACATATGAGGGATCGCATGAGGCCATGATATGGTGAGTATGGGGACATGTCACAGAGTTCAGGAGTGGATGCAGATTGTGGTGTTCTCTGGATATTGGGGACCAGTAATTTAATTAAGTACTAGACCAGGGTGGCCTCGTTGGGCCCAAAGCTCTCCTGCATTGGTGTAGCACCCTCCCCTCCCTCACGCCCCACCTCCCCCGCCTCTCACACTCCATCCCCCCTCAACCCCCCTTTCCCCCCTCCCCCCCTCTCACCATCCCCTCCCCTTTGGTGTTGAGTTTGGCTTGCTATTGTCACATGTACTGAGGTACAGTGAAAAGCGTGCCTGGAGTCAGGCTGAAAATATTTTCCAATGAGTCCTTCCCTTCTTCACCTGCTAAAGGATAGTTGGATCGTGGAATCTAGTTTGACATCTTTCAGTTTAATTTATTTAGTTTAATGTCTCATGTACCGAGATACAGTGGAAAACTATTGTTGCGTGCTAACCAGTCAGCGGAAAGACAATATATATGGTTATAATCGAGCCATTTGCAGTGTGCAGATACATGATAAGGGAATGACGTTTAGTGCAAGGTTAAGCCAGCAAAGTCCGATCAAGGATAGTCCGAGGGTCACCAATGAGGTAGATGGTATTTCAGCACTGCTCTCTGGTTGTGGTAGGATGGTTCAGCATTGTTATCAACGGAATAGACTTATTTGGTGCAATAAGCACAGATTTGATGGGCCAAATGGTATTATGTATTTTCTTACATACCCATTTATTTGTGAATGATTCCAAAAGCCTTTGATAAATGGTCACATAAATCATTGAAGCCATGGATTAAAATAGGAATCAGGAATATTGTGGGAAGCTGGAGTACTTCGAAGTTCACAATAAAGTAGGCGCAGCGGTAGAGTTGCTGCCTTACAGCGAATGCAGCGCCGGGGACTCAGGTTCGATCCTGACTACGGGCGCCGTCTGTACGGAGTTTGTACGTTCTCCCCGTGACCTGCGTGGGTTTTCTCCGAGATCCTCGGTTTCCTCCCACACTCCAAAGACGTACGGGTATGTAGGTTAATTGGCTTGGTCAATTTAAAATTTAGCCCTAGTGGGTATAGGATAGTGTTAGTGTGTGGGAATCGCTGGACGGCGCGGACCCAGTGGGCCGAAAGGGCCTGTTTCCGCACTGTATCTCTAAACTAAACTAAAGTCAGCATGGTTTTGTGAAGGGGAGGTCTTGCCTGAAGAATCTGCTGGAATTCTTTGAGGAAGTAAATAGCAAGGCAGGCAAAGGAGAGTCAGCAGATGTTGTTTACCTAGATTTTCAGAAAGCCTTTGATAAGGAGTCATACATGAGGATGCAAAAGAAGATGAGAGCCCATGGTATCAAAGGGCAGATTCTAACATGGATAGGAGGTTGGCTGGATGGCAGAAGACAAAGAGTGGCAATAGAGGGGGCTTTTCCTGCTTGGCTGCCAGTGACTAGTGGAGATGGTCGGTGCTGGGGGCGCTGCTCATCACGTAGTATATTAATGATTTGGATGAGGGGATAAATGGCTTTGAGGCCAAGTTTGCAGATGTTACGGAAATAGGTGGAGGGGCAGGTAGTTTAGAGAAAGCAGGGACACTGTAGAAGGATTAGGACAGATTGGGAGAGTGGGCAGAGAAGTGGCAGATGGAATACAGCAGAGCAAAATGTGTCGTCATGCATTTTGGTGGTAGGAATAAAGGCGTAGACTTTTTTCTAAATGGGGTGAGCATCCAGAAATCGGAGGTGCAAAGGGACTTGGGAGTGCTGGTGCAGGATTCCCAAAAAGTTAATTTGCAATCAGATCGGTAGTAAGGAAGGCAAACGCAATGCTAGCATTTATTTAAAGAGGGCTAGAATACAAAAACAGGGATGCAATGCTGAGGCTCTATAAGGCTCTGGACAGACCGCATTTGGAGTGTTGTGAGCAATTTTGGGCCCCGTATCTGAGGAAGGATGTGCTGGCTCTGGAGAGGGTCCTGAGGAGGTTTACAAGAATGATCCCAGGAATGCGTGGGTTCATATATGATGAGCGTTTGACAGCTGTACTTGCTGGAGTTTAGAAGGATGAGGGGAGACCTCATTGAAACATACTGAATGATGAAAGGCTTGGATAGAGTGAATGCAGAGAGGATGTTTCCACCAGTGGGAGAGTCTAGGACCAGAGGTCACAGCCTCGGAATTAAAGGACGTTCCTTTAGGAAGGAAATGAGGAGGTATTTCTTTAGTCAGAGGGTGGTGAATCTGTGGAATTCATTGCCAGAGACGGCTATGGAGGCCATCAATGGATATTTGTAAGGCAGGTATAGATAGATTCTTGATTACTAGGGGTGCTGGGGGTTATAGGGAGGAGAATGAGGGGTTAGAAGGATGAGATAGATCATCCATGGTTGAATGGCGGAGTAGATTTGATGGGCCGAATGGCCTAACCTACTCCTTTCACTTATGAAGCTTATGAAATTGGCCAAATAACAGACGTTTGGAGCAGTAGTGAATGGTTGTTCTTTAGGGCCGGAGGGAGGTGAGGAGGAATTTCTTCAGCCAGATGATGGTGAACCTGTGGAATTCATTGCCACAGAACACTGTGGAGGCCGTCAATGGTTATTTTTAAGGTGGAGATTGATAGATTCTTGATTAGTACCTAGTGTGAAGGGTAGTGTCAATGTCCTGGAATTGCTGGACGACACGGACTCGTTGGGCTGAAGGGCCTGTTTCCGTGCTGTATCTCAAAACTAAACTAATCCACTCCCTACACACCAAGAGTGATTTACAGACACCAATTAACCTACAAACCAGTACCTCTTTGGTACTGAAATCAAGGCCAAGTCAATGATATTTTTTAAGTGGCGGTGAATAGGTTCCTAATTAACAAGGGCATCAAAGGTTACGGGGAGAAGGCAGGAAAATGGAGTTGAGAAGGAATAATAGATCAGCCACGATCGAATGGCGGAGCAGACTCGATGGGCCAAATGGCCTAATTCTGCTCCTGTACCTTATGGTGTTATGGAGATACACAGTGGAATCTTCCAGGGGTGAGTGCTAGAAATCATTGGTTCTCTTCAATATAGATCAGTCACTTGGATTTGGTTTTAAAGGCCACAGTTCCTGAAAATGAAAATGAAACAACATTTGGAAGACTGCTTGAGACTTCTTTAAGACGCATTTAAGATAGACGCAAAATGCTGGAGTAACTCAGCGGGTCAGGCAGCATCTCTGGAGAAAAGGAATAGGTGGCGTTTCAGGTCAAGACCCTGCATCCAACTTGAGACTTTCTAAGAAACATTTGGACAGGTACATGCATAGGACAGGTTTAGAGGGATATGGGCCAAACGCAGGCAGATGGGACTAGTACAGATGGGACATGTTGACCGGTGTGGGCAAGTTGGGCCTGAAGAGCCTGTTTCCACGCTGTGTGACTCTACGACACTACGCTTGAAGATCAAGACATGCTTATCGCCTGAGTGTAGAAGTGGTTGATAATATGGTATAACAGTGTAGATATAACGGTAGACAAAACAATGCAGAAAAATGCAAAGCTTTACAGTTTAGTAGTAAGAACAAAGAGAGGCAGTATCACCGTCGGACTAAATTCTAAATGAGGTACAAGAACAGAGAGATCTTGGGACAAATGCACTTTGTTGACATTGAGTGGGCGGAATGGGAAATTGTTTAAAAAATCACGGGATCCTGGGGTTTATAATCAGAGGCATGGAGAGCAAGAGGATCTTTATGAAGCACTGGCTTGGATACAACTGGAGTTCTGGGAAACACATTTTAGGAAAGCTATGAAGACGACTTAAAGGGCAGGGGGTAGAGATCTGCATGTTTTTTTTTTACACAGGTATTTTTAAAGCAGAGATTGACAGATTCTTGATCGGTAGTGGAGTCAAAGGTTCTGGGGAGAAAGCAGGAGAATGGGGTTGAGAGGGAAAGATAGATCAGCCACGATTGAATGGCGGTGTAGACTCGATGGGCCGAGTTCTGCCCCTATAACTTATGAAAGACGCGGCGTTATAAGGCTCTGGTCAGACCGCATTTGGAGTGTTGTGAGCAGTGTTGGGTCCCACACATGACGAGGGATGTGCTGGCGCTGGAGAGGGTCCAGAGGAGGTTTAGGAGAACGATCCTGGGAATGGTTTCGTTTTACATGTGATGAGCATTTGACTGCACTGGGCCTGTACTCCCTATAGTTTTGAAGGAAGAGAGGGACACCACATTGAAACTTAACGGATAATGAAAGGCTTGTGGAGAGGACGTTTCCACTAGGACCAAAGGGCACAGCATCAGAATAAAAGGACGTTCCTTTGGAAAGGAGAAGAGGAGGAATTTCTTTAGTCAGAGGGGGGTGAGCCTGTGGAATTCATTGCCACAGACGGCTGTGGAGGCCAAGTCATTGGGTATTTTCAAGGCGCAGATTGACCGGTTCTTGACTAGTACGGGTGTCAGGGGTGATGGGGAGAAGGCAGGAGAATGGGGTTGAGAGGGAAAGAATGGCGGAGTGGACTCGATGGGCCGAATGGCCAAATTCTGCTGCCTATGACTTATGGACTTGTGAAAGATGCCAAGGATGACAGATTTCAGTTGTGTGAACAAACCGGAGCAACTAGAGATTTGTTTTCTCCATGGAACAGAGCATGTCGAGAAGGGATCTGATGGAGTAGATGAAACAGTGATAGACAATAGACAATAGACAATAGGTGCAGGAGGAGGCCATTCGGCCCTTCGAGGCAGCATTGCCATTCTATGTGATCATGGCTGATCATTCTCAATCAGTACCCCGTTCCTGCCTTCTCCCCATACCCCCTGACTTCACTATCCTTAAGAGCTCTATCCAGCTCTCTCTTGAATGCATTCAGAGAATTGGCCTCCACTGCCTTCTGAGGCAGTGAATTCCACAGATTCACAACTCTCTGACTGAAAAAGTTTTCCTCATCTCAGTTCTAAATGGCCTACCCCTTTTTCTTAAACTGTGGCCCCTTGTTCTGGACTCCCCCAACATTGGGAACATGTTTCCTGCCTCTAACGTGTCCAACCCCTTAATAATCTTATACGTTTCGATAAGGTCTCCTCTCACCCTTCTAAATTCCAGTGTATACAAGCCTAGTCGCTCCAGTCTTTCAACATATGATAGTCCCGCCATTCCGGGAATTAACCTAGTAATTCGTACCTAGTAACCTAGTAATCGTGGATAGAGGTAAACTGGTCCCATTGACGGGAGGGCCAAACAAGGGAGCATGGATTGTGAAAGTGATCTGCCAAAGAAGCAAAAGTGATGTAAAGAAAAGCATTTCATGCAACATACCATCCATGTCTGCAAGGCATAATAGTGGAGGCAGATGGAAGTGTAACATTGTGAGGAAAGGAACTGCAGATGCCGTTTTAAACCGAAGATAGACACAAAATGCTGGAGCAACTCGGTGGGACAGGCAGCAACTCTGGAGAGAAGGAATGGGTGAAGTTTCGGGTCAAGACCCTTCTTCAGACTGGTTAGGGATAAGGGAAACGAGAGACATAGGCGACGATGAGAGAGAGAGAGTTAGATTCGGCTCTTAGGGCTAAGGGAATCGAGGTATACGGGGAAAAAGCCGGAACAGGTTACTGATTTTGGATGATCAGCCATGATCGTATTGAATGGCGGTGCTGGCTCGAAATGCCAAATGGCCTACTCCTGCACCTATTTTCTATGTCAAGTCAAGTCAAGTCAAGTCAATTTTATTTGTACAGCACATTTAAAAACAACCCACGTTGACCAAAGTGCTGAACATCTGATTAGGTACTAAGGGAAAAAATGAAACATACAGTAGCACGCAAACAGTTCACAGCGCCTCCTCAATGAGCCTCAAACGCTAGGGAGTAGAAATAGGTTTTGAGCCTGGACTTAAAGGAGTCGATGGAGGGGGCAGTTCTGATGGGGAGAGGGATGCTTTTCCACAGTCTAGGAGCTGCAACCGCAAAAGCGCGGTCACCCCTGAACTTAAGCCTAGACCGCGGGATAGTGAGTAGCCCCAAGTCGGCCGACCTGAGGGACCTGGAGTTAGAGAGGGGGGTTAGAAGAATGAGTGAACGAGATGCAAAAAAGTAACGATTATAAAGGACACGGGCCATTGTTAGCCTTTTGTTGGGTGAAAATGAGAAGCTGGTGTGACTTGGGTGGGGGAGGGATAGAGAGAGAGAGGGAATGCCTGATAGTTAGATAAATCAATATTCATACCACTGGGCTGTAAGCTGCCCAAGCGAAAGATGAAACATAGAAACATAGAAAATAGGTGCAGGAGTAGGCCATTCGGCCCTTTGAGCCTGCACCGCCATTCAATATGATCATGGCTGATCATCCAACTCAGTATCCTGTACCTGCCTTCTCTCCATACCCCCTGATCCTTTTAGCCACAAGGGCCACATCTAACTCCCTCTTAAATATAGCCAATGAACTGGCCTCAACTACCTTCTGTGGCAGAGAATTCCACAGATTCACCACTCTCTGTGTGAAAAAAAACATTCTCATCTCGGTCCTAAAAGACTTCCCCCTATGAGATGCTGTTCACGTGGAACGTACATTCACGTGGAAGCTGGATAGGAATTTGAAGGAAGATTATTTTTTGCACCTCGGTGTAGCTGGTAGAGTTGCTGCCTCACAGCGCCAGAGACCCGGGCTTTGTTGCACCTGAGCTCCAGTGTTCAAGTCAAGTCAAGTCAAGTCAGATTTATTTGTCACATACACATACACGATGTGCAGTGAAATGAAAGTGGCAATGCCTGCGGGTTGTGCACAAAAAAGAATTACAGTTACAGCATATAAATAAAGTTAATAAGTTACTATAGTGTAGACAAAAATTTAGTCTCTGGGGTTATAAAAGTTGACAGTCCTGATGGCCTGTGGGAAGAAACTCCGTCTCATCGTCTCCGTTTTTACAGCGTGACAGCGGAGGCGTTTGCCTGATCGTAGCATCTGGAACAGTCCGTTACTGGGGTGGTAGGGGTCCCTCATGATCTTACTTGCTCTGGATCTGCACCTCCTGATATATAGGTCCTGCAGGGGGACGAGTGTAGTTCCCATGGTGCGTTCTGCCGAACGGACTACTCTCTGCAGGGCCATCCTGTCCTGGGCAGAGCTCGTCAGGCCCATCTGAAATAAGTTGAGCAGTGATTGATCTTGTTCCCCCTGACACTGTGTTTCTTTCTCCAGATTTAGCACTTACTGCGAGCAGCTTACTGAAGAAGAACGGGCCAATAAATGAAATCAGGGAGAGACCAAGGTCTGCCGAGATTCTGCAAGAACTTCTCATTCAAGGGATCCTAAATCAGTCTCACAATGAAGACTGGCACGAGGTCCACACTATTCTGGTACATGTTATTTCCATCTACCATATGTGGAAGCAGAAACAAATATTTAATTGGTTTCTATGTCGTCGGTAGCCATGGGTTAACAGTGAAAAGCTTTTTGTTGCATCTATTCAGTCAGCGGAAAGACTGTATGTGATTGCAAACGAGCCGGTCCACAGTGTACAGATGCAGGATAAAGACAATAAGTTGTAGTGCAAGGTAAAGACCGATTAAGGATGAGGAGGGATTTCTAGTCAGAGGGTGGTGAATCTGCGGAATTCATTGCCACAGATTAGAAACATAGAAACATAGAAAAATAGATGCAGGAGTAGGCCATTCAGCCCTTCGAGCCAGCACCGCCATTCAATATGATCATGGCTGATCATCTAAAATCAGTACCCCGTTCCTGCTTTTCCCCCATATCCCTTGATTCCTTTAGCCCTAGGAACCAAATCTAACTGGTTTAGTTTATTATTGTCATATGTACCGAGGTACAGTGAAAAGCTTTTGTTGTGGCAGTGTAGGCCAAGTCAATGGATATTTTTAAGGCAGAGATTAATAGATGCTTGATTAGAACAGGTGTCAGGGGTTATGGGGAGAAGGCAGGAGAATGGGGTTGAGAGGGAAAGGCAGATCAATAGACAATAGACAATAGGTGCAGGAGGAGGCCATTCGACCCTTCGAGCCAGCACCGCCATTCAATGTGATATGGCTGATCATTCTCAATCAGTACCCCGTTCCTGCCTTCTCCCCATACCCCCTGACTCCGCTATCCTTAAGAGCTCTATCTAGCTCTCTCTTGAATGCATTCAGAGAATTGGCCTCCACTGCCTTCTGAGGCAGAGAATTCCACAGATTCACAACTCGCTGACTGAAAAAGCCATGAATGAATGGCGGAGTAGACTTGATGGACCGAATGGCCTGATTCTGCTCCTATCTCTCATGAGCATGAAATTAAACTCTCCATTGGAGAGTCTCCAATGACTGTTCTAAGTTCTAATTAGGAACTGTTGCATGATTTCAATATTCTCCTCTTGTATTTTACTTAATTAATTTTCTCAGCACATTGATTTCTCTAGAATATTTTAGTCGCTTTAAATTCATTGCCGGTGACCATTTTGTTTATTATTGAGTCAGTTTGATGTGAATTCCACCGAGGGAGTCCTGAAGAAGTTTCCAGCCCGACTCGATAAGTTAAGGATCGAAACAACTAAACAAGACAATATAACGATAGAGGAAATAGAAAATAAAATGATGGCAGCCGAAGACAGAAGAAAGGTAAAGTAACATCCTGGATGTGAAAGTCGTCATTTTTCACCACAGCTTGGCCAGTACGGGGTAGAGCTGCCGCCTCATAGCGCCAGAGACCCGGGTTCGATCCCGATCCTGGCTAATGTCCGCGTGGAGATTTCACACGAGCTCCCCGTGGATTTCCTCCAGGCGCTCCAGTTTCAATCTTTCACAAGTTCTAGGAGGAGAATAAGGCCATTCTGCCCACCTAGTCTATTCCGCCATGCAATCATGGCTGATCTATCTTTTCCTCTCAACTAGGGTTGCCAACTTTCTAACTCCCAAGTAAGGGACAAAAGGTGATGTCACCGCCCCGCGCCCCACGTGACCTCACCCAGCCAGTGGCCACGTGCTCCCACTCCACCAATGGCGGCTGCCCGGGCCAGGAGGCGGGTTGTTACGCAATCTCCGGATCCCGGGTGCAGGGGGTTTGGAACTGTCTGGGCCGCGTTCGAATCAAGCCATCAGTGGACCGTGCATAGACTGAAGGATGCAAAATGAGCCTGGGAAAGCAAACGGCCAGCGATTTTCTAAAACAAATCATAGGGAGGCTAGTGGTGGTTACAGCTTCTGGGCCTACAGTGCCCCCCAGGCCTAATACGGAACAAGGGCGGTCCCGTACGGGACAAAACAATTTAGCCCAAAATACGGGATGTACCCGGCTAATACAGGACAGTTGGCAACCCTAGTTAGCCTACACTGACCGGGCCTACAGCGGCTCCCGGGCCTACAGTGTCCAGGCCTACAGCGGCCCCCGGGCCTACACTGTTCGGGCCTACACTGTCCGGGCCTGCAGCCCCCCCGGGCCTAATACGGGACAAGGTAGGTCCCATATGGGACAAATCAATTTAGCCCAAAATACAGGATGTCCCAGCTAATACGGGACAGTTGGCAACCCTACTCTCAACCCCATTCTCCTGTCTTCTCCCCATAACCCCTGACAACCATACTGATCAAGAATCTGTCAATCTCTGCCTTAAAAATATCTAATGAAAGACGTCTGTGGCAAAGAATTCCACAGGTTCACCACCCTCTGACTAAAGATATTCCTCTTTATTTCCTTTCTCATGGCACATTCTTTTATTCGGTAGCTATGGACTCTGGTCCTACACTGTCCCGCTAGTGGAAGCATCCTCCATATCTACTCTATCCAGCCCTTTCACTATTCGATAAGTTTCAATGAGGTCTCCCGTTATCCTTCTAAACAGGTCCAGTGCCATCAAGACTCTGAAGAAAAGGTCCCGACTTGAAACGTCCCCTATCCATGTTCTCCAGGGTTATAGACAATAGACAATAGACAATAGACAATAGGTGCAGGAGGAGGCCATTCGGCCCTTCGAGCCAGCACCGCCATTCAATGTGATCATGGCTGATCATTCTCAATCAGTACCCCGTTCCTGCCTTCTCCCCATACCCCCTGACTTCGCTATCCTTAAGAGCTCTATCTATCTCTCTCTTGAATGCATTCAGTTGCTGCCTGACCCGCTGAGGTACTCCAGCGTTTTGTGTCTTTCCTTGGTAAACTAGAGTCTGCAGTTCCTTGATTCTACACTCTGACTTTGAATGAATAACGATATGGCATTTTGCACTTCGCATGCCAAAAAAACAGAAACAAAGTAATGTGGTTTAAATTGTGGGATTTTGTAAAGAGTTAATTGCTACGGCTGGACAACTTCCTCTGCTGAGAATATTACTGTGAAGATATGGGTGCATATTTATCATGGTTTGTCCAGGAGTTTGCTGGGAATTCACACACAGGTTTTGCATTGCCAGTCGATCAAAGTCTGTCAACAGAATTCCTTCCCATGAAATTTGGCTGGGAAATCAAAATATTTATTTGGCAGGTATGAGCTAAAGGAGTCCAAGTGAAATTGGAAATTATTTTGAAGGGCATTGGCACTTAAGTTCAGAAGTTCATAAGTGATAAGAGCAGAATTAGGCCATTCAACCCATCAAGTCCACTCTGCCATTCAATCATGGCTGATCTATCTCTCCCCCCTCAACCCCATTCTCCTGCCTCTCTCCATAACCCCTGACACCCATACTAATCAAGAAGCTATCTATCGCTGCCTTAAAAATACCCATTGACTTGGCCTCCACAGGCAATGAATTCCACAGATTCACCAACCTCTGACGAAATAAATTCCCCCTCATCTCCTTCCTATTGGAATGTCCTTTAATTCTGAGGCTGTGACCTCTGGTCCTGGACTCTCCCACTAGTGGAAACATCCTCTCCACATCCACTCTATCCCGGCCTTTCGCTGTTCGGTACGTTTCAATGAGGTCCCCACTCATCCTTCTAAACTCCAATGAGTACAAGCCCAGTGCCATCAAACCCTCCTCAACCAGTAACTCAATCGTCCCCCGAATCATTCTCTTAAATCTTCTCTGGACCCTCTCCAATGCCAGCATGTCCTTCCTGAAGGTCCCCCCTTCATTCTTCTAAACTCCAGCGAGTACAGGCCCAGTGCTGACAAACTCTCATCATATGTTAACCCACTCATTCCTGGGATCATTCTCGTAAACCTCCTCTGGACCCTCTCCAGAGCCAGCACATCCTTCCTCAGATACGGGTGCCCAAAATTGCTCACAATACTCCAAATGCGGCCTGACCAGCGCCTTGTAGAGCCCCTCAGCGTTACATCCCTGGTTTTTTTGTGTGTGTATATTCTAGCCCCTCTAGAAGTAGAATGCTAGCTTTGTGTTTGCCTTAATAAATAAAACAAAAAGCAATGTTTGTTTTAGATGAAAGAAGTCAAGTTAAAGGAAAGACTGAATAGGTTTAATTCTTCAGTGTTGACGACGGACGGCCAATCGACTGAAACGCCGTCAGCTCCCGAACACGCGACCTTGGAGGAAATCGATGAGAGGATCACCATCCAGCAGAAGGAATTCCAGCAACAATTGCAGGAGGGGCCGAAGGGAAAAGACAGGAATGACGAACTGGATGGTAGATCTGGACCTAACCAGCAAGGGAGCAAGGCTAATTGTGAAGGTAACTGCAAGGTGCTGGAATTGGATGAGGGCTATGATTTGGTGGCACCACCAGCTGAAGAAATAACTCTGAACAAAAGTTGGACCGACTTCACAAATCCGGTATCAATTGCCAAGTGACTTGCTCGTTAGTGTCTGGGGAGGGGGGGGGGAGGGGGTGGGGTGGGGAGGGGTGAGGGTTGCTGTTATTTTTTTCTTTTGAACACGTTGCGTTGTCATATACTAAGAATTTGCCAAAGTCTACAAATCTCATTGTGAGAAAAAAAATATTCGGAGTCAATAAAGGTTGTCCGTGATGATTTTGTTGAATTTATGTTAAGTATGTTATGGCTTTTACAAAGGCAATGAACCTGCCCAAAGAGGCACAAAAGAAGCAGAAACGATAGAAGTATTCCAACACAAGAATGATCCGAGCAACTGTACTATGTTGAATGACTGGAGCAACTTGGCTTGTATACACTGGAATTTAGAAGGATGAGAGGGTATCTTATTGAAACATATAAGGCTATTAAGGAATTGGACACGCTAAGGCAGGAAACATGTTCCCGATGTTGGGGGAGTCCAGAACCAGGGGCCACAGTTTAAGAATAAGGGGTAAACGCATTTAGAACGGAGATGAGGACATTTTTTTTCACTCAGAGAGTTGTAAATCTGTGGAATTCTCTCTGCCTCAGAAGGCAGTGGAGGCCAATTCTCTGGATGCTGAGTCTCCGGCGCTGCATTCGCTGTAAGGCAACAACTCTACCGCTGCGCCACCGTGCCGCCAAGGAAGGACATCCTTGTCATTGAGGCAGTGCAGCGTAGGTTCACGAGATTGATCCCTGGGATGGCGGGACTGTCATATGAGGAAAGATTGAAAGGACTAAGCTTGTATTCACTGGAGTTTAGAAGGATGAGAGGGGATCTTATAGAGACATATAAAATTATAAAAGGACTGGACAAGCTAGATGCAGGAAAAATGTTCCCAAATTTGGGCGAGTCCAGAACCAGGGGCCACAGTCTTAGAATAAAGGGGAGGCCATTTAAAACTGAGGTGAGAAGGAACTTTTTCACCCAGAGAGTTGTGAATTTGTGGAATTCTCTGCCACAGAGGGCAGTGGAGGCCAAATCACTGGATGGATTTAAGAGAGAGTTAGATAGAGGTCTGGGGGCTAGTGGAATCAAGGGATATGGGGAGAAGGCAGGCACAGGTTATTGATTGTGGACGATGATCACAATGAATGGCGGTGCTGTCTCGAAGGGCTGAATGGCCTCCTCCTGCACCTATTTTCTATGTTTCTATGTTTACCTGGCAAGGCGGCGGTTTGAGTGGGAAGGGATGAGTGAACCAAGGAGTTGCGGTGGGAGCGGTCTCTGCAGAAGGTGGGAAGGGGTGGGGATGGGAAGATGTGTCTGGTGGTGGGATCACATCGGGGGGAATGATTTGTTGGATACAGAGGCTGGCGATATTCGACAGTGTTTTGATTGGTTCGGCTGTCAGGTGTGTCGGGCGAAGGCAGGAGAAGAGGGGGTAGGAGGGAAGAGATAGATCAGCCATGATTGAATGGCGGAGTTGACTCGATGGGCCGGATGGCCTAATTCTGCTCCTGGAACCTATGAACTTATGATTGAGGACCAGGGGAACTCTATCCTTCTTGCGTCTGGGGAAAGGGGGAGCCAGAGCAATACTAGGGGACATAGAAAAGATGGGGGTCATAAGGTCATGATGAATGGTAGAATTAGGCCATTCTGCCCATCAAGTCTACTCCGCCATTCAATCATGGCCGATCTACCTCTCCTCCTTACCCCATTCTCCTGCCTTCTCCCCATGAGAGGAGACAACCATATTTGACAGCGGGGCGGTGAGGGGAACCAAATTTGCTAAAGAAAGTGGACATCACGGATCTCCTAGAATGGAAAGCCCTCATCTTGGGAACAGATGCGACGGAGATGGAGAAATTGGGAGTAAGGGGGTAGAGTTTTGGCATGGGCAGGGCGGGAGGAGGTACAGTCCAGATAGCTGTGGAGGTTGGTAGGTTTGTGGCAGTGGTCAAGTGGATGGTCTGTCCCCTGTGATGGAGACAGAGAGAACATGAAAGGGGAGAGAGGTGTCAGAGAGAGTCCAAGTGAATTTGAGGGCAGGGTTGAAGTTGTTGGTGAATTTAATGAATTAGGCATTAGTTTTTTGTCACGTACTGTGAGGTACAGTGGAAAGCTATTGAGTGCCAACCAGTCAGCGGAAAGACAATATATGATTACAAATGAGCCATCCACCATGTACAGATGCATGATAAAGGGAATATCGTGAATAACATTTAGTGCAAGATAAAAACCAGTAAACAACGTTCAAGACTATTGGATCCATAAATTATGATGCCCTTACCTAATAAAAAATCTATTGCAAATATACTTCGTTATTTTTGTCTTTAAACAATGCCATGTTATCGATTAGCTGTGCCTACTTGGAGCAAGTTCTCCCCTTCTCTCCGGCAAGAGTTTAGTTTAGTTTAGATTAGTTTAGAGATACAGCGCGGAAACAGGCTCTTTCGGCCCATCGGGTCCGCGCCAACCAGCGATCCCTGCACATTAACACTATCCTACACACACTAGGGACAATTATTTACATTTACCAAGCCAATTAACCTACGTACCTGTACGTCTTTGGAGTGTGGGAGGAAACCGAAGATCTCGGAGAAAACCCACGCAGGTCACGGGGAGAACGTACAAACTCCGTACAGACGGCGCCCGCAGTCGGGATCGAACCCGGGTCTCCGGTGCTGCATTCGCTGTAAGGCAGCAACTCTACTGCCGCGCCACCGTGCCGCCCAAAGGTTCTCCTCCTCTCTCCGACGAGAGTTCTACAAACACCATCTCTCGCTCCTCCCCCTCTGTAGTTCTTCCCGCTCTCCGTCTCTACGACCACATTTCAACCGGGGCTTGTTACCACAGCTGGGAGAAGGCAGGAACAGGGTACTGATTGAGAATGATCAGCCATGATCACATTGAATGGCGGTGCTGGCTCGAAGGGCCGAATGGCCTCCTCCTGCACCTATTGTCTATTGTCTATTGCCCTCGCTTCCGTCGTCTGCCTCGGGGATTCCGTCTCCGGTTGCAGACATCTCAGTTCTGACCCAACCCGGACTACAGGTACCAGTTCTGTTCAGTGCAGTTTATTGTCACCTGTACCGAGGTAGAGCAAGAAGCTTTTGTTGCATGCTAACCAGTCAGCAGAAAGTAAATACTCAATTACAATCGAGCCATTTAGAGTGGGGAAAGAATACATGATAAGGGAATAACATTTAGTGCAAGGTAATGCCAGTAAAGTCCAATCAAAGATAGTCCAAGGGTCACCAATGAGGTAGATGGTAGTTCTGGACTGCTCTCTAGTTGTTGATAGGATGGTTCAGTTGCCTGATAACAGCTGGGAAGAAACTGTCCCTGAATCTGGAGGTGTGCATTTTCACACTTCTGTTCCTTTTGCCCGATGGGAGAGAGCAGAAGATGGAGTGGCCAGGGTGCGACTCGTCCTCGATTATGCTGCTGGCCTTGCCGAGGCAGCGTGAGGTGTAAATGGAGTCAATGGAAGGGAGGTTGGTTTGTGTGATGGTCTGGGCTGCGTCCACAATTCTCTGCAATTTCTTGCGGTCTTGGATGGAGCTGTTCCCAAACCAAGCATCCTGCTAAAGTGCTTTCTGTGCTGCATCTGTAGAAGTTGGTGAGAATTGTTGGGGACATGCCGAACTTCCTAAGCTTTCTAAGGAAGTAGAAGAAGTACCGACAGTCGAACAATTCTCCTTCTGTGCCCTGCGATGCTGCCTGTCCCGCTGAGTTACTCCAGCATTTTGAGTCTAGCAAGTTCTGAAGGATGTCTTTGATAGCTAGGTGGCTCTGTTGTTACACTGTCTTGTTTTTCTTTTACACCACACCACCACTTTATTTTTTTTAAATAACTGATGGTGTCATAAAACTGAATGAATATAAGCCACTTGGAATACATATCTGAAGGAGTTAAATGCAAATAAATGCCAATTTATAATATGAAACACGAATATAAAATATAATGGCGCAGAAGCTCCATAAACAGAAAATACTGAATAACTAGTTTTAGTTTAGTTTAGTTTAGAGATACAGCGTGGAAACAGGCCCTTCGGCCCACCATGTCCACGCCAACCAGCGATCCCCACCCATTAACACTATCCTACACACACTAGGGACAATTTACACGTACACCAAGTCAATTAACCTACATACCTGTACGTCTTTGGAGTGTGGGAGGAAACCGAAGATCTCAGAGAAAACACACGCAGTCACGGGGAGAACGTACAAACTCCGTACAGACGGCGCCCGTAGTCAGGGTCGAACCCAGGTCTCCGGCGCTGCAAGCGTTGTAACGCTGCAACTCTATCGTTGCGCCACCGTGCCATCTAAACAACCCAGGGTAGCATCTGTGAAGAGTCATAGAGAGATACAGTGTGAAAACTGGCCCTTCAGCCCAACTTGCCCACACTGGCCAACATGTCCCATCTGCACTAGTCCCACCTGCCTGCATTCGATCCATACCCCTCTAAACCTGTCCCATCCATGTGCCTGTCTAAATGTTTCTTAAACGTTGCGATAGCACCTGCCTCAACTACCTTCTCTAACTACCAACTCCCTTGCATGCGTTTACCGATTAGTAGCCTTGCTTTATCCTGCTCTTCCTCTCTTCCAGCTCTATTTCCCCCTGCAATCAGCCTGAAGAAGGATGCAGACCCAAAACGTCACCCATCCATGTTCTCCAGAGATGCTGCCTGACCCGCTGAGTTACTCCAGCACTCTGTGAAACATCACCTATCCATGTTCTTCCGAGATGCTGCCTGACCCACTGAGTTACTCCAGCACTTTATGTCTTTCTTCGGTAAACCATCATCTGCACTTCCCATGTTGCTACAGTTTGGCTGCTCACTTTGTTGTCTTGAGCATTTCAATTTAACGGCCTTAATGCCAACGTTCTTTAGTTAGAACCCTTTGGGAGATTTCATGTTGGAAATTGGCCAGTAGTGTAGCAGAAGCACTGGAAATTATCAAAGATCTGTAAGAATTGGGCAAACTGCTTGGAAGGCATCCAGAAATGCAAGCTACAAATGTTTCTTCAAAGATAGATGCAAAAAGCTGGAGTAACTCACCCTGGAGTAACTCAGCGGGACAGGCAGCATCTCCAGAGTTTTGGGTCGAAACCCTCCTTCAGACTAGTCAGAAAGTTGTTAGTGATATGGCAGGAGATAAGATTCACTGAGTAATTAGTACACAAGGATGAGAAATATTGATTTCAGGCATCACCGACAGCTATTCCAGGACATTAACACTACCCTTCACAGTAGGGACAATTTACATTTCATACCATGCCAATTATCCTACAAACCTGAACATCTTTGCAGTGTGAGAGGGAACCAAAGATCTCAGAGAAATCCCACGCAGTCATGGGGAGAAAGTACAAACTCTGTACAAACAGCACCCGTAGTGAGGATTGAACCCGGGTCTCTGGCACTGTAAGCGCTGTAAGGCAGCAACTCTACCGCTGCACCACTGTGCTGCTCTTGAGAAAATGGCACAACATAGAACTAGTGTAAACAAGTGACCATCCACAGTGTAAAGTTACAGGATAAAGGGAATAACATTTAGTATCAGATAAAGTCCAGTAAAGTCTGATTAAAGATTGTCTGAGGATCTTTAATGAGGTAGATGGTAGGTCAGGACCGCTCTGTAGTTGGTGATAGGATGGTTCAGTTGCCTGATAACACCTGGGAAGAAACTGTCCCTGAATCTGGAGGTGTGCGTTTTCACACTTCTGTAACCCGTGCCCGATGGGAGAGGGGAGAAGAGGGAGTGGCCGGGGTGTGACTCGTTCTTGATTGTGCTGTTGGCCTTGCCGAGGCAGCGTGAGGTGTAAATGGAGTCAATGGAAGGGAGGTTGGTTTGTGCGATGGTCTGGGCTGCGTCCACAATTCTCTGCGATTTCTTGCGGTCTTGGATGGAGTTGTTCCCAAATCAAACTGTGATATCCCGATAAAATGCCTTCTACTGCGCGTCTGTGGAAGTTGGAGAGAGTTGTTGGGGACACGCCAAATTTCCTAACCCTTCTCAGGAAGTCTTTCTGCGGACCACAGACACAATAGGCTGGAGTAACTCAGCGGGTCTGGGAGCATTTCTGGAGAAAAGGAATAGGTGACGTTTCGGGTCGAGACTCTTCTTCAAACTGAGAGTCAAGAAGGGGGAAACTCTGAAGAAGGGTATCGACCCGGAATGTCACCCATTCCTTCTCTCCAGAGATGCTGCCTGACCCGCTGAGTTACTCCAGCACTCTGTGTCTTTTTGTGCAGTGATCGGTTCTTTTCCGTGTGTATAGTTTTAGTACTTTGTGCATACTACACTGTAACATAAGCCACAGTTTAAGAATAAGGGGTAGGCCATTTAGAACGGAGACGAAGGCAGGAACTGAGATGAGAAAAACCTTTTTCAGTCAGAGAGTTGTGAATCTGTGGAATTCTCTGCCTCAGAAGGCAGTGGAGGCCAATTCTCTGAATGCATTCAAGAGAGAGCTGGATAGAGCTCTTAAGGATAGCGGAGTCAGGGGGTATGGGGAGAAGGCAGGAACGGGGTACTGATTGAGAATGATCAGCCATGATCACATTGAATGGCGGTGCTGGCTCGAAGGGCCGAATGGCCTCCTCCTGCACCTATTGTCTATTGTCTATTGTCTAATCTAAATGAACAGAATATCTGGTTAAAAAGTGTCATAGAGTCAGGGAGTCATAGAGTGATACAGCGTGGAAACAGGTCCTTTGGCCCAACTTACCCACACCGGCCAACATATCCCAAAAGAGTCTGAAGAAGGGTCTCGACCCGAAACGTCACCCATTCCTTCTCTCCCGAGATGCTGCCTGACCTGCTGAGTTACTCCAGCATTTTGTGAATATATCCCAATACATTGGTCTCACCTGCCCCCATTTGGCCCATATCCCTCCAAACCTGTCCTATCCGACCTGGCGCGAGATACGTTGTAACTTTGTCGGCGACCTTTATGTGGCAACTCTTTGCATACGTTGGGTATGCAAGCAAAGAATCTCACTGTGGCTTGTCACATGTGACAATAAAGTATACATTCATTCATTCACCTCTCTAAATGTTTCTTAAACGCTGGGATAGCCCCTGCCTCAACTCCCTCCTCTGACATGCACACACCACCCTTTGTGTGAAAAGGTTACCCCTCAGATTCCTGTTAAATCCCTTTCACCTTAAACCTATGTCCTCTGGTCCTCGATTCCCCTACTCTGGGCAAGAGACTCTGTGCATCTACCAAATCTATTCCTCTCATGATTTTGTACACCTCCATAAGATCTCCCCTCATCCTCCTGCGCTCCAAGGAATAGAGACCCAGCCTACTCACCCTATAGCTCCGACCCTCTAGTCCTGGCAACATCCTCGTAAATATTATCTGTACCTTTGCCAGCTTGGCAACATCTTTCTTATAACACGGTGCCCAGAACTGAACACAATACTCTTAAGTGTGGCCTCACCAATGTCTTACCAAGGCCATTTAGAACAGAGATGAGGAAACACTTTTTCAGTCAGAGAGTTGTAAATCTGTGGAATTCTCTGCCTCAGAAGGCAGTGGAGGCCAGTACTCTGAATGCATTCAAGAGAGAGCTAGATAGAGCTCTTAAGGATAGCGGAGTCAGGGGGTATGGGGAGAAGGGAGGAACGGGGTACTGATTGAGAATGATCAGCCATGATCACATTGAATGGCGGTGCTGGCTCGAAGGGCCGAATGGCCTACTCCTGCACCATTTGTCTATTGTCTATATTGTCTATTGTCTTATACAACTGCAACATGACCTGTGACTCGACCTTCAAGGAACCATGCACCTGCACTCCTAGATCCTTCTGCTCCACAACACTCCCCAGAATAGAGTCCCGGCCTACTCAACCTCTCCCTATACCTCAGACCTGGCAACATCCTCGTAAATCCTCTCTGTACCCTTTCCAGCTTGTTCCTGTCCAAACATTCTTAGTTGTTGTCTCCAAGGCAGTCTAATATATCACAATCTGTGAACACAAAAAAAACACGCAGGCACGTAGACAACCTTCAGCAGTTAACGTCATCTATAACTCCGGTGTTACTGACTCGGCCTATTGATAGCTGAAAGCACACACAATAGAAATCGGCTTCTTATATTGTTCAGTGCCCTTGCTAATTAAAAATTGAACAGTCCTGAGTTTAAGATTACTTTTTTAGAATTAGCGCCATGGAAACTACGGCATTGTTTAATTTAAATGGATATTGAATTTGTTTCTTTGGTTTCATTTCCAAAGATATCAGGTATCAGTTACTCATATTAAAACTGCTTAGCATTTTGCATGGCTTCACTAAATAAAAAAATTTAAACCGTTAAACGCCAAAGGCTACCTTATTTCTCTGTTTTTGTTTCATTAACGAGGTTTCTGCTGCACTCTTATATTAATAACGTGTTCTATACTTTACTAAATGATTTAGTTTGTAATGGATATTTATACCCAGAATAACATTAAGTGACAGAAGGTAATAATCATTACAGAACTAGATTCATTCTGATTCAGTCTGAAGAAGGGTCTCGTCCCGAAACGTCATCTATTTCTTCTCTCCCGAGATGCTGCCTGACCTGCTGAGTTACTCCAGCATTTTGTGAATAAATACCTTAGATTCATTCAATGGTCACTTCTGTCTGTTGTATTTGCTACCTTTTTTTAGTTTAGTTTAGAGATACAGCTTGGAAACAGGTTGTTCGCCCCACCGAGTCCGCGCCGACCAACGGTTCTCGCACACTAATGCTACAGAGACTAGGGACAATTTGCACAGCTGGGGGCAATCTGCCCACACCGGCCAACATGTCCCATTGACACTAGTCCCACCTGCATAGGTTGGGCCAAAGAGCTCGTTTCTGTGCAGTCTGACTCTATATACTGGTCTTGGCATCCCAAGAATCTTTCTAGTAACCCTTTCTTACATCCCCTCCCCAACAAGACTATACTTCCTCAGATAGTCCTGAACTACTATCTATCTTTAGTCTAGTCTAGTTTAGAGATACAGCGTGGAAACAGGCCCTTTGTTGAAAGACTGGAGCGACTAGGCTTGTATAGACTGGAATTTAGAAGGATGAGAGGAGATCTTATCGAAATGTATAAGATTATTAAGGGGTTGGACACGTTAGACGCAGGAAACATGTTCCCAATGTTGGGGGAGTCCAGAACAAGGGGCCACAGTTTAAGAATAAGGGGTAGGCCATTTAGAACTGAGATGAGGAAAAACTTTTTCAGTCAGAGAGTTGTGAATCTGTGGAATTCTAGGCCTCAGAAGGCAGTGGAGGCCATCTGAGGCAAAGAATTCCACAGTTCTCACCTGGACCACAGCCAACAATGGACCATGATCATCGTTTAGTTTTAGGTTTTAGAGATACAGCGCAGAAACAGGCCCTTCGGCCCACCGAGACCACACCACACATTAACACTATCCTGCACGCACTAGGGACAATTTACACATACACCAAGCCAATTAACCTACATACCTGTACTTCTTTGGAATGTGGGAGGAAACCAAAGGTCTCCGAGAAAACCCACGCGGTCATGGGGAGAACGTACAAACTCCGTACAGACAGCAGCCATAGTCGGGATTGAACCCGGGTCTCTGGCGCTGCAAACTCTGTAAGACAGCAACACTACCGCTGTGCCACCGTGCCGTTATCGTTGATGGCTTACGTTTGTCCTTTTACATACCTTTCATTCATTTGTTCTTTGTACAATTTCATATCTTTCGGTTTTCCTCTCCCCTGACTCTCAGTCTGAAGAAGGGTCTCAACCCAAAACATCACCCATTCCTTTTCTCCAGAGATGCTGCCTGACCCGCTGAGTTACTCCAGCATTCTGTGTCTATCTTTGGTGTAAACCAGCATCTGCAAGTAGGTGAGGAGGAACTTCTTTAGTCAGAGGGTAGCTAATCTGTGGAACTCATTGCCACAGAGGGCTGTGGAGGCCAAGTCAGTGGATATTTTTAAGGCAGAGATAGACAAATTCTTGATTAGAACGGGTGTCAAGGTTTATGGGGAGAAGGCAGAAAAAATGGGATTAGGAGGCAGAGATCAGCCATGATTGAATGGCGGAGTAGACTCGATGGGCCGAATGGCCTAATTCTACTCCTATAACTTGTGAACTTGTGAACTTTGATTTCTCTAACTTCGCATAATCCTTGCATCCTCTCTCTCTCTCTCTCTCTCCGTCCCCACCCCCACCCTAGTCTTCATTCCAGTTCCGCTGTCATCCTGATGAGTTTCACTGTCTGTATAACACATTATCACCTAGCTCACAGATAACAACAGACCATTGTGGGCTCCACCTTTCCTTGATCATCATTACTTTTTGCGCATCTTTCATTCATTTGTTCTATATCTCTCTTTATAACCATCTGAGTTACTCCAGCATTCTATCTACCTTCAGTTTAACCAGCATCTGCAGTTCCTTCCTACACATTTCATCTTTCTTGTTTGCTTCCCTTTCTCTTAGACAATAGACAATAGACAATAGACAATAGGTGTAGGAGTAGGCCATTCAGCCCTTCGAGCCAGCACCGCCATTCAATGCGATCATGGCTGATCACTCTCAATCAGTACCCCGTTCCTGCCTTCTCCCCATATCCCCTCACTCCGCTATCCTTAAGAGCTCTATCCAGCTCTCTCTTGAAAGCATCCAACGAACTGGCCTCCACTGCCTTCTGAGGCAGAGAATTCCACACCTTCACCACCCTCTGACTGAAAAAGTTCTTCCTCATCTCCGTTCTAAATGGCCTACCCCTTATTCTTAAACTGTGGCCCCTTGTTCTGGACTCCCCCAACATTGGGAACATGTTATCTGCCTCTAATGTGTCCAATCCCCTAATTATCTTATATGTTTCAATAAGATCCCCCCTCATCCTTCTAAATTCCAGTGTATACAAGCCCAATCGCTCCAGCCTTTCAACATACGACAGTCCCGCCATTCCGGGAATTAACCTAGTGAACCTACTCTCAGTCTGAAGAAGGGTCTCGACCCGAAACGCCACGTATTCCTTTTCTCCAGAGATGCTGCCTGACCCCCCCCCCCCCCCCTTGAGTTACTCCATCTTTTTGTGTCTATCACCGGTATAAAACCAGCATCTGCAGTTCCTTCCTCCACAGTAGTGTAAGATGTGTACTGTAGTTTTCTGCTGCTTGGACATCCTCCAGTTGTGCCACTATCGTGGCACCTGCCAGAGAGACTGTCTGGACCACTCACCACCCATTCACCACAAAGCAGCCATAACCCATCCGCTGCCATTCACCACTCAAATACCACAGACTACCCATCACCATCATGCACTACTATCTACCCACCACCATCCGCCTGCCCACTACATCACCCACCACCATCCGCCTGCCCACTACATCACCCACCACTACCATTAATACAATGGTTCAACAGTGCTTTATTTGTCATTTATGCAAATGCACAGTGAAATTATGTTTGAATATATTACACATGCGCGCGCCACCATTTTTGCCGCCATTATTCCAAAGTCCAAAGTCCACGCGGCCAGCGCGCTCAATGTACTGGAGCAGTTCCCTGTGAACCGACATCCCTCTCCTATCCTCTCCTCGCCCGGACATCTTTGTGTCCCTGGGGCGCCCCCTACAGTCGACCTTGAAGGCGCTGGAAGCATCACCCTGGTTCACCCGACCGACGTGCCTTCCAGTGGGCACCGCAGCCACGGCACCTCGGCATCGCACGGCACCTTTACCACCCATCTCCACCAACACCATTATTCACCAAGCACCCAACTCACCCACCACTATCCACCTCCACCACCATCGTCCACCCATCACCAATCCACAACTATTCACCTCTCATTCACCATAGAAGCATAGAAACATAGAAAATAGGTGCAGGAGTAGGCCATTCGGCCCTTCGAGCCAGCACCGCCATTCAATAAGATCATGGCTGATCATCCACAATCAGTACCCCGTTCCTGCTTTCTCCCCATTTCCCCACTAATTCCATTAGTCCTAAGAGCTCTATCTAACTCTCTTTTGAATACATCCAATGAATCGGTCTCCACTGCCTTCTGAGGCAGAGAATTCCACAAATTCACAACTCTCTGACTGAAAAAGTTTTTCCTCATCTCAGTTCTAAATGGCCCACCCGTATCAATATTCCTTGATACCGTTAGCCCCAAGAGCAATATCTAACTCTCTCTTGAATACATCAAACTATCCAACACCAGTGCCGTCCATTTGATTGGGAAGGATATCATGGGTAATGGGCCGAAGGCAGGATGATGGGGTGGAGAGAGGGAAAGATAGATCAACCATGATTGAATGGTGAAGTATACTTGATGGGCCGAATGACCTACCCCTGCTCCTATGACTTATGCACTTCAATTAGTTATTTTGGGCAGGGGATTGGAATGTTGTTCTGACTTATTAAAAACCTGACTTAAAACCTCCATATTCTCCAGAGATGCTGCCTGACCTGCTGAGTTACTCCAGCACTTTTGCCTTTCCATGGTAGACCAGCATCTGCAATTCCTTGTTTCCACACCACCACCATTAGTTCACCACCCATCACCGCCACCATCCACTACCACTAACAACAATTCACCACCCACCCATTCATAAATCTGCCGCCCCTTAGTTTAGGTTAGTTTAATTCAGTTTAGTTTAGTTTAGTTCCACGTGAACCAAGGTACAGTACAGCTGGACCGTGCTTCGCTCCGAGAGACCGAGCGTGTGGACTGGACGCGGCCTACAGCGGTGGAGCAGCAGCGGAGGACACCACGACTACGTTTGGCCAGGCCGACCCGGCAACGTCACCATGACAACGGGCCTTCACGGTCAGGCCAAGATCTCCGCACTTACAGTAAGTGGGACTTGAAAATGGCGCCAAACTGGCGACTCTGTCTACTGTCTCAGTGGACTAATGCTGTACACTTGTACTGGATCTGAGATGCTTATTAAGATGTATCGAAGTGCTTATGTATAGTGATACTTGTACAGAACAGTATTAGGGTTGCCAACTGTCCCGTATTAGTCGGGACATCCCTTATATTGGGCTAAATCTGTTTGTCCCTTATACCGCCCTTGTCCCGTATAAGGTCCGGGGGTCGCTGTAGGCCCGGACAGTGTAGTCCCAGACACTGTAGGCCCGGACAGTGTAGGCCCGGAGACTCAGGCGCTGCCTCGCGGAGGTTGCTTAGCAACCCGCCTCCTGGCCCGGGTGGCCGTCATTGGTGGAGCGGGAGCACGCGGCCGCTGGCTGGGTGAGATCACGTGGGGCGCGGGGCGGTGACGTCACCTTTTGTCCCTTATTTGGGAGTGAGGAAGTTGGCAACCCTAAACTGTATACAAACATGAATTTCACTGTACCTCAGTACACATGACAAATAAAGTACCTTACCATGCCAAGCTTTTGTCGCGTGCAGGCTAACCAGTCAACAGAAAGATAATACACTATTACAATGGAGCCATTCACAGTGTTCAGACTTTTTCTTTTTTTTTTTTTTTTTTTTGAATAAATTTTTTATTGGAGATAGGTACATAACCTGTTTACATCTTTACAGTCATACATTTTTAAATTGATAATATTGTCAATTATTATTATATTGTCTCCAATACCTTTTGCCCCTTTTTTTTTTTAAACTAGATAGAACTAAAGAAATAGATGAAGTAAAGAAAGAAAAAAGAGAGAAGAAAAATAAAAACAAAAACAAAAACAGATTATAAAGATAAGGAAAAAGTTAGTTAAAGAAGAGTGGAGAAATTTATTAAGATAACAAAAACTTCATTCGAGATATATTCGTACATTTCAAAGTATAGCATTTCATCCATTCTTTAGTCCGAGTGCTAGTCAGGTTCCTGTGCTGAACCATTCTGACCCTTTAAGTAATCAATAAAAGGAGACCATATTCCAATAAATAATTCCTGTTTATCCAACAGGGAAAATCTGATTCTTTCCACGTTTAAGGTCTCCGTCATTTCTATAATCCACATTTTGATTGTGGGGGCCGTAGGGCCTTTCCAAAATTTTAGAATTAATTTTTTTCCTGTTATTAAACTATAATCCATAAAGTTTCTTTGTGTTGTTCTAAATGTTTGATTTAATTCTAATATTCCGAGTATAATTAATTTTGGATCTGGGTCCAATTGTGTGCTGGTTACTTTAGATATTATGCTAAAAATATTTACCCAGAATTTTTTAATTTTTATACAGTTTGCAAACATATGAAATAATGTAGCTTCTAAATGTTGACATTTATCACATTTAGGTGAGATATGTTGGAAAATTTTATGTAGTTTTGTTTTTGAATAGTGTAACCTATGTATTACTTTAAATTGTATTAGAGAATGTCTGGCGTTTAGTGAACACTGATGTATATGTTGCAAACTTTCTTCCCAAGTATCTTTCGTAATTACTTGGTTTAATTCTTTTTCCCATTTTTGTCTGTATAAGTCCGTGGAGGGAATGTCACTGTCTAATAAGATATTATATATATAAGATATTAATTTTTCTGTATTAGGATGTTTGTTCCAACATTCATCAAGAATTTCTGAATTTCTAATTCGAAAATTTTGGGAGTTCGATTTTACATAATCTCTAAGTTGAAGATATCTGAAATAATCATTTCCACGAAGACCATAAGTCTGTTGCAACTCCTGAAATGTCAGAAAAGTGCCTTCCTTTATTTGGGAGTGAGGAAGTTGGCAACCCTAAACTGTATACAAACATGAATTTCACTGTACCTCAGTACACATGACAAATAAAGTACCTTACCATGCCAAGCTTTTGTCGCGTGCAGGCTAACCAGTCAACAGAAAGATAATACACTATTACAATGGAGCCATTCACAGTGTTCAGACTTTTTCAAACGGCTGGATTTCCCCCCTCTAAATTGTGCAAAAAATTGTCAGGGGCTAAAAAACCAGGAACAAACGTAATTTTAATAACGTTGTCCAAAAAAAAAGTGTTTTATTTTTTTTCCCAAAAAAAGTAAATCAAATAAGATTTTTAAGGGTTTGGACACGTTAGAGGCAGGAAACATGTTCCCAATGTTGGGGAAGTCCAGAACAAGGGACCACAGTTTAAGAATAAGGGGTAGGCCATTTAGAACGGAGATGAGGAAAAACCTTTTCAGTCAGAGAGTTGTGAATCTGTGGAAGTCTCTGCCTCAGAAGGCAGTGGAGGCCAATTCTCTGAATGCATTCAAGAGAGAGTTGGATAGAGCTCTTAAGGATAGCGGAGTCAGGGGGTATGGGGAGAAGGCAGGAACGGGGTACTGATTGTGAATGATCAGCCATGATCACATTGAATGGTGGTGCTGGCTCGAAGGGCCGAATGGCCTCCTCCTGCACCTATTGTCTATAAATTAAGAGGAGTTGTAGGTGTCTTTGACTCGCCATTTGGCCTGACGATTTAATCAAACGGTGGTGTTCGGACTTGCAGAGAGGTGCCAAGAACAATCTGACAGTTTCCAAGTTAAATTCAAACCAAAGTGGTTCCAACAAACCCTTGCCAACATACTACCCCATAAGGCAATGATGAATTGAGAGAGGAGGGAGCTATTCTTCCTGGTTAAAAAAAAAAAAAAAGTTTTAAAATAGAGAGTAGGAGGAGGGGGGAAGAATGTAAAATTAACTGGAGTTAATTATTGTATAGAGCGGCGAATGGGCAGAGTGTTTTGTTTGCACTACGAGAGATGTGTGTGGACTGGCTGGGGATTTTTTAATGTGATTGCTTTCATCAGTCACGGCAGGAGGCGCTCCCAAGTTGCCTTGTGTGCCCTGGCTCCATCACAGGGGGAAAGACAGAGGGTTTTTTTACTTTCTAGGCTGGGGCTGGGGCCAGTGTTAGACAGTGTCCCAGAACATTACCTCTCGCAGCCCAGAGGGCGACAGTGATACAGGACATGACCCAACCAGCTCCCCAACCATGCGAGGCGTATCTGGTGCTAATGGATTAGAGGCGTGCTGCTGTTGCAACGCGATCGGGTAGCACCGCTCCCCAGCATCGGGTGAGTTTGCATTTCGTCCTCCCGCACGGTCAGGGAAACTGGCCCTTCGGCCAGTCTCGTCCATGATGTCCACCTCCCCCTCCCCCGTCTGAGGTTTGGCCCACATCCTTCTAAACCGCTCCTATCCACATGTGTGCAAGTCCAAGTGTCTTCTAAATGTCACATTACAGTAACCGGCCTCAACTACCAACCTAGCTAGCTAGGCTCGACACGAAATGCTGGGGTTAACTCAGCGGGCCAGTTCCACTGGTGGGAGGGAGAGTCTAGACTAGGACTAGAGGTCACAGCCTCGGAATTAAAGGACGTTCCTCTAGGGAGGAGATGAGGTGGAGTTTCTTTAGTCAGAGGGTGGAATTCTTTGGCCAAGTCAGTGGATATTTTTAAGGCAGAGTTTGACAGATTATTGATTAGCAGGAAAGAACTGCAGATGCTGGTTTAAATCGAGGACCGACACAAAATGCTGGAGTAACTCATCTGGACAGGCAGCATCTCTGGGGAGAAGGAATGGGTGACGTTTCGAGTTGAGGCCCTTTTTCAGACCTCAACTTCACCCTTCAACTACCTCCTCTTGTTACAAGAGTGCCGACCCTTGTGTCCTATGTAATCTACTGTTGTTATATTCTTGCACTTCAGTTTAGATTAGTTTATCGTCACGTGTACCGAGGTACAGTGAAAAGCTTTTTGTCGCGTGCTAACCAGTCAGCAGAAAGACAATACATGATTACAATCGAGCCGTTTACCGTGTACAGATACATGATAAGGGAATAACTTTGAGTGCAAGGTAAAGCCAGCAAAGTCCGGTCAAGGATAGTCCGAGGGTCATCAAAGAGGTAGATAGTAGTTCAGCACTGCTCTCTGGTTGTGGTGGGATGGTTCAGTTGCCTGATAACAGCTGGTGGGAAGAAACTGTCCCTGAATCTAGAGTTGTGCCTTTTCACACCTGTACCTTTTGCCCGATGGGAGAGGGGAGAAGAGGGAGACAATAGACAATAGACAATAGGTGCAGGAGTAGGCCATTCGGCCCTTCGAGCCAGCACCGCCATTCAATGTGATCATGGCTGATCATTCTCAATCAGTACCCCGTTCCTGCCTTCTCCCCATACCCCCTGACTCCGCTATCCTTAAGAGCTCTATCTAGCTCTCTCTCGAATGCATTCAGAGAATTGGCCTCCACTGCCTTCTGAGGCAGAGAATTCCACAGATTCGCAACTCTCTGACTGAAAAGGTTTTTCCTCATCTCCGTTCTAAATGGCCTACCCCTTATTCTTAAACTGTGGCCCCTGGTTCTGGACTCCCCCAACATTGGGAACATGTTTCCTGCCTCTAACGTGTCCAACCCCTTAATAATCTTATATGTGGCCGGGGTGGAACCCGTCCTTGATACTGATGCTGGTCCTGCCGAGGCAGCGTGAGTTATGATTGTGCTTAGTTGCAGTAAGAGTTTTCCCTGAATTGTATGCAAAAGAAAAATACTTTCACTTTACCCAAGCACATGCGACATTAAAGTATAATTGGGCCTTTAGTTCCTGCATTTCTGCCGCGTTGTCTACACAACAGAAAACCAAGAGGTCAACATTTGATCGAGTATTGGGAAATTGGAAAGGGCAAGCGGATGAAGTGTCCGTGGATGAGGCTTATGGGACCAGTGACCACTGTTTGATTAAGTTTAAGATGGTTATGGATAGGGACCGAGAGGGCCCACGTGTCAAAATGCTGAATTGGGATAAGGCCAACTTTGAGGGTATGGGAGAAAGTCTCGCTCAAGTTGATTGGAGCAGGTTGTTTAAGGGGTGATTTTATAAAATCATGAGAGGAATAGATCAGGTGGGTGCACAGAGTCTCTTGCCCAGAGTAGGAGGACCAGAGGACATAGGTTTAAAGTTGTGAAAAGATGTAATAAGAATCTGAGGGGCAACTTTTTCACACATACGGTGGTGGGTGTATGGAACAAGCTGCCAGAGGAGGTAGTTGAGGCCGGGACTATCCCAACATATAAGAAACAGTTAGACAGGTACACGGATAGGATAGGTTTGGAGGGATATGGACCAAACGCAGGCAGGTGGGACTAGTGTAGCTGGGACATGTTGGCCGGTGTGGGTAAGTTGGGCCCAAGGGCCTGTTTCCACGCTGTATCACTCTATGATTCTGTGACTCTAAAACAGAAAGTGTCAGGAGGTAAATTTGTCAAACGTGAGAGAAAGCCCGCTTCTCTACAAAAATCTCACCAGGAGACCAGGTTCTCAACAGTATACGTCCTTCTAAAGTAAAATATATTTACAGGATCTATATACTACATATGAGGCTTTTGGACAGGCACATGGATATGCAAGGAATGGAGGGATATGGATCATGTGCAGGCAGAGGAGATTAGTTTATCTTGGTATCGTGTTCGGCCCACACATTGAGGGCCGAAGGGCCCGTTTCGGTAGTGTACTGTTCTATATGCCATATACGACACCACATCTACCATATACTAAGATGCCTCTTTGGATCGTTCACCTTGCCCTGGTGAAGAGGCTTGCGTGATCCCGTGATGCTGAGAGCGATGCCGTCGGATGCACTAGCTTCTGGTGGGTCCACGCATGGCGGTGAGGTCGAGGATGAGGGTCCGGACTAAGAACGATCCATCCCACAAGACCTCAAAGGCAGTCCAGGCGGACAAAGTAAACTTGAACTCAACGGCTGTGAAGGCGGATGAAGGCTGCAACAGATCCATCAGCTCCAATCGTCTTGGTTCCGTCGCCATTGGAATCAGTTGATTGATTTGTGAAGGACCGCGTGCTTCTTGGAGTGCAACATCAAGTACGCGTTAAACAAACACACGCACAGGCGTCTTCATTCTGTGAGGAGCGCAAGACTTCACTCAAGACATTCGGCGATGGGGGAAGGGCGACGGGGGCAGGCTACGTGATGGCTGGAAGCTCCTAGTCAAGAACCGGCAGGGAAGCGGTGAATACTCGATTCAATCGCTACCACGGAATGTAGACCATCATCCTGGCAGCATCACTGGAGAAAAGGAATAGGTGACGTTTTGGGTCGAGACCCTTCTTCGATCTATATACCATGCACTAGTTCACATGTTCATAAGCTGTAAGAGCAGAATTAGGCCATTCGGCCCTTCAGGTCTACTCCGCCATTCAATCATGGCTGATCTATCTTTCCCTCTCAGCCCCATTCTCCTGCCTTCTCCCCATTACCCCTGACGCCCATACTAATCAAGAATATATGTTGAGCAAAACACAAAGTGGGTCAGGCAGCATCTGTGGAGGGAAGGGACGGGCGACATTTCAGCTCGGGACCCTTCTTGAGTCATTGTTTAGTCATAGAGTGATACAGCATGGAAACAGTCCCTTCAGCCCAACTTGCCCACACCGGCCAACATGTCCAATCTACACTAGTCCCATCTACCTGTGTTGGGCCCATATCCGTTTAAACCAGTCCTATCCATGTAACTGTCTAAATGTTGGGATAGTCCCAGCCTCAACTACCTGCTCTGGCAGCTTGTTCCATATACCCACACCCTTTGTGTGAAAAGGTTACCCCTTAGATTCCTATTAAATGTTTTCCCCTACACCTTAAACCTATGTCCTTCACCTTGAACCTATGTCCTCTGGTCCTCGATTTCCCTACTCTGGGCAAAAGACTGTGCATCTACCCGATCTATTCCTCTCATGATTTTGTATACCTCTATAAGATCTCCCCTCATCCTCCTGTGTTCCAAGGAAATAGAGTCCCAGCATGCTCAACCTTTTCCTCTAACTTAATCTTAATCTACATTACATACATTTAATATTTATAAATGTTATGCACTCATAAACTATTTTTGTAAATGTAAAACATTGCAAGGCAATGTGGTAAACGGCAATCTGGGCAATATCAAACAATGTTACTTCTTTATATTTAAAAAAAAGGTTGCTCTGTGGCATGTAGACATATTCTAAAACTCGCGACGTTTCAGTGATCAATGGCTCGCTGGCGTGTGGATTGTGAACTGGGCGAACTGTAACGGAGAATCAACAGAGTATTAGTTACGTTTCCTCAGCCGCTGTATCCGTATCACAGCACCAGCAGGCGGCCTGAATACTGGGCTTGCTGTGTGCGACCAACTTGCGAGTCTTAGCAGATCAAAGATACAACAGGCTTCCACGAAAGGTCGGGACAGAAATGCTGGAGTAACTCAGCTGGACAAACACTGAAGATAGTCCGCTGAGTTACTCTAGCCACTGTGCGTCTATCTTCGGTGTAAACCAGCATCTGCAGTTCCTTCCTGCACAACTACATACTAAATCTCTCGTTTATTATCTTGTTTGTGACCGAACTTCAGCCAAAACGGTACACGACAGCGCGACAATTTTAGGCCCACCTTACTCACCGTTGTCACTTTAGTGCTAATGCAAGTAGTTTCATTGAAATTGGTCTTATATTTTTAAAGTTATTCACACCTTCGATTCAAACCAGCATCTGCAGTTTTTCTTTCCTGTACAGAATGCTGGAGTAACTCAGCGGGTCAGGCGGCGTCTCTGGAGAGAAGGAATGGGTGACCAGTCTAAAGAAGGGTCTCGACCCCAAACGTCACCCCTTCCTTCTCCCCAGAGATGCTGCCTGTCCCGCTGAGTTACTCCAGCATTTTGTGTCTATCTTTGGTTTAAACCAGCATCTGCAGTTGCTTCCTACGCAGTATAGGGCAGACCATGGATTAATTCAAAGAAGGTCAGGAGAATGCTTATACAAAGTCTTGGACGAGATTTATTCTTCAAGCCTTAACATTAAAAGGATTACTGGTTTCTTCACACAGAGAGTGGTGAATCTGTGGAATTCTCTGCCACAGAAGGTAGTTGAGGCCAGTTCATTGACTATATTTAAGAGGGAGTTAGATGTGGCCCTTGTGGCTAAAGGGATCAGGGGGTATGGAGAGAAGGCAGGTACAGGTTACTGAGTTGGATGATCAGCCATGATCATATTGAATGGCGGTGCAGGCTCGAAGGGCCGAATGGCCTACTCCTGCACCTATTTTCTATGTTTTCTATGTTTCTAAAGTTGAAAAGGAGGGAGGAGGGAGGGAAGGG
This sequence comes from Rhinoraja longicauda, assembly GCF_053455715.1. Taxonomy (NCBI): domain Eukaryota; kingdom Metazoa; phylum Chordata; class Chondrichthyes; order Rajiformes; family Arhynchobatidae; genus Rhinoraja; species Rhinoraja longicauda. Next base: position 8,009,778 of record NC_135954.1, read on the forward strand.
GGGAGTGGAGGAGAAGGGAGAAGGGAGAGGGGAGGGGGAGGTTGAGGAGGCAGGGGAGGGAAGGGGGGAGTGGAGGAGAAGGGAGAAGGGAGAGGGGAGGGGGAGGTTGAGGAGGCAGGGGAGGGAAGGGGAGGGGGGGGGAGGACAGGGTGGTGCACCAATGCAGGAGAGGTTTGGGCCCAACGGATCCACTTGGTCTAGTTTCCACTCAAGGTCGTTCGGTCGACTTGTGTGTTTGGTTTAGTGTAGAGATACAGCATGGAAACAGGCCCCTCGGCCCACTGAGTCCACACCGACCATTAATCACCCATTTAGTGATGTTACCCCACTTTCACATCCATTCTTTATACACTAGGGGGGGCAATTTACAGAAGCCAATTAACCTACAAACCCGCACGTCTTTGGGATGTGGGAGAAACCAGTGAGAACTTGCAAACTCCACACAGACACAGCACCCGAGGTCAGGATCGAACCCGGGTTTCTGGTGCTGTGAGGCTCCGTGTGAGTGTGTGTGTAAATATGTTTGCATCTTTATAAATGTCAGCATCTAATATGTCGATTTGATTAAGATTTCAATTGTAGATTTTGAAAAAAATCTTCCCGTCACTTTTATTCTGCAAAAAGAAACTTAGTTAAGCAAAGTAACAAATTCATAATGTTTAGTAAACTCAATAGGCAACAGGTGCAGGAGGAGGCCATTCGGCCCTTCGAGCCAGCACCGCCATTCAATGTGATCATGGCTGCTCATTCTCAATCAGTACCCCGTTCCTGCCCCCTCCCCATACCCCCTGACTCCGCTATCCTTAAGAGCTCTATCTAGCTCTCTCTTGAATGCCTTCAGAGAATTGGCCTCCACTGCCTTCTGAGGCAGAGAATTCCACAGATTTACAACTCTCTGACTGAAAAGGGTTTTCCTCATCTCCGTTCTAAATGGCCTACCCCTTATTCTTAAACTGTGGCCCCTGGTTCTGGACTCCCCCAACATTGGGAACATGTTTCCTGCCTCTAACGTGTCCAACCCCTTAATAATCTTATACGTTTCGATAAGATCTCCTCTCATCCTTCTAAATTCCAATGTATACAAGATGATGACTCCATGATGACCAGATCAGTTTAGCCACTTCCATGCGCGCTCTCCTATTCATTCTACCCCATTCGGCCCAACTTGCCCACGCCGACCTAGATGTTCCATCTACGAGAGACACGAAATGCTGGAGTAACTCAGAGGGACAGGCAGCATCTCTGGAGAGAAGGAATGGGTGACGTTTCGGGTCGAGACCCTTCTTCAGACTAAAGATGCTGCCTGGCCCGCTGAGATATTCCAGCTTTTTTTGTCTATCTTCGGTTTAAACCAGCATCTGCAGTTCCTTCCTGCACACGCCCCATCTACTAGTCCCACGTGCCCGAGTTCTAAACATTTCCTGTCCAGTTGTCTTTTAAATGCTGTTATAGTACCTGCCTCAACTACCTCCTCTGACAGCTCATTCCATACACCCACCACCCTCTGTGTGAAAAAAAGTTGCCCCTCAGCTTCCGATTAAATCTTTCCCCTCTCACCTTAAACCTATGGTTCTTGATTTCCCTACTCTGAGTAAAACATTCATTTACCCTATCTATTTCCCAGTAAGAGTGTAATAATGTCGGAAGGAACTGCAGATGCTGGTTTATATCGAAGGTAGACACAAAGTGCTGGAGTAACCCAGCGGGAGCAAAAGGTTGGGTGACGTTTCAGAACGTAACCCTTCTTCAGACTGAAATAAGCAGGGGGGAGGGGGGGTAATAGTAGTTTCTATTTTAAGGAAGACAACACCAATTTAAATGACGTTTGCACATAAATCTGTCTAAAGAAAAACCAATGGGCTTCACAAAAATGAATGTCCAGTGCTCTGTTAGCTGCTGATGAAAGATTGAGAATGAGACTATATATTTTGTGGCTTTAAAATAGATAAGAAACTACATAGCAGCCTTGCTCGCATGCAGTAGAGTCATAGAGTGTGGAAACAGCCCATCAGCCCAACATGCTAACACCCACCATCCCAGCTGCCTGCATTTGGCCCATATCCCTCTAAACCTGTCCTATCCATGTACCTGTCTAAATGTTTCTTAAACATTGCGATAGTACCTGCCTCAACTACCTCCTCCAGCAGCTCGTTCCACACACCCACCACTCTTTCGTGTGAAAAAAGTTACCCCTCAGATTCCTATTTCCGCCTTCACCTTAAATCTATGCCCTCTGGTTCTCGATTCCTCTACTCTGGGCAAGAGACTCTGTGCATCTACCCGATCTATTCCTTCCATGATTTTGTACATCTCTTTAAGATCACCCCTCATCCACCTGTGCTCCAAGGAATAGAGACCCAGCCTGCTCAACCTCACCCCATAGCTCACACCCTCTAGCATCATCCTGGTAAATCTTCTCTGCACCCTTTCCAGCTTGACAACATCTTTCCTATAACATGGTGGCCAGAACTGAACACAATACTCTAAATGCGGCCTCTCCAACGTCTCTTACACCTGCAGCATGACCTCCCAACTTCTCTACTCAATACTCTGACTGATGAAGTCCCAGCCTGCTCAACCTCTCCTGAGAGCTCAAACCCACGAGTCCTGGCAATATTCTCGTAAATCTTCTCTGAACCCTTTCAAGCTTGATAACACGTAACTTAAACTTTTATTGTGAAGTTTAAAATGCACGCTTCATCCAAGTTGTACCGAAGCTATGCAAAGCTGGAAGAGTTCTGGGGAAATTCTTTAAACTGTTTCCATTAGTGAGGGAATCTAGGACCAGAGGCCATAGCCTCAGAATAGAAGGACGCACCTTTAGAAAGATGAGGAGGAATTTCTTTAATAAGAGGGTGGTGAATCTGTGGAATTCATTGCCACAGAAGGCTGTGGAGGCCAAGTCAATGGATATTTTTAAGGTGGAGATTAACAGATACTTGATTAGTGCGGGTGTCAGGGGTTATGGAGAGAAGGCAGGAGAATGGGGTTGAGAGGGAACGATAGATCAGCCATGATTTAATGGCGGAGAAGACTTGATGAGTCAGGGCTACCGGCATGGTGGCCCAGCGGTAGAGTTGCTGCCTTACAGCGTTTACAGTGCCGGGGCTCGATCCCGTCTACGGGTGCTGTCTGTACGGAGTTTGTACATTCTCCCCGTGACCTGTGTGGGTTTTCTCCGAGATCTTCGGTTTCCTCCCACACTCCAAAGACGTATTGGTTTGTAGGTTAATTGGCTTGGTATGAATGTGAAATTGTCCCTAGTGTGTGTAGGATGATGTTAATGTGCGGGTTTCGGTGGTCTGTGCGGACTCAGTGGGCCGAAGGGCCTGTTTCCGTGCTGTATCTCTAAACGAAACAAAAGAATTTATTCACTTGCTTGTTTTTCAAGAATCTCAACCTATGCCTTGAAAAAATATTTTGCTTCCAATACTCTTTGTTGAAGAGTATTCCAAAGGCTAATGTGCCCTTGACAGTAAACATTTAACATAGAAACACAGAAAATAGGTGCAGGAGGAGGCCATTTGGTCCTTCGAGCCAGCACCGCCATTCATTGTGATCATCCACAATCAATACCCCGTGCCTGCCTTCTCCCCATATCCATTGATTCCGCTACCCCCTAGAGCTCTATCTAACTCTCTTTTAAATTCATCCAGTGAATTGCCCTCCACTGCCTTCTGTGGAAGAGAATTCCACAAATTCACAACTCTCTGGGTGAAAAAGTTTTTTCTCGTCTCAGTTTTAAATGACCTCCCCTTTATTCTTAGACTGTGTGGCCACTGGTTCTGGACTCCAGAAAAATCTCCAAAATAGCTTTTCATGCACAACAAGATGGATACTCTGAAGTCTTTTTTATCACCAACAAATGACAAATCACAAATCTATAGATAAGCCATAAACCACAATGAACAAATTGTTGTGATACATCTGCTTATTATAGTCGTGTGGTCCTTCCCTTGATTGTATGACTTTGTGCGGCACGGTGGCGCAGCGATAGAGTTGCTGCCTTACAGCGCCAGAGACCCGGGTTCGATCCTGACTAGGGGGGTGTCTCTACGGAGTTTGTACGTTCTCCCTGTGACCGCGTGTGTTTTCTCCGGGTGCTCCGGTTTCCACCCACACTCCAAAGATGTGCGAGTTTATAGGCAGGAGAATGGGGTCATGAGGGAAAGATAGGTCAGCCATGATTGAATGGCAGCATGAACTTGATGGGCCGAATGGCCTAATTCGGCTCCCATCACTTATGAACGTGAATTGGCTTAGGTAAAATTGTAAATTGTCCGTTGTGTGTACGATAGAACAGAGTAATCATTGGTTGGCGCGGATTCGGTGGGCCGAAGGATCTGTTCCCCTGTTGTATCTCTACAGTCTAAAATATGATACGATTTACCAAAAAAAAGATTAATGCCTTCAGAATTATAATTAGGTTTAAATTGTCTCTCAATTGTATAATCAATATGCTTCACCAATACACTGAAGAATAGATGGACATACTTGGCATATTTTTCAATTACAAAAGAAATTGAACAACGATTATTTGCTGGCATGCCAAGTGCATAAAGATAATTGCCCACGTCAAATCTTAAGCTGGGTGAACAGATGTCGCAGAGTGATACAACGTGGAAACAGGCCCTTCGGCCCAACTTGTCCACAACGACCAATATGTCCCAGCTACACTGGTCCCATCTGTCTCGTTTCGTCCATATCCCTCCAAACATGTCTTATCCATGTACCTGTCTAACTGTTTCTTAAACGTTGGGATAGTCCCAGCCTCAACTACCTCCTCTGGCAACTTGTTCCATACACCCACCACCCTATGTGTGAAAAGGTGACCCCCTCATATTTCTGTTAAATCTTTTCCCCCTCAACTTAAACCTATGTCCTCTGGTCCTTGATTCACTTACTCTAGGCAAGAGACCCTGTGCATCCACCCAATCTATTCCTCTCATGATTTTATACTCCTTTATAAGATCACCCCTCATCCTCCTGCGCTCCAAGTAATAGAGTCACAGCCGACTCAACCTCTCCCTATAGCTCAGACCCTGGCAACATCCTCGTAAATCTTCTCTGTACCTTTTCCAGCTTGACAACATCTTTCCTATAACATGGTGCCCAGAACTGAACACTATACTCTAAATGCGGTCTCACCAACGTCTTATACAACTCAACAGTTCAACAACAGAGCTTTATTTGTCATTCGGCACCAAGGTACCGAACGAAACTACATAGCAGTCACACACAAAAAAGAACACAAGACACATGACCCCAACACAAACGTCCATCACAGTGACTCCAAACACCCCCTCACTGTGATGGAGGCAACAAAACTTCCACTCTCTTCCCCACGCCCACGGACAGACAGCTCGTCCCCGACCGACCCGCACAGTCCCCGCAAGGGGATGGAAGTCCCCGCGGCCGAGTCGCACCAGGCGCTGAGACGTCTCGCGGCCGAACCGGGCGATGGAAGGCCCCGCGACCGAGCCGTGCGCAGCTAAGTCCCACAGCCGAGCCGCACCGGGCGATGTTAGGCCCCACGGCCGAGCCGCACCGGGCGATGGAAGGCCCCGCGGCCAAGCCGCACCGGGCGATGTTAAGTCCAGCGGCCGAGCCGCACCGGGCGATGGAAGGCCCCGCGGCCAAGCCGCACCGGGCGATGTTAAGTCCAGCGGCCGAGCCGCACCAGCGATGAAAAGTCCCGCGGCCGAGCCGCGCCGGGCGATGTTAGGCCCCGCGGCCCGGGCACTGTTAAGTCCAGCGGCCGAGCCGCACCGGCGATGTTAGGCCCCGCGGCCGAGCCGCACCGGGCACTGTTACGTCCAGCGGCCGAGCCGCACCAGCGATGTTAGGCCCCGCGGCCGAGCCGCACCAGGCGATGGAAGGCCCCGCGGCCAAGCCGCACCGGGCACTGTTAAGTCCAACAGCCGAGCCGCACCCCGCGCCGTGAGGAAGAGACCTAAAAGAGAAAGGTTTCCCCCACCCCCCCCACCCCCACCACCACCCCTACCACCACCACCCCCCCCACCACCACCCCCCCCCACCACCACCCCCCCCACCCCCCACACCACCCCCCCCACCCCCACCACCACCCCCCCCACCCACACCACCACCCCCCACACATACACAACCAAAAAAAAACAAAAACCATCCCAACACCGACACACAACAACAAAAAAAAGGAAAAAAGACGAACAGACTGCTAGCGAGCCGCAGCCGTTAGGCGCCGCCGCCGTCACAGCAACATGACCTCCCAACTTTTATACTCAATACTCTAAAAGATGAAGGCCAAAGTACCAAAAGCCTTTTTGACCACGTTATCTTCCCGAGACTCGAACTTCAAGGAACCACTTGCACTCCTAGATCCCTCTGCTCTACAACACTGCCCAGAATGTGCATGATTTTGTTTATGGAGGCTGCTGACCAAGTACCAAATGCTTTCCCTAATTAACTAATTCATGGCTACCAGCGAAAAAGTTTCTTAATTAATTTAGAAATAATATGAACATGAGATCGCAATGTAAACAGGGTTGTAAATGCTGAGGCTTTATTAGGTGCTGGTCAGACCGCATTGGGAGTATCGTGAGTGGTTTTGGGCTCCATGGGGTGGCACGGTGGCACAGCGGTAGAGTTGCTGCCTTACAGCGCTTGCAACACCAGAGACCCGGGTTTGATCCTGGCTCCGGGTGCTGTCTGTATGGAGTTTGTACGTTCTCCCCATGACCTGCGAGGGTGTTCTCCAAGATCTTCGGTTTCCTCCCACACTCCAAAGATGTACAGGTTTGTAGGTTAATTTGCATGGGATAAGTGTAAATTGTCCCTAGTGTGTGTAGGATAGAGTTAGTGTGCGGGGATTGCTGGTCAATAGACAATAGACAATAGGTGCAGGAGGAGGCCATTCAGCCCTTCGAGCCAGCACCGCCATTCAATATGATCATGGCTGATCATTCTCAATTAGTATCCCGTTCCTGCCTTCTCCCCATACCCCCTGATTCCGCTATCCTTAAGAGCTCTATCTAGTCGGTACGGTCACGGTGGGCCGAAGAGCCTGTTTCTGCGCTGTATCTCTAAACTAAATTAAACCAAAATATCGGAGGAAGGATAGGAACATAGACGTAGAATCATAGAAAATAGATGCAGGAGTAGGCCATTTGGCCATTTGAGCCAGTACCGCCATTCAATATGATCATGGCTGATTATCTAAAATCAGTACCCCGTTCCAGCTTTTTCCCCATAACCTTTGATTCCGTTCGCCCGAAGAACTAAATCTCAGTCCAAAGTGAGATATGCTGGCATTGGGAAGGGTCCAGAGGAGGTTTTACGAGAGCAATCCCAGAGACGATTGGGTTAATGCCGGAGTATTGAATGCAGGTTACTCCAGCATTTTGTGACTATCTTTTTGTTTTAATACGTTGCGATTTGGAACGATGTGTCAGCGACAGCAGACAGCAGAGCAAAGATACTAACAATGTGCAAATGTAGTGACACTGCATTAAAATCAGATTTATGCTCATTGAGTTCTTGCACAGTGATAATAAGTATAAATATAGCATAGTGGTTAAGTCACAGCCAGCGTTCGACCATGGATACAAGGTTTAAAGCACCACCAAGGCAGTGGAGGAATTATATTAATAATGAGTTCATTTGTCAAAGGAGCAGAATTAGGCCCTTCAGCCCATCAAGTCTCTTCTGCCATTCAATCATGGCTGATCTATCTCTCCCTCTCCAACCCCGTTCTCCTGCCTTCTCCCCATAAACAGAGATGGACAGATTCTTGATTAGTACGGGTGCCAGGGGTTATGGGGAGAAGGCAGGAAGGTTAAATTAAGAAAAGCACTGTTTTAATAAAACACAAAGTGCTGGAGTATTTCAGTGGGTCAGGCAGCATCTGTGGAAGGAATGGATAGGCAACGTTTCGGGTCGGGATCCTCCTTCAGTTCTGGTCTGAAGAAGGGACCCAACCCAAAACGTCGCCTATCCATGCCCTCCCAAGATGCTGCCCGACCGGTATACACTGGAATTTAGAAGGATGAGAGGGGATCTTATCGAAACGTATAAGAATATTAAGGGGTTGGACACGTGAAACATGAAACATGAAACAAGGCAGGAAACATGTTCCCAGTGTTGGGGGAGTCCAGAACAAGGGGCCACAGTTTAAGAGTAAGGGGTAGGCCATTTAGAACTGAGATGAGGAAAAACTTTTTCAGTCAGAGAGTTGTGAATCTGTGGAATTCTCTGCCTCAGAAGGCAGTGGAGGCCAATTCTCTGAATGCATTCAAGAGAGAGCTAGATAGAGCTCTTAAGGATAGCGCAGTCAGGGGGTATGGGGAGAAGGCAGGAACGGGGTACTGATTGAGAACGATCAGCCATGATCACATTGAATGGCGGTGCTGGCTCGAAGGGCCGAATGGCCTCCTCCTGCACCTATTGTCTATTGTTCCTCCTCCAACACTTTGCATTTTACTTAAGATTCCAGCATCTGAGGGTTCTGGTGTAGATAAGTCCGAGCTGCTGCATTTTTGGGGAGTCAAACCAGGGCAAGACCTTCACAGTGATAGTAGGCCAATGAGAGGTGTTATACAGCAGAGTTTTCTAGGAGTGCAGCTAAAAGGTTCCCTGAAAGTGGCGTCACAGGTACATGGGGTACTCAAGAAGGATTTTGGTACATTGGCCTTCATGAATCAGACTTTTGAGTGTGGAGGCCACATTTGGATTATCGTGTTCAATTTTGGTCACCGTGCCATAGGATGTAATTAAGGATGTAATTAAGCTGGAAAGAGTGCAGAGAAGATCTACGCTGATGTTGCCAGGACCCGAGGGCCTGATGTAGAGATCGATGTTGGGCAGGCTAGGACTCTATTCCTTGGAGTGCAGGAGGATGAGGGGTGATCTTATTGCAGGTATATAAGATCATGAGTGAAATAGATAGGGTGAATACACGGTGTCTTTTACCCAGTGTAGGGGAATCAAGAACCAGAGGACATGTGTTTAAGGTGAGTGGGGAAACTTTGTCCCCTAATTCCATTAGCTCTAAGAGCTAAATCTAACTCTCTCTTGAAAACATCCAGTGAATTGGCCTCCACTGCCTTCTGTGGCAGAGAATTCCACAGATTCACAACTCTCTGGGTGAAAATGTTTTTCCTCATCTCGGTCCTAAATGGTCGACCCCTTATTCTTAAAGTGTGGTCCCTGGTTCTGGACTCCACACAGATCCGCTGGATTCAGCATAGTGTGGCACAAAATCATCGTGAGTCACCACACTTCACAAAGTCTTTTCCAATTGTCAGGACTCTTCACGTTTGTTTACATCAGGGAGCAGAACAAACATTCACGGGCATGTGATTCAATAGCACATCAGATTAGACATAAGTCTTTCACCTTTGAGACTCGTGTTTTAAGTTCCAATGCAGGCAGATGGGATGAAAGTGTCTTTTGCCTTCATGTTCCAAGTGTTGGATGTGAAATAAACCACAATGCTAGCTAGGATACAAAAAAAACAGGGGTGTAATGCTGAGGCTCTACAAGGCGCTGGTCAGGCCGCACTTGGAGTATTGTTAGCAATTTTCACCACCATATCTGAGGAAGGATGTTCTGGCTCTGGAGAGGAGTCCAGAGGAGGTTTACGAGAATGATCCCAGGAATGAGTGGGATATACAATGAGCATTTGACGGCACTGGGCCTGTACTCGCTGGAGGTTCGAAGGATGAAGGGGGACCTCATTGAAACTTACCGAATAGTGAAAGGCCTGGATAGTGTGGATGTGGAGAGGATGTTTCCACTGGTGGAAGCGTCTAGGTCCAAAGGTCATAGCCTCAGAATTAAAGGATGTTCCTTTAGGAAGGAGATGGGAATGAATTTCTTTAGTCAGTGGGGTGGTGAATCTGTGGAATTCTTTGCTACAGAAGGCTGTGGAGGCCAAGTCAATGGATATTGTTAAGGCTGAGATAGACAGATTCGTGATTTGTTCAGTCTGAAGAAGGGTCTCGACCCGAAACGTCACTCATTCCTTCTCTCCCGAGATGCTGCCTGACCCGCTGAGTTACTCCAGCATTTTGTGAATAAATACCTTCGTGATTAATATGGGTGTCGGGGGTTATGTGGAGAAGGCAGTAGAATGGGGTTAGGAGGCCATGATTGAATGGTGGAGTGGACTCGATGGGCCAAATGGCCTAATTCTGCTCCTAACACTTGTGAACATGACCTTATGACTCTTAAATCTAGTTCCCATTAGACACAATTTCAAAAACACATGAATGCTTTCCTCTCTCTGTCCCTCCCCCACTATAGGCCTCCGATTAGTTTCACTGTCCTTCTGATTAATTTTACTGATTGTATGCCTCGTTGTCCCCTTCCCCTCAGTTAACAATAAACCATTCTACGTTTCCTTGAGCATCGTCCACTTTTATATGTCGTTCTCACACCTTGCCCTTCCATACCTCTCTGGTCCCCCTCTCCCCTCAGTTAACGATAAACCATTCTACGTTTCCTTGAGCATCGTCCACTTTTATATGTCGTTCTCACACCTTGCCCTTCCATACCTCTAGTCTCCCTCTCCCCTGACTCTCAGTCTGAAGAAGAATCTCGACCCGAAACGTCACCCATTCCTTCTCTCCAGAGATGCTGCCTGTCCCGCTGAGTTACTCCAGCATTTTGTGTCTATCTTCAGTTTAAACCAGCTTCTGTAGTTCCTTCCTACACAGTGATTACAAGTAAGTTGACTGAGGAGCTTGGATACAGCTCCATCCAAGACTGCAAGAAAATGCATAGAGTTGTGGACGTAGCCCAAACCACCAGGCAAACCAACCTCCCATTCATTGACCCCCATCTACACTGCATTGGCAAGGCTACCAGCATAGTCAATGACCACTCTCACTCCCTCTTCTGCCCTCTACTATCAACAAATGTACAGAAGTGTGAAAATGCAATCCTCCATATTTAGGGAGTTTCTTCCCAGCTGTTATTAGGCAACTGAACCGTCCTCTCACCAGCTAGAGAGCGGTCCTGACCTCCCATCTACCTCATAGAAACATAGAAAATAGGTGCAGGAGTAGGCCATTCGGCCCTTCGAGCCAGCGCCGCCATTCAATATGATCATGGCTGTTCATCCAAAATCAGGGCGGTCACGGTGGCGCAGCGGTAGAGTTGCTGCCTTACAGCGAATGCAGCGCCGGAGACTCAGGTTCGATCCTGACTACGGGCACCGTCTGTACAGAGTTTGTACGTTCTCCCCGTGACCTGCGTGGGTTTTCTCCGAGATTCGGTTCCCTCCCACACTCCAAAGACGTACAGGTATGTAGGTTAATTGGCTGGGCAAATGTTTTTTTTTAAATTGTCCCTAGGATAGTGTTAATGTGCGGGGATCGCTGGGCGGCACGGACCCGGTGGGCCGAAGGGCCTGTTTCCACGCTGTATCTCTAAATCTAAAAAAAAAAGTACCTCGTTCCTGCGTTCTCCCCATAATCTCTTGATTCCGTTAGCCCTCGGAGCTAAATCTAACTCTCTCTTGAAAAGCTTTGAACTATCTTTAAAGGTTTAAATCTTTCTTGGTGACGGGTACCAGGGGTTATGGGGAGAAGGCAGGAAAATTGGATTAGGAGGCAGAGATCGGCCATGATTGAATGGCGGAGTCGACTTGATGGCCTGAATGGCCTATTTCGCCTCCTACATAACTTGTGAACTTGTGAGTTACTCCAGCATTTTGGGTCGATCTTCTGTATGATCATCATTAGCTTTCGGCTTGCCAGAGTTGAGCAGTTTCTCATTTTGACTGTACGTAATAAATCATTAAGGAGACATGAATGCTAAAACGCAAGCATCTTATTTATTCCATTTTCTCCAACTCCACTGTGCATGTGCACATGCATCATACATTAATAGAAACAGAAACATAGAAACATAGAAAATAGGTGCAGGAGTAGGCCATTCGGCCCTTCGAGCCTGCACCGCCATTTAATATGATCATGGCTGATCATCCAGCTCAGTAACCTGTACCTGCCTTCTCTCCATACCCCCTGATCCCTTTAGCCACTTTCCATACCCCCTGATCCATTGGTTAAACACCAGTCAAGCCTCGTGAGTATTCAGTGGCCCTGAAAACTCCTCAGTCAATGTCACGTACTTCAGTTTAGTTTATTGTCACATGAACCGAGGTACAGTGAAAAGCTTTTTTGTTCGTGCTGACCAGTCAGCGGAAAGATAAAGTCCAGTAAAGTAGTAAGAAATGCAGCTGTTGGAGTAGGGATTTAAAAGAGTGGAGCGATTGTAAAGCGTGATTCCTGTTGTAGGAAGGAACTGCAGACGCTGGTTTAAACCGAAGATAGACACAAATTGCTGGAGTAACTCAGCGGGGCAGGCAGCATCTCTGGAGAGAAGGAATGGGTGACCTTTCGGGTCGAGACCCTTCTTCAGACTGAATAGGAGGAATGGGGTTAGGAGGCAGAGATCAGCCATGATTGAATGGCAGAGTAGACTCGATGGGCCGAATGGCCTAATTGTACTCCTAAAACTTGTGAATTTGTTTTGGGTCGAGTCCCTTCTTCAGACTGAGAGTCAGGGAAGAGGGAGACTTGAGATATGGAAGGTAAGGTGTGAAAATGACATATCAAAGCAGACGATGGTCAAGGAAATGTAGAATGGTTAATCTTTGGATTGAAGAAGTGTCTCGACCCGAAACGTCACCCATTCCTTCTATCCAGAGATGCTGCCTGTCCCGCTGAGTTACTCCAGCAATTTGTGTCTATAATTGCAGATCCGACTCTGGGACCAGCACGCAGAGAGTCGCCTAGCTTGGGCGCCATCTTGAATAGCTTGCATACATCGCACTGCATGTGTGCACACACAAAATATATTAATGTCACATACTTGCATACATCACATTATGCATGTGCACACACATAATACATTAATGCCACATAAACGCACGTGCACCACACTAAAGATGGACACAAAATGCTGGAGTAACTCATCAGGTCAGGCAGCATCTCTGGAGCAAAGGAATAGGTGATGTTTCGGGTCGAGACCCTTCTTCAGACCACTTCACCACGGACTCTGTGGGCCAAAGACTAACAGCTTCCTCCCCTTTGTTATCAGGCTTCTGAATGGTCCTTCCATAAGCTAGGTTACTATCCAATTCACCTCTGCAGCTTTGCTTGATTGTATTTATGTATGGTATTATCTGGTTTGGTTGGACAGCATGCAGAGCAAGATGTAGAAACAATGAACTGCAGATGCTGCAAAAGGACACAAAGTGCCCTAACATCAGTCTGGACGGGCACACAATGCTGGAGTAACTCAGTGGACAGGCAACATCTCTGGATTATCTGAATGGTGGCCGATTAGGAAAAGGGGAGATGCAACGAGACCTGGGTGTCGTGGTACACCAGTCATTGAAAGTAGGCATGCAGGTGCAGCAGGCAGTGAAGAAAGCGAATGGTATGTTGGCATTCATAGCGAGGGGATTTGAGTATAGGAGCAGGGAGGTTCTGCTGCAGTTGTACAGGGCATTGGTGAGACCACACCTGGAGTATTGCGTACAGTTTTGGTCTCCTAATCCGAGGAAAGACATTCTGGCCATAGAGGGAGTACAGAGAAGGTTCACCAGATTGATTCCTGGGATGGCAGGACTTTCATATGAAGAAAGACTGGATAGACTCGGCTTGTACTCGCTGGAATTTAGAAGATTGAGGGGGGATCTTATAGAAACTTACAAAATTCTTAAGGGGTTGGACAGGCTAGATGCAGGAAGATTGTTCCCGATGTTGGGGAAGTCCAGAACAAGGGGTCACAGTTTAAGGATAAGGGGGAAGTATTTTAGGACCGAGATGAGAAAGTTTTTTTTCACACAGAGAGTGGTGAATCTGTGGAATTCTCTGTAGTTGAGGCCTGTTCATTGGCTATATTTAAGAGGGAGTTAGATGTGGCCCTTGTGGCTAAAGGGATCAGGGGGTATGGAGAGAAGGCAGGTACAGGATACTGAGTTGGATGATCAGCCATGATCATATTGAATGGCGGTGCAGGCTCGAAGGGCCGAATGGCCTACTCCTGCACCTATTTTCTATGTTTTCTATAATTCTATGAATGGGTGATGTTTCAGGTCGAGAAACTTATTCAGACCGATAGTCAAGGGAGAGGGAGACAAAGATCAAGGAAAATGTTGAATGGATCATTGTTAGCTGAGGGGATGGTGCCAACGAGGCGTATAGTCAGTAAAATGTAATTAGGTGGACAGTGGAACTAGTTGGAGAACTAGAACTGGGTAGGGATGGAGAGAGAGGGAAAGTAAGGGTTACTTGAAGTTAGAGAACTCAATATTCATACCGTTGGGTTGTAAGCTGCCCAAGCGACATTGAAGATCAATCCTGACCCAAAACATCACCTATTCACGTTCTCCGGAGATGCTGCCTGACCTGCTTAATTACATCATAAGATCTAGTAGAAGATATCTATCTGTCTAAGAGATAATAGAATTAGGCCATTTGGCCCATCGTCTACTCTGCCGTTCAATAATGGCTGATCTATCTCTCCCTCCTAACCCCATTCTCCTGCCTTCTCCCCGTACTAATCAAGAATCTATCTATCTCTGCCTTGAATATATCCACTGACTTTGTCTCCACATCCTTCTGTAGCAAAGAATTCCCCAAATTTACCACCCTCTGACTAAAGAAATTCCTCCTCATCTCCTTCCTAAAAGAATGTCCTTTAATTCTGAGGCTGTGACCTCTAGTCCTGGATGCTCCCACTAGTGGAAACATTCTCTCCACATCCACTATATCCAATGTTGCTCCTTTCAGGGTAATTGTAATCTTTGTCACCATCAGTTTAAACCTGTTTAATCATTGGCTATGATAATGGATAATTTGATGAGTCAGAGTGAGACTAAATGCAAATTGGAGGAATAGCATCTCATATTTCGCTTGGGCAGCTTACAGCCCAGCAATATGACTCTTGATTTCTCTAACTTCAAGTAACCCTGGCTTTCCCTTTCTCTCCATCCCTTTCCCACCCAAAGTTGCACTAGCTTCTCGTTTTTACCCAACAAACAGCTAACAATGGCCTGTTTCCTTTATCATTGTTACTTTTTTGCATATCTTTCATTCATTGTTCTGCATCTCTATACATGATCTTCTATACCTCTTGTTTCCCTTATCCCTAACCAGTCTGAAGAAGGGTCTCGACCCGAAACGTCACCATTCCTTCTCTCCAGAGATACTGCCTGTCCCGCTGAGTTGCTCCAGCTTTTTGTGTCTGTTTATATTTTGATCATTTGGATCTCTCTCTCCTCTGGCATCGTGTTGCACGTTTCTACTCGTGTCCGACTGAGCCCTGCAAAGAGGAATAAAGCAGAGGTTGGCTTCAATTAATTGATTGCTTGTTGCAGCAACCACTTCGTTAATTTTTCATCAAATTACCTGCAGCCGAGAGATCTCTGACTTGTGTTTCGTTGTGACATTGTACCCGGGCTCCGTGTCACACTTTCCGAGCTGAGTTCTTGTAGCTGTTGGAGTAATCGGATCGTATCACTATGGTATCACACTACTCTTAGTACTTCCCTGCTAACCACACTGGGCAAGATGCTATCTACGATGCGCCCACCGCCTTACACCGAGAGCCTAAATCTCCCCCACCCCAGCTCAATTGAACCAAATTGCCACTACTGGAGAGTTCCAGTTTTGTTTATTGTCACATGTACCGAAGTACAGTGAAAAGCTTTTGTTGCAAGCTATCCAGTCAGCGGAAAGACAATACATGATTACAATCGAGCCGTTTACAGCGGAAAGATACACGATAAGGGACCCCTACCACCCCAGCAACGGACTGTTCCAGCTGCTAGTCAGGCAAACGCCTCTGCTGTCATGCTGTGAAAATGGAGAGGATGAGACGGAGTTTCTTCCCACAGGCCATCAGGACTGTTAACCGTTATATCTTCAGGGACTACATTTTTTTTCTGTATTCATTTTAATTTTTATGCTGTAATTGTAATTTTTTTTCACAATCCGCAGGCATTGTCACTTTCATTTCACTGCACATCTTGTATGTGTATGTGACAAATAAACTTGACTTGACTTGAGATGCTGGAGTAACTCAGCGGGACAGGCAGCATCTCTGGAGAGAAGGAATGGGTGACGTTTCGGGTCGAGACCCTTCTTCAGACTGAGAGTCAGGGGTAAGGGAAACAAGAGATATAGACAGTGATGTAGAGAGATATAGAACAAATGAATGAAAGAAATGCAAAAATAACGATTGCGAAGGAAACAGGCTGTTTATTGGGTGAGAACGAGAAGCTGGTGCGACTTGGGTGGGGGAGGGATGGAGAGGGAATGCAGGGATTACTTGAAGTGAGAGAAATCAATATCATATCATTGGGTTGTGAGCTGCCTAAGCGAAATATGAGATGGTGTTCCTCCAATTTGTGTTTAGCCTGACTCAATGTTTAGTGCAAGGTAAAGCTAGCAAAGTCCAATCAAGGATATTCCAAGGGTCACCAAAGAGGTAGATGGGATTGAACAACCTCATTTGGAGACTTCAAGAGAGAGCTAGATAGAGCTCTTAAGGATAGCGGAGTCAGGGGGTATGGGGAGGAGGCAGGAACGGGGTACTGATTGAGAATGATCAGCCATGATCACATTGAATGGTGGTGCTGGCTCGAAGGGCCGAATGGCCAACTCCTGCACCAATTGTCTATTGTGACCCTTGGACTATCTTTGATTGAGCTTTACTGGTGTTATCTTGCACTAAACTTTATTCCCTTTATCACGTATCTGCA
The DNA here is from genome assembly GCF_053455715.1 of Rhinoraja longicauda. Classification (NCBI taxonomy): domain Eukaryota; kingdom Metazoa; phylum Chordata; class Chondrichthyes; order Rajiformes; family Arhynchobatidae; genus Rhinoraja; species Rhinoraja longicauda. The sequence continues at coordinate 8,026,534 of NC_135954.1, forward strand.
CACTGGATGGCTCGATTGTAATCATGTATTGCCTTTCCGCTGACTAGTTGGCACACAACAAAAAAGCTTTTCACTGTACCTCGGTATAGATTGACAATAAACTAAACTAAACAGTCTGAAGAAGGGTCTAAGAAAGAACTGCAGATGCTGGTTTGAATCGAAGGTAGACACAAAATGCTGGAGTAACTCAGCGGGACAGGCAGCATCTCTGGAGAGAAGGAATGAAGTCTGAAGAAGGGTCTCGACCTGAAACGTCACCCATTCCTACTCTCCAGAGATGCTACCTGTCCCGCTGAGTTACCCTATCCAGCATTATGTGTCTGTCTATCTAAACTAAACTCCCTGCGGTCATAGTGCAAAACTCCCTTCAGCTGCAAGGTGGTGCAGCGTTGCAGCCGGGTGATTGACAGCTTTGCGCGGTCCCCGGGGAAGGCTTGGGGAGCACGTGGGCGGGGCCAGGGATGGAAGGGGCGTGGCCGTCGGTAGAGGGTGTGGCATGTATTCGATGACGCGTTCAATCGAGGGGAGCAGCGCGCTGGAGGGCGGGGGGCGTGGTTAGCGCTCGGTGACGCAAAACAATGGAGCCGCGGGCCGCGGAGCGCATGGGCGGAGCTAGTGACTGGTGGGCGTGGCTGGTGACTGGTGGGGCGTGGCTGGTGACTGGTGGGCGTGGCTGGTGACTGGTGGGCGTGGCTGGTGACTGGTGGGCGTGGCTGGCGACTGGTGACCGTGACCGTCTGACAGCATGGGGGGCGCGGCTTGTGCTCGGACCATGCGATCGATGGGGCACACCGGAGCACGAGGGGCGTGGCCAGGCGGTGGAAGGCGTTGTCATCTGACTTGTGTTCGGTTACGGGGGGGGTCCGTCGAGTCGACGGGTAAACGTCGACTCCCGAAGCCGGTTGGCGGCGGGCGAGGGGCAATGCTTTTGACGCGCCCGCAGGAGCACGTGGGGGGGTGGGAGGAGCGTGACCAACTGCCAGTGAGCCTGGTTGGTGGTTCACGACGCAAACAATCGAGGGGAGGGGCGTGGCTTTACTCCGTGACGCGAACAATCGGGGAGGAGGAGCATGTGGGAAGGGGGTTGGTCCCGGGCTGACCGTGGGCGTGGCTTGTGCTCGATGACGCGAACAATGGAGCTGCCGTCCGCGCGGGGAGCACGTGGGCGGTGCCGGTGCCTGAGGGGCGTGGCCATCGACAGACGGGGCGTGACTATAGTAGGGGGCGTGGTCTCGCCGTGTGAGTGACAGGAGCAGACCGGCCGGCAGCGGGCACTTAAAGAGCCCGGGCAGCGGGAAGAGCAGATTACGAGCGGGACGAGCTCATGCCCCGCAAGTACGTTGTGTGTGCAGGGATGGCTCCCCCCCCTCTCGCTACCTCCTCTCCTCTTTGCAACTCGTACTTTTGCATTTCATTTGCCTTGTTGCAAACTTGCTTATTGATTGGGATAGTGGGGAGAAGGGAAGAGTTTATAACAGGAGGCCGGTTGGGGAAAGGAGAGAGAGAGAAAAAGAAAAGAGGTGCAAGGGACGAGGAGTGTGTTGCATTTAAATTGGGGGGGGGGTAGAAGAGGTTCAAGAGGCGGGGGAGAGTGTTACATTAAAACTGAGGTGGGGAAGAGTTATGTTGCATTTAAATTGGGAGCTGGGAGAAGAGGTGCAAGGGGGAGAGAGATGCAAGGGGGCAGTGTGTTGCATTTAAATTGAGGGAGTGGGAGAAGAGGAGCAAAGGGGAGAGAGAGAGAGAGAGAGATGTAAAGGGGTGGGACTAGTGTGCTGCATTTTAAATCGGGGAGGTGGAAATAGGAGCAAAGTGTTGCATTTAAATTTGGGGAGTTGGGTGGGAGAAGAGGTGCACAGAGTGTGTTGCATTTTAAAAACCATTGCATTTCTCCCCCCCCCCCCCTGCCGCCGGCTCTCTCTCGCTCCCTCTCTCACCCCTTCTCTGCCTCTACCTGTTGCAGCCTCGCAGAGCCCCTGCCCGCTGAGTTCCTGCAGCCTGCCGCCGGGGCAAGATGCACACTAGCCAGAGGGACACCACCTTCACCAAGATCTTCGTCGGAGGGCTGCCTTACCACACCACCGACTCGTCCCTCCGCAAGTACTTCGAGGTGTTCGGCGACATCGAGGAGGCGGTGGTCATCACCGACCGGCAGACGGGCAAGTCCCGCGGCTACGGTTTTGTAAGTACCCGTTAGTTTGGTCTGAAGGAGGGTCTCGGCCCGAAAGGTCACCCATTCTTTCTCTCCAGAGATGCTGCCAGTCCCGCTGAGTTACTCCATCACTTTGTGTCTATCTTCAGTTTAGTTTACCCGTTAGTTTAGTTTAGTTTATTGTCACGTGTACCGAGGTACAGTGCAAAGCTTTTGTTGCGTGCTATCCAGTCAGGGGAAAGACAATACATGATTACAATCGAGCCGTACACATGATAAGGGAATTACCTTTAGCGCAAGGTAAAGTCAGCAAAGTCCGATCTAAGATAGTCCGAGGGTCATCAATGAAGTAAATAGTAGTTCTGGACTGCTCTCTGGTTGTGGTCGGATGGTTCAGTTGCCTGATAACAGCTGGGAAGAAACTGTCCCTGAATCTGGAGGTGTGCGTTTTCACACTTCACAAGGGAAAGGTAAAATTAGAAGGGTCTGAAAGTTACACTGCCCCAGTGTTTCACTGTAGATAGACACAATGCTGGAGTAACACAGCGGGACAGGCAGCATCTCTGGAGAGAAGGAATGGGTGACATTTCTGGTTCAGATCCTTCTTCAGACTGAGAGTCAAGGGAGAGGGAGACTGGAGCTGTGGAAGGGTAAAGTGTGAACACACTTTAAAATATGAACACAAAAGTCTAAACACTTTTCACAGAAGGCTGTGGAGGCCAAGTCAATGGATATTTTTAAGACAGAGATAGATAGATTCTTGATTAGTACGGGTGTCAGGGGTTATGGGGAGAAGGCAGGAGAATGGGGTTGGGAGGGAAAGATAGATCGGCCATGATTGAATGGTGGAGTAGACGATGGGCCGAATGGCCTAATTCTACTCCTCTCACTTATGAAAAGGACAGATCAGAGCAGACGGTGATCAAGGAAATGTAGAATAGTTCATTATTAGCTGAAGGGAAGGTTCTGAAAGTGTTGCCTGACCCGCTGAGTTACTCCAGCATTTCGTGTCCATGGGTGTAAATGCAGTTCCTCCCAACACCAATGTTTCACTGTATAACTCGTTATCCCCTATCCCACAGCCAACAGTGGACCATTGTGGGCTCCACCTTTCCTTGATCATCGTTGCTTTGTGCATATCTTTCCTTCATTTGTCTTGTGTACCTGCTATATATATCTCGTTTCCCTCTCACCTGACTCTCTGTCTGAAGTAGGGTCTCGACCCGAAACGTCACCTATTCCTTTTCTCCAGAGGTGCTGCCTGACCCGCTGAGTTACTCAATGAATTTTGTCCCAATGAATTTCAAACCAATAAGCCTTGTACCTCTGAGCCGTGTGGGTGCCTGCATGATTTAGATAGTCCATAAGACATGAGAGCATAATTAAGCCATTCGGCCCATCATGTCTGCTCCATCATTCAAGCATGGTTAATCTATCTCTCCCTCTCAACCCCATTTTCCTGCCTTCTCTCCCTAATCTTTGACGGTCATACTGTTTAGAGAGTGCTAAGTGTGCCCCGTCTTTTGTTGACTGACGCTGGGTTGTATCTCTCTCCTCCCCCGGTCCCTTTACCGCGCTACGCAGGTGACCATGGCTGATCGGGTGGCAGCAGAGCGAGCCTGTAAGGATCCCAATCCCATCATCGACGGCAGGAAAGCCAACGTCAACCTGGCGTACCTGGGGGCGAAACCTCGCATTATGCAGCCAGGTGAGTTCGACTCTGGGGCAGGGACTCCAGGTAAACTCTTCCTCCGCCAAACAAAAGACACAAAGTGCCAGAGTAACTCGGCGGGTCAGGAGGCATCTCTAGAGATGCTTCAGTTACTCCTGCACTTTGTCTTATTTTTTGTCAATCAGCATCTGAAGGGTCTCGACCTGAAACGTCGCCTATTCCTTGTATCCAGAGATGCTGCGTGGCCCACTGAGAGACTCCAGCTTTTTGTGTCTATCTATGGTGTAAACCAGCATCTGCAGTTCCTCCCTACACATTTTATTTACAGTTCCTTGTTTCCACATCTCTGGAGAATATGGATAGGCAATGTTTCAGGTCGGGAAGGTTATTCTATCCATGTTCTCCAGAGATGCTGCCTGGCCCGCTGAATTACACCATCACTTTGTGTCTTTTTTTGGTACAGCAGCTGCAGTACCTTTTTTCCAGATCTCTGGATAACGCGTATCGTTGAAGTTTCGGGTCTGGGCGCTTCTTCTATCCACGTTCTCCAGCGATGCTGCCTGGCCCGCTGAATTACCCCAGCACTTTTTGATAAACTCTCAAGTTTCCTTGTGTCTCCACCAAATACAAATCTGTTTAAAGCAATTTAAATGCAAACATCTTGCGAGCAAAAAATAAGTTTGTCCTTCCATTGTGATCACTTTAGTCCTGGAGTAACAGTGTGGGTCATGCAGCCTCTCTGGAGAAGGTGGAATCCCTGACCAGAAACGTTGCCTATCCAATGTTCCCCAGAGATGCTGCCTGACCCGCTGAGTTGCTCCAGCACTTTGTGTCTTCTGTGGTTGTTTGACCAACACCTGCAGTTCCTTGTGTCTAGCACGTTGTGTTTTGGTTGCTCAAGGTTCCAGCTTTTGCAGTCCCTTGTGTCTCAGTTAATCTGGACAGTGTGATATGCCTTGCAACAGACGATTAAAGTGCTCGTGGTATCGGCGCGTCAGTATCATTCATGCTTGTTGCTTGTTTCTGCTTGGAACGATTGAACCCTTTGTTTCCTCTACAGGTTTCGCTTTCGGAGTGCAACAGATTCACCCCGCGTTTGTGCCCAGACCTTATGGGTGAGTGCTGCTCCTCTCCCGCCACAGTGCATAACCGGTTTCCGTCCCACTTGTTCAAAGGCAGATATATATATATATAATATATGTAATTGTAACGTCTTCGGACTTCAGCAAAGTAAACCGACTGTAAACGAGGGCCAGCTGGAAAAGTGGCAATAATGTGTCTGTTTGGCTAACTATCCTCCGTCAAAGGACGGATATAGTTAAACACCCTTCAATGAATGACCAGTCTAAACGTTTAGAGAGAAGGGGGAAGAAATATATATATATTGATTGTGCTGTGCAATTTCTCAATGAGTCAAGGTCGACAAATGATTCCGGCCAAACTCCCAGACACGCTACCTCTGTGATCCCCTACATCGGTGTTGTGTGCTTATTTTTTTTATATAACCGGTCGACTTCGACCCCCTTTTTGGCTTGACTCAATTCTATGTATTTCTTTCTGATCTGACAGGGTCCCGTTTACAGTTAAGATAACATGATGATGAGAGAAGGATTTGATGATATGAGGTGGCAATAGTTACCGAATGAGCAGATCTTAAACAGTAACCAGTAGAGTCAAACACTCAAACAAGCTAAAAGATGGTGATTAACTATTGCATGTACGTTATTCTCTTCAAGTGTACTAGAGCTGCGTGTGCTTTTGATTTTTTATTTTTTTATTTTTAATGAAGTGGTGTTTAGAGCTAAACGAGTAAAATGCGTGCTTTTTTGTTAATGGAGAGAGCTATTATAGTGAGGATTTTTCTGGAGTTTTCTTTGTTCGAGAGTGATTTGGTTTTTTTTGCCGTTGTGAGCAGGGGATCTGACATTATTTTGCTTTGTTGCTGTAGCTTGATTTCCAGTTTAACAAACCAGTTTCTGGGTTGTAGTGAGTGCTAAATCTTGTGTGACTTTATTTTGTTTTATTTTTGTTGATTACCAAATCCATTCTTCGCTTGCATGTTGCGATGTTTTTTAAAAAAAACAAAATATTTTGGTTTGGTTGATTTTTTAATTTATTTTGTTAACACAAGTGCTTTCATTGTATGTTCCATAAAGCCTTGGATGCAGTAATTGATAATTATCGGCGATATCGTAATCAAGCATGATTTCCAAGTGCTAGATTTCCTAAGGACATTTTGTATGCTGGGTCTGTCTAATTCTAGGCTAGGTATTATATCTCCTGGTAGAAATTAGCCACTCTATACATAGCACTTGAATGTTTGCCCAATGGATTTGAATATTTTAAAAGTTAGGAGCTAAATTATTTTGAAAGATGAGGACTTTACAAGCATATTTTTTAGTATCTACAAACATCACCCGCACATTCTCTTGAATTAGTACTGTCAGCATGCAACACATGTACGGGGGAACTTTTTAAGTATTGAGTTTTGGTGGACTGTGTCATATCTTTAGTGTATTTTAAACATTTAGTTGAGACCAAGTCTGTGTCGACTGGCGATCACTTGCACTGTCCTACACTTACTAGGGACGATTTACAATTATACCAAGCCAATTAACCTACAAACCTTGCACGTCTTTGGAGTGTGGGAGGAAACCGGAGCACCCAGGGCAAACCCACGCGGTCACATACAGACTCCCTACAGACAGCACCCGTAGTCAGTATCGAAGTAGGGTCTCTGGCGCTGTAAGACAGCAACTCTACCGCTGTGCCGCACCTTGTTTAGGAAAAGCAGAAAATACGAAATGAGCAACCTACAAACCCATAATTTTAAAGTTATTAATAATGTGTACAGTTGAAGCAAGTGTGCACAAAATTTGTCTGCTCATCTGCTTTTGCTCCCCCCCCCCCCCCCCCCCCCATCTATGAATAAATGATGACATACAACAATAAGTTCAGTAAATAATGAATGAGTAAAACAATGATTCGGGTGGAAACACTGAGTGGCTTTAGGTTTAGAAAGGTGCAGCGGTTATTTCATTATACACAGTAATCCCAAGGTCTCATCTAATTTTTATAAGTGCAGATCCAATTTAACACCCCAGATCCCTTACACAAGCCCACCTGTCCAAATCAATCTAGTTTACCAGAATTATTTAATTAAACCACTTGGTGATCAATTATTCAGTTCGCATCTAAAATGTATTTTTCTTTAAGAAACAATAACTTGTGTTCAGAATTTGATGAGACCAAATCCAACTGGATCATTATTGTAGCATTGCACTTGTAAAATTGACACTTTTGCGGTCGTATGTTCGACGTGCATTTGAGATCAGACAATTTTTTTTGATCGTGACCCTTGAGTTACGCAAGGAAAGTTGCTCATTTTACCTTATACAGATATTGCTCGTCTGGTGGATCGATTTAGCAGATGCTTAAAAATAGAGTTGGGAGTCATACCGCAGCCTGTCTTGTCAGTCAGCCGGTGTAAAATGGCACAGGCCAGGGAGTGTGTGTGCTCGCAGATCCCTGGAGTTTAAACGAGAGTGGCCCTGGAGAGCTCTGGTTTCACATTCCACCACCTGTTCTGTTTTCTGTGGATTTCCAGCAAAAGTCCGACCACCCCTGCCCCAACACCAGCGATCGCTAACACCCGCACGCTAACTCTATCCGACACACACACTAGGAATGATTTACCATTTTTACCGAAGCCAATTAACCTACAAACATGTACGTCTTTGGAGTGGCGGAGGAAACAGGAGCACCCGGAGAAACCCCACATGGTCATGGGAAGAACATACAAACTCCGTACAGATAGCACCTGTAGTTAGGATTATCCCTAGTCAGAGACAAAAGACAATAGGTGCAGGAGGAGGCCATTCGGCCCTTCGAGCCACAGCACCGCCATTCAATATGATCATGGCTGATCATTCTCAATCAGTACCCCATTCCTGCCTTCTCCCCATACCCCCTGACTCTGCTATCCTTAAGAACTCTACTTAGCTCTCTCTTGAATGCATTCAGAGAATTGGCCTCCACTGCCTTCTGAGGCAGAGAATTCCACAGATTCACAACTCTCTGACTGAAAAAGTTTTTCCTCATCTCAGTTCTAAATGGCCTACCCCTTATTCTTAAACAGTGGCCCCTGGTTCTGGACTCCCCCAACATTGGGAACATGTTTCCTGCCTCTAACGTGTCCAACCCCTTAATAATCTTATACGTTTCGATAAGATCTGCTCTCATCCTTCATAGAATCATACAGCATGGAAATGGGCCTTTCGGCCTAACTTGCCTGCAACTGACCAATATGTCCTATCTACACTAGTCCCACCTGCCTGCATTTGACCTATATCCCTCCAAACCTGTCCTATCCATGTACCTGTCTAAACGTTGCGATAGTACCTGCCTCATCTACCTCCTCTGGCAGCTCGTGCCATACACCCACCACCCTTTGTGTGAAAAGGTTACCCTCGGGTTCCTATTAAATATTTACCCCCCCTCAGAGCAGATAGTTGAGGCAGGTACTAACGCAATGTTTTAGAAACATTTAGACAGGTACATGAATAGGACAGGTTTATAGGAATATGGTCCAAGCGTAGATAATGCGTTTCCACACTGTATCACTATATAACTCACCTTAAACCTAAGTCCTCTGGTTCTCAATTCCCCTAATCTGGGCAAGACTCTGCATCTATCCGATCTATTCCTCTCATAGTTTTGGGCACCAATTGAAGAACAGGGTTTTTAAACAGCTAACACAACAGCAACCTGTATGAAAACTTATGTCCAAAGGTAATTTTCATGTAGGATAAAAACACTGAAGACAAGGAGAAAACAAAAAAATGTTTAGTAAAATGATACCAGAACTAAGAATCTGTAGACACCAGAGAAATAAATGGTGGCATAATTGTTTATTCTCGCAGAGAAGATTGAATGATGACTTTATAGGTTAGAAAATATGCTGCTTCTTGTAGAAAGTCTACATCAAGATGCCATTATTATAAAAGTTTCTAATAAGTCAATGAGGAATTAATTTCCTCATTGAGGTTATGGGGAGAAGGCAGGAGAATGAGGTCGAGTGGGAAAGATCAGCCATGAATGGATGATGGAGTGGACTTGATACACGGAATTGCCAAATTCTGCTCCTATTTTAGTTTAGTTTAGAGATACAGTGCAGAAACCAGCCCTTCAGCCCACCGAGCCCACACTGACCAGCGACCCCCGCACATCAACACCATCCTACACACACTAGGGAATATTTCCATTTATACCAAGCCATTTAACCTACAAACCTACACGTCTTTGGAGTGTGGGAGGAAGCTGAAGATCTCGGAGAAAACCCATGCAGTCACGGGGAGAACGTTCAAACTCCGTACAGACAGCACCCATAGTCGGGATCGAACTCGGGTTCTCTGGCGCTGTAAGGCAGCAACTCTACCGCTGCGCCACCGTGCCGCCCGTTGCTAATCACTTCACTATCACTCATGATACTGTTTTACTCAGTGGTGAGAGTGAGGAATTTGCCACTGTGTTTGTGGCAACTAGTACATGTCAATTTGGGGGTACTCTATGAGGGAAAGAAGTTCAGAAAGTTATGGGAGGCATAGACAGGATAGGTATTCAAAACCTATTTCCCAGGATGGAAATGCAAAGACTATTTGTGGGCAGCGCAGTGGCGCAGCAGTAGAGTTGCTGCCTCAGTGCCAGAGACCCAGGTTTGATCCTGGCTACGGGTGATGTCTGTACAGAGTTTGCACATTCTCCCTGTGACTGTATGGGTTTTCTCCGGGTGCTCCAATTACCTCCCACACTCCAAAGCCGTGCAAGTTTGTAGATTAATTGGCTTCTGTAAATTGTTCCTAGCGTCTAGGATAGAACTAATGTACGGGCGAATGCTAGTCGACTTGGACTAGGTGGGCCGAAGGGTCCTTTTCCATGCTATATCTCTAAAGACTAAAGCGCATAGCTTTAAGACGAGGGAGGCAATGTTTAACGGAGATGTGAGGGGCAAAGAGCCAGGGTTGGTGGTGGAGGCAGACAAGACAGTGGCATTTAAGAGGCTGTTAGATAGACACATGGAGATGCAGGGAATGGAGTGAAATGGATCACATGCAGCCAGAGGTTCAATGGTTCTTTATTGTTACATATGCACTACACAGTGAAATTCTTGCATCCGTCAGAGGAGATTAGTTCAACCTGGTATTTTGTTTGGTTCGGTCATTCTGGGCCAAAGGGCTGTGCTGTAGCATTCTATGTTCATGTTCATAAGTGATGGGAGCAGAATTGGGCCATTCGGCCCATCAAGTCTACTCTGCCATTCAATCATGGCTGATCTATCTTTCCCTCTCAACCCCATTCTCCTGCCTTCTCCCCATTGCCCCTGACAATCTGTTAATCTCCGCCATAAAAATATCCATTGACGGCCTCCACAGCCTTCTGTGGCAATGAATTCCACAGATTCACCACCCTCTGACTAAAGAAATTCCTCCTCATCTTTCTAAAGGTACGCCCTTTTATTCTGTGACTGTGGCCTCTCGTCCTAGACTCTCCCTCTAGTGGAAACATTCGCTCCACATCCATTCTATCCAGGCCTTTCACTACTTGGTAAGGTTCAATGAGGTCACCCTCCCCTCATCTTTCTAAACTCCAGTGAGTACTCCAGTGAGTACAGGCCCAGTTATGATGATGGATTGATAGGGAGGGGAAAGAGGTTTAAGTGGAGTGTAATTGAAGCATGCAAGCTGCTTGTGATGTGAATTTAAAGTCAATGCACGTGAAAAATCATGGATTGCAATCAACATACCTGATTACCGTCATGTGAAGGTAGCTTCAGCAGAAGGTTATTTCTGAAAGGTAAGTCTATAATTGTCATCTGCTACGTGATAACTAGTATAAAATCTATAGTAACAACTAGAGTAATGCACAGGGCATTATTTGTATGTATAACATGTATTTGAGGGCAGCACAGTGGCGCAGCAGTATAGTTGCTGCCTTACAGTGCTTGCAGCGCCTGAGACCCAGGTTCGATCCTGACTGCGGGTGCTTATCTGTACAGAGTTTGTACGTTCTCCCCGTGACCGCGTGGGTTTTCTCTGAGACCTTCGGTTTCCTCCCACACGCCAAAGACATACAGGTTTGTAGGTTAATCAGCATGGTGTAAGTGTAAATTGTCCCTGGTGTTAATGTGCGGGGATCGCAGGTCGGTGCGGACTCGGTGTGCCAAAGGGCCTGCACAACAGTAAACATATTGAATTTTAAATGTCCGTTTTCACTAGGGGACGCTAACAACATTTTTTTATTTGTACGTCAGCAAATTACCTTTTTTTTGCAACACATTTTATTTACTTAATTATTCACTGACACTTCCCTTTGTTTGTGTTTTGCTCGATGGTATTTGCAATACCGTGTTTTGCTGATAGAGCAGTTCGGGTGTATTGCATGGGTGACCGGTTCTTTTCTGTTATCTGGGTCAGTGGGACTTAATTCTCTACCTCATGACTGGTACACGTTCAGTTATTTTGGTTGACAAGCAGTATTGGGTGATCTGTTGGATCAGCAGTTACCATGCATTGGTGCTGCGAAACCTCCCTGACAGTGCACCATGTAACAAAAGGGCTCCATTGTCAGAGTGAGGCCCAGCGCAAATTGGAGGAACAGCACCTCGTATTTTGCTTGAGCAGCTTACAACCCTAGCGGTATGAACATTGACTTCCCTAACTTCAAGTAACCCTTGCTTTCCCTCTCTCTCCCCATCCCTCCCCATTCCCAGTTCTCCGACCAGTCTGACTGTCTCCGACTACATTTTATCTCTGTTTGCTTTGTTGTTACCTTCTCCAGGCTAACAATGATCGATTCTGCATTTCTCTTGAACTCCATCCCCTTTGCCCTGCTTTCACACAAGGTAGAGCCAGCAAAGTTTGAACAAGGATAGTCTGAGGGTCACCAATGAGTCCAAGTGTCTTTTAATTGCTGCAATAGTGCCTGGTAATACTTTACTGAACTGAATACAAAAAAAAGATTTCACTGTACCTCTGTACATGTGATAATAAAGAACCATTGTCTCAACTACCTCCACTGGCAGACACAAAATGCTGGAGTAACTTAGCGGGTCAGGCAACTTCTCCGGAGAGAAGGAATGGGTGACGTTTCGGGTCGAGAAACTCCAGCATTTTGTGTCTACCTTCGATTTAAATCAGCATCTGCAGTTTTCTTTCCCCTACCTCCACTGGCAGCTCGTTCCATGCAGCCCTTACCTGCCACTACATAAAACTACACACTGATATTTCCTGGGTTAGGGATAAGGGAAACGAGATATAGGCAATGATGTAGAGATACTATGTTCACCAATAATGCAGCAATCGGTATTAAGATGTTGGAATAATAAGAATAGAACTGTGGTTATTAGCTGACACTGAGCATTATTAGAAAAGCTGTTTTATGAAAAATATCGCAAAAATAATAAATAGATTTTCAATAATAATTCTGTGACGCTTTTAATCTCTTTTATCATATATTAGAGAGTTCCGCTGGACTTCCTGGTTCAAAACTATTTTTTCTACATGACCAGTAATGAATTGATTCTCAGCATCTATTATTATTATTATTGGAAAGACATTCTTGCCAAGGAAAGACATTCTTGCCATAGAGGGAGTACAGAGAAGGTTCACCAGATTGATTCCTGGGATGGCAGGACTTTCATATGAAGAAAGACTGGATAGACTCGGCTTGTACTCGCTGGAATTTAGAAGATTGAGGGGGGGTCTTATAGAAACTTACAAAATTCTTAAGGGGTTGGACAGGCTAGATGCAGGAAGATTGTTCCCGATGTTGGGGAAGTCCAGAACAAGCGGTCACAGTTTCAGGATAAGGGGGAAGTCTTTTAGGACCGAGATGAGAACGTTTTTTTTCACACAGAGAGTGGTGAATCTGTGGAATTCTCTGCCACAGAAGGTAGTTGAGGCCAATTCATTGGCAATATTTAAGAGGGAGTTAGATGTGGCCCTTGTGGCTAAAGGGATCAGGGGGTATGGAGAGAAGGCAGGTACGGGATACTGAGTTGGATGATCAGCCATGATCATATTGAATGGTGGTGCTTGCTTGAAGGGCTGAATGTCTACTCCTACACCTATTTTCTTTGACGTCTTTACTAATCAAAAATCTGTCAATCTCTGCCTTAAAAATATCGACCAACTGCCCTCCACAGCCATCTGTGGCAATGAATTCCACAGATTCACCCTCTCCCCAACTTTCATGACATACGGAATAATGCAAAGATAATTCTAAAATAGAAATTTGCTCCTTAAACTTGGAAAATAAATGCCACTGTGCCCCTGACAACAGCACCTGTGCTGAATTGGACTTGGATCTGACAACCAATTGCCAAAGATATCTTTGGCTAAGTACATTTGGAAACAAAATGGATTTGCCATTTAGCAAGAAAACAACATTGCAAGCCAATCTGACTGCAAGAAGTTGTAAGTAACTCTTACCACAGGGATTATAACAAATCATTTAGTATGAAATGAGCTTGGAGCAACCCTTGGTCAAGTTGGGCCTGTTTCTATGTGTAGAAAGGAACTGCAGATGCTGCTATACACCGAGGATAGACACAGAGTGCTGGAATAACTCAGTGGGTCTGTCGGGCAGCATCTCTGGGGAAGAAGGATGGGTGATGTTTCGGGTCGACTCTCGTTTTGGGTCGGGTTCCCTCTTCAGACTCTGGAGAAGGGCTCCGACCAGAAACAACACCCATCCTTTCTCTTCAGAGCAGCTAGATATTACAACAACTTGCAAATATCTATATTCTCAGCATGGACATAAACGGTTGGAGTAACTCAGCGGGTCAGGGAGCATCTGTGGAGAAAAGGAATATCTGATGTTTTTGGTCGAGACCCTTCAGTATATCCTCAGGGATGGGTGCTTGCATTGTCCTTCTGAAAACGTTTGGAAAACAATTCTGCAGTCAACTTTCTCCCTCTCAGCGTGACGTGTTTTCTTTCCTCCCATTCCCCCCCACCCGATCTTTGTCTTTTAGTGTCTTTATTTTTTATCTTTTGCGTGTCATTAGGTGGATCGTTGCGGCCCATGAGTCCTTGTGCTTTTCCGTTGTCCAAGGACTACCCGTGACCTCTTCCTAGACTGTAAAGCACATGGACTAGGGGTTCAGTGCTGTGTTTGTAGTAGTGTCTCTGGCCCCATTATATCGGAGCCTCAATGGTGATGTGAGACCCTCCCTAGATTTCATGTGCAGAGTGATCTTGCTGTGTGACCATGTGTTTTATCACCTTGTGGCCTTTTTTTGTTTGACATCTTCTTTTTGTTAATTTTGTTTGTGGATTTATTTATTTTTTGCCTGTGGTTTTTCTTTTAATTAGGGTGATGGGATTGTGGATCTGTGATATGATACGATCATTAATGAGTGGTGAAAACTGCATAGCATCACATAGGGTTGCCAGGATATTATTTTTCATAACTTATTCCCACCGAAACCGCATGGGAAGTTTCTCAGCATTAGAGTGAAATACTGACAAGGAAATTGCTTGCAATTTTTTTTCAGAAATTAACCTAAAACCTGTTGAACTATGAACGCCACAAAATGTTTCTGCCTTTAGAGGTTACTCCAGCACAAAAAAAATTGTCCTCTGTTTTGTGCTGCTCAAATTAATGTTCATTCTTCTTATTAACTAAAGGAACTGGGTAAATATAAAATATAATGTAATATAAATATAAAACATACCCCTAGTTGTATTTAAATCACTTTTTTCTTAATGCACATTGTTTCGATTTCTTGAGTAGTTGGCCAAAAATTTATATTGCAGCAGTTCAATGGACGATCCAGCCCTCTGTTTTTATTGTGGCAACCCTATATGCACAATAACATCTAGATTCTTGAGAGAAAAAAAAAATGACAGTGTGGACGGATCGAGCCCGATCGCGGTGCTGGCTGTTTCTTTACTGTTTTTATTAATGATCTTTTTGTTGTTGTTCCTCGTCCCACAGGATTCCCGCTCACTACGTCTACCCGCAAGCCTTCATGCAGCCCGGAGTGGTCATTCCGCACGTGCAGCAAGCAGCCGCTGCCTCCCCGTACATCGACTACACCGGTACTGCCTACGCCCAGTACTCGGCGGCCACCGCCGCAGCTGCCGCCGCCGCCGCCTACGAGCAGTACCCGTACGCCGCCTCTCCTGCCGCGGCCGCCGCTGCTGCCGCGGGCTACGTGACGGCCGCCGGCTACAGCTACGCCGTGCAGCAGCCCATGCCCAGCGGCGCGCCTGGGGCCGCTGCAGCCGCCGCCGCCTTCAGTCAGTACCAACCGCAGCAACTGCAGGCAGACCGCATGCAGTAACAACGGGACCGCTCGTCTTCCGCAAAAACCCAACAACAACAACAAGAACAACAACAAAACAAATGTGCACACTACTCCGGAGAGCCACCGCATAATATATTCCATAAATCCCCAACCACTTCCAGAATGAATATATGATACTTTATTGTCACATGTACCTAGGTACAGTGAAAGGCTCTGTTTTGCGTACACGACCCGGTCAGTACAATAGTGGACACCGACCGGCAGTGGAGGAGGAGGGGGGGGGGGGGTTTAAACAAAAGTATTCTACTTTCTGATAAGAGAGAAATATTTTTCCAGCTTTTTGATTACTGCAAAGAGTCGTGCTATATATATATTGTCATAACAGGAGAAGACGGAATGGCAGAAAGTGTTTGTTTACGATCAAGAAGATCTTTTTTTTTTAAAAAGATACAAAGTCCAAAGCCTTCAATCAGTCTGCAACTTAACATGCGTTAACAATGGATATAAACATAGTGTAATCGCGTTGTGAAACACTGTTTCTTCATCAGGGAAATCGCTGCAATAATCTCAGCTGCAGGAGCTGCATGCAATAACACTGCGACATGCGAGAATAATGATTTTTTTAAAAACATGAAACATGCACATCAGGGGGTTCGTGAGATAAAGAGACAATTCTACATCATGGTAGTGACTACCATGTGAATTTTAAAGCACTGAAACTCATTCTCTTTTTTGTGAATACTGATCTATGCAAAGTATTTGGGGATATATGAAGTCGCTTTCTCTCGCTATTCCTCTATTCCCTTTCTCTCTCGCGATTCCTCTATTCCCTTTCTCTCTCTATTCCCTCTCTCTATTCCTCTATTCCCTTTCTCTCTCTCTCGCTATTCCTCTATTCCCTTTCTCTCTCTATTCTATTCCCTTTCTCTCTCCCTCTCTCTATTCCTCTATTCCCTTTCTCTCTCCCTCTCTCTATTCCTCTATTCTCTTTCTCTCGCTTTCTTGCTCTCTCTCTCGCTCTTCCTCTATTCACTTTTTCTATTCTCTCTCGAGCATCGAATAATCAAAGCTAATGACCATGCGATGTGATGCACAGGCACCAAAGTGTTCTATTTGTTATATAAAGTGCGCCGTTGGATGGAAGTCTGAGCAAGTGAACCGGATATCATGCACGGAGCAACTGTGCGGACAATCGATGCAGTGGCCCAGTCCGGAAACACGCATTGCTTCAGCGTGTGTTTGATGCCCTGCCACACGTTTTAATCCCCGTCCTGTCACACTTTTTCGGGAAAACTTCTATCCACTGCAAGTCAACACTTTGGACTCTGAAATCGGATCTGCCCCCTGACAATAACAGCCTCCTCTTTACTGTTTTATTGCATCTGTCCATGGTCATTAATCGAAAGCAACAACAACAACAAACAAAGGAAAGAAAATTGTGAATTTTGAGTCATCGGTTGAAGCTGTGCCTTAGGAAATTATTATAAACCTATTTTAAAATTATTTATTGTAAATGTTTTTACAATCCTATGCACTGTCGAAGGGAAAATTAAAAGTGCGAAACTGTGTATGTATTCAGCTCATTGCAGATAAATTATTAAGTAGGAATTAGTTTATATTGTTAAACTATATCGAACTTCAAAATGTTGACTCCAGTTTATTTAAAATATTTCTATGACGCACTATTCAGTGGTATTATTCTTGACAGGTGTCAATTTTTAGGATATTAAATTAATATTTACTTTGAAGGGTTTTTTCTCTTTCTAATGTTATAAGCTCTACACATACAGACCTCTGATTATAGAAACATTTAACTTTTGAATTTTTGTTGAAAATTTTTCAAACTACTATTCAGCTTGGTAGATAGATTTAACTCCCCCTGCCTGCTTCTAATTCTCAATTGCTTGCTGACTTAATGTGTAGGAAGGAACTGCAGATGCTGATTTGAACCGAAGCTAGACACAAAATGCTCAGTGCACATTGTATTCTCTAACTTCGAAGTACAACCAAGCAGTATGAACGTTGAATTCTCTAATTTTAAGTCGCTTCCACAATCTCTCTCCTCCTTTCTCCCCCACCCCCCTTCCTTCACCCTAGTCATTTAACCAGTTCCAACGTTTACCCATGTAGGAGGGAACACTGGTTTACACCAAAGATGGTCACAAGATGCTGGAGTGACTCAGTGGGACAGGCAGCATCTCTGGAGAAAAGGAATGGGTGATGCTGCGGGTCGAGACCCTTCTTCAGACTGAGTCTCGACCCGCTGCGTCACCATTCCTTCCGTCCGGGGATGCTGCCTGTCCCGCTGAGTTGCTCCAGCATTTTGTGTCTATCTCCACAGTTCACCCCATTGTATCCCTCTTGAGATCACGCCTTCCCCAGCCAACAATTGGCCTATGGGGGAACCACCCTGCCTGTGTTGCTGCTGACCCTGATTTGTCCTGGTCTTTTCTCGCCTCCACTTCTTCCCCATCCCACTATTTTCAGTCTGAAGGGGGGTCTCGACCCAGAACGTCACCCATTCTCTTCAGAAAAGCTGCCTGTCTCGCTGAGTTACTCCAGCATTTTATATCTTATCTTTATCTTGCTGACTTAAATGTTTCTATTCTTCCACGTGCTTCCAACAAGTTACTTTTCTAAATTCTTATCTTTGGCAGGTGGGTGGGGGGCACGAGAAATAATCTAAGTTTTTCTTACCAGGGAAAATCAGCAACTTTTTTGAAGACATTTTTTCATGTTGCTAAACTATAATATTCTTCAAAAGCTTAAATCTTCGTAAAACTATTACTGTTTCTATACTGTGTAAACTGCTTTATAATATATCAACATTCTCCTCTACTAAATATGTTCAAAATAAAATAAGATTAAAATTTTACGCCGTGCTATTTGTCCTACTGACGTTTTCATATTTCAGCTCTTTTGCTCCGTATCTTCAACTTTTTAGCATTGAGGCGTGGAAGGACAAAGTTCAAAACTTCAGGGCATAAAAGAAATCTAGCGTGGATAACTGATTCAGTGGTGCTTTAAACGTGTTTAATTTCTAGTGGGTTCGGTGAGGGCTAATAGAGAGAAGTGTATAATGGATGGAGAGTAGAAACAAGGAACTGAGAAGATGTTTGGTTTGTTTTTTTAAAAGTCACAATGCTGGATTAGCTCAGGGGGTCAGGCAGCATCTCTGGAGAATGTGGATGGGTGACGTTTTGGGCCAGGACCCTTCTTCAGATTAGTGGAATGAGTCTGAAGAAGTGTGCTGACCCAAAACATCACCTATCCATGAGTGAAGAAGGGTCCCAACCCGAAACGTCTCCTGCGTATATGTTCTCCAGAGATGCTGCCTGACCCGCTGAATTTGTGTCCAGATTATAATGGATGTCTGCATCAGTTCCCCACTTTTGTACACTCGTCTTCCATCCCTGAGTCTGCCAATTCTCTCTTGCTCCCCTTCCACCCTCATCCGCTCCTCCAGCTCTACATTTCACTCCTCCTCCCTTCTCATCTGACACCCTCCTAATCCTAATTTCATCTCTAGCCTTTATCACCTACTCCCCCATCTGCCAATTAACCCTCCCCTACCTGTATCCACCTATCACTTGCCAAGATCTGTCCTGTCCCCCGCCCCATCTCCTTTCCATCTCCCCGCCCCCCCCCCTCCTCGTATTCCAATCAGTGTGAAGAAGGGTCCCATGTCATAAGGAATAGGAGTAGAATTAGGCTATTCGGCCCATCAAGTCTACTCTGCCATTCAATCATGGCTTGTCTATCTCTCCCTCCTAACCCCATTCTCCAGCCTTCTCCCCATAACCTTTGACAGCTATACTAATCAAGAATTTATCTCTGCCGTAAAAATATCCACTGACTTGGTCTCCACACGTTCAGTGGCAAAGAATTCCACAGACTCGCCACCCTCTGACTAAAGAACCCGATGCAAATTGACCATTCCCTCCCCAGATGCGACCTGACCTGCTGAGTTTCTACAGCACTTGGTGTTTAGTTTTGCCTATTTTACCTTATTACTCACTCCAGATCTTTTGGTAAGTTCAGGAACTGAACCAAGGAAACAATTGATGCAAGTGAAACAATTTAAAATCCTGATTCAACATATTGAAGTAAATAAATTCTCTGAACACATGGATAGCAGCAGCTTCCAACTTAAAACAAATAAACAACCTGTAAATGGTGTAGGAATGAACTGCACATGCCAATTTACAACGAAGATAGACACTAAATGCTGGAGTAACTCAGTGGGACAGGCAGCTTCGGACTGAAGAAGGGTCTCGACCCGAAACGTCACCCATTCCTTCAGTCCAGAGATGTTGCCTGTCCCGCTGAGTTACTCCAGCATTTTGCGTGTATTTTTAACGCAACATTTCTATCTAACGAAGTACTTTTGGCTCAGCAGCATTTCTTACTCTAACTATGGTTTTCTTAATCTCCTCTTAGATCTGCCACTTTAATCGGACTTTACTGGACTTTATCGTGCACTAAATATAGTAGTTAGTTAATTGCCACATGTACCGACCGAGGTACAGTGAAAAGCTTTTGCTGCGGGCTATCCTGTCAGCGGAAATGCTATACAAGATTACAATTGAACCATCCACAGTGTACCCGATGTTGAGGGAGTTCAGAACCAGGGGCCTCAGTTTAAGAATAAGGGGTAGGCCATTTAGAATGGAGATGAGGAAAAACTTTTTCACCCAGAGAGTTATGAATCATAGAAACATAGAAAATTGGTGCAGGAGGAGGCCATTTGGCTCTTCGAGCCAGCACCGCCATTCATTGTGATCATGGCTGATCATCCACCATCAGTAACCTGTGCCCAACTTCTCCCTATATAGACAATAGATGCAGGAGTAGACCATTCAGCCCTTCAAGCCAGCACCGCCATTCAATGTGATCATGGCTGATTATTCTCAATCAGTACCCCGTTCCTACCTTCTCCCCATACCCCCTGACTCCGCTATCCTTAAGAGCTCTATCTAGCTCTCTTGAATGTATTCAGAGAATTGGCCTCCACTGCCTTCTGAGGCAGAGAATTCCACAGATTTACAACTCTGACTGAAAAAGTTTTTCCTCATCTCCGTTCTAAATGGCCTACCCCTTATTCTTAAACTGTGGCCCCTTGTTCTGGACTCCCCCAACATTGGGAACATGTTTCCTGCCTCTAACGTGTCCAACCCCTTAAAAATCTTATACGTTTTGGTAAGATCCCCTCTCATCCTTCTAAATTCCAGTGTATACAAGCCTAGTCGCTCCAGTCTTTCGATTTATGACAGTCCCGCCATTCCGGGAATTAACCTAGTAAACCTACGCTGCACGCCCTCAATAGCAAGAATATCCTTCCTCAAATTCCATCTGTGGAATTCTCTGCCTCAGAAGGCAGTGGAGCCCAATTCTCTGGATGCTTTCAAGAGAGAGTTAGATAGAGCTCTTAAAGATAGCGGAGTCAAGGGATATGGGGAGAAGGCAGGAACGGGGTACTGATTGTGGATGATCAGCCATGATCACAGTGAATGGCGGTGCTGGTGTGAAGGGCCGAATGGCCTCCTCCTGCACCTATTGTCTATTGTCAGATACAGGATAAAAGGATTAACGTTTAGTGCAAGGTAAGGTCCAACTAAAGATAGTCCGAAGGCTTCCACTGAGGTAGATAGTAGCTCAGGACTGCTCGCCAGTTGTTGATAGGATGGTTCAGTTGCCAGCTAACAGCCGGGAAGAAACTGAGAGCAGTCCTGAGCTACTATCTTCCTCATTGAAGACCCTCGGACTATATTTAATCGGACTTTATTCGATTTTGTCATGCACTAAACATTATTTCCTTTATCCTGTATCTTCAGTCCAGAGATGTTGCCTGTCCCGCTGAGTTACTCCAGCATTTTGCGTGTATTTTTAAAGCAGCATTTCTATCTAATGAAGTACTTTTGGCTCGGCAGCATTTCTTACTCTAACTATGGTCTTCTTAATCTCCTCTTGGTGAGGAGCATGATTACAATCAAACCCGCTGTGGGTGGGTTTGTATTGGAATCATGCATAGTCTTTCTGTTGACTATATATAACTTACCAAATAAAGCTTTTCACTGTACCTCGGTACACATGACAATAAACTTACGAGGATATTGCCAGGAGTCGGAGCCTGAGCTATAGGGAGAGGTTGAGCAGGCAGGCACTCTATTTAACATTTGAAAAGTTTAAAAACCTCTTCCGCGCTCATCCAACAGCGGCCTACCTCGCCCAGCGCTGCGAAGTCGGACCTGGTCGACCTTACCGCTCCATCCACCGGCGCTCCCTCGAGCTCAGGTATGCCTCTCTCCAAACGATCATCCCGGTCCCCGGACTGCCGGCCCGCGGGCTCCCAGCAAGGCCATCTGTGAAGCGCAGCGGCGTGGTCTCCCTGAACCTCCGCCCGCTGGCGTGGGAGCCGCTACCAGACCGAAGCTTACCTGCTGTCCCTGCTAAAGTGGCCCTGATCAACGCAAGATCCCTACAGAACAAGACCTTCATCCTCAACTACTTCTTCATCACCCGTGGATTGGACTTCTTATTGTCACAGAATCCTGGCTTAACCCTGGTGAGCTTGCTCCACTCGTGGAACTCTGTCCTGATGACTGTAACTTCTTCAGCTCGCCTAGGCTCTCCGGACGCGGTGGGGGCTTAGCCACTGTGTTTAAGAAACATTTCAACTGCCGCCTCCTGAACGCTGATCATTTCTCCAGTTTCGAGGTGCAACTAATTAAAGTAGGCCTAGCCTATCCCCTCTTAATTGTTCTTGTGTATCGCCCACCAAAATGCATGAGGACTTCATCACCCAATTTGCTGATCTGATTTCTAGTATTTTGCCCAAATTTGACCGGGTCATGATTCTTGGTGACTTTACATTCATGTTTGCTGTCCCACTAAGCCTCTTGTGAGTGAATTTATGCACCTGGTTGAGTCCTTCAATCTGACTCTTCACACCACGGGACCCACTCACAAGTTAGGCCATACACTCGACCTAGTGTTATCATCCGGATTCCCAATCTACAACATTGAAACTACTGAGGCCTGTCTATCGGACCACAGCACTATCATTTTTGACGCATCTCTGCCTTTATCTCCCGCAAAATCTCATCTCCCTGTTCGTTACTCCCGCGACATAAATTCATTGACTGCCAGTAAATTCTCCGAGGCTCTCACAGCTGCCCCCAACATCTGCACTATTGAGGCTTCTCCCCCCATCTCAGCACTGAGGATCTCACCTCTTTATTTAATATCACTTGCTCTTCCATCCTGGATTCTATCGCTCCCCTTAAAATGAAAAAGCCTAAGCCCAAAGGTCGGCCTTGGCTCAATGACACCACCAAAGCCCTAAGAAGGGAGTGCAGAAAATCAGAACGGAGGTGGAAATGTGACAAGCTTCAAATTTCCTTCGAAATTCTGAGAAACAATCTTCTCAAATACCAGGAAGCAGTAAAGTCTGCTAGAGCACAATACTTCTCCGACCTTATCTCCAAAAACTCTCATAACTCCAAGGTCCTATTTAGCACAATTACCTCTGTCATATGTCCCGCCCCCAGTACCAGCTTAGTTGGGTCCCCTGCTAAGTGCGAAGAATTTGCTAAATTTTTCACCAGCAAAGTTGAGAACATTAGAATGAACATTTCCCCTCCCACCCGTGACCTAGCTGTCTCACTATCTGTTCATCTAAATTGGACTGTTTCCAACCCGTCACTCTATCCTCCCTTGCAAAGCTTGTCTCCGCTATGAAACCTGCAACCTGCCCCCTTGATCCTGCCCCCACTGCCCTTCTGAAGGATGTCATTGCAATAGCCGGTCCCAGCATCCTCTCTATTATCAACAGTTCTTTGGCCACTGGCACTGTTCCAACCTGTTTCAAGCACGCGGTGGTCCAGCCCCTACTGAAAAAACCTAACCTAGACCCCACCTTGCCTAGCAACTACAGACCCATTTCCAAACTGCCATTCCTGTCAAAAGTCCTTGAAAAGGCAATTCATCCTTATTGACCGTCTCAGGTACGCGGTTGGCATTGATGGCACTGCCCTGAGCTGGTTCATTTCCACCTCAAAGATAGGGGTTTCGCCATCAACATAGGCAGTTATTCCTCTTCTCCAGCTAGCCTCTCCTGCGGAGTTCCACAAGGCTCCATCCTAGGCCCCATTCTCTTCTCTCTATACATGCTCCCCCTTGGCCAAATCATTCAAAGGCATGGCATTTCTTTCCACTGCTATGCCGATGACACTCAGCTTTACCTCCCCCTGAAACCCAACAACCAGTCAAATTTAAACAGCCTCTTACACTGCCTTGAGGACATAAAATGTTGGATGGCACAGAACTTCCTCCAATTAAACGAGAGCAAGTCTGAGGTCATCCTATTCGGCCCCCCCGACTCCATCAAATCGATAACAGGCAGTCTTGGAAGCCTATCCTGCCTGGTCAAACCGCATGTCAAAAACCTCGGCGTGTTATTTGACTCTGCATTAAAATTTGACAAGCAAGTCAACGCTGTGGTAAAAGCCAGCTTCTTCCAACTTCGTACCATAGCTAAAATCAAACCTTTCCTCCAATTTGACGACACTGAAAAAATCATTCACGCTTTCATTTCCTCCCGCCTAGACTACTGCAACTCCCTATACACTGGGATCAGCCAATCTTCCCTGTCCCGCCTGCAACTGGTCCAAAAGGCCGCAGCGAGACTCCTGACGGGTACCCGTAAAAGGGACCACATCACGCCGATTCTGGCCTCTCTCCACTGGCTCCCTGTACGGTACAGAATCAACTTCAAGCTCCTCCTATTCACATATAAAGCCCTAAATGGACATTCCCCCCCTTACATCAAAAATCTTCTAACCCACCTCTCTAACTCCAGGTCCCTCAGGTCGGCCGACTTGGGGCTACTGACTATCCCGCGGTCTAGGCTTAAGCTCAGGGGTGACCGCGCTTTTGCGGTTGCAGCTCCTAGACTGTGGAACAGCATCCCTCTCCCCATCAGAACTGCCCCCTCCATCGACTCCTTTAAGTCCAGGTTCAAAACCTATTTCTACTCCCTAGCGTTTGAGACTCATTGAGGAGGCGCTGTGAACTGTTTTGTATGTGCTGTTGTGTTTGTATGCTACTGTATGTTTCATTTTTTTTCCTTAGTACCTAATCAGATGTACAGCACTTTGGTCAACGTGGGTTGCTTTTAAATGTGCTATACAAATAAAATTGACTTGACTTGACTTGACTATTCCTTGGAGATCAGGAAGCTGAGGGGTGATCTTAGAGGTGTACAAAATCAGAGGGGAAATGAGAGGGCAAATGCACAGAATCTTTTACCCAGAGTAGGGGAATCGTGAACCAGAGGACATGGGTCCAAGGTCAGAGGAGAAAGATTTAATAAGAATGTGAGGGGCAACTTTTTGACACACTAAGGGTGGTGGGTACATGGAATGACCTGCCAGAGGAGGCAGCTGAGGCAGGTACCATAACATTTAAAATACATTTGGACAGATACATGGATGGGAGTAGTTTAGAGGGATATGGGCCAACTGCATGCAGATGGGACCAGTGTAGATTGGGCCAGCATAGGCAAGTTGTCTGAAGGGCCTGTTTCTGTGCTGTAGGACTCCATTTTGTACATCATATATGTGTCAGCAGTTCTTTGTTCCTTCTAGTATTTTCATTGAATTCACTTTGAAATAAAAGATTTCAGTTGTGTGTTTAGATCCCTTTTTACCCTGCGGCTATCAAACTGTACAACTCCTCCTCCTTCTGTCGTGGGGTAAACTGAGACTGACTCCCCTTCCCAATCTTTGCACGTCCATCCCCAATCCTGGACTTTCCACCCATCACATTAAATTTCATGTATCTTGTTGTGTTTTATGACTGTTGGCAGACCAATTTCCCTTCTGGCATAAAAAAAAGTTCTATCATATTGTATCGTGAGGTTAGTAAATTATTTCTAAATTTAGAATGTTTTTTCTGGAGGGGGGGGGGGAGTGAAAGGTCGTTTACAGAGACAATCTGGGGTGAAATATATTTGGTTGTACATTTTCTTCTTGTGGGTAATTCATTTGTAAAGCAGCAGTACTTACTGTATCAACAAACCTATCTGACCCATTCCTTCTCTCCTGAGATGCTGCCTGACCAGCTGAGTTACTCCAGCATTTTGTGAATAAACACCTTCGATTTGTACCAGCATCTGCAGTTATTTTCTTACTCAACCCATCTGACACAACCTCAGATCAGATTGGGAGCATTGGTACTATTTGAGGATTATTGTCTCCAATTGAAAATTCCATTGACTACCGTGTAAACCCTGCATCTTTAATGGCATCTTCGAAATTAGGTTTAGGTTTATTATTATCACGTGTACCAAAGTGTAAGGCTGGCCTGGCCAAGCAGGCCATCTGCGAGTCACGGCGCCAGGCGGAAGAGGGCTCTGCCCGAGCCGGCTGCCCGCCCGCCCCTTTTCCGGGATTACGTCCGCGCCCGGGTGGTGTTGGAGAGGGACTACGCGCTGTCCATGGGCACCCTGGGGTATTTCCAGGACCGCTGGGCACCGCGGGCGGTTGAATGCATCCTCGACAAGGATTGTAAGATAGTTGTATAATAGTTTAAGAAAATAACTGCAGATGCTGGTACAAATCGAAGGTATTTATTCACAAAATGCTGGAGTAACTCAGCACGTCAGGCAGCATCTCGGGAGAGAAGGAATGGGCGACGTTTCGGGTCGAGACCCTTCTTCAGACAGTATAATAGTTTATTGTTTGTATTGTATTGTGGTCGTGGGTGCTGTTTTTTTAAATTTTTATTTTAATATTTGAATAATTATTTTTGATTAACAAAAAAAATTAAAAAATAAAAGGTTTAAGGCTTTGCTTTGCATGGCATCCAAGCAGATCAGTTACCCCATACACTTATACAATCTACTCAAACTAAAGTACAGAGTGCACTCAACGTTATCCCCATATCATGTATCTGCACACAGTAAATGGCTCGATTGTAATCATATATTGTCTTTCCGCTGACTGGTTAGCACGCAACAAAAGCTTTTCACTGTACCTTGGTACACGTGACAATAGACAATAGACAATAGGTGCAGGAGTAGGCCATTCTCCTGCACCTATTTTCTATTGTCTATTGTCTATAAACTAAACTAAACTGAATTGAATATAGTTATCAGCATTGCGGTGCCCTCTAGCCTATAATGGAACAAGATAATACCCTAGCTTGTGGAAGGACCGTTCAGAAGCCTGATAACAGAGGGTAAGAAACTGTTCCTGAGTCTGATGTTGCACGCTTTCAAGCTTCTGCACCTTTTGCCTGATGGGAGCAGGGAGAAGAAGGAATGAGAGGGATGGGACAAGTCTTTGATTAAGTGGACTGCTTTTCCGAGGCAGTGTGCTGTGTGGATCGGGTTAATATTGAGGATGGCACGGTGGCGCAGCAGTAGAGTTGCTGCCTTACAGTGCCAGAGATCCGGGTTCGATCCTGACTACGGCTGCTGTCCGCACGGAGTTTGTACGTTCTCCCTGTGACCAGGTGCGTTTTTCCCGGGTGCTCCGGTTTCCTCCCACGCTCCAAAGACGGGCAGGTTTGTAGGTTAATTGGCCAGTAAAATAGTTGTAAATTGTCCCTGGTGTGTAGGATAGAGTTAGACTCTATCCTAGAGTCTGATCGGCGCAGACTCGGTGGGTCGATGGGCCGGTTTCTGCGCTGTATCTCTAAAGTAAACTAAACAGTAAAATAACATTGGTAAACTCTTCAACCAATGCATAACCTGGTGTTCTGAAGGGCAGCCATGCTGAAAGAACTGAACAGACCAATTCCAATCTATTGCAATGGCCTCCTTGGACAATAATGACTGTTCACTGGCAGATCTTGCAGGTTATGGTGAGGAATTAAATTATTTCCCTCCTCATTAACCTCCTATAAGGACATTTTCTGAATTCTTTAAATAACCAAACACTGTGGCGCAGCGGTAGAGTTGCTGCCTTACAGCTCTTACAGCGCCGGAGACCCTGGTTCGATCCCCACTACGGGTGCTGTCTGTACGGAGTTTGTACGTTCTCCCCGTGACCTGCGTGGGTTTTCTCCGAGATCTTTTTTCTCCCACGCTCCAAAGACGTACAGGTTTGTAGGTTAATTGGCTTGGGTTTGTATACTTGGTCTAAGTGTAAATTGTCCCGGTGTGTGTAGGGTTGTGTAAATGTGCGTGGATCGCTGGTCGGCACGGACTTAGTGGGCCAAAGGGCCTGTTTCCGTGCTGTATCTCTAAACTAAACTAAACTATTGAATATTGATGTCATCTAATCCTAATAACTCATTTTATGTGCTAAACAAAGGAGGGTATCTCATTGTTCATAACTCTTTACCCCTGAGGATGTTGTGATTAGCCAGCTTTTAAAATTGCTAAATGGCGTTTACAAAACTGCTGAGTGAATTATAACACCAAGATCAATAATCCATAGTTCAATGCGACTTTATTGACACATTAACTTAGATGCAGTGAAATTCTTTGTTTTGCATACAATTTGGTAGGCCGGCACAGTGGTAGAGTTGCTGCCATACAGTGCCAGAGACCCGGGTTCATTCCTGACTACGGGTGCTGTCTGTACGGAGTTTGCACGTATTCCCCGTGACCTGCGTGGGTTTTCTCCGGGTGCTCCAGTTTCCTCCCATATTGCAAATTCATACAGGTTTGTAGGTTAATTGGCTTGGTATAATTGCTAATTGTCCCTAGTGTGTGCAGAATAGTGTTAGTGTGCGGGGATCACTGGTTGGCGCGGACTCGGTGGGCTGAAGGGCCTGTTTCCGCTCTGTATCTCTAAACTAAAAATAAAATTAGTATAATCATACCATACATTAGTACAATCATGCATTTGGAAAGCAGTGACAGGATCGGTCAAAGTCAGCATGGATTTATGAAGGGGAAATCATGCTTGACTAATCTTCTGGAATTTTTTGAGGATGTAACAAGTAAAATGGATAAGGGAGAGCCAGTGGATGTGATGTATCTGGACAAAAAGCCTTTGACAAGGTCCCACACAAGAGATTAGTGTGCAAAATTAGAGCACATGGTATTTGGGGTAGGGTATTGACATGGATAGAGAACTGGTTGGCAGACAGGAAGCAAAGAGTAGGAATTAACGGGTCCTTTTCAGAATGGCAGGCAGTGACTAGTGGGGTGCCGCAAGGCTCGATGCTGGGACCCCAGTTATTTACAATATATATTAACGATTTAGACGTGAGACCGCACCTGGAGTATTGTGTGCAATTTCGGTCTCCTAATTTGACGAAGGACATTCTTGCTATTGAGGGAGTGCAGCGTAGGTTCACCAGGTTAATTCCTGGGATGGCGGGACTGACATATGATGAAAAAATGGATCCACTGGACGTATTCACTGGAATTTAGAAGGATGAGAGAGGATCTTATAGAAACATAAATGATACTTAAGAAATTGGACAGGGGAAAGTACCTGGGGAGGGGGTGGTTTGGTGGGAAGGGACAAGTTAACCAGGGAGTTGTGGAGGTCTCTGCAGGAAGCGAAAAGGGGTGGAGATGGGATGATGTGACTAATGGTGGGATCCTGTTGGAGGTGGCGAAAATGTCGCAGGATTATGTGCTGTATGCGACGGCTGATGGGGTGGAAGATGAGGGCAAGGGCGGCACGGTAGCGCAGCGGTAGAGTTGCTGCTTTACAGCGAATGCAGCGCCGGAGACTCAGGTTCGATCCTGACTATGGGTGCTGCACTGTAAGGAGTTTGTACGTTCTCCCCGTGACCTGCGTGGGTTTTCTCCGAGATCTTCGGTTTCCTCCCACACTCCAAAGACGTACAGGTATGTAGGTTAATTTGGCTGGGTAAAATGTAAAAATTGTCCCTAGTGGGTGTAGGATAGTGTTAATGTGCGGGGATCGCTGGGCGGCACGGACTTGGTGGGCCGAAAAAAAGGCCTGTTTCCGGCTGTATATATATGATATCCCTGTTATGTCTGGGGGGAAGGAGTGCAAGAGCAGAGCTGTGGGATATCGAGGAGACCCTAGTGAGGGCCTCATCGATGACGGTTTGTAGGATGATGTATGATGGTTTGTAGGATGATTTGGCTTTGGTAAAAATTGTAAATCATCCCTTGTAGGATTGTGTTAGTGATCGCTTGTCAGCACAGACCCAGTGGGTCGAAAGGCCTGTTTTTGCGCTGCATCTCCAAATTGAACAAAACTGAGTGTCTACCCATCAGTTGTTGATTTTTCAACAAGGACTTTTCCGAAAATACAGCCGCCTCTCAATTTCCGCAGGGGTTTTTTGAAATTCAGCGCTAATCTTAAAAGTGCATAAATTAAGCTTATCGTTACCATAGGAATGTATGTAAGTGGTGCAGGCTAGGGGTGTAAAGTCATATAATGTGAATGCCACAGCTTGCATTGATGACTGGTGACTTGTGCTTGTGCTTGTGGAGGGAGGAGTGGGGGCATAAAGCAAAGGTGGCGCGGGTGGAACTGAGAAAGCTAAACGGCAGATTAGTGGGCACATATGTTGAAAGACTGGAGCGACTAGGCTTGTATACATTGGAATTTAGAAGGATGAGAGGGGATCTTATCAAAACATATAAGATTATTAAGGGGTTGGACACGTTAGAGGCAGGAAACATGTCCCAATGTTGGGGGAGTAATGAACCAGGGGCCACCGTTTAAGAATAAGGGGTAGGCCATTTAGAACGGAGATGAGGAAAAACTTTTTCAGTCAGAGAGTTGTAAATCTTTGGAATTCTCTGCCTCAGAAGGCAATTCTCTGAATACATTCAAAAGAGAGCTAGATGGAGCTCTTAAGGATAGTGGTGTCAGGGGGTATGGGTAGAAGGCAGGAACGGGGTACTGATTGAGAATGATCAGCCATGATCACATTGAATGGCAGTGCTGGCTCGAAGGGCCGAATGGCCTACTCCTGCACCGATTGTCTATTGTCTATTACTGAATGCATTGGACACCATATCTGAGGAAGGATGTGCTGGCTCTGGAGAGGATCCAGAGGAGATTTACAAGAATGATCCCAGGAATGAGTTGAGTTAACCTACGATGAGCGTTTGTCAGCACTGGGCCTGTACTCGCTGGAGTTTAGAAGAATGAGGGGGTGGGGGGGACCACATTGAAAAGCACAGAATAGTGAAAGGCCTGGATAGAGTGGATGTGGAGAGGATGTTTCCACCAGTGAGATGGTATCGGACTGGAGGTCATAGCCTCAGAATTAAATGATGTTCTTTTAGGAAGGAAATGAGGAGGAATTTCTTTAGCTAGAGGTTGGTGAAACGGCAGAATTTATTGCCATAGATGGAGGGCAAGTCATTGGGTATTATTAACGCGGAGACTGACAATTTCTTGATTAGTGGGCACAAAGGGTATGGGGAGAAGGCAGGAGAATGGGGTAAAGAGAGAAAATTAGTTCAGCCCTGATCAAATGGCGAAGTAGACTCAATGGGCCAATTGGCCAAATTTTACTCCTTTATCTTATGGTCTTATTGACATGGCCTTATGGCATGCGTCTACACTGCCAAGTATAAATGTGAGCACCTTATCTCAAAAATACGAGTGTGTAAACTTAGCTTTGGTATTAACTAGACCAAGTGGACCCGTTGGGCCCAAACCTCTCCTGCATTGGTGCAGCACCTCCCTCCCTCCCTCCCTCCCTCCCTCCCTCCCTCCCTCCCTCCCTCCCTCCCTCCCTCCCTCCCTCCCTCCCTCCCTCCCTCCCTCCCTCTCCCCCTTTCCCCCCACTCCATCCCCCTCAGCCCCCATATAATAGAAACATAGAAAATAGGTGCAGGAGTAGGCCATTCGGCCCTTCGAGCCTGCACCGCCATTCAATATGATCATGGCTGACCATCCAGCTCAGTAACCCGTACCTGCCTTCTCTCCATACCCCCTGATCCCTTTAGCCACAAGGGCCACATCTAACTCTTTCTTAAATATAGCCAATGAACTGGCCTCAACTACCTTCTGTGGCAGAGAATTCCACAGACTTGTTGTAATATATAAGACAAGGGGGATGTTGTGATATTGCTGGGACTACTTTGTGTATCCAAGAACTACTTTGTATGGCTGTGTATATAAGTGATGGGTGTGATTAGGCGGGCACTCTGGATGCAGGTAGCCACGGAATAAACAGCCTGGAGTTGAGCTCCAGCAATGTAACCTTTTATACACTGTATCATATCATATCATATCATATCATATATATACAGCCGGAAACAGGCCTTTTCGGCCCTCCAAGTCCGTGCCGCCCAGCGATCCCCGTACATTAACACTATCCTACACCCACTAGGGACAATTTTTTACATTTACCCAGCCAATTAACCTACATACCTGTACGTCTTTGGAGTGTGGGAGGAAACCGAAGATCTCGGAGAAAACCCACGCAGGTCACGGGGAGAACGTACAAACTCCGTACAGTGCAGCACCCGTAGTCAGGATCGAACCTGAGTCTCCGGCGCTGCATTCGCTGTAAAGCAGCAACTCTACCGCTGCGCTACCGTGCCGCCTGTACTTGTGGTCCGTCCAGAATCACTAAAGATACAACAGGTACCGGAGCACGAAGTATAACAAGACTCACCACTCTCTGTGTGAAGAAATGTTTTCTCATCTCGATCCTCCCTACTCCCCCCCTCCTTCCCTTTCCACCCCTCGCACCCTCCCTCCCTCCCCCCTCCTTCCCTAGGAGAAAGATTTACATTTTTAAATGTGAATAACTTTTAAAATATAACACCGATTTCAATGAAACTTCGTCCATTAGCACCAAAGGGACGATGGTGAGTAAGGTGGGCCTAAAATTGTCGTGCTATCGTGTACCATTTTGGGTGTGGTTCAGGAACAAACAAACAAACATACAAGAGTTTTAGTATATAGATGAAACAAACGCGTCATTCCAAAAATGCATAAATCGGGTCATAGAGTCATACAGCACCGAAACAGGCACTTCAGCCCAACTTGTCCACACTGATCACAATGCCCCATTTAACTTAGTCTCAGCCCACATGTAATCCATATCCCTCTAAACCTTTCCTATCCATGTGCCTGTCAAAGTGTCTTAACTGCTATTACAATACCTGCCTCAACTACCTCCTCTGGCAGCTTGTTCCATACACCCACCACCCTCTGCACGAAGATGATGCCCCTCAGGTTCCTATTCAATTGTTCCCCTCTCACCTTAAACCTATGCCCTCTGACTCCCCTACTCTGGTAAAAGACTGTGTATTCACCTCATCCCAATCCTGATTGTATATATCACTCTATAAGATCACCCCTCTGCCTCCTATGGTCTGCCGTTTTTGGATATAAATGAATTTGTTAAATTGTAAATTTCTAAGTTCATAAGCCATGGGAGCAGAATTAAGCCATTCGGCCCATCAAGTCTACTCCACCATTCAATCATGGCTGATCTATCTCTCCCCATTCTCCTGCCTTCTCCCCATAATCCTTGACACCTGTACTAATCAAGAACCTATCAATCTCTGCTTTAAAAATACCCATTGACGGCCTCTACAGCCTTCTGTGGCAATGAATTCCACAGATTCACCACCCTCTGACTCAAGAAATTCCTCCTTATCTCCTTTCTAATGAATGATACATCCTTTTATTTTGAGATGTAAGAAAATAACTGCAGATGCTGGGACAAATCGAAGGTATTTATTCACAAAATGCTGGAGTAACTCAGCAGGTCAGGCAGCATCTCAGGAGAGAAGGAATGGGTGACGTTTCGGGTCGAGACCCTTCCTCAGACTGAGGTGGTGACCTCTGGTCCTAGTCACTCCTACTAGTGGAAACATCCTCTCCACATCCACACTTTCCAAGCCTTTCACTATTCTGTACGTTTCAATGAGACCCCCCCCATTCTTCTAAACTCCAGCGAGTACAGGCCCAGTGCCGACAAACGCTCATCACACATTAACCCAACTCATTCCTGGGATCATTCTCGTAAACCACCTCTGGACTCTCTCCAGCGCCGGCACTTCCTTCCTCAGATATGGGGCCCAAAACTGCTCACAATACTCCAAATACGGTCTGACCAACGCCTTATAGGACCTCAGTGTTAGTGCATTAGTAAATTGTACTGCTA
This sequence comes from Rhinoraja longicauda, assembly GCF_053455715.1. Lineage (NCBI taxonomy): Eukaryota > Metazoa > Chordata > Chondrichthyes > Rajiformes > Arhynchobatidae > Rhinoraja > Rhinoraja longicauda. The sequence continues at coordinate 8,059,753 of NC_135954.1, forward strand.
TGGCGAGTCCGAAAACTTGTTGGTTGTAGAAGAAGTTTATTGCAGCCGCAATATTCGAATACAGAGTTAAACAACAAGGTAAAGGACAACCATCAAAAACTTACTGTCTTCTTCGAAGACTTCGCCGAACTGAACATTTCGGGCGCCAAAAGCGCACATGACCACGCTGGCCAATCAGCGGTGTCGCTCCCTGGACCTATCCCCATGGTCGCGTTCACACGTGACCTCGCTGGCCAATCCGAGGGTTCGATGACCTGGACCATTCTCTATGGTCGCTACATGACCCCCCCCAGAACCCGAGGTGCGGAACCTAGCAGGGAGCCGGATTTCGCGACCATAACGAGTACGGAGAGGGACAGCCTGAGCACAGGAGCCGGGGGTTCCGGACTTGGCGGAACAGCCGGAACGGGAGGTCCTGGAGGAACTACCGGAACGGGGGGTCCTGGAGGAACTGTCGGAACGGGGGGTCCTGGAGGAACTGTCGGAACGGGGGGTCCTGGACTGAGCGGAACTAACGGAGGTCGGCCTCTCCTAGCGGTTTGACCGACCAGGACTGGTTGATCCGGATTCAAATGTGCAGGTTTGAGCCGGGACACCGAGACGAGCTCACTCTTGCCGCACATGTCTAAGGTGAAGGTAGCCGTTCCCTTACGCAAAACCCGGAACGGCCCTTGATAGACCCTCTGCAACGGGGCGCGATGGGAATCTTTTCGCAGAAAAACAAACTCACAGTCCTTCAGGGAAGGCGGTTCATGTACCATGGGACACCCATGACGTGAAGTCGGAAATGGAGCCAGGGAGCCCACCCGTTCCCGGAGAGATGCTAACACTGATGGGACTGTAGGCAGCTGGTCTGAAAGGTCCGGAAACAAATCTCCGGGTACTCGAAGTGTCGAGCCATATACTAGCTCCGCGGACGACGCACCGAGATCTAGCTTAGGAGCAGTCCGGATGCCCAAAAGAACCCAAGGGAGCTGGTCTACCCAGTCTGGGCCTTCAAGCCTTGCACTGAGGGACGCCTTAAGTTGACGGTGGAACCTTTCTACGAGTCCATTTGCCTGGGGGTGATATGCAGTAGTGGGTTGTAACTTGGAACCGTACAGTTCTGCGAGCGCGGCCCAGAGGGACGAAGTGAACTGTGGCCCTCTGTCAGTGGTAATAACTGCCGGGACCCCGAAACGAGCTACCCAATGAAGGGCCAAAGTCCTAGCACAAGACGCTGACGAAATATCAGACAATGGGAAAGCCTCTGGCCACCGGGTGAACCGATCCACCACCGTGAGGAGGTGGGTGTAGCCCCGGGAGGAAGGCAAAGGCCCGACCAAATCCACGTGGATGTGAAAAAAACGAACCGCTGGGACCTCGAAATCCTGTACGGGGGGCTGGACATGGCGCTGGACTTTAGCGGTCTGACAGGGAACGCAGGAACGCGCCCACCCCGCTACCTGTTTCCGTAGGCCATGCCAGACAAACCGAGCTGCTACCAAGGCAGAGGTGGAGCGGATGGACGGGTGCGCCAGCCCATGAATGGCATTGAAAACCCGGCGCTGAAGGGAGGGCGGTACTACCGGCCTGGGACGGGGAAGAGAAACATCGCACCAGACTTTTGTGCCTTCCGACCCACAAGCTACCTGGGCCAACTTCAATCCCGAAGTGGTGGACTGGTATGTCGAAACGGTATCTGCTAGAAGCTGTGCCTCCGCAAGCTCCTGGGGATCCACTTCGCAGTCCACCGCCGAAATAGGGGGAAAAGCAGGTCTAGACAGGGCGTCAGCAACGGCATTAAGCTTACCCGCGACATGACGGACATCGGTGGTGAATTCGGAGATAGCAGTCAGGTGCCGCTGCTGGCGGGCCGACCATGGGTCAGACAATTTAGAAAAAGCAAATGTTAATGGTTTATGGTCCGTAAAGGCCACAAATGGGCGGCCCTCAAGGAAGTACCTGAAATGACGAACAGCTAAATAGAGAGCCAGAAGCTCTCGGTCAAATGCGCTATACTTCAGCTCGGCCGAATTTAGTTGCCGGCTGAAAAACGCTAAAGGCTGCCAACGGCCACCGACCTGCTGCTCCAGAACCCCGCCCACCGCCACGTCAGAGGCGTCAACCGTCAGGGCCGTGGGGGCGGAGGGGCTCGGGTGGACCAACATGGTGGCGTCTGCCAAGGCTGCCTTAGCTGCTGTAAAAGCCGACTCTGCGGCCGGGGACCATATCAACTCTACTGGTTTTCCTGCAAGGCATTGGAAGAGTGGGCGCATGACTCGCACAGCTGCCGGAACGAACCTATGGTAGAAACTAACCATGCCTACGAACTCCTGTAGCCCTTTTACTGTGGTGGGCCTAGGAAATGCCCGGATAGCCTCCACCTTTTCGGGCAAAGGGGAGGCGCCGGCAGGGGTAATTCTGTGCCCTAGAAAATCAAGAGCAGGGAGGCCGAATTGACACTTGGAGGGTTGGATAATGAGCCCGTGGTCTTGGAGCCGCTGGAACACGGTCCGCAAGTGGGCCTGGTGTTCCTGCACTGAGGGGCTGGCGACCAGGAAGCGTCTAAATAAATAAACAAAAAGGGTAAACCCCGGCCCACGCGGTCCATCAGTCGTTGGAAAGCCTGTGCCGCGTTCTTTAAACCGAAAGGCATACGCAACCATTCAAACAACCCGAACGGAGTAATCGTTGCAGTTTTCTGTATGTCCTCCGGTCGCACCGGGATCTGGTGGTATCCTCGCACCAAATCGATTTTGGAGAACACCACCGCTCCTTCCAGCCCAGATGAAAAGTCCTGTAGGTGCGGTATGGGGTAGCGATCAGCCGTGGTGACAGCATTGAGACGCCAATAATCGCCACATGGTCTCCACCCCCCAGATGCCTTGGAGACCATATGTAACGGCGAGGCCCACGGGCTGTCAGACTGACGGACAATTCCCATTTCCTCCATCTTCCTGAACTCCGCCCGTGCCACCACCAGTTTGTCTGGCGGTAGTCTCCTGGCCCGAGTGAAAACGGGAGGGCCTTCGGTGCGGATGTGATGGACCACGCCGTGCTTGGCTGAAGACGTGTCAAAACGTTGAATGAGCAGCTCTGGAAACTCCGCCAGGATCTCAGCATACGAGTCAGGGGCCGCGACGACGGCCTGGACAGTAGGGCTGGGCGGGGAGGCGATTGTCGGAGCGACGTGCTCATCTCCGGCGGAGGGTCGGAGGTCGTTACCGCGGACATCCGGGACCAGTGAAAAAGCCCAGAGAAAATCTGCGCCCAGGATCGCTTGAATGACGTCGGCTATGATGAATGGCCATTCGTACGTGCGGAGGCCTAACACAAGGGGCATCTTCCGTATACCGAAAGTGCGAATTGGGCTGCCGTTAACCGCGATGAGGGTGGGACCTGTCTTACCCGATCTGGTTTCGAGGTCGGTCGGCGGCACTATACTGACGATGGCTCCCGTGTCCACCAAAAATTCTGTGTCCGTGAATCGATCATGGACATAGAGGCGCCGGTTCTGGCCAATCGTAACTGCCCCTATGTACGATCGGCCGAGGCATTTCCCGCGAAGGTACAAGGTGAGCGGCAGTTGCGGGATTCGCTACCCCATCGTAGGTGATAATAGCACCAGCCGCGCTTGTGCGGATCTTTTTGGCGGGCTTTCGGGGAATTGGCGGGAGACGCGGCGCCATCTTGACGTCGCTGTGGCGTGGTCACTGATGTCGAGACCTTGTTGATCGAACCGCTTGTCTTGTTTTTAGCCGCTATGAGCGCGTCCGCTTTCGCTGCATATGCTTCGGGGTCCTTAAAAGAACAATCCGTGAGCAGCAGTCGGACATCCTCAGGAAGCTTCTCGCGGAATGCCTGTTCGAACATAGGGCAATCCGTATGCTCACCGGCTAGCATCATCATTTCGGACATGAGGACGGAAGGCAGTCGGTCTCCAAGATCCGGTAGGTGCAGAAGTCTTGCAGCACCACCATGCTTATTAAACCCGAAGATTCGCAGTAACACTTTCTTCATGGCCTCGTACTTGCTTTCCGCAAGTGGATTAACGATGAACCGCATCACGCGCGTGGTCGTCTCCGACGATAGAGCGCTGACGAGGTAGTAGTACATCGTGGAGTCGTCCGATATCTTCTTTATATGAAATTGAGCTTCGGTGTGGATAAACCAAGATTGCGGTGCGTGCGTCCAAAACAACGGAAGGTGAACGCTTGACGCGCTTAACTCCGGTGTGCCCGGCGCGGCCATCGACAACGAGGCGTCGGGTTCCTGCATAGTCAGTGATCGTCCAGATCACGTCGGGGTCACCAATATGGCGAGTCCGAAAACTTGTTGGTTGTAGAAGAAGTTTATTGCAGCCGCAATATTCGAATACAGAGTTAAACAACAAGGTAAAGGACAACCATCAAAAACTTACTGTCTTCTTCGAAGACTTCGCCGAACTGAACATTTCGGGCGCCAAAAGCGCACATGACCACGCTGGCCAATCAGCGGTGTCGCTCCCTGGACCAATCCCCATGGTCGCGTTCACACGTGACCTCGCTGGCCAATCCGAGGGTTCGACGACCTGGACCATTCTCTATGGTCGCTACACTGCAAGTGATCCATCAGGAAGCAACATTTATTTGTAGGCAGGAACTGCAGATGCTGGCTTACACCGAAGATAGACACAAAATGCTGAAGTCTCAAGAAGGGTCTCGTCCTAATACGTCACCCATTGCTTCTATCCAGAGATGCTGCCTGTCCTGCTGAGTTACTCCAGCGACATTTACTGAAGTATTTGTTCCCTGCAATCGACCCTGTCTGCACTCAGAATAGCGTGCTCCACTCTGACAATCATCGCAGTTGAAGTAAGGCTGTGGATTACAATCAGCGAGAGTGCCGGAATGAGCAGATTTTTACGCAATGAATCAGATGACACCCACACAGTGCATTCATATCACTGTGAGAAATGAAAGTGGCTCCACACACATTCTGAAATCTAATTGTAAAGCTGAACTTTCCAATCCAACTGGATGCATGTCAAGTAAACGCATGTTTTGTGTTGGGTTTGCTTTGTCAGTTCTGTATATACTGAGCATTGTGGCTGATGAATCCCACATATGCTCTACTGCACATGTGAACAAGTCAGTGGTGGAATCTGTGGATGTACGTTAGGGTTGCCAACTGTCCTGTATTAGCCGGGACATCCCGTATTTTGGGCTATATTGGTTTGGTCCCATAAGGGACCGCCCTTGTCCCGTATTAGGCCAGGACGGCACTGTAGGCCCGGACGCTGTAGGCCCGGACGCTGTAGGCCCGGACGCTGTAGGCCCGGACATTGTATGCCTGGACACTGTAGGCCCGGACACTGTAGCCCGGGGGCCGCTGTAGTCCCAGACAGTTTAGGCCTGGGCGACGCCTAACGGAAGTTGCGTAGCAACCCGCCTCCTGGCCCGGGCGGCTGCCATTGGTGGAGCGGTAGCACCGCTGGCCGCTGGCTGGGTGAGGTCACGTGGGGCGCGGGGAGCTGACGTCGCCCTTTGTCCCTTATTTGGGAGTGAGGAAGTTGGCAACCCAAATGTACGTCCACAGTTAGATTGGATGGGCAGATTGAACCTAATTGGAGCCACATACATGGAGGTGATTCTAAACATCAAAAAAAGAGTGCATCTGGATCGGGATCAAAGCTAATTCATGGGAAATCCTCAAACCCAACTCCAGTAAAGTCTGATTAAAGGTAGTCCGACGGTCTTCAATGAGGTAGATGGTAGTTCAGGACTGCTCTCTATTTGGTGATAGGATGGTTCAGTTGCCTGATAACAGCTGGGAAAAAACTGTCCCCAAATCTGGAGGTGTGCGTTTTCACTCTTCTGTACCTCTTGCCTGATGGGAGAGGGGAGAAGAGGGAGTGACCGGGGTGAGACTAGTCCTTGATTGTGCTGCTGGCCTTACGTCACCAATTTCTGTTCTCCAGAGATGTCCCCTGACCCGCTGAGTTACTCCAACACTTTGTGTCTTCTCTTATAAACTAGCGTCTGCAGTTCCTTGTTTCCGGAAATTATATTAACAACTTTACCTTCATCTAGAAACATAGAAACAAACAGAGAAAATAGGTGCACGAGGAGGCCATTCAGCCCTTCGAGCCAGCCTTCTCCCCATACCCCTTGATTCCACTAGCCCCTAGAGGTCTATCCAACTCTCTCTTAAATCCATCCAATGATTTGGCTTCCACTGCCCTCTGTGGCAGAGAATTCCACAAATTCACAACTCTCTGGGTGAAAAAGTTCCTTCTCACCTCAGTTTTAAATGGCCTCCCCTTTATTCTAAGACTGTGGCCCCTGGTTCTGGACTCGTCCAACATTGGGAACATTTTTCCTGCATCTAGCTTGTCCAGTCCTTTTATAATTTTATATGTTTCTATAAGATCCCCTCTCATCCTTCTAAACTCCAGTGAATACAACCCTAGTCTTTTCAATCTTTCCTCATATGACAGTCCCGCCATCCCAGGGATCAATCTCGTGAACCTACGCTGCACTGCCTCAATTACAAGGATGTCCTTCCTCAAATTAGGAGACCAAAACTGTACACAATACTCCAGATGTGGTCTTACCAGGGCCCTATACAACTGCAGAAGAACCTCTTTACTCCTATACTGAAATCCTCTTGTTATGAAGGCCAACATTCCATTAGCTTTCTTCACTGCCTGCTGTTCCTGCATGCCAACTTTCAGTGACTGATGTACAAGGACACCCAGGTCTCGCTGCACCTCCACCTTACCTAACCTAACTCCACTGAGATAATAATCTGATCCAGTTTATTTAACATGGTCAATGTGCAGTGTAAACCTGTAGGAAGGAACTGCAGATGCTGGTTTACACTGAAGATAGACTCAAAAATGCTGGAGTAACTCAGCAGGACCGGCAGCACCTCTGGAAACTTCAGACTGAAGAAGGGTCTCGACCTGAAACGTCACCCATTCCTTCTCTCCAGTGATGCTGCCTGTCCCGCTGAGTTACTCCAGCACTTTGTGTCTATCTGTGGTGTAAACTTGTCTTTCTTGGGGTTGCTTATTTGGATATCCCAGCAGCTTGGGTGTCTTTATTTATCTCACGTGAATCACATAGTTTGACAGTGTAGGCCCGGGCGTATCAGTGCACATTCGGGTGCTACATTAATTTTCAGCTACAAAGTCCACGTTTTATAGTTTCATTAACCAGCGCTTCTGGGACTATCTAACTAGACGGAGAAACACAAAAGTATTCGATTTCAATGTTTCATTTTAAGACTAAAGTTAGTTTAAAATTAAATTAGAGAAAGAGAGACACTCATAATTTCTCTGCTGTGTGTCCACTATGCAGAGAAAATAGGAAACTGCTTCACAAAGACGTTAAGAAAGCTTCTTACCAAATATTGTTGCAATGTACACTTTTTTAAAATCAAATAAAAAATAATATTTATAATACAATAAAACAAAACAGGACCCACCACCATAGTACAAGACAAATAAATATACTAAATGAATTTGAGGAAGGATATTCTTGCTATTGAGGGCGTGCAGTGTAAATTCACTAGCTTAATTCCTAGAATGGCGGGACTGTCGTATGTTGAAAGACTGGAGCGACTAGGCTTGTATACGCTGGAATTTAGAAGGATGAGAGGGGATCTTATTGAAACAGATTATTAAGAGATTGGACACATTAGAGGCAGGAAACATGTTCCCAATGTTGGGGGAGTCCAGAACCAGGGGCCACAGTTTAAGAATAAGGGGTAGGCCATTTAGAACGGAGATGAGGAAACACTTTTTCAGTCAGAGAGTTGTAAATCTGTGGAATTCTCTGCCTCAGAAGGCAGTGGAGGCCAATTCTCTGGATGCTTTCAAGATAGAGCTCTTAAAGATAGCGGAGTCAGGGGGTATGGGGAGAAGGCAGGAACGGGGTACTGATTGAGAATGATCAGCCATGATCACATTGAATGACGGTGCTGGCTCGAAAGGCCGAATGGCCTACTCCTGCACCTATTGTCTATTGTCTATAAAGCCTAGTAAAGTAGGATCAAAGATAGTCTGAGGGTCCTTAACAATAAACTAATCTAAACGAAACAAGTTGGGAGCAAAAGCTGGTCAAAGAGTGGAAGGCAGACAGGAACTCAACAAAGAAAGAGGAAAGAACAATGATTTAAACTGCATTTATTTCAATGTTAGACACAAAATGCCGGAGTTAGTCAGTGGGACAGGCAGCATCTCTGGAGATGTTTCGGGTCACCCATTCCTTCTCTCCAGAGATGCTGCCTGACCTGCTGAGTTACCCCTGCATTTTGTGTCTATCTTCGGTTTAAACCAGCATCTGCAGTTCCTTCCTTTACATCTATATACTAAAACTCTCGTTTGTTTGTTTGTTTGTTCCTGAACTACAGCCAAAACGGTACACAGTTGCGTGACAATTTTAGGTCCACCTTACTCACCTTCGTCCCTTTGGTGCTAATGGAAGAAGTTTCATTGAAATTGGCGTCAAAGAATTCCACAGATTCACCACCCTCTGACTAAAAAAAATCTTCCTCGTCTCCTTCCTAAAGGAACGTCCTGTAATTCTGAGGCTATCACCTCTGGTCCTAGACTCTCCCACTGGTGGAAACATCCTCTCCACATCCACTATATCCAAGCTTCTTACTATTCGGTGGGCTACTCAAGCATTTTGTGTCTATCTTCGGTGTAAACTAGCATCTGGTTATAAACCAACAAGGGCTGCACAGTGGCGCAACGGTAGAGTTGATGCCTTACAGCGCTTGCAGCGCCAGAGACCCGGGTTCGATCCCGACTGTGGGCGCCATCTGTACGGAGTTTGTACGTTCTCCCCGTGACCTGCGTGGGTTTTCTCCGAGATCTTCGGTTTCCGCCAAAATTCAAAGACGTTCAGGTTTGTAGGTTAATTGGCTTGCTATAAGTGTACAATTATCCCTAGTGTGTGTAGGATAGTGTTAATGTGCGGGTATTCCTGGTCGGTGCGGACTCGAAGGGCCTGTTTTCGCGCTGTATCTCTAAACTAAACTGAACAAATCTACAGGAAAAAAAACTGCAGATGCTAGTTTCAATCGAAGGTAGACACATAATGCTGGAGTGACTCAGCCGGTCAGGCAGCATCTTTGGAGAGAAGGGTCTCTTCTGAAGAAGGGTCTCGACCCGAAACATCACCCATTCCTTCTCTCCAGAGATGCTGCCTGACCCGCTGAGTTACTCCAGCACTCTGTGAAACGTCACCTATCCATGTTCTCCAGAGATGCTGCCTGACCCGCTGAGTTACTCCAGCATTTTGTGTCTATAAACAAATCTGCAGTTCCTTCCAACTTTCTGTATTTCTGCATTGGCTGCAAAGTTTCGGAGACATCCAGAGTTGACGAAAGGGCATTATCATGTAAGTATTTGTTCTGCTTTTTTAGCCGGCTTATGTAAAGCTATTTTAAGATGCAAGCATTATACAATGAACAGACAAAATGATTCATTCACACTCCGTGTAGGCAATGGCCTAACCACATTCACAGTGAAAATTAATTCAGAGTGAAGGAAACGACCTTCATAAGTGTGATTTCTATGTAATTATACTGCACAGAAATGACTGAGAACCATCGAGCTGTTTATTTTAAACTATTAACAAGTTTGCGATGAAAGTCTATGAAAGGAATAACCCTTTTAATAATTTTTATGTTTTCTTCGAGAGTTGTCATGTGTCGAACATTCCCCGAGATTTTCAGGAATATAATTTCTTGCCTGCATTTTTAATGTGGAATGGTGGAGCGGTAGAGTTGCTGCCTTTCAGCGCCAGAGACCCGGGTTCGATCCTGACTACGGGTGCTTGTCTGTACGGATTTTGTACGCTCCGGTTTCATCATCATATCATCATATATATGCAGCCGGAAACAGGCCTTTTCGGCCCTCCAAGTCCGTGCCGCCCAGCGATCCCCGCACATTAACACTATCCTACACCCACTAGGGACAATTTTTACATTTACCCAGCCAATTAACCTACATACCTGTACGTCTTTGGAGTGTGGGAGGAAACCGAAGATCTCGGAGAAAACCCACGCAGGTCACGGGGAGAACGTACAAACTCCTTACAGTGCAGCACCCGTAGTCAGGATCGAACCTGAGTCTCCGGCGCTGCATTCGCTGTAAAGCAGCAACTCTACCGCTGCGCTACCGTGCCGCCCACACTCCAAAGACGTACAGTTTTGTAGGTTAATTGGCTTTGGTAAAAGTTGTAAATTGTTTCTAGTGTGTAGGATGGTGCTCATATGCGGGGTTCGCTGGTCAACGTGAACTCGGTGGGCCGAAGGGCCCGTTTCCGCGCTGTATCTCTAAAGTCTAAAGGTGTAACGTAAATGCAAGCTGCTGTTCCTGTTTCCTTATGATATGGACTTGCACTGTGCACAAGTGAAGCATAGCTCACCTCAGCATACAGTTGAAGTAGCCATGTTTCATTGCATTACAAGCTTGGATTAGAAGGATGAGAGGGGATCTTATCGAAACGTATAAGATTATTAAGGGGTTGGACACGTTAGAGGCAGGAAACATGTTCCTAATGTTGGAAGAGTCCAGAACAAGGGGCCACAGTTTATGAATAAGGGGTAGGCCATTTAGAACGGAGATGAGGAAAAACTTTTTCAGTCAGAGAGTTGTGAATCTGTGGAATTCTCTGCCTCAGAAGGCAGTGGAGGCCAATTTTCTAAATGCATTCACGAGAGAGCTAGATAGAGCTCTTAAGGATAGCGGAGTCAGGGGGTATGGGGCGAAGGTAGGAATGGGGTACTGATTGAGAATGATCAGTCATGATCACATTGAATGGCGGTGCTGGCTCGAAGGGCCGAATGGCCTACTCCTGCACCTATTTTCTATTGTCTATTGTCCAGTGGCATTTATTGAATGGAGAATCCTTCAATTGGAGATTCCATGTCTGTTAACAGCCTAGAGTTGCTGCCTTACAGCGCCAGAGACCCAGGTTCGATCCTGACTATGGATGCTGTCTGTACAGTGTTTGAACGTTCTCCCTGTGACCTGTGTGGATTTTCTCCGGGTGGTCCGGCTTCCTCCCACACTCCAAAGATGTGCAGGTTTGTAGGTTAATTAACTCCGGTAAAGATTGTCCCTCGTGTGTGTGTAGGATAGTGTTAGTGTACGGGGTGATCGTTAGTCGGTGCAGACTCGTTTGGCCGAAGGGCCTGTTTCCATGCTCTATCTCTAAAGTCTAAAGTCTAAAGGTGTAATGTAAATTCAAGGTGCTGTTGCCGTTTCCCGATGATATGGACTCTCACTGTGCACAAGTGAAGCATAGCTCACCTCAGTGTACAGTTGAAATAGCCATGTTTCATTGCCCCACATGCTTGGCATTTATTGAATGAAGAATCCTTCAATTGGAGATTCCATGTCTGTTAACAGCCTCTCAAATGCCTGCCCTCCCAGTAATGTCCAGGCTCAAATATGTCACAGTATCTTAGTCATAGAGTCATACAGCAATGAAACTTGCCCTTCTGCCAACTTGCCCATGCTTGACCAAGATAGTATTCATTAACCATTCATTAATCAAAGGTACTTTGATTAGTACGGGTGTCATGGGGTTATGGGGAGAAGGCAGGGTTGAGAGGGAAAGATAATCAGCCATGATTTCAATGGCGGAGTAGACTTGATGGGCTGAATGGCCTAATTCTCCTCCTAGAATTTATTAAGTTATGCCCCATCTAAGGTACACCACTGATGGTGGGAACGTACAATGAGACCAGTGGTAGAAGCTCCCATCAGATGGGACATCAATGAATTCCTTGACAATTACTCCTATATTTTATACCTTCCAGTTTTCTTCTGATATGGCACGAAAGGGTTGTTTAACCATTTTTCTGCTCTGTAAGAGCAGCACAGTCTCGCAGCTGGTAGATCTGCTGCTTCAAGGGTTCGATCCTGACCTCGGATGACCTGTCCGAGTGGAGTTTGCACGTTCTCCCTGTGACCACGTGGATTTCGTGCAGGTTCTCCGGTTTCCACCCACGATCCCAAAGACGTGTGGGTTTGGTTGGGTGTCAATTACATAGATATGCACCAAAGACGTGTGGGTAATTCAGAGTATTACCTGAATGGTGCAGTTGTACAGGGCCTTGGTGAGACCGCACCTGGAGTATTGCGTACAGTTTTGGTCTCCTAATCTGAGGAAAGACATTCTAGCCTTAGAGGGAGTACAGAGAAGGTTCACCAGATTGATCCCTGGGATGGCAGGACTTTCATATGAAGAAAGACTGGATAGACTCGGCTTGTACTCACTGAAATTTAGAAGACTGAGGGGGGATCTTATAGAAACATAAAATTCTTAAGGGGTTGGAGAGGCTAGATGCGGGAAGATTGTTCCCGATGTTGGGGAAGTCCAGAACTAGGGGTCACAGCTTAAGGGGGAAGTCTTTTAGGACCGAGATGAGAAAACATTTCTTCACACAGAGAGTGGTGAGTCTGTGGAATTCTCTGCCACAGAAGGTAGTTGAGGCCAGTTCATTGGCTATATTTAAGAGGGAGTTAGATGTGGTCCTTGTGGCTAAAGGGATCAGGGGGTATGGAGAGAAGGCAGGTACAGGTTACTGAGCTGGATGATCAGCCATGATCATATTGAATGGCGGACTCGATGGGCCGAAGGGCCTGTTCCCACGCTGTATCTCTAAACTGAACCTAAAAGAGCTGTACCTGAGCTACTTTCCATGCAGTTGGAGAAAGGCATACATCATTGGCTCGAAGGGCCAAATGGCCTCCTCCTGCACCTATTTTTTATGTTTCTATGTTTATCACGGCAGGATTAGCATCACTTTGCCCAGGTGGTGGATGGAGACTGGCGTGGGTGGCTGGTTTATGGTGCTTGAATTTTAACCGATGAAACAAGCTGAGATAATTTTGCCACAATTTTGCAACACTTCAGTAGAAAAATAAAACGATGCAAACAGATGGTAATGCTAAAATAATACATTGACTGGGAAATGCAAAATATTCTTACCCAAGTAGAGAAAGAAAGAATCGCCTTTATATAAATTCATAAGTTCATAACTTAAATAAGTTTCGGGAGCAGAATTAACCATCTGGCCCAACAATTCTACTCCGCCATTCATTCGTGGCTGATCTATCTTTCCCGCTCAACCCCATTCTCCTGCCTTCTCCCCATAACCCCTAACCCCCTTTTCTAATCATGAATCTGTCAATCTCAGACTTTAAAAATATCCATTGACTTGGCCTCCACAGTGATTTCCACAGATTCACCACCCTCTGACAAAATAAATTCCTCCTCATCTCCTTTCCAAAGGTACATCCTTTTATTCTGAAGCTATGGTATCTGGTCCTAGACTCCCCCTCTAGTGGAAACATCCTCTCCACATCCACTCTATCCAGGCCTTTCACTGTTGGGTAAGTTTCAATGAGGTCCCCCCTCAACCTTCTAAACTCCAGCGAGTACAGGCCCAGTGCCGACAAACGCTCATCATATGTTAACCCACTCATTCCTGGGATCATTCTTGTAAACCTCCTCTGGACCCTCTCCAGAGTCAGCACATCCTTCCTCAGATATGGGGTCCAAAACTGCTCACAGTACTCCAAACGCGGTCTGTCCAGTTCCTTATAGAGCCTCAGCATTACATCTCTGTTTTTGTATTCTAGCCCTCTCGAAATAAACGGCAGCATTGCGTTTGCCTTGATGGATATCATGGTTCACAGTATTTGGGTTATAAAGCCAATCATTAACGTTAGCATGTGGTCAGACTTTTAGATCACCAGCCCCTGACTTCACCAGATGAATCAAAGTTTTGACCAAAGGTGGAATCAACACTTCTAAATCAACACAACCATTATGAATCATCCTCCAAGCTACGATAAGTGGAAAGGCAACGTCATGTGATTTGGATATCTGTAACTATGTCCTTTAATCAATGATTTCATCCAATAAATTAAACCACAGGACTGGGAGTAAATTTCATCATTAATAGAAGTGATTCGAAGCCTCGGTTAATTTAATATCCTGCAAAGTAGCCAGAGGCACTCCAAAATAGACAATGGACAATAGACAATAGGTGCAGGAGGAGGCCATTCGGCCCTTCGAGCCAGCACCAACATTCAATGTGATCATGGCTGATCATTCTCAATCAGTACCCTGTTCCTGCCTTCCCCCCATACCCCCTGACTCCGCTATCATTAAGAGCTCTATCGAGCTCTCTCTTGAAGGCATTCAGAGAATTGGCCTCCACTGCCTTCTGAGGCAGTGAATTCCACAGATTAACAACTCTCTGACTGAAAAAGTTTTTCCTCATCTCAGTTCTAAATGGCCTACCCCTTATTCTTAAACTGTGGCCCCTTGTTCTGGACTTCCCCAACATTGGGAACATGTTTCCTGTCTCTAACGTGTCCAACCCCTTAATAATCTTATACGTTTCGATAAGATCTCCTCTCATCCTTCTAAATTCCAGTGTAAACAAGGCTAGTCGCTCCAGTCTTTCAACAAAATGAACTTGTTGTAACTACAGTCAGTTAGGTGCTGACTACAATGGTACTTTATTGTCCCGTGTAGCGAAGTCTAGTGAAATTCTTTTTCAGTTCAGTGACAATCAATTAAAAACAATCTTACCATACACTACGTAAAAAAAGGGACACAGAGTGCTGGAGCAACTGAGAGGGCCAGGCAGCATCTCTGGAGAACATGGATAGGTGACGGTTTGGGTCATGACCCACCTACAGACTCGAACTGAAATAAGACCTCACTTGTCCACCTTCTCCACAGATGCTGCTTGACCCACTGACTTACTCCAGCATTTTGTCTTTTTTTTTCTAAACCAGCATCTGCATTTCCTTGTTTCTCGGGGAAACTGCAGAAGGAACTGCAGATGCTGGTTTACACCGAAGATAGACACAAAAATGCTGGAGTAACGGCCTCAGTCTGAAGAAGGTTCTCGACCCTGAAACGTCACCCATTCCTTCTCTCCAGAGGCTTCTCTCTAAGCATCTGTATACATAGACACAAAATGCTGGAGTAACTCAGCAGGACAGGCAGCATCTGTGGATAGATGGAATAAATCTATAAAGATAAAGCGGTGGGCTGACCATTCAGAGGCCATGCTGCAAGATTCACTGAGCGAAGTCGACTGGAACATGTTCCAAGCAAGTTCCAGAGACGTCAGTGAGTTTGCGGAAGCGGTTACGGACTTCATTGCCACAATAGCCGATAACATCATCCCCACGGTAAGGGTCAGTATCTTTCCTAACCAAAAACCCTGGGTGGACAGGTCTATTCGCGTGGCCTTGAATGCTCGCACAGCTGCTTACAACTCTGGCCTGGCATCCGGCAACAGGGACAACTACAAGGTAGAGTCCTACCGATTGCGAAGGGTGGTGAAGGACGCAAAAAGGAGGTACCGGGACAGGATGGAGTCACAGATGGAGCAGCAGGACACCAGGCGCCTTTGGCAGGGGCTACGGACTACAACTAGCTACAGGTCCAGCACCCCCTCAACCGGAAGTGCCGGCTCCTCCTTAGCTGATGACCTGAACTCTTTTTATGCACGGTTTGAGATGGGTAACACCCCCAGTTTGCCATCTAAAAACAGCACCGAAGGGGCGCTGGCTAGCGAGGCTGGAGGGGGATCCACCGCCGGGAATGTGCACACATTCTCGGTGTCCGAGCATGAGGTGAGGTGGGCTCTGACGCGTGTGAACACGAGGAAAGCTGGAGGCCCAGATGGTATATCTGGGCGAGTACTAAAGTCTTGTGCTACTCTGCTTGCTCCAGTGCTTACCACAATATTCAACCTCTCCTTGGCAAAGTCCATGGTCCCTGCATGCTTCAAAAGATCCATCATTGTACCGGTGCCAAAGAATGCCTCTCCAGCGTGTTTGAATGACTACCGACCGGTGGCCCTCACCTCGGTTGTCATGAAATGCTTCGAGAGACTAATCAAGAAGCATATCTGTGCCCTCCTTCCTCGCAACATGGACCCACTACAGTTCGCATACCGTCCGAACAGGTCCACTGATGATGCGGTCTCCCAGGTTTCTCACCGCCAGGCCCCAAGTGGTCAGGATGGGGGATGGGGGAACACACATCTAGCTCCCTCACCCTGAACATAGGATTCCCCCAGGGTTGCGTCCTTAGCCACCTACTGTACTCCCTGTACACACATGATTGTGGGGCCAGGTTCAGCTCAAACTCCATCGTCAAGTTTGCTGATGACACTGTGGTGGTGGGCCGGATCTCCGACAACGATGAGAAGGCCTACCAGGAGGAGGTGGCTGATCTGGCACTCTGGTGTCAGGACAATAGCCTCCTCTTGAATGTCACTAAAACTAAGGAGCTCATTGTGGACTTTAGAAGGGCTAAACATCCAAGGACGTACACGCCACTGGAGATAAATGGGTCTACTGTGGACAGGGTGAGCAGTTTTAAATACTTGGGAGTCCACATCACAGAGGATCTGACATGGACAACGCACATTGCCGCACTGGTGGGTAAGGCAAAGCAGCGCCTTTACCACCTTAGACAGCTGAGGAAATTCAGAGTGTCTCTGGGGATCCTTCATTGCTTCTACTCTGGGGCTATAGAGAGCATCCTGTCCGGCAACATTACAGTCTGGTTTGGGAACAGCTCTGCCCAGGACAGGAAGGCCCTGCAGAGAGTAGTGCATTCGGCAGAACGCACCATGGGAACTACACTCGTCCCCTTGCAGGACCTATACATCAGGAGGTGGAGATCCAGAGCAAGCAAGATCATGAGGGACCCCTGCCACCCCAGTAACGGACTGTTCCAGATGCTACGATCAGGCAAACGCCTCCGCTGTCACGCTGTGAAAACAGAGAGGATGAGACGGAGTTTCTTCCCACAGGCCATCAGGACTGTTAACTTTTATAACTCCAGGGACTAAATTTTGTCTTCTCTATATTAACTTATTAACTTTATTTATATGCTGTAACTGTAATTCTTTTTTGTGCACAATCCGCAGGCATTGCCACTTTCATTTCACTGCACATCGTGTGTGTGTATGTGACAAATAAACTTGACTTGACATGACTTGACTTGAATGGGTGACGTTTTGGGTCGAGACCGTTCTTCAGACAAAGCAGATGAAGAAGACCTGCTGTTGCAGGTTCCGTGAGGAACAATTACAGTTCCATTGGCCTGGATCTAACCTGCGTCCATCGCTACAACATTACAGATGCTGGAGACAGACATAAAGTGCTGGAGTAACTCAGCGGGTCAGGCAGCATCTATGGAGAGCTTGGTTGAGTTTAGTTAATTGTCATGTGTACCGAGGTTTTGTGCATGCTAACCAGTCAGCGGAAAGACAATATATGATTACCATTGAGCCATCCACAGTGTGCTGATACATGAAAAAATGCTGGGTGATATTTCGGGTCGGGATGCATTTTCAGACCCAAAACGTCACCCATCTTTTTCTCCAGAGATGCTGCCTGACCCACTGAGTTACTCCAGTGTTTTGTGTCTATCTTCGGTATATAACCAGCATCTGCAGTTCCTTTCTACACAGATTTTGGCACTAGTGGAAGCATCCTCTCCACTTCCACTCTATCCAAGCCTTTCACAATTCTGTACTTTTCAATGAGGTCCCCCCCCCCCCCCCCCCCCCTCATTCTTCTAAACTCCAGTGAGTACAGGCCCAGTGCTGACAAACGCTCATCATAGGTTAACCTACTCATTCCTGGGATCGTTCTTGTTAACCTCCTCTGGACCCTCTCCAGAGCCAGCACAGCCTTCCTGTGAGGTGTGAGGTATTTCATTTTAGGAAGTCTTACAAGGGCAGTACCTACACAGTGAATAGTAGGGCTCTTGAAAGTTCCTTGAAAGGAAAGTGGCACCACAGGGAGACGGAGTGGTCAAAAAGGCTTTACGTACATTGGCCATCATCAGTCAGAGCATTGAGTGTAGAAGTTGGGAGGTCATGTCGCAACATCTATGTCATGAGCAGGCTAGGACTTTATTTCTTGGAGCACAGGAGGATGAGGGGTGAACTTATAGAGGTGTGCAAGATCGTGAGAGGAATAGAGGAGTAGATGCACATAGTATTTTACCCAGAGTAGGAGAATCGAGAACCAGAGGACATAGGTTTAAGGTGAGCGGGGAAAGATTAATAGGTACCAGAGGGGAAACTTTTTTACACAAAGGGCGGTGGGTATATGGAATGAGCCACCGGAGGAGGTAGTTGAGGCAGATACCATCATAATATTTAAGACACATTTGGACAGGTACTACTATTGGACATGTTTAGAGGGATATGGGCCAAGTGCGGGCAGGTGGGACTAGTGTAGATGTGACATGTTGGTCGGTGTGGACAAGCTGGGCTGAAGGGCCTGTTTCCACACTGTATAACACAATGACGGATATTTTTCCAACCCATCCAGATAGTTTAACCCTTCGAGCCCAATTCTCATTTGGGTAAATCTGAACTGGAACCCACTTAACACCAATGAACCCTTTTTAAGTTGTAGTTCCCAACACAAATGCAGATATCCAGATAGGCCCTGAGTAAGGCCCTAAGTAGCTGAAGCATAACAACTAGCAGTCTCCAAAGATGTACTCGTTTGTAGGTTAATTGGCTTGGTATAAATGTAAAATTGTCCCTAGTGTGTGTAGGAGAGTGTTAGTGTGCGGGGATTAGGGTTGCCAACTTTCTCACTCCCAAATAAGGGACAAAAGGTGACGTCACCGCCCCGCGCCCCATGTGACCTCACCCAGTCAGCAGCCACGTGCTCCCACTCCACCAAAAGCGCCCGGGCCTCCAGGCCTACACTGTTCAGGCCTACAGTGGCCCCCGGGCCTACTATGTCCGGGCCTACAGTGCCTGGGCCTACTGCGGCCCCCGGGCCTACAGTGTCCGGGCCTACTGCGGCCCCCGGGCCTACAGTGTCCGGGCCTACTGCGGCCCCCGGGCCTACAGTGTCCGGGCCTACAGTGTCCGGGCCTACAGTGTCCGGGCCTACAGTGTCCGGGCCTACAGTGTCCGGGCCTACAGTGTCCGGGCCTACAGTGTCCGGGCCTACAGTGTCCGGGCCTACAGCGCCCCCCGAGCCCAATACGGGACAAGGGCGGTCCTGTATGGGACAAACCAATTTAGCCCAATATATGGGATGTCCCGGCTAATACGGGACTGTTGGCAACCCTAGTAGGAGAGCGTTAGTGTGCGGGAATCGCTGGACACTGTGGGCCAAAGGGCCTGTTTCAGCGCTGTATCTCTAACCCAAACTAAAAGATGATGAACACTTACATTTAATGAACAATTTGGCTTGAGAAACATTTACATGTAAAACAATACACTCCGTTGTTTAAATGACAATAGACTTTGCACCGTAGAATCTGCACATTGTCAGTCTGCAAAGAATCAACAGAACATCCAGGGTAGTTTAAACTTTTTGGTGTTTGCTTTTATCCTTTCCTTTATCAGTCCTTCTCATGTAGTCTCATCTGGAATTTTCTGAGCAAAGTCAAAACACATGGGTGTTCACTTAAGATAGGCACAAAGAACTAGAGTAACATAGCGGGTCAGGCAGCATCTTTGGCGAAAAGGAATAGGTGACGTTTCGGGTCGAGACCCTTCTTCAGAAAGTCAGGGGAAAGGGAAACAAGAGATATAGATGGTGATATAGAGAGATATAGGTATTCACTTAGACAGTCAGCACCTAGTTTTCAGGGTGGAAATGTCAAAAACTAGAGGGCATAGTTTTAAGGTGAGAGAGCAAAGTTTAAAGGAGATGTGCCGGGCAGATTATTTACACCGATGGTGATGTGTGCCTAGAATGTGGTGCCAGGAGTGATGGTGGAGGCAGATACGATAGTGGCATTTAAGAGACTTATATTCATTGTTACAGAACCAGGAGCCACAGTTTAAGAATAAGGGGTAGGCCATTTAGGGGTAGGCCATTTTCTCATCAATGGAGATGAGGAAAATCTTTTTCACTCAGAGAGTTGTAAATCTGTGGAATTCTCTGCCTCAGAAGGCAGTGGAGGCCAATTCTCTGGATGCATTCAAGAGAGAGTTAGATAGAGCTCTTAATGATAGCGGAGTCAGGGGGTATGGGAAGGCAGGAACGGGGTACTGATTGTGGATGATCAGCCAGGATCACCATGAATGGCGGTGCTGGCTCGAAGGGCTGAATGGCCTACTCCTGCACCTATTGTCTATTGTCTATTGTCTATTATCCCCTCATTATCACCTCCTCCACAGCCGTCTATGGACCATTGTGGGCTCCTTGGCCATCGGTGCCGGTTCTGATTTGTTCTGTACCTTTTCATACCTCTAGTTTTCCTCTCCCCTGACTCTCACTCTGAAGAAGGGTCTCGACCCGAAACTTCACCTATTCCTTTTCTCCAGAGATGCTGCCTGACCCGCTGAGTTAGTCCAGCATTTTGTGTCTATCTTACGGATGGGAACATGGTTAGGCAGGGAATGGAGGGATATGGATTATGTGCAGGCAGATAAGAGTTGCTCTTGGCATGATGAGTGGCGGGTGCCTGGAATAGGCGGCCAGGGATGGTGGTGGAGGTAGGTATTACAGTGGCATTTAAGAGGCCTTTAGAGAGACACGGGATATGGAATGGAGGGATAAGGGTCATGTGCAGGCATAAGAGACTGGTTTATCTTGGAACAGACATAATGGGCTGAAGGGCCTGTTCCCGTGGTCATTGAACAGCTTGCTACCACAGTTCTTTTCCCGAAAGTCCTGAATCTCCTGCATTTTAGTTTAGAGATACAGTGTGGAAACAGGCCCTTTGGCCCACTGGGTCCGCGCCGACCAGCAATCCCCGCGCACATTAATGCTATCCTACACACACTAGGGACAATTTACATTTATACCAAGCCAATTTACCTACATACCTGTACGTCTTTGGAGTGTGGCAGGAAACTGAAGATCTCGGAGAAAATCCATGCAGGTCACGGGGAGAACGTACAAACTCCGTACAGACAGCACCCGTAGTCGGGATCGAACCCGGGCCTCTGGCACTGCATTCGCAGTAAGGCAACAACTCTACCGCTGCTCCACCGGGCCGCCTATCAAACATGGGTTTGAGGGGTACACCCATCTCATCCTGAGGGAGCGAGAACGAGACGAAACATTACCTGGGGAAAAAAAACCCCGTTAGACACAGTGAACTTACCGAATAGTGAAAGGCTTGGATAGAATGGATGTGGAGAGGATGTTTCCACTAGTGCGGGAGAGACTAGGACTCATAGCCTCAGAAAAAAAAGGACGTACCTTTAGAAAGGAAGCCGGAACCCGGGACGACCAAACAAGACAATGCTGAAGACGTTGATGGAAGACGCATATATAGAGACAAAAGAGGAGCTTGCCAGCTGTATGGAGGACAGAGAGGTGTGGGGCGTCCGTCACCATGCCCGTCGGAAACCAGCACCACTGCGTCGCTAATGCTTTCAACGATTTTAATTTAAAATTAATTTAAATTAATTTATAAAGGAGATGAGGAGGAATTTCTTTCGTCAGAGGGTGCTGAATCTGTGGAATTCATTGCTGCCTATTTTTAAGGCAGAGATTGATGGATTCTTGATTAGAGCAGGCATCAGGGGTCATGGGGTGGAGGCAGGAGAATGGGGTTGAGAAGGATAGAAAGATCAGCCATGATTGAATAGTGTAAGAAAATGACTGCAGATGCTGGTACAAATCGAAGGTATTTATTTCACAAAATGCTGGAGTAACTCAGCAGGTCAGGCTTGATTGAATGATTGAATGGTGGATCGACTTAATCGGCCGAATGGCCTAATTCTGCTCCAATAACTTATGAACTTTTTCAGTCAGAGAGTTGTGAATCTGTAGAATTCTCCGTCTCAGAAGGCAGTGGAGGCCAATTCTCTGAATGCATTCAAGAGAGAGCTAGATAGAGCTCTTAAGGATAGCGGAGTCAGGGTATGGGGAGAAGGCAGGAACGGGGTTCTGATTGAGAATGATCAGCCATGATCACATTGAATGGCTGTGCTGGCACGAAGGGCCGAATGGCCTACTCCTTCACCTATTGTCTATTGTCTATTGAACTTATGAACAAAAAGATTGAATTGTTGAGAATCGTGAAACCAGAGGAAGGAATGTAAGTGTTGGGGAGGGGAGAAATAGGTGAATAGGAGGGGGTGAGCAGAAAAAGGGGTGGGGGGTGAAGGAGAGAGGGTAGGGGAGGGGAGTGGGTTGTTGGAGGTTAGCTAAAATTGGAGAATTCTACGTTCATACTGAAGATAGACACAAAATGCTGGAGTGACTCAGCGGGACAGGCAGCATCTCTGGGTGGCATTTCGGGTCGAGATCCTTCTTCAAACCTCAATGTTCATACTATTGGGTTGGAAGCTGCCCAAGCATAAAAAGGAGGTGCTGTTCCTCGAGTTTACTTGTGGACTCACTCAGGCAATGGAGGAGTCCCAGGACAGAAAGGTCAGTGTTGGGAGTTAAAAAGATTAGCAACCGGGAGATCCAGTAGGTCTTGGTGGACCGAGTACAAGTGTTCGGTGAAACAGTCACTGGTAAAGGGGATTAGTAGCAAAAGATACTAGACGGTCGGTAAAGACGCAGTAGGCTGTCGGGCCTGCTTCTTCTATCCTGGATGATTCTCTATGACTCCATGACGATGACTATATCATATTTCACTGCAGGAGAGATAGTTTTCAACCTTAGGGCTCCTGAAGCAAAGTAGGAGCCAAAATTGTAGTCATGGTAGAAGAATGACTCACGAGGAGTTTAGAGCTATCTGACCTCAATTTGGTGAGTAAAATGGATCCTAATATCCATTACAACGCCTTTTGCAATGTGCTTTCAAGCTTTTGGCCTAGGTGGTGATTTCCACTTGCAGCTGTAACACCAGTGCAAAAATAAAGGAGATGCAAAGGACTTTCTTTGCACAGCTCAAAATAAGCAGGGCCCGAAAATGTAATAAAAAGGGAACTTGCTGTTGAAGGTTTATACCAAAGATAGACGCAAAATGCTGGAGAAGTAACTCAGGCAGCATCCCTGGAGAAAATGGATAAGTGGAGTTTCGGGTCAGGACTCTTCTTGAGACTTCAGAAGGAGAAATGCTTTGGATTGTAACCAAGTAACGCAGATAGCACCCTTTGCCAGCTTTGCTTGCGTCTACTCGGTCCTTATTTGGAGCATGGCTTGCATGCACAAGCATGTGTGTGTGTGTGTGCATATGTGTATGTGCATATATGTGTATGTGCATATATGTGTATATATGTGATGTGCATGTGCGCACATATGTGCATGTGCATGTGTGTGTATGTGCATGTATGTATGTGCCTATGTATGCATGTGTGTGCATAATGTATGTGCGTATATGTATGTACAAATATGTATGCCCAAGTGTGTGTGCATATATGCATGTGGATATGGGTGTGCGTATGTGTACATGTGTGTGTATATGTGTGTAGACGTGTATATGTGAATATATATGAATGTGCATATGTGTGTGCATATGTGTATGTGTGTACGTGCATATGCGGATGTGCATATGTGTGGGTGCACACTGTGTGCACATTGTGTGCAAATTTGTGTGTGTGCGCATATCATAAGGTCATAAGTGATAGGAGTGGTGTGCATGCTGGATATGTGCATATATGTGTGTATGTATTTGCATATGTGTGTGTGCATATAAGATCATAAGTGATAGGAGTGGTGTGCATGCTGGATATGTGCAAATATATGTGTATGTATTTGCATATGTGTGTGTGCATATAAGATCATAAGTGATCGGAGTGGTGTGCATGCTGGATATGTGCATATATGTGTGTATGTATTTGCATATGTGTGTGTGCATATCATAAGATCATAAGTGATAGGAGTGGTGTGCATGCTGGATATGTGCATATGTGTATGTGCATATATGTATTTGCATGTGTGTGTGCATATCATAAGATCATAAGTGATAGGAGTGGTGTGCATGCTGGATATGTGCATATGTGTATATGCATATGTGTGCATAGATCATAAGTGATAGGAGTGGTGTGCATGCTGGATATGTGCATATGTGTGTGTGCATATAAGATCATAAGTGATAGGAGTGGTGTGCATGCTGGATATGTGCATATGTGTATGTGCATATATGTATTTGCATGTGTGTGTGCATATCATAAGATCATAAGTGATAGGAGTGGTGTGCATGCTGGATATGTGCATATGTGTGTGTGCATATGTGTGTGTGTATATAAGATCATAAGTGATAGGAGTGGTGTGCATGCTGGATATGTGCATGTGCATATGTGTGTGTGCATATCATAAGATCATAAATATAAGAAAATAACTGCAGATGCTGGTACAAATCGAAGGTATTTATTCACAAAATGCTGGAGTAACTCAGCAGGTTAGGCAGCATCTCAGGAGAGAAGGAATGGGTGACGTTTCGGGATCATAAGTGATAGGAGTGGTGTGCATGCTGTGTATTTGCACATATGTGTGTGTGCATATCATAAGATCATAAGTGATAGGAGTGGTGTGCATGCTGGATATGTGTGGGTGTGTGGGTGTGTAGATGCATAGATGCATGTGCGCGCCCCCGCCCCGCCCCCGACGCGGCCGGGGAGCGGTGCTCGTGCCTTTATTTGGAATGGAGCGCGCGCGCGTTCTCCCGGGGTCGTTTCGTCACGCAGAGCCCGGAGCGCGAGCGCGAGCGGGAGAGGGGCTGAGGCTGCGGCTGTACTGGCGAAGGCAGCGGGAACCTGCATGATCCATCTACGGATATAATACATATATATCACGGAAACACCGTCTGTTAAGCGCAAAGCAGGTAATGCACCAGATTTTATCTTTTGCATTGGTCCTCTCCGTGCAATCTGCAACGGACGCTGTCAAATTGAGGTCTGATTATGATTTATTTTGTGTACGTTTGCGAGCAGAGGTGGTGGTTATGGAGCGCCAGTGTGCTTGCTTGCTTGTTGATGCTCCTGACTGCAATGTAATCTTCCTCTCCATCCTTGCAGCATTTGTTGATGAGGTCTGTTCCCCTCATCAACAAAAAAACCCCTAGACGATGGAAGTCGCCGTCGGTAAAGTCATAGCGATATTATATGATGATTTTTTTTTTCAAAATTGATGTAACGGGCTTTATGATGGAGATGCCAGATTCCTTTTTATTTCCTTTTAACTGACAGCATTCTTCCCACATTGTAGTGTACAGGTAGCTTTTCTGAGTTTGAAGGCCGAGAATGCAAAAGAAGAGCTGGTGGGGGCCGAGGACCCCTGGAAGAGAAAATGCAAAGTTCCCGTTGCAAATCTGGGCATTTTTTGTTTTGTTTTGGTGCAAATATTCCCTCACATTGTGCTCCTCTTTCCTCCTTCGTTTGAGACGAGCAGAAGCCGAGAATGTGCTTCACAAAAAAAGGAATTAAATTCGCGAAGGCGCGACCCTTCTCGAAATCCTATTGTCAGCTTGGAGTCTCTTTGTAAAGAGGTGGAACTTGGGCTTTTAGGAATCCCGGGGATGTCTGTTTCGACATATTTTGTCATCGCAAGATTACATTTGAGAGCAGAATTCCCTTGGGAAACTTAAGTAGGCCATTTTGTGTTTCAAGAGACTAATTAGCCTTGAAGTGACAAGCTGGTATGCTTTCATCTGTGACTTGGTGCAGATGTGGTTTGCTTCAATAAATAATGGGTGCTTTACACTTCCTGAAGAGTGGGTGGCTCTTCACTATTTAAGACTTAAATGTAATGGATGGAACAGATCCTTTTCTGCAGAGGTGAAAATGCACTCTTGTCTAATAATCTCCAGCATTTAGAATACCAAAACAGGGGTGTAATGCTGAGGCTTTCGCAAGGCGCTGGTCGGACTGGATGGAGTGTTGTGAGCAAATTTGGGCCCCATGTCTGAGGAAGGATGTGCTGGTTGGTGCTGGAGAGGGTCCAGAGGTGGTTTACGAGAATGATCCCAGGAATGAGTGGGTTAACATTCGATGAGCGTTTGACGGCACTGGGCCAGTATTCGCTGGAGTTTAGAAGGATGAGGGGGGAAACTCTTTCATGGATAGAGAGGATGTTTCCACTGGATAGCAAATTGGCTCCATGGAAGGAAGCGGAGGGTGATGGTGGAAGTTTGCTTGTCGGACTGGAAGCCTGTGACTAGTGGCGTGCCTCGGGGTTCAGTGCTGGGCCCGTTACTGTTTGTTGTCTACATCTATGATTTGGATGGGAACGTACATGACAAGGTGAGCAAGTTTTGCTGATGATACAAAAGTGAGAGGTTTTGCAGATAGGGTAGATGGTTGTGAAAGATTGCAGCAGGATCTGGATAGATTGGCCAGGTGGGCGGAGGAATGGTTGATGGAATTTAATACAGGGAAGTGTGAGGTGTTACATTTTGGGACGTCTTAACAAGGGCAGGACCTACAGAGTAAATGGTAGGCATCTGGGTAGTGTTGTGGAGCAGAGGGATCTAGGAGTGCAGGTGCATGGTTCCTTGAAGGTCGAGACGCAGGTAGATAAGGTGGTCAAAAAGGCTTTTGGCACATTGACCTTCATTAGTTAGAGTATAGAAGTTGGGAGGTCATGTTGCAGTTGTATGAGACGTTGGTGAGACCGCATTTAGAATATTGTATTCAGTTCTGGGCACCATGTTATAGGAAAGATATTGTCAAGCTTGAAAGGGTTCAGAGAAGATTTATGAGAATGTTGCCAGGACCAGAGGGTGTGAGCTATAAGGAGTGGTTGATTAGGCTGGGTCTCTATTCCATGGAGCGCAGGAGGATGAGGGGTGATCTTATAGAGGTGTACAAAATCATGAGAGGAATAGATCGGGTAGATGCACAGAGTCTCTTGCTCAGAGCAGGGGAATTGAGGACCAGAGGACATAGGTTCAAGGTGAAGGGGAAAAGATTTAATAGGAATCTGAGGGGTAACATTTGCACACAAAGGGTGGTGGGTGTATGGAACAAGCTGCCAGATGAGGTAGTTGAGGCTCGGACTATCCCAACATTTAAGAAACAGTTAGACAGGTACATGGATAGGACAGGTTTGGAGGGATATGGACCAAGCACAGGCAGGTGGGACTTGGTAGCTGGGTCATGTTGGCCGGTGTGGGCCAGTTGGGCCGAAGGGCCTGTTTCCACACTGTATCACTCTATGACTCTAGAGGGAGAGTCTAGGACCAGAGGTCATCTTCAGGATAAAAGGGCGTTCCTTTAGGAAGGAGATGAGGAGAAATTTGTTTAGACAGAGGGTGGTGAATCTGTGGAATTCATTGCCACAGAAGGCTGTGGAGGCCGTCAATGGATATTATTAAGGCAGAGATAGATGGATTTTTGATTAGTACAAATGTCAGGGGTTATGGGGAGAAGGCAGGAGAATGGGGTTGAGAGTGAAAGATAGATCAGCCATGATTGAATGCCGGAGTAGACTTGATGGGCCGAATGGCCTAATTCGGCTCCTATCACTTATGAACTCTCCTACAGTTTGTGGCTTTCAGGGTAAAACACGAAGCGTTGGAGTAACTAAGCGGGTCTTGGAGCATCTGTGGAGGGAACGGGCAGGAAATGTTTTGGGTCGGGACACTTCTTCAAACTTCAAACCTGTCATGACAGGAAAAATAATAATCTTTGCCTTTTCCCTTTTGATTTTAATAGTTCAGAGTGTTTTATTGTCTTGTGTCCTGAAACAATGACCACCCTGCCGTTTGGACGAAGGTTTAGGAGCCTAAAAACTCCAGGTTCAGGAGCAGCTTCTTCCCGACAACTATCAGGCTATTAAACACTACAACCTCTAAATAGGCTCCGAACTATATTGAAGAGAGACACAAAAGGCTGGAGTAACTCAGCAGGTCAGGCAGCATCTCTTGAGAAAAGGAATAGGTAAAGTTTTGTGTCGTGTCCCTTCTTCAGAGGTATCAGTCTGAAGAAGGGTCTCGACCTGAAATGCCACCTATTCCTTTTCCCCAGAGATGCTGCTTGACCCGCTGAGTTACTCCAGCATCTGCAGTTCCTCCCTCCTCCGAAAGTTATAGACTTGGCGACATTATTTTTTACTTTGCACTACTATTGCCTATCAATCTGTCTGTTTTTATATATATACTGAACTTTTTTTTATCTTTATTATGGGTTTTTACAGAATAATATGTTTATATATATGTTGTGCTGCTACAATTAAGAATTTCATTGTTGTGTTTTGGGATATTTAATGCTTAAAATTCTTACATGTAGCAGCACCACATATGTAAACATAGTACTCCAAACACCATAATAAACAAAGAGTTCAGTAAAAAGAAACAGTGTGGCATGGTGGCGCAGTGGTAGAGTTGTTGCCACACACACATACGAGTAGCTAATGTTTCCAAATAATATTTGGGATATTTGTATCAATGCTAATTTTTGAAGAGCCAAATCCTCGGTACTGACAACGGAACAATGCAGCATGATGTGAAGTTTATGTGATCTATTAAGAGGGGAGCTGGTCGATTAATAGTGATAAGCTTCATTTTGCAGTTCAGGATAGCGTCCATCAAAGAATGAAACACCATTGGTCAGATTTGTATCAGGTGTGGCACAGATGAAGGTTTGGTGAAGAACTCCTGTCTTTTTACCAAACACAAGAAAGGAATTTAGTGCTATTAGTTGGTGTGACCAGAACTGCACGCAATACTCCAAATTTGGCCTAACCAAAGTCCTGTAAAGTTGCATCATGGCTTCCTGACTCTTATACTCAATGTCCCATCCTATGAAAGCAAGCATACCATATGCCGCCTTTACCACCACCCTATCTAATTGTGTTGCCACTTTCAGGGAGTTATGGACTTGGACCCCAAGATCCCTCTGTAGATGGACAGTTAATTAGATAGGCAGGTAATTAGAAATTGCAAATGCGAGGAGAATCAAGGAAAGATAAAATAACATTGGGGGGGGGAGGGGGGAAAGAAACCCTTCTACCCTCTCTTCCACAGTCAACCATTGAAAATGATCTTCTTGAAGATTTTGAACATCAACTTCTACAGATGCGCCCTAAAAAGCATTTTATCGGGAAGCATCACAGCTCGGTTTGGGAACAGCTCCATCCAAGACTGCAAGAAATTGCAGAGAATTGTGGATGCAGCCCAGACCATCACACAATCAAAACACTTCTATTGACCCCATTTACACCTCACGCTGCCTCGGCAAGGCTACCAGCATATCAAGGACTAGTGTTATCCCGGTCACTCCCTCTTCTCCCCACTCCCATTGAGCAATATGTGTGAAAATGCACACCTCCAGATTCAGGGACAGTTTCTTCCCAGCTGATAATCAGGCAACTGAACCATCTAAGCAACAACTAGAGTGTGGTCTTTAGCTAATATCTACCTCATTGAAGATCCTTGCACTATCTTTAATCGGACGTAACTGGACTTTATCTTGCACTAAACATTATTTCCTTTATCCTGTATCTGTACACTGTGGACGGCTCAATTGTAATCGTGTATAGTCCTTCTGCTGATTGATTAGCACGCAATAAATGCTTTTCACTCGGTAGATGTGGTGATAAACTAAATTAGTTACTTTAGAGGTATAGCGCGGATACTCGAGTCGTGCCCACCGAGTCCGCACCAACCAGCGATCCCCGCACATTAACACTATCCTACACACACACTAGGGACAATTTACACATACACAGAGCTAATTAACCTACAAACCTGTACGTCTTTGGAGTGCTGGAGGAAATCGAAGATCTCGGAGAAAACCCACGCAGGTCACGGGGAGAACGTACAAACGCCGTACAGACAGCACCCGTAGTCGGGATCGAACCCGGGACTCTGGCATTGCAAGCGCTGTAAGGAAGCAACTCTACCGTTGCGCCACCATGGTCACTACGCAAACTGACCGTTGTTAGTTGTTAACTAAGTTGTCTGGGCCATCGGAGATGTTGAGAGGGGTCAGGTGTGTTATACTAAGGTGTGATGATGCTTTTGGGGGTAAATTTTTACAAATTAGCCGGGGGGGGGAGGGGGGATTCTTCCATTTACCCCTTGTATTTTTTTTAATTAGCTGTCTTATTTCTCTGACCAAATAAAATGTTTTAATCAATAGTCTACAAATCAAACTGTTGTGAAGTCCGAAACACCATCATTTCACATTGTATGGACGGATGCACAGCACGGAAACCAGCCCTTTGGCTCACCAAGTCCACGCCGATCATCCCTTTACACTTGTCCTGCATTAAACCTGTTTATCATTCTCCCCACTCATTCATCAACTCCCCTCGGATTTTACTATCACACCCTCATCTTTAGTTTAGTTTAGAGATACAGCGCGCAAACAGGCCCTTTCGGCCCACCAGGTCCGTGCCGACCAGCGATCCCCGCACATTAACACTATCCTATAACCACTAGGGACACTTTAAAAAAAAAAGTTTTTACATTTACCAAGCCAATTAACCTACAAACCTGTACGTCTTTGGAGTGTGGGGGGAAACCGAAGATCACGGAGAAAACCCACGCCGGTCACGGGGAGAACGTACAAACTCCATACAGACAGCACCCGTAGTCGGGATCGAACCCGGGACTCTGGCATTGCAAGTGCTGTAAGGCAACAACTCCACCGCTACTCCGCCCAGGCATCTGCCCGGCAACCGCCCATGAAATTCTTGGCACTTTTTTTGTAGTGTATGCAAAGGGCAGTCATAGACTCACACAGCACAGAAACAGGCCCTTCGCCTCCACTTGCCTATGTCCCATCTACTTTACGGAGAAAGGGGAAATTCTCAACGGAATCAAGGGAAATGGGGAGAAAGATATGGGGGAACTGATTTTAGATGATCAGCCATGATGATATTGAATGGTGGTGCAGACTCAAAGGGCCGAATAGCCTACTCCTGCACGTATTTTCTGTTTTTCTATGTTAGCCCCACCTGCCTGCGTTTGTAATATATCCCTCTTAAGCTTTCCTCTCCCTAAGGAAAACTCCCATCTGCATTTTAATGCAAATGAGCTCGTTTCCCAAGTAAAAGACTATTCTGCCCTTTAGCCATGCTAGTTTAGTTTATTATTGTCACGTGTACCAAGGTTCAGCGAAAAGCTTTTTGTTGCGTGTTATCCAGTCCGCGAAAAGACTACGCATGATTACAGCCAAGCCGTCCACAGTGTACAGATACAGGAGCAAGGAGTTTAACTTTTTGTGGAAGATAAAGTCATAAGGTCATAAGTGATAGGAGTAGAATCAGGCCATTCGTCCCATCAAGTCTACTTTGTCATTCAATCATGGCTGATCAATCTCTCCCTCCTAACCCCATTCTCCTCCCCTATAACCTCTGACACCGGTACTAATCAAGAAACCAATTAAAGATTAAAGTTTGAAGAAGGGTCTCGACCCGAAACGTCACCCATTCCTTCTCTCCCGAGATGCTGCCTGACCTGCTGAGTTACTCCAGCATTTTGTGATTAAAAAGATTAAAGTTTAAAGGGCTCCAAGGAGGTAGATGGGAGGTCAAGACTGCTCTCTGGTTGGTGAGATGACGGTTCAGTTGCCTGATGACAGCCGGGAAGAAACGCCCAGAATCTGGAGGTGTGCTTTTTCAAAATTCTGTTCAAATTTGCCTTATGGGAGAGATGAGAAGAGGGTGTGACCAGGATGAGACTGGTCCTTGACTGTGCTGGTGGGCTTGCTAATGCAGGGGTCAATGGGTGGGAGGTTGGTTTGCATGATGGTTTGTATGATGGATACGTCCACAACTCTATGCATTTTCTTGAGGTCTTGGATGGAGTTGTTTGGGGGGGGGGGGGGTGGGGGGTTTGGTTAAACAGCAGTCAAGCCCTGTGAGTATTCGGTGGCGCTGAACTCCACAGTCAACTTACTTGTAATCACTGTGTAGGAAGGAACTGTAGATGCTGGTTTAATCCGATGGTAGACACAAAATGGTGGAGTAACTTAGCAGGACAGGCAACGTCTCTGGAGAGATGACGTTTCGGATCGAGACCCTTCTTCAGACTGAGAGTCAAGGGAAACGAGAGATATAGACGGTGAGAGTCAGCCAATGGATTTTGCTTGGGAAGCATAACCCGTCAGTTGTTAGGAATGGGACTTTTATGGTGGGAGTGATGAGCCTGTGGATTGATGGGAAGGAAATGCACGCCATTTTGGATAGACAAACTCTAATGGTTTTTTGTGGTCAGATAGCTGAGCGGGACAACCAGAAAAAAACTGAGTTCGGGGTTGGTGGCGGTGAACAATTTGCAACGTTTAACAATTAAAGTTTTGTGTGATCTTGAAGCAGTGCTTGCATTAAAATCAATGATTGTATTTTGGTAAAAGTATAGTCAGTCACCAACTGCTACTCACTCTCAAATAACAATTCCCTAATATAGAATTTAAGGACAATAAATAAAACCACAAGGTAGACATAAAATGCTGGAGTAACTCAGCGGGTCAGGCAGCATCTCGGGAGAGAAGGAATGGGTGACGTTCAAAGGGTCTTGACCCGAAACATCACCCATTCCTTCTCTCCCGAGATGCTGCCTGTCCCGCTGGGTTACTCCAGCATTTTGTGTCTACCTTTGATGTAAACCAGCATCTGCAGTTTTTTTTTCTTATAAATAAAACCACAAATCGTAATTCACTGAATTTTAAATAAGGAAACATTTTTTTGCTGTTGCTGAACATAGAGAGAGAAATCTAAAGCTAGAGGACATGGGTTTAAGATGGGAGGAGAAATTTAAAGGGGGGGGAGAATTAAATGCGATTTAAAAGGGACATGAGGGTCAATTATTTCGGAGGGTGGTGGTTATGTAGAACGAGTTGCCAGGGATGGCTGTTGAGGTTGGTACAATTACAACATTCAAAAGGTATTTTAGTAGGTACCTGGATGGAGCAGGTTTAGAGAGATACTGTGGCGCGTCGAAAAAGCTTGAAATAAATGCGAGGAGCCGGGTATTTCGGGGGCGATGTGTTTAATGGGTTCTCGAGACCAGTCCAGTCTGCCAGAGAGCGATCGCGCCTAAAACCTCGTCCTTTATACCCATAGCAAAGGGCCGCCCCCCTGGACCGGTCCATTCCCTTTCCGAGGCGTCGGTAGTGGTATGGCCTGACCCTTGGGAGCCGCCACAGGACCCCCCACCCCCAGAACCGGAGGCACGAAACGCACTGGCGGTCGCACAACCCGACCGGACCGCGCACGAAAATCGGCCGACAGAGGGGCCGGCGTAGGCACAGGTGGAGGGACCCGCAAAGGGGGGCGACCTCGCGGCCGAGGGGTCGGTAATGGTATGGCCCGACCCTTGGGAGCTGCCACAATACGGGTCATATGCAGGCAAATAGAACTATCTCAGACATCTTGGCCGGCATGGCTGAGTTGGGCCAAAGGGTCAGTTCCTGTGCTCTATCACTGAATCTATACCTCTCCCTAAACTAAGCTATTAAGATGTTCATGCATGCACCGCTCAAACATGTGGCTAAAATATTAATATATTGAAATATGACATGTTTCATGTGAGTGGTCCTATTTATTGTCAAGTGTACTGAGGTACAGTGTAAAGCGTTTTGTTGCGTGCTATCCAGTCAGCGGAAAGACTTTACGTGACCACAATCGAGCCATTTACAGTGCGTAGATACATGATATTCATGGAATAGCTTGTGAGAAATTAATAGACCCCAATTTTCTCGGTCTTCAAGAGCTGCATTGCCAGAGAACTACTATCTACCTCAATTGTGACCCTTGTACTATCCTTGATCGGACTTTACTGGCTTTACTTTGCACTAAACGTTATTCCCTTATCACTGTAAATTTCCCCGGTGTGGGACGAATAAAGGAATATATTATTATTATTATTATATTATTATTATTACTCTAACAACACTTGAAGGACATTTGGACACATACATAGATAGGAGAGGTTTGGACCTCCTATCCATAGCATGGTTATAGGCCAAACGTGGGCAGGTAGGAATAGTGTAGATGGGACATCTTGGTCGGCATGGACAAGTGGGACTGAAGGTGTAGGCAAGAACTGCAGATGCTGGTTTAAATCGAAGGTAGACACAAAATGCTGGAGTAACTCAGCGGGACTGGCAGCATCTCTGGAGATTTTAGATTTAGAGTTACAGCGCAGAAACAGGCCCTTCGGCCCACCGGGTTCAGCGATCCCCGCACATTAACACGATCCTACTAGGGACAATTTTACATTTGCCCAGCCAATTAACCTACAAACCTGTACATCTTTGGAGTGTGGGAGGAAACCGAAGATCTCGGAGAAAACCCACGCAGGTCACGGGGAGAACGTACAAACTCCGTACAGACAGCACCTGTAGTCAGGATCGAACCTGAGTCGACGGCGCTGCATTCGCTGTAAGGCAGCAACTCTACCGCTGCGCCACCGTGAATGGGTGACGTTTCGGGTCTGAAGAGGGGTCTCGGCCCGAAATGTCACCCATTCCTTCTCTCCAGAGATGCTGATTGATCCACTGAGTTACTCCAGCATTTTGAGTCTACATTCAGTGGGACTGAAGGGCTTGGTTCTGTGCAGTACGGTTTTATGAGTGCACCTCAATGGCCATGCAAGGTTTATACTCCAGTCTCAGTTTAGATTATTGTCATGTGTACTGAGGCGCAGTGAAAAGCTTTTGTGGAATGCTATCCAGTCAGCGGGAAGGTAATACATTATTACAACCGAGCCATTTACAGTGTATAGTAAAATGATAAGGGAATAACATTTAGTGCGCCCACGGATAGTGGGTTGGGTCCGAATTGGGAGATCTGGAACCGGAGCCTTCCTTTGCTCTAGTCTCCCTCTTGTTACCTTCTCCCAACTAACAATGATCTATTCTACATTTTCCTTGATCTCCATTCCCTTTGTCCTGTTTTCACACCTTACACATCCTTATCTATGCACTACCTCCCACTCCCCTGACATCATCAGTCTGAAGAAGGGTCTCGACCTGAAACGTCACCCATTCCTTCTCTCCAGAGATGCTACCTGAGTTACTCCAGCATTTTGTGTCCACCTTCGATTTAAACCAACATCTGCAGTTATTTCCTACAGTTCTACCCTCAACCTCTCTTCCAGAAAAAGCAATTCGAGTTGTCCAACTTTTCTTTGTCGCTAATAATTCTCCATTCCAGGCAGCAAACTTCTTTGACACCCCTCTACAAACCTCTATATAATTCCTGCAATGGAGCTAACACTTCAAAACAGCCACTGTACTTCAAATGAATGAAAGATGCTTGATTACTTATTCATTTTACGAGACACTGGAATCTTGAATAGAATACAAATTACTGGGGTAACTCAGCGGGTCAGGCATCATCTGAGGATGGAAATGGGTAGATGACAATAGACAATAGGTGCAGGAGGAGGCCATTCGCCCCTTCGAGCCAGCACCACCATTCAATGTGATCATGGCTGATCATTCTCAATCAGTTCCCCTGTTCCTGTCTTCTCCCCTTCCCCCTTGACTCCGCTATCCTTAAGAGCTCTATCTAGCTCTCTCTTGAATGCATTCAGAGAATTGGCCTCCACTGCCTTCTAAGGCAGAGAATTCCACAGATTCACAACTCTCTGACTGAAAACACTTTTCCTCATCTCAGTTCTAAATGGCCTACCCCTTATT
Source organism: Rhinoraja longicauda (assembly GCF_053455715.1). Classification (NCBI taxonomy): domain Eukaryota; kingdom Metazoa; phylum Chordata; class Chondrichthyes; order Rajiformes; family Arhynchobatidae; genus Rhinoraja; species Rhinoraja longicauda. The sequence goes on from NC_135954.1 coordinate 8,095,270, forward strand.
CTTAAACTGTGGCCCCTGGTTCTGGACTCCCCCAACATTGGGAACATGTTTCCTGCCTCTAACGTGTCCAACCCCTTAATAATCTTATATGTGTCGATAAGATCTCCTCTCACCCTTCTAAATTCCAGTGTATACAAGCCTAGTCGCTCCAGTCTTTCGGGGCGGGACCCTTCAAGACTGGAGTGGAGATAAGGGGTGAGGCAAGAGCTGGCAAGTGATGGGTGGATCCAGGTGAAGAAGAGTTGATCTGGAAGCCACATGGGACGAGATGTCTTCACCACCATCCTATCCCGGGAGGCTTCCAGAACTACCGTTCTCGACCTGGATCCACCTATCACTTGCTCCATCCCTTCCCCGTCGCTTCTTTCCACTAACTACCTCCTCTAGTGATGATGAGATCTAGTGATCGCAACTCTAGTCTTGGATAGGCTTGGATAGAGTGAATGTGGAGAAGATGTTTCCACTAGTGCGAGAGTCTAGGACTTAGAGGTCTTCAGAATGAAAGGGCTTTTTTTTAAATGTTTTTTTTCCGGTCAATACAATACAACAGATTGACCATACAGTTGTGAAAGTTAAATAGTACAAAATCATTGTATCAAAAATAAAACAATATAATCAAACATGATATTTTCTCACCGAAAAAAAAATGAAAGGGCCTACTTTTAGGAAGGAAATAAGGAGGAATTTCTTTAGTCAGAGGGTGGTGAATCTGTGGAATTCTTTGCTACAGAAGGTTTTGGAGGCCAAGTCAATGGATATTTTTAAGGCAGAGATAGATAGATTTGTGATTAGTACAGGTGTCAGAGGTTTAGTTTAGTTTAGAGATACAGCGCGGAAAAAGGCCCTTTTGGCCCACCGGGTCCGCACGGACCAACGATCCCCGCACATTAACACTATCCTATACCCACTAGGGACAATTTTTCCATTTACCAAGCCAATTAAACTACAAACCTGCACGTCTTTGGAGTGTGGGAGGAAACCGAAGATCTCGGAGAAAACCCATGCAGGCCACGGGGGAACGTGCCAGCTCCGTACAGACAGCACCCGTAGTCGGGATCGAACCTGGGTCTCCGGCGCTACATTCGCTGTAAGGCAGCAACTCTACCGCTGCGCCACCGTGGGGCGAAGGCAGGAGAATTGCGTTAGGAGGGAGAGATAGATCAGCCATGATTGAATGGCAGAGTAGACTTGATGGGTCGACTGGCCTACTCCTATCTCCGATGATCTTATGATCTCAGTCTTGAAGCAGGGTCCTGATCCAAAATGCCGTCTGTCCATTCTCTGCACAATTCATTTTAATGTGCCTTCGTTGCTTCTTCTGTTTTTCTAGGTCGCTTAGATTGATGAATGCGGATATGAGCTTGCTGCATTCTGCTCGTGCCAAAGTACCAGCCTGCACACTCAGGCAGAAACACATGACAGCAAGCCGATCAGCTTCTCTGCGACTAAATTAATAATGGCCCAGATAGATCTTCAGGAGTTACCTTACTCAATATTGGCCTGTTCCAATCACTTGAATTGAAATGCAATATTTTATATGCGGCTGCCTTTTTAAATTTAGATTAATTTGTTTACAAATCATTGATGATGGTGGGAAAATTGCACCATTATATGTGCATATTTCCAGATAACATTGTAAGTCAAGTATGCAAGGAGCAATTTCATGAGAATGATTCCAGGAATTATTGGGTATTATGTTATGCGTTTGATGGCACTGGGCCTGTACTCAATTCAATTTAGTTTAGTTCAGTTTAGTTTATTGTCACGTGTACCGAGGTACAGTGAAAAGCTTTTGTTGCTTGCTAACCAACCAGCGGAAAGACAAAACATGGTTACAATCGAGCCATTTACAGCGTTCAGATACATGATAAGGGAATAACGTTTAGGTAAGCCAGTAATGTCCAATCAAAGATAGTCCAAGAGTTTAGAAGGATGAGGGGGGGGACATCATTGAATTGAAACTTACCAAATAGTGAAAGGCCTGGATAGAGTAGATGTGGAGAGCATGTTTCCATTGTTGTGAGATCTAGGACCAGAGCCCATCGCCTGAGAATAAAAGGATGTACCTTTAGAATGGAGATGAGGAGGAATTTCTTTAGTTAGTGAGTGGTGAATCTGTGGATTCCATGTGGAATATTCAGAAACTTGTGGTTTGGCTTTTGTTCAGCAGATAAGTCAGGAATGAATCCAAATGCGGGTCTCTGGCGCTGTAAGGCAGCAATTCTACCGCTGCGCCACTGTGCCGCACAAATTCCTGGCTGAATTATCATGTTCATAAGTGATGGGTGTAAAGTTAGGCCATTCGGCCCACCAGGTCTAGTCCGCTATTCAATCATGGCTGATCTATCTCTCCCTCCTTACCCCATTCTCCTGCCTTCTACCCATTAGCTCTGACACCTAGAAACATAGAAGAATAGGTGTAGGAGTAGGCCATTCGGCCCTTCGAGTCAGCACCGCCATTCAATATGATCATGGCTGATTATCTAAAATCAGTAACCTGTTCCTGCTTTTTCCCTATATCCCTTGATTCCTTTAGCCCTAAGATCTAAATCCAACTCTCTGTACTAAATCTAACACCTGTATTAATCAAGAATCTATCTATCTCTGCCTTAAAAATATCCACTGACTTGGCCTCCACAGCCTTCTGTGGCAAAGAATTCCACAGATTCACCACCCTCTGACTAAAGAAATTTCTCCTCATCTCCTTCCTAAAAGAACGTCCTTTAATTCTGAGGCTATGACTGCTAGTCCTAGACTCTCCCACTAGTGGAAACATCCTCTCCACATCCACTCTATCCAAGCCTTTCACTATTTTGTATGTTTCAATGAGGTCCCCCCCCTCATTCTTCCAAACTCCAGCGAGTGCAAGCCCGACAGTTCCGACAAACACTCGTCATAGGTTAACCTACTCATTCCTGGGATCATTCTTGTAAACTTCCTCTTGACCCTCTCCAGAGCCAGCACATCCTTCTTCAGATATGGGGCCCAAATCGTTATCAGAATTATACAATTAATAGCTTTGTGTAAACCCCCTTTACTGACACTTAAGGAGCTGCTGCAAATGGAGTTGTAGAGTTTGATCTTAAAAAATATATATTTTTTCAAGTTATAATGGAAAGAGTTAATGGATTTAAAATTTGTATAGAGGAGTCTGAAAAAGGCTTCTGACCCAAAATGTCATCTATCCATCTCTTCCAGAGATGGGGCCTGACCCGCTGTGTCACTCCAGCACTGTTGTTTTTTTGTAAACCATCATCTGCAGTTCCTTGTGTCTACCCTCAGCCTTTTTAAAATAGCTTGATCAATTCTCACTGCTGGTAAGTTAGATCTAAAGTTATGCAGGGCCAAATTTGGTCTCCAGTAGCTAAGCAGTGGGAATGGATGAGGTTGTGAATAAACGGAACTGTCTGCATTTCCTCTGGTTCCACACCATGTGAATCTTTCATTGGCAGAACTGCTTAATGTTAAAATGCTATCAATATACTTTCCTAAAGTGCTTGGCAGTAGCGATACTGAAGATGGCTAATGGCAACGCATTGCTCATCTTTGATGTGGCACTGGGGAAAGATCTTGACTGTGCTTTGATGGAGAATGGTTTTCCATTAAAGTCCATTTCGATATTGTGCATCTGTTTCCACGGGTAATATTTCCATGTTGTGCTTGTTTGTTTTGCTGCAAATTGCTTCACTGTAGCCGAACGTTTGACAAACAAGTTGCTTTAAAAGTTGATTAAATAAAATGCCTCTCTATAACAGGCCTGCAAGAGTATCCTCATAATCTGGGTACTATTGCAACGTTTGAAAAAAACATTTGTGTGTGGCACGGTGGAGCAGTGGTGGGGTTGCTGCCTCACAGTGCCAGAGGCCCGGGTTCAATCCTGACCACGGATGCTGTCTGTACGTTCCCCGGTGACCTGCGCGGGTTTTTTCCGAGATCTCCGGTTTCCTCCCACACTCCAAAGACATCCAGGTTTGTCGGCTGGTTGGTTTGGTATAATTGTAAATTGTTCCTAGTGTGTGCAGGATAGTGTTAGTGTGAGGGGATTGCTGGTCAGCACTGACTCGGTGGGCCGATGGGCCTGTTTCCGCTCTGTATCCAAACTAAATTAAACTAAACTAAACTAAAATTTGGACAGGTACATGGATAGGATAGGTTTAGAGGGATATGGGCCATTATAGGATATGGGACATTACAGTCTGGTACGGGAACTGTTCTGCCCACAACCACAAATCACTACAGAGAGTGGTGAAGACGGCACAGCACATCACTGGCAACTGTCTCCCGGCCATTCAGGACATTTTCTACCAGTGGTGCCTGCGGAAGGCACACAGCATCATCAAGGACCACAGCCACCCAGCACGCAGGCTGTTCTCCTAGTTACCGTCAGGCAGACGATACAGGAGTACAACCAGACTTAAAAACAGTTTCTACCATCAGGCCATCAGGCTTCTGAACTCATAAACACATTTCACATCATATATGTTGATTATTTTAATATTGTCTTTTTATCTGACCAATGTCTTTTTTATCTTATCCGTGGAATATTTCTGCTGAGGTGACCCGTTGTCTTGTCAAATACATTTCATTGTACCATTGACCCTGTGCCAACCTACATATGACAAATAAAATTAAAATTAAAAATTATAAATTAAACGCAGGCAGGTGGGACTAGTGTAGATCGGGCATGTTGGGCTACATGGGCAAGTTGGGCCGATGGGCCTGTTTCCACGCTATATGGCTCTAACTTTGTGAATAGAGTTTATTACATTCTGAAGGACAATGAAATTCTAGAGCCTCTCCCTACATGATGGTGTTCAGAGGTGACCTCATTTGCTGGCACTAATGCTCTCTCTGTTGAATAATTAAGAAAGTGGCAGATGTTTGCTGCGCCTTACAAACCCCTATCAGCTTTTGTACCAAAGTAAAATTGCAGGGAAAGTAGATAAATTTCTTGTGATTTTGTTTTTTTGTACTTACAAAATGAACATTGTTCCTGTTATCCTCCTCAAGGATTTGGTAGTTTTGGGGATTTGTGGAAGCATGACAATAGACAATAGACAATAGGTGCAGGAGTAGGCCATTCAGCCCTTCGAGCCAGCACCGCCATTCAATGCGATCATGGCTGATCACTCTCAATCAGTACCCCGTTCCTGCCTTCTCCCCATACCCCCTCACTCCGCTATCCTTAAGAGTTCTATCCAGCTCTCTCTTGAAAGCATCCAACGAACTGGCCTCCACTGCCTTCTGAGGCAGAGAATTCCACACCTTCACCACTCTCTGACTGAAAAAGTTCTTCCTCATCTCCGTTCTAAATGGCCTACCCCTTGTTCTTAAACTGTGGCCCCTTGTTCTGGACTCCCCCAACATTGGGAACATGTTTCCTGCCTCTAATGTGTCCAATCCCCTAATTATCTTATATGTTTCAATAAGATCCCCCCTCATCCTTCTAAATTCCAGTGTATACAAGCCTAATTGCTCCAGCCTTTCAACATACAACAGTCCCGCCATTCCGGGAATCAACCTAGTGAACCTACGCTGCACACCCTCAATAGCAAGAATATCCTTCCTCAAATTTGGAGACCAAAACTGCACACAGTACTCCATGTTTAAACCGACTGGATCTTCACACAATGTTGAGTTTGAGTTTAGTTTACTGTGACGTGTACCAAGGTACATAGAAACATAGAAAATAGGTGCAGGAGGAGGCCATTTGGCCCTTCGAGCCAGCACCGCCATTCATTTTGATCATGGCTGATCATCCACAATCAGTAACCCGTGCCTGCCTTCTCCCCATATTCCTTGATTCTGCTAGCCCCTAGAACTCTATCTAACTCTCTTTTAAATTCGTCCAGTGAATTGGCTTCCACTGCCTTCTGTGGCACAGAATTCCACAAATTCACAATTTTCTGGGTGAAAAAGTTTTTTGTCATCTCAGTTTTAAATGGCCTCCCCTTTATTCTTAGGCTGTGGCCCCTGGTTCTGGACTCCCCCAACATTGGGAACATTTTTCCTGCATCTAGCTTGTCCAGTCCTTTTATAATTTTATAGGTTTCTTTCAGATCCCCTCTCTTCCTTCCAAATTCCAGCGAATACAAGCCCAGTCTTTCCAATCTTTCCTCATATGACAGTCCTGCCATCCCAGGGATTAATCTCGCAAACCTACATTGCACTGCCTCAGTAGCAAGGATGTCCTTCCTCAAATTAGGAACAGTGAAAAGCTTTTCATAAGTTCATAAGTGATAGGAGCAGAATTAGGCCATTCAGCCCATCAAATGTACTCTGCCATTCAATCAAGGCTGATCTCTCCCTCTTAGAAACATAGAAACATAGAAAATAGGTGCAGGAGTAGGCCATTCGGCCCTTCGTGCCTGCACCGCCATTCAATATGATCATGGCTGATCATTCAGCTCAGTAGCCTGTACCTGCCTTCTCTCCATACCCCCTGATCCCTTAAAGGGCCACATCTAACTCCCTCTTAAATATAGCCAATGAACTGGCCTCAACTACCTTCTGTGGCAGAGAATTCCACAGACTCACCACTCTCTGTGTGAAGAAATGTTTTCTCATCTCGGTCCTAAAAGACTTCCCCCTTATCCTTAAGCTGTGACCCCTGGTTCTGGACTCCCCCAACATCGGGAACAATCTTCCCGCATCTAGCCTCTCCAACCCCTTAAGAATTTTATATGTTTCTATAAGATCCCCCCTCAGTCTTCTAAATTCCAGCGAGTACAAGCCCAGTCTATCTAGTCTTTCCTCATATGTAAGTCCCGCCATCCCAGGGATCAATCTGGTGAACCTTCTCTGTACTCCCTCTAAGGCAAGAACGTCTTTCCTCAGGTTAGGAGACCAAAACTGCACACAATACTCCAGGTGCGGTCTCACCAAGGCCCTGTACAACTGCAGCAGAACCTCCCTGCTCCTAAACTCAAATCCTCTTGCTATGAATGCCAACATACCATTCGCTTTCTTCACTGCCTGCTGCACCTGCATGCTTGCTTTCAATGACTGGTGCACCATGACACCCAGGTCACGTTGCATCTCCCCTTCTCCCAATCGGTCACCATTCAGGTAATACTCTGCTTTCCTGTTCTTGCCGCCAAAGTGGATAACCTCACATTTATCCACATTATATTGCATCTGCCATGCATTTGCCCACTCGCCTAATCTATCCAAGTCACTCTGCAGCCTCCTAGCATCCTCCTCGCAGCTAACACTGCCACCCAGCTTCGTGTCATCCGCAAACTTAGAGATGTTGCATTCAATTCCCTCGTCCAAATCATTAATATACACTGTAAATAACTGGGGTCCCAGCACTGAGCCTTGCGGTACCCCACTAGTCACTGCCTGCCATTCCGAAAAGGACCCGTTTATTCCTACTCTTTGCTTCCTGTCCGCCAACCAATTTTCTATCCACCTCAACACTGAACCCTCAATACCGTGTGCTTTAAGTTTGTACACCAATCTCCTATGTGGGACCTTGTCGAAGGCCTTCTGAAAGTCCAGATATAACACATCGACTGGTTCTCCCTTATCCACTCTACTAGTTACATCCTCGAAAAATTCTATAAGATTCGTCAGACATGATTTGCCTTTGGTAAATCCATGCTGACTTTGTCCGATGATTTCACCACTTTCCAAATGTAATGCTATCACATCTTTAATAACTGACTCTAGCATTTTCCCCACTACCGATGTTAGGCTAACTGGTCTATAATTCCCCGTTTTCTCTCTCCCTCCCTTTTTAAAAAATGAGATTACATTAGCCACCCTCCAGTCCTCAGGAACTACTCCAGAATCTAAAGAGTTTTGAAAAATTATCACTAATGCATCCACTATTTCTGAGGCTACTTCCTTAAGCACTCTGGGATGCAACCTATCTGGCCCTGGGGATTTATCTGCCTTTAATCCATTTAATTTACCTAACACCACTTCCCGACTAACCTGGATTTCCCTCAGTTCCTCCATCTCTTTAGACCCCCGGTCCCCCGCTATTTCCGGCAGACGGTTTATGTCTTCCTTAGTGAAGACAGAACCAAAGTATTTGTTCAATTGGTCTGCCATCTCCTTGTTCCCTATGATCAATTCACCTGTTTCCGACTGCAAGGGACCTACATTTACCTTAACTAATCTTTTTCTCTTGACATATCTATAAAAGCTTTTGCAGTCTGTTTTTAATGTTCCTTGCCAGTTTTCCCCTCATAATCTATTTTCCCTTTCCTAATTAAGCCCTTTGTCCTCCTCTGCTGGACTCTGAATTTCTCCCAGTCCTCTGGTATGCTACTTTTTCTGGCTAATCTGTATGCTTCATCTTTTGTTTTAATACTATCCTTGATTTCCCTTGTTAGCCACGGATGCACTACCTTTCCTGGTTTGTTCTTTTGCCAAACTGGGATGAACACTTGTTGTAGTTCATCCATGCGACCTTTAAATGCCTTCCATTGCATGTCCACCGTCAACCCCTTCAGCATCAATCGCCAGTCTATCTTGGACAATTCACGCCTCATACCCTCAAAGTTACCTTTCTTTAAGTTCAGAACACTTGTTTCTGTATCGACTTTGTCACTCTCCATCCTAATGAAGAACTCTACCATATTATGATCACTCTTGCCCAAGGGGCCTCGCACAACAAGACTGCTAACTAACCCTTCCTCATTACTCAATACCCAGTCTAGAATGGCCTGTTCTCTCGTTGGTTCCTCGACATGTTGGTTTAGAAAACCATCTCTCAAACATTCCAAGAAATCCTCTTCCTCAGCACCCCTGCCAGTTTGGTTCACCCAATCTATATGTAGATTGAAGTCACCCATTATAACTGCTGCGCCTTTAGTGCATGCATTTCTAATTTCCTGCTTGATGCCATCCCCAACCTCCCTACTGCTGTTAGGTGGCCTGTACACAACTCCCACTAGCGTTTTCTGCCCCTTAGTGTTTCGTAGCTCTACCCATATTGATTCCACTTCCTCCAAGCTAATGTCCTTCCTTTCCACTGCTTTAATCTCCTCTCTAACCAGTAACGCTACCCCACCTCCTTTTCCTTTCTGTCTATCCCGCCTGAATATAGAATATCCCTGGATGTTGAGCTCCCAGCCTTGGTCACCCTGGAGCCATGTCTCCGTAATCCCAACTATATCATAATCATTAATAACTATCTCCACATTTAATTCATCCACCTTATTACGTATACTCCTTGCATTGAGACACAAAGCCTTCAGGTTTGTTTTTACAACTCTCTTACCCCTTGTACGATTATGTTGAAAAGTGGCCCTTTTTGATTTTTGCCCTGGATTTGTCTGCCTGCCACTTTTACTTTTCACCTTGCTACCTGTTGCTTCTACCCTCATTTTACACCCCTCTGTCTCTCTGCTCCAGCTCCCATCCCCCTGCCACATTAGTTTAAATCCTCCCCCGACAGTAGAATCCCATTCTACTGCTTTCTCCCCAGAAACCCATGACACCCGTACTAATCAAGAATCTATCTATCTCTGCCTTAAAAATATTCTCTGGCTTGGCCTCCACAGCCTTCTTGCGTGCTAACCAGTCTGCGTAAAGACAATACATGATTACAATCATGCCATCTACGGTGTGCAGATACATGAATAACAATTGGTACAAGATAAAGCTAGTAAAGTACAATCAAAGATGGTCCGAGGGTCTTCAATGAGGTAGATAGTAGTTCAGGACTATCACAACGTTCAAGAACTATCGCAACGTTTAAGGAACATTTGGACAGGTACATGGATAGGACAGGTGGGGCTATTTGGTCTGTGATATCTGTTGTAGAGTCATAGAGTGATCCAGCGTGGAAACAGGCCTTTCGGCCCAACTTGCCCGCACCGGCCAACATGTCCCATCTACACTAGACCCATCCGCCTGTGTTTGGCCCATATCCCTCTAAACCTACCCTATCCAAGTTCCTGTCTAAATGCTTCTTAAATGTTGTGATGGTATATGCCTCAACTACCTCCACAGCTCAGTTCATAAACCCACCACCCATGTGTGAAAATGTTTACCCCTCAGGTTCCTATTAAATCTTTCATCCCCCCCTCACCTTAAACTTATGTCCTCTGGTCCTCGATTCCCCTATTCTGAGCAAGAGACTCTGTGCGTCTGCCCGATCTATTCCCCTCATGATTTTGTACACCTCTATAAGATCACCCCTGATCCTCCTGTGCTCCAAGGAATAGAGTCCCAGCCTACTCAACCTCTCCCTATAGCTCAGACCCAAGAGTTTAATGTGAGTGGATAAAAATGCATTGCCCTTGCAAAGGGATTTTCTTCATTTGCCCAGAGCTTAATGGAACCAAGAATGAGCTGCTTTAGTGAGATGGTCAGTATAGAATCATCAGAGCAGATAATGAGGATGTTCAGCCCATTTTGTTTATACTGACTGATTGCAGAGAAATCCATTCATCCTATTTACCTGCACCTCTTGCCGCTTCACTGCGAATTCTCCTCAAGGTATGTCTACTTTGAAGAAGTTCTCCTCTCTTCGACGAGAGTTTAGCAACATGCTCTCTCACTGCTCCCCCTCTGTGATTCATCCTGCCCTCCAACTCTATCTCCTGAGATACTGCCTGACCCGCTGAGTTACTCCAGCATTTTATGTCTACATCCTATTTACCAGTTCTTTTCCTGTAAAGCATTAAATTATTTTCTCGACTTGGGTTGCTTACAGTGGTGGCGCAGCGTTAGAGTTGCTGTGTTACAATGAATGCAGCGCCGGAGACCAGGGTTCGATCCTGACTACGGGTGCTGTCTGTACAGAGTTTGTACGTTCTCCCTGTGACCTGCGTGGGTTTTCTCCGAGATCTTCGGTTTCCTTCCACACTCCAAAGACGTACAAGTTTCTATATTGTACATATAATAAAGTACATCTGTACAGGTACATGGATGGTTGGCCACAGTTTAAGAATAAGGGGTAGGCCATTTAGAACAGAGATGAGGAAAACCTTTTTCAGTCAGAGTTGTGAATCTGTGGAATTCTCTGCCTCAGAGGGCAGTGGAGGCCAATTCTCTGAATACATTCAAGAGAGAGCTACATAGAGCTCTTAAGGATAGCGGAGTCAGGGGGTATGGGGAGAAGGCAGGAACGGGGTATTGATTGAGAATGATCAGCCATGATCACATTGAATGGCGGTGCTGGCTCGAAGGGCCGAATGGCCTCCTCCTGCACCTATTGTCTATTGATGGGAAAGTCTTGTAGGAATATTATCTAAATTCTGGCAGATAGGGCTAGCTTAGATAGACATGTTTAGAGATACAGCACGGAAACAGCCCCTTCGACCCGACCAGTGATCCCCGCACATTAACATTATCCTACACCAACTAGGGACAATTTTTTTAACATTTATCAAGCCAATTTACCTCCAAACCTGTACGTCTTTGGAGTGTGGGGGGGAAACCGAAGATCTCGGAGAAAACCCACGCAGGTCACGGGGAGAACGTACAAACTCCGTACAGACAGCACCCGTAGTCGGGATTGAACCCGGGTCTCCGGTGCTGCATTCGCCGTAAGGCAGCAACTCTACCGCTGCGCCACCGTGACCACCCACATCTTGGGTGGCATGGAATAGTTGGGCCAAGGGGCCTATTTCCGTGCTTGTACGACTCTGACTCGAACTCTGAGTGAAGACCTTCCTTGTTGACTACATAGAAATGTTCCAGGTTTTCTCTGCAGCGGTTCTGGGTGATCAATTGCTTTGGAAAGATGCTACTGTTCATCATGACATGTCAGCAAACATGAAGGGTGGTGTTATTGATGTTCACTGTACAGTTTGACTTTAGACGTTTGAGATAGAGCTTGGTAACAGGCCCTTTGGCACTACGAGAATCGCACCGACCGGCGATCACCCCGTACACTATCCTACACACTAGGGACTACTTACAATTTATGGAAGCCAATTAACCTATGAATCAGGTAGACACAAGATGCTGGAGTAACTCAGTGGGTCAGGCAGCATCTCGGGAGAGAAGGAATGGGTGACTTTTCGGGTTGAGACCCTTCTTCAGTCTAGACACGAAATGTCACCCATTCCTTCTCTCCCGAGATGCTGCCTGACCTGCTGAGTTACTCCAGCATTTTGTGTCTACCTTCGATTTAAACTAGTATCTGCAATTCTTTTCCTACAACCTACGAATCAGTATGTCTTTGGAAAAAAACACAGTACCCGGAGAAAACCCACGCAGATCACGGGGAGAACCTACAAACTCTGTACAGACAGCACCCGCAGTCAGGATCTAACGCGGGTCTCTGACGCTGTCAGGCAGCAACTGTGCCGACCAGTTCAGAGATGCATGTTATATTCAGAGAGGGCACTACGTTATAAGAAAGATGTTGCCTAGCTGGAAAGGATACATAGAAGATTTAAGAGGATGTTGCCTGGACTAGAGGGACTGAGCTAGAATCTCTTGCCCAGAGTAGATGAATCAAGGACCAGAGGAAATAGGTTTAAGGTGATGGGTAAAAGATTTCATAGGAATCTGAGGGCTAACTTTTTCACACAACGGGTGGTGGGTGTATGGAACAAGCTGCCAGGGGAGGTAGTTAAGGCTGGGACCAATCCAACGTTTAAGAAACAGTTAGACAGCTACATGGATAGGACAGGTTTGGAGGGATATGGGCCAAACGCTGGCAGGTGGTACTCATGTAGCTGGGACATGTTGGCCAGTGTGGGCAAGTTGGACCAAATGGTCTGTTTCCATGCTGTATCACTCTATAGACTCAAAATGCTGGAGCATCTCTGGAGAGAAGGAATGGGTAGAGATGCATATGTTGGATATGGTCCCAGCAGGTCTTTGTCATGTTTAAACAGAAGGTTTACTTGTCCAATAAGATTGGTTCTACAGCTTCGGGATCAACGCTATCAAGATTGCAAAACTGAATTGGTGCTACCTCAAGTCTCCAGTTTGTCATTAGTAAGGTGGAGAGGCATTACTCATATGTTTCCAGTGTTTGCAGCCATGAGCTATTGAAAATATTTTGCTTGGTGTGCATAATGTGAAAAAAAATTGCTGCTCCTCTGTGCCTAAGGTGCTATTACGTTTATAATTCTGGATTTTCCGTTCCTGTTTTGTTTTCACATTTGTGATCAAAATTCATCGATGTAGAAACAAAGAACTGCAGATGCTGGTTTGTACCCAAAGATAGATACAAAGTGCTAGAGTAACTCAGCGAATTTAGAAGGATGAGAGGGGATCTTATTGAAACATATAAAATTGGATTAAAAGGGATTGACGCAGCCGCGCCACCCAGCGATCCCCGCACATAAACACTATCCTACACCCACTAGGGACAATTTTTACATTTGCCCAGCCAATTAACCTACATACCTGTACGTCTTTGGTGTGTGGGAGGAAACCGAAGATCTCGGAGAAAACCCACGCAGGTCACGGGGAGAACGTACAAACTCCGTACCGACGGTGCCCGTAGTCAGGATCGAACCTGAGTCTCCGGCGCTGCATTCGCCGTTGGGGGAGTCCAGAACCAGGGGCCACAGTTTAAGAATAAGGGGTAGGCCATTTAGAATGGAAATGAGGAAAAGCTTTTTCACCCAGAAAGTTGTAAATCTGTGGAATTCTCTGCCTCGGAAGGCAGTGGAGGCCAATTCTCTGGATGCTTTCAAGAGAGAGCTAGATAGAGCTCCTGGGGCTAGTCGAATCGAGGGGTATGGGGAGAAGGCAGGCGCAGGTTACTGATTGTGGATGATCAGCCATGATCACAATGAATGGCGGCGCTGGCTTGAAGGGCCAAATGGCCTCCTCCTGCATCTATTGTCTATTGTCAATTATTATTCATTTAATTCATATTTCCGCCCACAGTTACAGAGGGCTAAGTTTGAACCTCCACACAGGGCAACAAGGTGGAGTAGTGATAGAGTTTCTGTCTTACAGCGCCAGAGACCCGGGTTCGATCCTGACTATGGGTGCTGTCTGTATGAAGTTTGTACGTTCTCCCCGTGACCTGCATGGTTTTTTCCAGCTACTCTGGTTTCCTCCCACACTCCAAAGACTTACAAGGTTTGTGGGTTAATCTTAGTTTCGTAGAGTTTATTGTCACGGTACAGTGAAAAGCTTTTGTTGTGTGTCATCCAGTCAAGACTTGAGGCTGTAATCGCTGCCAAAGGTGCCTCAACAAAGTACTGAGTAAAGGGTCTGAATATTTATGTAAATGTGATATTTCAGTTATTTCTTTTTAATTACTTTGCAAAAATTTCTAAACACCTGTTTTTGCTTTTTTTAATTATGGGGTATTGTGTGTAGATTGTAGATTTAAAAAAAAAAAAAGAATTTAATCCATTTTAAAATAAGATTTTTAGATTTTTAGATTTAGAGATAAGGCTGTAACGTAACAAAATGTGGAAAAAGTGAAAGGGCCTGAATACTTTCTGAATGCACTTTCTTGCGCGCTATCCAGTCAAGAAAAGACTATACATGAAGGGTAGCTAATGTCACACCACTTTTCAAAAAGGGAGGGAGAGAGAAAACGGGGAATTACAGACCAGTTAGTCTAACATCGGTACTGGGGGAAATGGTAGAGTCAGTTATTAAAGATGGGATAGCAGCACATTTGGAAAATGGTGAAATCATTGGACAAAGTCAGCATGGATTTATGAAAGGTAAATCATGTCTGACGAATCTTATAGAATTTTTCGAGGATGTAACTAGTAGAGTGGATAAGGGAGAACCAGTGGATGTGTTATATCTGGACTTCCAGAAGGCTTTCGACAAGGTCCCACATAAGAGATTAGTATGCAAACTTAAAGCATATGGTATTGTGGGTTCAGTATTGATGTGGATAGAGAACTGGCTGGCAGACAGGAAGCAAAGAGTAGGAATAAACGGGTCCTTTTTAGAATGGCAGGCAGTGACTAGTGGGGTACCGCAAGGCTCAGTGCTGGGACCTCAGCTATTTACAATATATATTAATGATTTAGACGAGGGAATTGAATGCAACATCTCCAAGTTTGCGGATGACACGAAGCTGGGGGGCAGCGTTGGCTGTGAGGATGCTAAGAGGCTGCAACGTGACTTGGTTAGGTGAGTGGGCAAATGCATGGCAGATGCAATATAATGTGGATAAATGTGAGGTTATCCACTTTGGTGGCAAGGTCAGGAAAGCAAACTATTACCTGAATGGTGGCCAATTAGGAGAAGGGGAGATGCAACGAGACCTGGGTGTCGTGGTACACCAGTCATTGAAAGTAGGCATGCAGGTGCAGCAGGCAGTGAAGAAAGCGAATGGTATGTTAGCATTCATAGCGAGGGGATTTCAGTATAGGAGCAGGGAGGTTCTGCTGCAGTTGTACATGGCATTGGTGAGACCACACCTGGAGTATTGCGTACAGTTTTGGTCTCCTAATCTGAGGAAATACATTCTTGCCACAGAGGGAGTACAGAGAAGGTTCACCAGATTGATTCCTGGGATGGCAGGATTTTCATATGAAGAAAGACTGGATAGACTCGGCTTGTACTCGCTGGAATTTAGAAGATTGAGGGGGGATCTTATAGAAACGTACAAAATTCTTAAGGGGTTGGACAGGCTAGTTGCAGGAAGATTGTTCCCGATGATGGGGAAGTCCAGAACAAGGGGTCACAGTTTAAGGATAAGGGGGAAGTCTTTTAGGACCGAGATGAGAAAGTTTTTTTTCACACAGAGAGTGGTGAATCTGTGGAATTCTCTGCCACAGAAGGTAGTTGAGGCCAGTTCATTGGCTATATTTAAGAGGGAGTTAGATGTGGCCCTTGTGGCTAAAGGGATCGGGGGTATGGAGAGAAAGCATGTACTGGATACTGAGTTGGATGATCAGCCATGATCATATTGAATGGCGGTGCAGGCTCAAAGGGCCGAATGGCCTACTCCTGCACCTATTTTCTTTGTTTTCTATGTCTATGAATATGGATACAGGATAAAGGATATAATGTTTCGTGCATGATAAAGTCCGATAAAGAATAAAGGTATGACATTTGCTGCAAATATTTAACATTGAACATTAAAGTTCAAAGGTCTCCAGTGAGGTAGAAGTCAGGACTGCACTTTAGCTGATGAGAGGACAGGTTTGTAAATAACTGTAGACTTAAATAGACAATAGGTGCAGGAGGAGGCCATTCGCCCCTTCGAGCCAGCACTGCCATTCAATGTGATCATGGCTGATCATTCTCAATCAGTACCCCGTTCCTGCCTTCTCCCCATACCCCCTAAAAAATATTTTAGTTTAGTTTATTGTCATATGTACCAAGGTGAAAGCTTTTTGTTACATGCTACCCAGTCAGCGGAAAGGCTATACCTGATTACAATCGCACCGTCACAGTGTACAGATACAGGATAAGGGAATAACGTATTGTGCAAGATAAAGTCCAGTCAAGTCCGATTAAAGATAGTCCACAATGAGGTAAATGGTAGCTCAGGACCGTTCTTTAGTTGGTGATAAAATGGTTCAGTTGCCTGATAACAGCTGGGAAGAAACTGTCCCTGAATCTGGTGGTGTGCGTTTTCACACTTCTGTACCTCTTGCCTGATGGGAGAGGGATGTGTCGGGACTGAGACTGGTCCTTGATTATGCTGGTGGACTTGCTGAGGCAGCGTGAAGTGTTGATGGAGCCATTGGAAGGAAGTTGGCTTATGTGATGGTCTGGGCTGCTTCCATTTCACACCGTTTTGGATGGAGCTGTTCCCAAACCATGCCTCAAGTCGTTGAGGCAGGGACTAAAGATTTGTCAAGCTGGAAAGGGAGGGTACGGAGAAGATTTACGGGGATGTTGCCAGGACTAGAGGGTCTGAGCTCGAGTCTCTTGCCCAGAGTAGATGAATTGAGGACCAGAGGACATAGGTTCAAGGTGATGGGTAAAAGATTTAATAGGAATCTGAGGGGTAACTTTTTTCACACAAAGGGTGGTGGGTGTATGGAATAAGCTGCCAGAGGAGGTAGGTGAGGCTGGGACTATTTCAACGTTTAAGAAACAATAAGACAGGTACATGGATTGGACAGGTTTGGTAGGATATGGGCCAAATGCAGGCAGGTGGATCTAGTATTGTGGCACATGTTTGTCGGTGTGGGAAAGTTAGGCCGAAGTGCCTATTTCCACACTGTATGACCCTGATTCTAGGTCTACATCAGAGATAGTGATTATGCCATGACTGTTAGGAACAGTTTCTTTGCACGTTTAGCTGCTGAGTTATTGGGTTCACTTTATTCTTGTCATGTGCACAGAGAAATATGATAAACTTTGTTTAGTGTGCGATCCAGGCAAATCGTACCATGCACAGGTCCATCATCGGAAATGCAAAAGGGAAAGGAAACGGAGTACAGAGTTTACTGTTACAGTTCCTGAGAAAGTGCAGATAGAAAAAGGTGCAAGGGCTGCAGTGAGGGAGATTGGAAGATCGGAAATGGGTCCTTATCAAATGAAATGTTTATTCAAGTGTCTAATAACTCGTTCTTGAATCAGATGGTATGTCCTTTCAAGCTTTTATATTTTCTACCTGACAGGAGCGAGGAGAATGACCAAAGGTGTTCACAAGTTATAGGAGTAGAATTAGGCCTTTCGGCCCATCGAGTCGGTTCTGCCATTCAATCATGGCTTCCTCCTAATTCCATTTTCATGCCTTCTCCCCATAACCCTTGACACCCGTTCTAATCAAGAATTTGTCTATCTCTGCCTTACAAAATATCCACTGACCTGGCCTCCACAGCCCTTTGTGGCAATGTGTTCCACAGATTAACCACTCTCTGAAAGAAGTTCTACCTCACCTCCTTTCTGAAAGAGCGCCCTTTAATTCTGAGGCTATGACCTTTGGTACTTGACTCTCCCACCAGTGGAAACATCCTTTGCACATCCACTCTATGCATTCAAGAGAGAGCTAGATAGAGCTCTTAAGGATAGCGGAGTCAGGGCGTATGGGGAGAAGGCAGGAATGGGATACTGATTGAGAATGATCAGCCATGATCGCATTGAATGGTGGTGCTGGCTAGAGGGGCCGAATGGCCTCCTCCTGCACCTATTGTCTATTGTCCCCCCTCAACTTTCTAAACTCCAGCGAATACAGGCCCAGTGCTGTCAAACGCTGTCAAACATATGCTAACCCATTCATTCCTGGAATCATTCTTGTAAACCACCTCTGGACCCTCTCCAGAGCCAGCACATCCTTCCTCAGATATGGGGCCCAAATTTGCTCACAATACTCCAAATACGGTCTGTCCAGTGCCTTATGGAGCCTCAGCATTACTTCTCTGCTTTTGTATTCCAGTCCTCTTGATTTAAATGCCAGCATTGAATTTGCTTGTGTGAATTTGCTTTAGTGAGTTACTCCAGCATTTTGTGTCTACCTCCTCTGGCAGCTTGTTCCAGACCCTCTGTGTGAAAATGTTACCGCTCAGATTCCTATTAAATCTTTTCCCCTTCACCTTGAACCTATGTCCTCTGGTCCTCGATTCCCCTACTTTGTGTAAAAGACTCTATGCATCTACCCGATCTATTCCTCTCATGATTTTGTGTACCTCTATAAGATCACCCCTCATCCTCCTGCGCTCCATGGAATAGAAACTTAGCCCACTCAACCTCTCCCTATAGCTCACACCCTCTAATCCTGGCAACAGCCTCGTAAATCTTTTCTGAACCCTTTCAAAGTCTACCGCTGCACCACCGTGCCACCATTACTCCAGCACATTGTGTCTTTTTTGTTGTTGTCAACCAGCATCTGCAGTTCCTTGTTTCCACATTTAAACAAAGTTCAATACATGAAAAATGAACCAAATACAGTGTTTTGGCCAATTAGAAGGCGTCGACTGCAGTGTGGCTGACTTGTGTGTAAATGTGTTGGGTATGACTAACACATGTTACATAATCGAGCTATTTGTGGAAAACAGTTGCTAATGAGGGCAAGGTTCCTGTAAATGGAATAGAGCAGCAAACAACTGCTTGCAGCAAGAAGCCACTTAACAAGCAAACAATCCCCTTCCCAAGGCACTTAATGGAACCCAAACTTTTGGTCACTTGACAATTTTTATCGAATGCTGGTTCTAGAAACATAGTTCAATTTAGTTGAAAGATACAGCGTGGAAACATAGAAACATAGAAAATAGGTGCAGGAGTAAGCCATTCGGCCCTTCGAGCCTGCACCGCCATTCAATATGATCATGGCTGATCATCCAACTCAGTATCCCGTACCTGCCTTCTCTCCATACCCCCTGATCCCTTTAGCCACAAGGGCCACATCTAACTCCCTCTTAAATATAGCCAATGAATTGGCCTCAACTACCTTCTGTGGCAGAGAATTCCACAGATTCACCACTCTGTGTGAAAAAAAAGTTCTCATCTCGGTCCTAAAAGACTTCCCCCTTATCCTTAAACTGTGACCCCTTGGTCTGGACTTTCCCAACATCGGGAACAATCTTCCTGCATCTAGCCTGTCCAACCCCTTAAGAATTTTGTAAGTTTCTATAAGATCCCCCCTCAATCTTCTAAATTCCAGCGAGTACAAGCCGAGTCTATCCAGTCTTTCTTCATATGAAAGTCCTGCCATCCTAGGAATCAATCTGGTGAACCTTCTCTGTACTCCCTCTATGGCAAGAATGTCTTTCCTCAGATTAGGAGACCAAAACTGTACGCAATACTCCAGGTGTGGTCTCACCAATGCCCTGTACAGCTGCAGCAGAACCTCCCTGCTCCTATAATCAAATCCCCTCGCTATGAATGCCAACATACCATTCGTTTTCTTCACTGCCTGCTGCACCTGCATGCCTACTTTCAATGACTGGTGTACCACGACACCCAGGTCTCGTTGCATCTCCCCTTCTCCTAATCGGCCACCATTCAGGTAATATGAGTAGGAAGGAACTGCAGATGCTTGTGTGTGCCGAAGATAGATGCAAAGCGCTGGAGTAACTCAGCGGGTCAGGCAGCATCTCTGAAGAAAAATGAATGGGTGACCTTTCAGGTCGGATCCCTGAGAAGCACCTTGACAGTACGTTGGTCCACATTGTTTTTGTAAACGGCATCAAGTCAGGGAAGCATTTAAAACAGCTCGTCTGTCATTCATTACAAAGAGGTCGCATGCAACTATTAGGCATTGACTTCCACCACCAACCCCAACCCCCTTCCCCCCACTTTGCAAGGCTTCCCAAATGTGTCTGTAGGGCTTGCTGTTCATTAGATTCATACAGCGTGGAAACAGGCCCTTCGGCCTAACTTGCCCATGCCGTTGGCATGGTGGCGCAGCGTTAGAGTTGCTGCCTTACAGCGAATGCAGCGCCGGAGACTCGGGTTCGATCCTGACTACGGGCGCCGTCTGTACGGAGTTTGTACGTTCTCCCCGTGACCTGCGTGGGTTTTCTCCGAGATCTTCGGTTTCCTCCCACACTCTAAAGACGTACAGCAGGTATGTAGGTTAATTGACTGGGTAATATGTAAAAATTGTCCCTAGTGTTAATGTGCGGGGATCGCTGGGCGGCGCGGACTCGGTGGGCCGAAGGGCCTGTTTCCGCGCTGTATCTCTAAATCTAAAATCTAAAAAATCTAAAGTTATTCATGCCGCTAATTCCAGAGATGAACTGGTTGACCAACATGCCCCATCTACACTAGTCCCACCTGCCTGCTTTTGGCCCATATCCCTCTAACCCTACGCTATCCACGTACCCGTCTAAATGTTTCTTAAAATTTGCGATAGTCCCTGCCTCAATTACCTCCTCTGGGAGCTCGATCCATACACCCACCACCCATTGTTTGTAAAAGTTTCCCCTCGGGTTCCTAACTCAGCAGGTCAGACAGCATCGAGTCATACAGCGTGGAAACAGGCGCTTCGGCCCAACGCCCACGCCGATCAACATGTCCCATCTACACACCTGCCTGCATTTGGTCCACATCCTTCCAAACCTCTCCAAGCGTCTCAGGACAAAAAAAGGATGGGTGACATTGCGGGACGGGATCCTTCTTCAAACTGAAGAAGAGTACTGACCTGAAATGTCACCAGAAGTGCTGCCTGACCCGCTGAGTTACTCCAGCACTTTGTGCCTATCTCTGGCTCAGGTTGTGTTGGGCTAGCTGCGATCACTATCGAATCCAGGTCAAGGTGATTTACACAGGAAAAAAGTAACTTCCGGAAAGTTCCACCATCGAACATAAAGAACATAGAACAGTACAGCACACAAACAGTCTGGAGAAGGGTCTCGGCCCGAAACGTCACCCATTCCTTCCCACCAGAGACGCTGCCTGTCCCACTGAGTTACTCCAGCGTTTTTTGTGTCTACGACACAAATAGGCTCTTTGGCCCACAGTGTCTGGGCTTGTATTCACTGGAATTTAGAGGATGAGAGGGGTTCTTATAGAAACATATTAAATTATTAAGGGATTGGATACGCTAGATGGAGGAAACATGTTCCCGATGTTGGGGAGTCCAGAACCAGGGGCCACAGTTCAAGAATAAGGGGAAGGCCATTTAGAACGGTGATGAGGAAAAATTTTCACTCAGAGAGTTGTGAATTTGTGGAATTCTCTGCCTCAGAAGGCAGTGGAGGCCGATCGACTGGATGCATTCAAAAGGGAGTTAGATAGAGCTCTTGGGGCTAGCGGAATCAAGCTAGCTAGCAGGAACGGGGTACAGATTGTGGATGATCAGCCATGATCACATTGAATGGCGGTGCTGGCTCGAAGGGCCGAATGGCCTCCTCCTGCACCTATTGTCTATGTATCTATGAACATGATACCAAGACCATCTCTTATCTACCTGTGCATAATCCATTTACATGCGCACAATACATATTCCTCCATCCCCTGCCTATCTAAAAGCCTGTTAAATGCTCCTAACACTTTGTAAAATCAAGGATTATTTTGCGAGCTCTGATTTGCTGGTTAATCCTCCAGCATGTCAATGGCATATTTATGGTGCTGGCCACGTCAGGTGTGGAAGAAGCTGTCGGTCCTTCCACTTGGGTGGTAGAACTTTTAATTGTAGGAAGGAACTGCAGATGCTGGTTTAAACCGAAGATAGACACAAAAAGCTGGAGTAACTCAGCGGGACAAGCAGCATCTCTGGATAGAAGGAATGGATGACGTTTCGGGTCGAGACCCTTCTTCAGACAGAATCCATGGGTGACGTTGCGGGTCAAGACGCTTCCTCAGAATGAAGAAGGGTCTCGACTTTGATGTCTCATTTTCACACCTTGTGCTTCCTTATCTCTGTGTCCCCCTCTCCACTGACTCTCAGTCTGAAGAAGGGTATTGACCCGAAACGTCACCCATTCCTTCTATCCAGAGATGCTGCCTGTCCTACTAAGTTGCTCCAGCATTTTGTGCCTGTCTTAGAACTTTTCATTCTACCTGTACCTCACCATAGATAGACCCAAAGTGCTGGAGTAACTCAGCGGGTCAGGCAGCATCTTTGGAGGAAAAGGATGGGTGACGTTTCGTGTCAAGACCCTTCTTCACACTGAAAGTAGGGGGTTTTAGATTTAGATTTAGAGATACAGCGCGGAAACAGGCCCTTCGGCCCACCGAGTCCACGCCGCCCAGTGATCCCCGCACATTAACACTATCCTACACACCCTAGGGACAATTTTTACATTTGCCCAGCCAATTAACCTACATACCTGTACGTCTTTGGAGTGTGGGAGGAAACCGAAGATCTCGGAGAAAACCCACGCAGGTCACGGGGAGAATGTACAAACTCTGTACAGACGACGCCCGTAGTCAGGATCGAACCTGAGTCTCCGGCACTGCATTCGCTGTAACGCAGCAACTTTACGCCGTGCCGCCCGGGATGGGGGGTTCGGTGAAGAGCTGTTCAGTTCTCCAAATGCTCTCCCTCTTGAGACTACACCTTCCCTCGCCGACTATGGACCTACCAACACCCTGCCCGAGATCTTTTGTGGTTGGTCCTGGTCTTTTCTCGCCTCCAGCTCTTCACTCCCCTCCCCCCCCCCCCCCCCCACCACCACACACTCCATACTTTCGTACTCATTCTTGAAGAGGGGTCACAACCCGAAACGTCACCCGTCCTTTTTCTCCAGCGATGCTGCCTGACCTGCTGAGACACTCCAGCACTTTTGCGCCTATCTTTTATCTATAAGAATAAGGGGTAGGCCATTTAGAACGGAGATGAGGAAAAACATTTTCAGTCAGAGAGTTGTGAATCTGTGGAATTCTCTGCCTCAGAAGGCAGTGGGGGCCAATTCTCTGAATGCATTCAAGAGAGAGCTAGATAGAGCTCTTAAGGATAGCGGAGTCAGGGGGAATGGGGAGAAGGCAGGAACGGGGTACTGATTGAGAATGATCAGCCACGATCACATTGAATGGCGGTGCTGGCTCGAAGGGCCGAATGGCCTACTCCTGCACCTATTGTCTATTGTCTAAAACCAGCGCCTGCATTTATTTGTTTTGTACATGTACTTCACTGTTCCATTTCGGGACCTATGACAATAAAACGCTCTTGACTCCCTCTTCAATCAAGACGAAACTTTGGGATATTTTCTTTAAAGTAATACCTCTATGCTTAGTAAAGGACCCGATTTAAATTTTTGTTTAGAGATACAGTGTGATTCCATGCAGACCAGCAACCCCCCCGTACAATAGTTCTATCCTGCACTGCAAGGACAATTTATAGAAGCCAATTAACCTGCACGTCTTTACAATTTGGGAAGAAACCGGAGCACCCGGAGAAAACCTACAAGGTCACAGGGAGAACATGCAAACTCTGTACAGACAGCACCCGTAGTCAGGATAGAGCCCGCGTCTCTGGCGCTGTAAGGCAGCAACTCTACCACTGCACCACCGTGCCACCCTTCAAACTTGAATAACATTTATTAAAATGAAATGATGAAACCATTTTGCAGGCATGCCGAGCTAACAACTGCAGGAGAAAGCTGTAAATATACCGCATTCCATCATCTGATGCCCTAGAATAACAAGGGATTGTTAAATGGGTCAGAAGTGAAGCATCACAACTTTCAGACAATTCAGGATCTTCCAAATAAAGCAGTAGATGTTTAAAGTGAACATCATAGCCACCTAACCTACCGAACATCATAGCCACCGAACCTACCGAACATCACAGCCACCTAACCTACCCAACATCATAGCCACCTAACCTACCCAACATCATAGCCACCTAACCTGCCCAACATCATAGCCACCTAACCTACCCAACATCATAGACCCTACCGAACATCATGACCTCTCGTCCTAGACTCTCCCACTAGTGGAAACATCCTCTCCACATCCACTCTATCCATGAGTATTACACTATTTGGTAATTTTCAATGAGGTCCCCCCTCATCCTTCTAAACACCAGCGAGTACAGGCCCAGTGCCGTCAAAGGCTCATCATATTGTTAACCCAATTATTCCTGGGATCATTCTCGTAAACCTCCTCTGGACCCTATCCAGAGCCAGCACATCCTTCCTCAGATATGGGGCCCAAAATTGGTCACAATACTCACAATACTAACCTACCGAACATCATAGGCTAGCTAGCCCGGGAAAAGATCAAAATTCAAAATTCAAAGTATGGTTTCTACTGAATGTGTATCGCTTTTGCACCATCATAAAGTCGAAATATCGTAAGTCGAAACATCGTAAGTCGAGGAGCATCTGTAGTAAAGTCCGATTAAAGATGGTTCTTTCTTGGCCATTGCCTCGATGTGTCTGGTCCAGGACCAATTGCTGGTGATATTTGTTCCTGAGAACTTGAAGCTTTCACCATCTCTACTTTGGTGTCGTCAGTGCGCGCGTGTGTATGTGTGTGTCGCTTCGCTTCCTGAAGTCGATCGCAACCTCCTTTGTCTTGCTGACATTGTTATCTTGGCTCCAGGTTATGAGGTTCTCAATCTCCTTCCAATACTCTGTCTCGTCAATATTTGATATCTGGCTCACTACGGTGGTGTCGTCTGCAAATTTGTACATGAGTTGGATTGGTATTTGGCTACACATTCGTGGGTGTACAAGGAGTAAAGAAGGGGGCTGAGAACGCATCCTTGCAGAGCACCAGTGCTGAGGATCATCGTGGAGGATGATTTGTCCTCTATCCTCACTCATTGTGGCTCGTTGGTCAGGAGGTCGATCCAGTTGCAGAGATGAGTGCTGACTGCAAGTTCCATGAGTTCAGAGATGAGCTTGGATGGGATAATGGTATTGAAACTGGAGCTGTAGTCTATGAATAGGAGTCTGACGTAGGTGTCTCTCTCATCCAGGGATGAGTGTGGGGCCAGGGAGATGGCATCAGCCGTGGACCTGTTGTGGCGGCAGGCCAACTGCAAGGTTACTTGGTAGACTGGATTTAATGCCTTCCACAACTAGCCTCTCAAAACATTTCAGGATGGTGGATGTCAAGGCCACTGGACGATAGTAGTTTAGGTATGAGTTCATAAGTGATAGGAACAGAATTATGCCATTCGGCCCAACAAGTCTACCCTGCCATTTAATTATGGCTGATCTATCTCTCCCTCCTAATCCCATTCTCCTGCCTTCTACCCATTAACCCCTGACACCCGTACTAATCAAGAATCAAAATCTTTTCTTTCTTGTACCACTCGGGATTGTTTGACGTGGATGCAGTGGTCTTGGCCTTCATCTGGGACTGTACTTTCACAGTTCATCCATGGTTTTCTGTTGGGCAACAATAGTTGTCTTCTTTGACATGAAGTCCTCTACAGTGCTTTCAGAAAAATAACTAAAACTATTCTGATGAGGGCAAGTATAAGTATTCAGATTAATTCAGAAGAAGGTTTTCGACCCGAAACATCACCTAATTCCCTTTTCTCCAGAGATGCTGCCCGATCCAGCTTTTTGTGTCTATCTTTGGTGTAAATCAGCCTCTGCAGTTCCTTCCGGCACACTTCCGATTAATTTTGTTCATTTGGAATGGGAAGCTCACAGAAGGAGAAGGTGCTACGCTTAGAGGACCCTTTGCTTTAGCAGTGTCCAGACATAGTCACATACAGGTGCTCCCCGACTTACGATGCTTCGACTTACAATATTTCGACTTTGCGATGGTGAAAACGGCAGCGACACACAGCTCGCTTCCGGCCACCTGATCACGTGTATTCAATGCATTTCGGCTTATTTTTGGTTTCCGATTGGTTTCTCGGAACGTAACCCAATCTATCGTAAGCTGAGGAGCACCTGTAGCACAGAAACAGGTCCAACTGGTCCATGCTGACCAATCTGCCCCATCTAAGCAGGTCCTATTGGCCTATCTATACCTTTCCTGTCGTTTGTCCC
Organism: Rhinoraja longicauda; assembly: GCF_053455715.1. Classification (NCBI taxonomy): domain Eukaryota; kingdom Metazoa; phylum Chordata; class Chondrichthyes; order Rajiformes; family Arhynchobatidae; genus Rhinoraja; species Rhinoraja longicauda. The sequence continues at coordinate 8,121,477 of NC_135954.1, forward strand.
ATATCCCTCCGCCTTTCCTATCCATATATCTTTCCAAATGTATTTTAAATGTTGTTATTGTACCTGTCTCACTACTTGCCTATTAAATCTTAAATCTTCTCACCTTAAACCTAGTTCTTGACCCGCCTCCCCAGGGAAAAAAGATTCTGTGCATTCACCCTATTAATTCTGTGCATGCCACCCTATCTATTCTCACGATTTTGTTCACCTCTATAAGATCACTCCTCAACCTCCTGGAATAAAGTCCTGGCCTACCTGACAACTCCCACTCTGGGAGAGATGTGGAATTCTGTGGAGTTCATTGAAACAGGAGGCTGTGGAGGCCATGTCAGTGGATATTTTTTAAGGCAGAGATAAATAGATTCTTGATTAGTCAGGGGTTACGGGGAGAAGGCAGGAGAATGGGGTTAGGAGGGAGAGATAGATCAGCCATGATTGAATGGTAGAGTAGACTTGATGGGCCGAATAGCCTAATGCTCCTGTCACTTATGGCCACATGACCTCCCTATAACTCGGCCCCTCGATTCTTGGCAACATTCACATGAAACCTACCTGCACTCTATCCAGCTTAACGACATCCTTCCCACAGCAGGGTGACCAAAATCGAATACAATATTCTAAATGTGGCCACGCCAATGTCTTATACAATGTGGAGATTTTATGCAATGGTTTTTTTTCAGAATCAGTGTAATTAACTTAGTCAATTATCTTTTAGTATGGTGGCCTTGATACTATTGAGTGTGGAGATACAACTTACAGTGTGGGATGCATCACTCATATTACAGTGTTCAAAGCCGACTAACTTACAATCCTCATGTGTCTGGAAGGAACTGCAGATACTGGAAAGATGCTGCCTGTCCCGCTGAGTTACTCCAACATTTTATGTCAACCTCCAAACCTGTACATCTTTGGAGTGTGGGAGAAAACTGGAGCACCCGCAGAAAACCCACGTGGCCACAGGGAGAACGTACAAATTCCGTACAGGTGGCACCTGTAGTCAGGATCAAACCAGGTTTTCTGGCGCTGTGAGGCAACATCTTTACCATACATGGACAGGACAGGTTTAGAGGGATATGGGCCAAATGCAGGCAGGTGGGACTAGTGTAGACGGGACATGTTGGTCACCTCTTTGGATCACCTCTATAAGATCACTCCTCAACCTCCTGGAATAAAGTCCTGGCCTACTTGACAACTCCCACTCTGGGAGAGATGTGGAATTCTGTGGAGTTCATTGAAACAGGAGGCTGTGGAGACAAAGTCAGTGGATATTTTTAAGGCAGAGTTAGATTCCTGATTAGTACGGGTGTCAGAGGTTATGCGGAGAAGGCAGATGCAAGGGGTTAGGAGAGGGAGAAAGCTCAGCCGTGATTGAATGGTGGAGTAGACCAGATGGGACGAATGGCCTGCTTGTACTCCTATCACTTATGATCTAGTTGCTTGAGGTTTAACTGCGTCCTTTTATGCTAAATGCACTTTGACGTGTTCCGAGTGTTCACTAATCACTTGCCGATTTTGCGTGTTTCTTTCAGAATATCCACGATGGCAGAGTTGGTGGATCTGGTGGAACGTTTGGAGAAGTCTGTCGAAAGATTGGAGTTGGCATCTTTAAAAGTACCTGGTGTGCTGTCCCCAGGATCTGATGCCATGAATGGAGACAATGGAGGTACTGCATTCGTGATTGAATGAGCATGAGCATCTCTTAGAATTTAAGAGTGCAGATTCACTTCTGTTTAGAGAGAGTTAGATTTAGCTCTTGGGGCTAACAGAATCAATAGACAATAGGTGCAGGAGTAGGCCATTCGGCCCTTCGAACCAGCACCGCCATTCAATGTGATCATGGCTGATCATTCTCAATCAGTACCCCGTTCCTGCCTTCTCCCCATACCCCCTGACTCCGCTATCCTTAAGAGCTCTATCTAGCTCTCTCTTGAATGCATTCAGAGAATTGGCCTCCACTGCCTTCTGAGGCAGAGAATTCCACAGGTTCACAACTCTTTGACTGAAAAAGGTTTTTCCTCATCTCCGTTCAATAGACAATAGACAATAGGTGCAGGAGTAGGCCATTCAGCCCTTCGAGCCAGCACCGCCATTCAATGCGATCATGGCTGATCACTCTCAATCAGTACCCCGTTCCTGCCTTCTCCCCATACCCCCTCACTCTGCTATCCTTAAGAGCTCTATCCAGCTCTCTCTTGAAAGCATCCAACGAACTGGCCTCCACTGCCTTCTGAGGCAGAGAATTCCACACCTTCACCACTCTCTGGCTGAAAAAGTTCTTCCTCATCTCCGTTCAAGGGATATGGGGAGAAAGCAGGAACGGGGTACTGATTTTGGATGATCAGCCATGATCATATTGAATGGTGGTAATGACCAACTCCTGCGCCTATTTTCTATGTTTCTAGGTTTAGTTTATTGTCATGTCAGGAGGGATCGGAGCAGAATTAGACCATTTGGCCACTTTTTACAGTACACTCCATCTCTGGGACATCAACATATTCATTAAAAAAAATCACTGCAAAAACGAATCCCTTATTTTGCCAGTCCTCAAGTAGTATTTTTCATACTTTGGGTACTTATTGCAACTTCTTGGGAAAATAGTGACAACCCACTTCAGGGTAAAAGAGCCTGGAGAAAATAAACGTCCAAAGCACCTCAACAGAATTGTCCACAAAGAAGGTGACCAGGGAAAGAGAACGAGTTTTTAAAAATGATAAACTGAGCACTCCTTAACCCATCTGGATATAAGCAACAAATTTTGGTTTTAATGTGTAGCTGTGGTTAAAAAATAGAGATTTGATATATATCCGACATTCGGGCTAAATGTATTGAAGAATTAGGAAGTATGGGGTGGCACGGTGGTGCAGTGGTAGAGTTGCTGCCTTACAGGGTTCAATCCCGACCACGGGTGCTGTCTATACGGAGTTTGTACGTTCTCCCCGTGACTACATGGGTTTTCTCCAAGATCTTCGGTTTCGTCCCACAGTCCAAAGACGTACAGGTTTGTAGGTTAATTGGCTTGGTAAATGTAAAAATACACGCTCGTGCGCACACACACATATTAATATACACACACACTGAAATTTTTTACAAACATTTTATAAGATTATTAAGGGGTTGGACACGAACAAGGGGCCACAGTTTAAAAATAAGGGGTAGGCCATTTAGAACAGAGTTGAGGAAAAACTTTTTCAGTCAGAGAGTTGTGAATCTGTGGAATTCTCTGCCTCAGAAGGCAGTGGAGGCCAATTCTCTGAATGCATTCAAGAGAGAGCTAGATAGAGCTCTTAAGGATAGCGGAGTCAGGGGGTACGGGGAGAAGGCAGGAACGGGGTACTGATTGAGAATGATCAGCAATAATCACATTGAATGGCGGTGCTGGCTCGAAGGGCCGAATGGCCTCCTCCTGCACCTATTGTCTATTGTCTATGGGTATAGCAGAGTAATCTATGGGTATAGTGAGAAAGTTTTTTTTCACACAGAGAGTGGTGAGTCTGTGGAATTCTCTGCCACAGAAGGTAGTTGAGGCCAGTTCATTGGCTATATTTAAGAGGGAGTTAGATGTGGCCCTTGTGGCTAAAGGGATCAGGGGGTATGGAGAGAAGGCAGGTACGGGTTACTGAGTTGGATGATCAGCCATGATCATATTGAATGGCGGTGCAGGCTCAAAGGGCCGAATGGCCTACTCCTGCACCTATTTTCTATGTTTCTATCTGTTTACATAGATAGTTTCTTTTGTTTGGTGTTAGTGTATGATTGTATGTGTTATTGCATTTTTATTGATTATTCTTATTGGTCTTAGTGTTTCAACTGCGGGTAATGTTTTATTTCACTACACATTTATGTGTATGTGACAAATAAACGACTATTGATATTGACTATTGTTCCATTTTGGAATACTGACGTGCATAAAATAACAGTGCAGAGGACAAAGTAAGTCTATGTAGTTCAGAGCTTATTTGAAGGTTGTAGTGTTTAATAGCCTGATGGCTGCAGGGAAGAAGCTGTTCCTGGATGTTTTCAGGTCCCATATCTTCTTCCCAATGGAAGGAGTGAAATGAGAGTGTGGCCAGGGTGGTGTGAGTCTCTGATGATGCTGGCTGCCTTTTTGAAGCAGCGACTCCTGTAGATCCCTTCGATGTTGGGGGCGTCATGGACCAGGGCAGTGCTCGCCACGTTTTGCAGACTACTTCGTTCCTGGGCTTTCGAGTTGCCGAACCAGGCCGTGATGCGACCAGTCAATATTCTCTCTACTGGCACCAGTCTATTTAAACAGCAAGAGAAAACTAAAACAGAAATCACAGCAGTTTATCCAATACCAACTGGGCAATTTATCCAGAAAAATGGTGCATTGAAGATAATTACATTATTTGCACAAAAAATACTTGATTATGGAACATGCAACGAGATTGATCCCTGGGATGGCGGGACTGTCGTATTAGGAAAGATTGAAAAGATTAGGCTTGTATTCACTGGAGTTTAGAAGGATGAGAGGGAATCTTATAGAAACATATAAAATTATAAAAGGACTGGACAAGCTAGATGCAGGAAAAATGCAGGAAACATAGAAGATTAATGGGCAAATTTAGAGCACATGGTATTGGAGGTAGGGTACTGACATGGATAGAAAATTGGTTCACAGACAGAAAGCAAAGAATGGGGATAAATGGGTCCCTTTCAGAATGGCAGGCAGTAACTAGTGGGGTACCGCAAGGCTCGGTGCTGGGACCGCAGCTATTTACAATATACATTAATGACTTGGATGAAGGGATTAAAAGTACCATTAGCAAATTTGCAGATGATACAAAGCTGGGTGGTAGTGTGAAGTGTGAGGAAGATGCTATGAGGTTGCAGGGTGACTTGGACAGGTTGTGTGAGTGGGCGGATGCATGGCAGATGCAGTTTAATGTGGATAAGTGTGAGGTTATCCACTTTGGTGGTAAGAATAGGAAGGCAGAGTATTATCTGAATGGTGTCAAGTTAGGAACAGGGGACGTACAACGAGATCTGGGTGTCCTAGTGCATCAGTCACTGAAAGGAAGCATGCAGGTACAGCAGGCAGTGAAGAAAGTCAATGGAATGTTGGCCTTCATAACAAGAGGAGTTGAGTATAGGAGCAAAGAAGTCCTTCTGCAGTTGTACAGGGCCCTAGTGAGACCGCACCTGGAGTACTGTGTGCAGTTTTGGTCTCCAAATTTGAGGAAGGATATTCTTGCTATTGAGGGCGTGCAGCGTAGGTTTACTAGGTTAATTCCCGGAATGGCGGGACTATCATATGTTGAAAGACTGGAATGACTAGGCTTGTATACACTGGAATTTAGAAGGATGAGAGGAGATCTTATCGAAACCTATAAGATTATTAAGGGGTTGGACACGTTAGAGGCAGGAAACATGTTCCCAATGTTGGGGGAGTCCAGAACAAGGGGCCACAGTTTAAGAATAAGGGGTAGACCATTTAGAACTGAAATGAGGAAAAACCTTTTCAGTCAGAGAGTTGTAAGTCTGTGGAATTCACTGCCTCAGAAGGCAGTGAAGGCCAATTCTCTGAATGTATTCGAGAGAGCTAGATAGAGCCCTTAAGGATAGCGGAGTCAGGGGGTATGGGGAGAAGGCAGGAACGGGGTACTGATTGAGAATGATCAGCCATGATCACATTGAACGGTGGTGCTGGCTCGATGGGCCGAATGGCCTACTCCTTCACCTATTGTCTATTGTCTATTGACCAGAGGACATAGGCTTAAGGTGAAGGGGAAAAGGTTTAAAAGGAATCTGAAGGGTATCTGCTTCACACAAAGGGTGGTGGATGTATGGAGCAAGCTGCCGGAGGAAGTAGTTGAGGCTGAGACTATCCCAACGTTTAAGAAGCGGTTAGACAGGGATAGGACAAGTTTGGAGGGATATGGGCCAATATGGGTGGGTCTAGCTGGGACATGACGGCCGGTGTGGGCAAGCTGGGCCGAAGGGCCTATTTCCACACTGAATCACTCTGTGACTCTATAACAATGTTTAAAGTATTGATCGTTTAATTTTAAGTTTCATTTTTGTACCTCCAGATGTGGCACCGTATGTGGAAGCTTTCGACGTGGTGCTGATGGGGGCTGTTGCAGACTATATGAAGCACAGCAACATCATCGGGGAAGATGTGGCACAGCATGTAAGTAGAAAACATAAATCTGCTTTACTGTAGAGGATGATCTTTAAGTGACGGTGCATTGCACTTGGTTTGGTTGCCACATGTTACTAAAATTTAGGGGTACGGCGGTAGAGTTGCTCTTACAGCCTTTACAGCGCCGTCGACCAGAGTTCGATCCCGACTACAGGTGCTGTCTGTACTGAATTTGTACGTTCTCCCTGTGACCTGTGTGGGTTTTCTCTGAGATTTTCGGGTTCCTCCCACAATCCAAAGATGTACAGGTTTGTCGGCTTAATTGTTAATGTAACAATTTGTCGGCTTGGTTATTAATGTATTACAGGTTTGTCGGCTTGGTTATTAATGTAAAATTATCCCTAGTGTGTGCAGGATAGTGTTAATGTGTGGGGAGCGATGGGAGAGGGGAGAAGAGAGTGCCCGGGGTGTGATCTATCCTTGATTATGCTGCTGGCCTTGCCGAGGCAGAGTGTGGGTTTGCTAAGAGAGTCTGGAGAGGTTTGCAGGGGTCCCTATCACGATTTATTCCGAGCAGCTCCGTCACAGAGGACTCTGTGATCTATGGACTGTTCCCAGGGACGCATTCAGACTGACATCGAGTGCTGCTGGAAGGTCATCAACTCGGTGAAAGACGCTCTTTGGTCTGCCCGATCTTTGTTGACCTCCCAGCTGTCCGTCGGGGAATGTTGCCGACTGGTCCGCTGCAGACTGTAGGAGTACGTGCTGAGGGACGCACTGAAGCTTGGTGCAGCCAACGCCAAGGCCCTGTGGGGGAGGACCACAGTGTAGGGTCCTTCCGCTGCTGGACATGGGGGGCAGGGTGTGGTGGAGAGAGACGCCCCTCCAAATAAGGGATTCTGTGTAAATTTGGCAATAAATATCTGCATTGAATGTATAACCTCCGGGAATGTCGGATGGAGTTTCTGAAAATAAAATGTTTTTGTAAATATTTATTACTGGAATAAAGTATTTTTTGATATTGAAAATTTTTAAATAAAAATAGTGAGGCGTAGATGGAGTCAATGGAAGTGAGGTTGGTTTTCTGGAACGCAGAGATGACTTCATTGAAATGCATGCTTCTGTACAGGGACGACTTCTTTCTTCAGTCTGAAGAAGGGTCTCCACCCGAAACGTCACCTATTCCTTTTCTCCAGAGATGCTGCCTGTCCCGCTGAGTTATTCTAGCATTTTGTGTCTATATTCGGTTTAAACCAGCATCTGCAGTTCCTTCCTACAACTTAAACCTATATCCTCTGATTCTTGATTTCCCTACCATGAGTAAAAGACTCGTGTGTTCACCCTATCTATTCCCCTCGTGATTTTATGCACCTCTAAGATCACCACTCATCCTCCTGAGCTCCAGGGAATGAAGAACTAGCCTGCTCAACCACTCCCATTAGCTCAAGGCCTCGGGACCTGGCAGCGCGGTGGCGCAGCGGTAGAGTTGCTGCCTTACAGAGAATGCAGCGCCGGAGATCCGGGTTCGATCCCGACTACAGGTGCTGTCTGTACGTAGTTTGTACGTTCTCCCCGTGACCTGCGTGGGTTTTCTCCCGAGAGATCTTCGGTTTCCTCCCACACTCCAAAGACATACAGGCGGTGGAGGCCTGGATGTTTTCAAGAGAGAGTTAGATTTAGGTCTTAGGACTCGAGGAATCAAGGGATGTGGGGAAAAAGCAGGAACAGGTTACTGATTTTGGATGATCAGCCATGATCATATTGAATGGCGGTGCTGGTTTGAAGGGCCGAATGGCCTACTCCACCTATTTTTCCATGATTCTAACTCTATCGCTGCGCCACCGTGCCGATTTCCTCCCACTCTCCAAAGAAGTACATGGTGGAATATTCTGTGAAGAGTCATCCTCTCATCTCTTTTTACCCCAAAGCACAAAGTGCGTTTGTTTTTCGTTGTCCATTTATCTTTTTAATATTTTTATCCTCGTGCCGCGATGTCTGCTTTGTTGCAGCGGTCTTTTGGAAAGGAGGAAAGCTTGTTTTTTTTGTTGGCAGCAACAAGTGAAGTCAGCAGAAGTGTGAACAATAAGATCAGAAGCCGGCTATTCAGCCGAGTTGTCATATGTGCAGTTTATACCAATGAGTTGTATTGGTGACGGAGGCAGCAGCTTTCAAAACCCTGTGTCAAAGGCAGTATCTAATTCCCACGAAAGTACCAGCTAATCCCAGCACCCAGTCTGCCTTACAGCGGGCAAACCAAGCTACAAATTACGTAATTTTAAAAAAACAATCTGAAGAAGGGTCACGACCTGAAACGTCACCCATTCCTTCTCTCCAGAGATGCTGCCTGTTAGTCTGAGTTACTCCAGCTTTTTGTGTCTGCCTTCGATTTAAATCAGCATCTGCCGTTCTTTCCGACACAAGAAGTTTGTAAATGGCTTGAGCAAAACAGAGCCGGTTTCACATTTCCCGATGATGGTTTTGATGCTTTGTCGGATTGCCTTGGTGTTAACTTTAGATGTCCACTAGTTTAGTTTAGAGATACAGCGCGAAAACAGGCCCTTCGGCCCACCGAGCCCGCGCCGACCAGCGATCATCCGTACACTCGCACTATCCTACACACTATGGATAATTTACAATTTTTACCCAAGCTAATTAACTAGTAGGAGAAAGGGGTTGAGAGGAAAAGATAGGTCAGTCGCCATTGAATGGTGATGGGACGAATGGCCTGTACGTCTTTGGAGTGCGGGAGGAAACCGGAGCACCCGGAGAAAACCCACGCAGGTCACAGTGAGAACGTACAAACTCCGTACAGACGGGATCGAGCCTGGGTCTCTGGTGCTGTGAGGCAGCAACTCTACCGCTGCGCCACCGCGCTGCCCCAAATTCACTGTTCAAGGTATTCTGATAGATTCGTTTTGCTTCTGAGCACAGAAAACGGCAGGGAGAGGTTGGGTCGAGTTGGTGAAGCTGAAGCCGTGGAGTCAAAGTTCAGATGGAAGCTTAAATCATGTCAATCGGGGATAACGTTAATGGATGCAGGGTGATGTGGACAGGTTGAGTGAGTGGGCAGATGCATAGCAGATGCAATATAATAATGTAGATAAATGTGAGGTTATCCACTTTGGCGGCAAAAACAAGGAGACAGATTATTATCTCAATGGTATCAGGTTAGGTAAAGGGGAAGTGCAACGAGACCTTGGTGTCCTTGTACACCAGTCACTGAAAGTAAGCGTGCAGGTACAGAAGGCAGTGAAGAAAGCTAATGGCATGTTGGTCTTCATAATGAGAGGATTTGAGTAAAGGAGTAAAGATGTTCTTCTGCAGTTGCATAGGAGCCCGGTGAGACCACATCTGGAGTATTGTGTGCCGCTTTGGTCTCCTAATTTGAGGAAGGACATCCTTGCTATTGAGGCAGTGCGTAGGTTCACCAGGTTAGTCCCCGGGATGGTGAGACTGTCATATGAGATGGAGAGATTGTCATAGATTGGAAAGACTGGGCTTGTATTCACTGGAGTTTAGAAGGATGAGAGAGGATCTTATAGAGACGTAAAAGGACTGGACAAGCTAGATTTAGTAAAAATATTCCCAATGTTGGGGGAGTCCAGAACCAGGGACCACAGTCTAAGAATAAAAGGTAGGGCATTTAAAACTGAAGTGAGAAGAAGCTTTATCACCCAGGGAGTTGTGAATTTGTGGAATTCTCTGCCACAGAAGGCAGTGGAGGCCAATTCACTGGATGAATTTAAAAGAGTTAGATGGAGCTTGAGGGGCTAGTGCAATCAAGGGATATGGGGAGAAGGCAGGCACTGGTTATTGATTGTGGCTGATCAGCCATGATCACAATGAATGGTGGTGCTGGCTCGAAGGGCCAAATGGCCTCCTCCTGCACCTATTTTCTATGTTTCTATGTAATACTGTACTGGGTAGCACCACACTGCGAACACTGCTGAATGGTCAGAGCAACCATTGTTTGAGCGAGACATTGAAATCAAACCATTGGCCCAGAGTATCCCCTCCCCCACCCAAGTTGTACCAGCCTCAAAGTCATCTTGTTGAGTCTCATTGTCTGTAACTCGATTTCACCCAGCCCCATTGCTAACAATGGCCTGTTTCCCTTATCGTTACTTTTTTGCATATCTGTCATTCCATTGTTCTATATCTCTCTGCATCACCGTCTATATCTTTCGTTTCCCTCTCCTCTGACTCTCAGTCTGAAGAAGGGTCTCGACCCGAGACGTCACCTATTTGCTTTTCTCCAGAGATGCTGCCTGACCCGCTGAGTTACTCCAGTGTTTTTGTGTCTTATCTTCTGTCCAATCTGCCATTTGCCTCATTCATCTCGTAACCGGCCTGATGCCCAGAGTGAATGGTTTGAAAGATACAACTTGGAAGCAGGTCATTCAGCCCATCTGTGGAATTCTTTGCCCCAGAAGGCTGTGGAGGCCAAGTCAGTGGAATTTTTAATGATACGATAGAGCTTTATTTATCCCTGGAAGGAAATCGATCTGCCAACATTCATAAAACACACATAACAGATGAAACATGAAATTAAAGTGACACGTGGAAAGGCTTGGGGGATGTGCAAAGATTGAGGGGGGGGGGGGAAGGGGAGTCAGTCTCAGTCTCAGTCTACCCCTCGCAGAAGGGGGAGGAGTTGTACAGTTTGATAGCCACAGGGAAGAAGGATCTCCTGTGGCATTCTGTACTGCATCAAGGCAGAGATAGATAGATTCTTGATTAGAGGTGTCAGAGGTTATGGGGAGAAGGCAGGAGAATGGGGTTGGGAGGTAGAGATAGATACGTCGGCACGGTGGCGCAGCGGTAGAGTTGCTGCCTTACAGCGAATGCAGCGCCGGAGACTCGGGTTCGATCCTGACAACGGGTGCTGTACTGTACGGAGTTTGTACGTTCTCCCCGTGACCTGCGTGAGTTTTCTCCGAGATCTTCGGTTTCCTCCCATACTCCAAAGACGTACAGGTTTGTAGGTTAATTGGCTGGGCAAATGTAAAAATAAAAAAAATTGCCCCTAGTGGGTGTAGGATAGGGTTAATGTGCGGGGATCGCTGGGCGGCACGGACCCGGTGGGCCGAAGGGCCTGTTTCTGCGCTGTATCTCTAAATCTAAAAAATCGAAATCAGCCATGATTGAATGGCGTAGACTTGATGGGCTGAATGGCCTAATTCTACACCTATCACTTATGATCAACCACCATCCGTTCACACACATTCTGTGTTATCTCACTTCCTCGTCCTCTCTCTGCACACGAGGGGCACTTTACAGAGACCAATTAACCTACAAGCCCACAAATATTTGGTGCGTGGAAGGAAACTGGATTACTATCTGAGGTGTGTGAAACTATTGGCTTTGTGTTAACAAGATCACAGACCTGAATGTATGACTTCATTAATTTCAATTTCCATAAATAAACAATGTACAAAACAAGGCAAAAAGTCCTTTTGACATTCTCGGCTTCTTTAAGTTCATAAGTTCTATGAGCAGAATTAGGCCATTCGGCCCACAAGTCTACCCCACCGTTCAATCATGGCTGATCTACCTTTTCATCTCAACTCCATTCTCCTACTAGTGGGGGAGTCTAGGACCAGAGGCCACAGCCTCAGAATAAAAGGACGTACCTTTAGAAAGGAGATGAGGAGGAATTTCTTTAGTCAGAGGGTGGTGAATCTGTGGAATTCATTGCCACAGAAGGTTGGAGGCCAAGTTGATGGATATTTTTAAGGCAGTGATAGATAGATTCTTGATTAGTACAGGTGTCAGGAGAATGGGGTTAGGAGGGAGAGATAGATCAGCCATATAAGAAAATAACTGCAGATGCTGGTACAAATCGATTTATTCACAAAATGCTGGAGTATGAAGAAGGGTCTCGACCCGAAACGTCACCCATTCCTTCTCTCCCGAGATGCTGCCTGACCTGCTGAGTTACTCCAGCATTTTGTGAATAAATCAATAGATCAGCCATGATTGAATGGCAGTCGACTTGATGGGCTGAATGGCCTAATTCTACTCCTATTCCTCAAGACCTTCTGACCTGAAACATCACCTATCCATGTTCTCCAGAGATGCTGCCAGTCCCGCTGAGTTACTCCAGCACTCTGTGTCTTTTTGTGCAGTGATCGGTTCTTGTCATGTGTATAGTTTTAGTACTTTGTGCATACTACACTGTAACATAAGTAATACCAAACTACATCCACAGCACCACTCACATTATCGTAGCTCTAGGGGCTAGTGGAATCAAGGGATATGGGGAGAGGGCAGGCACGGGTTACTGATTGTATGATCAGCCATGATCACAATGAATGGCGGTGCTGGCTCGAAGGGCCAAATGGCCTCCTCCTGCACCTATTTTCTGTGTTTCATAGTGAATGCTCTGGATCTTTCATCCACAATCTTCATAGGAAATCAATAAATATTAGATTGACAGAATCTTGATTAGTACGGGGGTTATGGGGGGAAGGCAGGAGAATGGGGTTGAGATCAGCCATGATTGAATGGCAGAGTAGACTTGATGGGCCGAATGGCCTAATTCTGCTCTTATTTCTTATGATCCTATGAATTTATGAACAGTGGGACAGGGGAAAAGGTTCAGGTGAAAAGGATAGCTTAAAATAATTTAGATATTGAGGATAAGGCTATTTGTGAAGATTGTGATATGAGTAAAGATTGGAAGAGTGTGCCAGGAAGAGACAGAATGTCCTGAAGAGTGGAGGACGGGACAATTGGCAAGGAATAAGAATTAAAGTCTCTTTATCTGAATTCACACAGCATTTGTAACATGATAGGTGAATTTCTCTGACAGCCATTGGAAACTTGTTTGCAAGGTGACCTACTGAATATTTTGGGTTACTTGACATTTTGCAAGGCTAAGCAGAAGGAAAACAGAGGTGGGATAGCTCTGTTAATAAATCATGAGATCTGTGTCATGATGAGAAATGACTTTGTTTGAAAGATTCAGGGCACGGGACCAATTTAGAGTCATACAGTGTGGAAACAGGCCCTTTGGCCCAACTTGCCCACACTTCCCAATGATTATAATCGAGCCATCTAGAGTGCATAGATTCATACAATACAATACAATATATCTTTATTGTCATTGTACAGGAGTCTTTGTGGATGCTGGTGGCTTTTCTGAGGCATCGTGTGTTGGAGATGCCCTCCAAGGCTGGTAGCTGTGTTCCGATGGTCCTCTGAGCTCTATGGACTACCCGCTGAAGAGCTTTCCTCTCTGCCTCCGTGCAGCTGAGGTACCACACAGGGATGTCATGATAAGGGGATAAAATTTAGTGCAAGGTAAAGCCAGCAAAGTCCGATCAAGTAGTGTAGGAAAAAATACTGTAGATGCTGGTTTAAATCGAAGGTAGACACAAAATGGTGGAATAACTCAGCGGGTCAGGCAGCATGTCAGGAGAGACGTTTCGGGTCGAGACCCTTCTTCAGACCGATGTCAGGGGAGGGGGTAGGACAAAGATAGGATGTAGTCAGAGACAGGAAGACTAGTGGGAGAACTGGGAAGGGGGGAGGCGATAGAGAGGGAAAGCAGGGACTACCTGAAGTGGGAGAAGTCAATGTTCATACCACTGGGGTGTAAAGCCAGCAAAGTCCGATCAAGGATAGTCCGAGGGTCACCAATGAGATAGATAGTAGCTCAGCACTGCTGTCCGGTTGTGGTAGGATGGTTCAGTTACCTGATACAACTGGGAAGAAATTGTCCCTGAATCTGGAGGTGTGCGTTTTCACACTTCTATACCTTTTGCCCGATGGGCGAAGGAGGAGCGACCCGTCCTTGAATATGCTGCTGGCCTTGCCGAGGCAGCCTGAGGTATAAATGGAGTCAATGGAAGGGAGGTTGGTTTGTGTGATGGTCTGGACTGCGTCCACAATTCTCTGCAATTTCTTGGATGGAGCTGTTCCCAAACCAAGCTGTGGTGCATCCTGATAAAATGCTTTCTATGGTGCACCTGTAGAAGTTAGTGAGAGTTGTAGGGGACATGCCAAACTTACTAAGCCTTCTAAGGAAGTAGAGCTGCTGAATATCTGAAGCAAAGGGAATGCTGGAAATACCCAGTAGGTCAGGCTATGTTATTCTTCATCAGATCATGAGGAGAATGGGGTTGAGAGGGAAAGATAAATGGTGGAGTAGACTTGAGGGGCCAAATAGCCTAATTCTGCTCCTCTATCTTATGAACTTATCAGGGCCAAGATAGAAAAGCAGCCCTTTCTATTTCAATCGGGTGAGTCTTTTACCCAGAGTGTCCCTTGTAGTGGGATGCAATGTCTCTTTAAAAAGTGAATAACTACTTAACAGCAAAAATTATAACCGGATTGTGTAAGAGGTCAGGATTAGGTACAAAATGAATGTCTCGTTCAGAGAGCTGAGGCAGTAACGATAGGAATTCTTTGCTGTAAAGTTCTAACAGTGAACCAGCTGCAGCTTACCAATGGAGAATGGAACCAAAAGTAAGTGATCAATCTGTCCATGCATTCGACCATACATTTATGCCAGCAATTTGGCTAAGGAGATTGTATAGCCTTGACTATTAATGGCAAGCCAACTCCTCATTCTCCAAATTCCTTCCGATACATCAGTGTCCCTTTGAACAGTGCACAGAACGGCACACCGTCTTCTAAATATGGACTGAGCCATGAGTTAGCCGTTAAAATAACATGCTTTGCCTCATCAGCAAATGCCCCTGCATGTCTAAGTGCTTGATCAGTTGAGCTGACAAGATTCAGTAGCTTTTTGTTTTTTTTGGTCTGGCTGTTTGATAACAGTTCACACTGCTCAGCTGGCATCCATTTGTCGTTGAGTGGAGTCTGCATCACAGCATGCAAATGCAACGCTGCCGTTTATTTCGAGAGGGCTAGAATACAAAAGCCTTCAGTCTTTTTATCTTCAACAATGAGGGGAAGCTTTTGCTGCCACGGAGGTCTGATGCAAAGATCACTTTCCCAGGTTGCTTTACAAACACTTGCTGCAGTAAGTGATTTCTGAGGCTTTGTAAGGCGCTAGTCAGACCACGTTTGGAGAACTGTGAGCAGTTTTGGGTCCCCATATCTGAGGAAGGATGCATGCTGGCGTTGGAGAGGGTCCAGAGGAGGTTTACGACAATGATCCCAGGGATGATTGGGTTAACGTATGATGAGCGTTTGACGGCGCTGGAGTTTAGAAGGATTAGAGGGGACCGCATTGACTGGGTTTGAGGAAGGATATTCTTGCTATTGAGGGCGTGCAGCGTAGGTTTACTAGGTTAATTCCCAGAATGGCGGGACTGTCATATGTTGAAAGACTGGAGCAACTAGGCTTGTTTACACTGGAATTTAGAAGGATGAGAGGAGATCTTATCGAAACGTATAAGATTATTAAGGGGTTGGACACGTTAGAGGCAGGAAACATGTTCCCAATGTTGGGGGAGTCCAGAACAAGGGGCCACAGTTTAAGAATAAGGGGTAGGCCATTTAGAATGGAGATGAGGAAAAACTTTTTCAGTCAGAGAGTTGTGAATCTGTGGAATTCTCTGCCTCAGAAGGCAGTGGAGGCCAATTCTCTGAATGCATTCAAGAAATAGAGCTCTTAAAGATAGCGTAGTCAGGGGGTATGGGGAAAAGGCAGGAACGGGGTACTGATTGAGAATGATCAGCCATGATCACATTGAATGGCGGTGCTGGCTCGAAGGGCCGAATGGCCTCTTCCTGCACCTATTGTCTATTGACTCTAACCGAATAGTGAAAGGCCTTGACAGGGTGGATGTGGAGTGGATGTCTCCACTGGTGGGAGAGTCTAGGACTAGAGGCCATAACCTCAGAATAAAAGGATGTTCCTTTAGAAAGGCGATGAGGAGGAATTTCTTTAGTCAGAGAGCAGTGAATCTGTGGAATTCATTGGAGGCCAAGTCATTGGATATTTTTACGGCTGAGATTGACAGATTCTTGATTAGTACGGGTGTCAGGGGTTATGGGAAGAAGACAGGAGAATGGGGTTGAGAGGGAAAGGTAGATCAGCCATGGTTGAATGGTTAAGTTTATGTTATAAGTTCTAGTAGCAGAATTAGACCATTTGGCCCATCGTCTACTCCACCATTCAATCGTGGCTGGTCTATCTTTATCTCTCTACCCCATTCTCCTGCCTTCGTCCCATAACCCTTGACACCCCTGCCTTGATGGGCCCAAGTCTGCTCCTAGAACTTATGAACGTTATTTTACCTAATTTGTGCCAGACCTGTCCGTTCTCATGGTCTTCCCTGCTCTCATCACTTTGCCATATACTTGCACCAATTCTGTAATAACGCAGTAGCAACTTTCCTTTGTGCTTTATTTTTAGTTTTAGTTTTTAGAGAAACAGCGTGGAAGTCTGCACTGACCACCCATACACTTGATTTATCCGACACACTGGGGACAATTTAAATAAGCCAGTTAGCCTACAAACCTACATGTCTTTTCGGAGTATGGGAGGAAACCGGAGCTCCCGGAGAAAACCAACGCAGGTCACGGGGAGAATGCACAAACTCCGTACAGACAGCACCCGTAGTCAGGATTGAACCCGGGACTCCTGTGCTGTGAGGTATCAACTCTGTGTCACTGTGCCGCACTGTGTTAAAAGATTCCGACTGGCTGAACCTACAGTCTTTTGCCTGCAGACTTTATGCTCTTGAAGAAAGAAAAAAAAATCGGTCCTATCTGAGGGGGGGGGGGGGGCTTGCCGAGGCAGCGTGAGTTGTAGATGTAGTCAGTGGAAGGGAGGCTGGTTTATAGACAATAGGTGCAGAAGGAGGCCATTTGGC
This sequence comes from Rhinoraja longicauda, assembly GCF_053455715.1. Taxonomy (NCBI): domain Eukaryota; kingdom Metazoa; phylum Chordata; class Chondrichthyes; order Rajiformes; family Arhynchobatidae; genus Rhinoraja; species Rhinoraja longicauda. Next base: position 8,138,373 of record NC_135954.1, read on the forward strand.
CCTTTGAGCCAGCACCGCCATTCAATGTGATCATGGCTGATCATTCACAATCAGTACCCCGTTCCTGCCCTCTCCCCATACCCCCTGACTCCGCTATCCTTAAGAGCTCTATCTAGTTCTCTCTTGAATGCATTCAGAGAATTGGCCTCCACTGCCTTCTGAGGCAGAGAATTCCACAGATTCACAACTCTCTGACTGAAAAAGTTTTTCCTCATCTCAGTTCTAATCTCACATCTCAGTTTGTGTGGTGGGCTGGGCTACGATCACAACTCTGCAATTTGTTGCGGTCTTAGATGCTGTGCGGTGAGAACAAGATGAAATGGTTTATATTAAATGGCCTGATTTACCTCCTCCTCCAAGTCATAGGGAAATATTTTTAAAATAATAAATTCTTTATAATATTTTGTTTCCTACTCTAAATTTGCCACAGCTATCTGCGTTGAATTTGCGTGTTCTCCTTCTGACCACGTGCGTGCTCTGGTTTCCCAAAGACGTGCAGGTTTGTAGTTCAGTTTAGTTTATTGTCACGTGTACCGAGGTACAGTGAAAAGCTTTTGTTGCGTGCCAACCAGCCAGCGGAAAGACATCACATGATTACAGTTGAGCTATTCATAGTGTACAGATACACGAAAAGGGAATAACGTTAGTGCAAGGTAAAGCCAGTAAAGTCCGATCAAAGATAGTCCGATGGTAGTTCAGGACTGCTCTCTGGTTGTTGGTAGGATGGTCCAGTTGCCTGATAACAGCTGGGAAGAAACTGTCCCTGAATCTAGAGGTGTGCGTTTTCACACTTCTATAGCTTTTGCTTGATGGGAGAGACAATAGACAATAGGTGCAGGAGGAGGCCATTTGGCCCTTCGAGCCAGCACCACCATTCAATGTGATCATGGCTGATCATTCTCAATCAATACCCCGTTCCTGCCTTCTCCCCATACCCCCTGACTCCGCTATCCTTAAGAGCTCTATCTAGCTCTCTCTTGAATGCATTCAGAGAATTGGCCTCCACTGCCTTCTGAGGCAGAGAATTCCACAGATTCACAACTCTCTGACTGAAAAAGTTTTTTCTCATCTCAGTTCTAAATGGCCTACCCCTTATTCTTAAACTGTGGCCCCTGGTTCTGGAGAGGGGAGAAGAGGGAGTGGCCAGGGTGCGACTAGCCCTTGATGATGCTGCTGGCCTTGCCGAGGCAGCGAGAGGTGTAGATGGAGTCAATGGAAGGGAGGTTGGTTAGCGTGATGGTCTTGGCTGCGTCCACAATTTGTGTAGGTTAATTGGTTGCTGTGATTTGTCCCATGTGCAGGGAGTGGATGTGAAAGTGGGACAATATAGAACGAATGTGAACGAGCAATTGGTGGTCGGCGGGGACTCGGTGGGCCAAAGGGCCTGTTTCCATGCTGTATCTTTCATTCAATCAATCAATTCAATCAACGTTATTTGTTTAGACCAGGGGCCACAGTTTAAGAATAAGGGGTAGGCCATTTAGAACGGAGACTTTTTCACCCAGAGAGTTGTGAATCTGTGGAATTCTCTGCCTCAGAAGGCAGTGGAGGCTGATTCTCTGGATGCCTTCAAGAGAGAGTTAGATAGAGCTCTTAAAAATGGCGGAGTCAAGCGATATGGGGAGAAGGCAGGAACGGGGTACTGATTGTGGATGATCAGCCGTGATCACAGTGAATAGTTGGCTCGAAGGGCCATATGTCCTACTCCTGCACCTATTGTCTATTGTTTATTTAGACAGACTTTCGTAACTTTGTCGGTGCCAAAACGTGGTGCCTCTTGTGTACTGCCTAGGTGAGGTCTGCTACGTGATTTTACCAGGTTGAGTGCAAAACAAAGAATTTCACTGTACCTCAGTACATGTGTCAATAAAGTGTCATTGAATCATTTGCAGGAAAAATATTGAGTTGCCTTTTCACTGATTCCCAAATGTGTACTGAGTGTTATTGTGCAGTATTGTTTCTGAAAAGTCAACGCTGGTATGATCAGGGTGACGTTTCCTCTAATGCACTGACAAAATGCAAATGGCTTTAGCGTTGAATGTAAATTTTTAGTTCAATTTAGTTTAAAGATACAACGTGGAAACGGGCCCTTCGGCCCACCAAGTCCACGTCGACCAACGATCACCTCCCTACGCCAACACGTGGGGACAATTTACAATTCTTACCGAAGCCATTTAACCTACAAACCTGTACATCTTTGGAATGTGAGAGGAAAGCCACAGGAGCTCCTGGAGAAAACCCACGGGGTCACAGGGAGAAAGTACAAACTCCGTACAGACAAGCACCCGTGGTCAGGATCGAACCCGGGTCCCCGCCAGGGGAGGTGTAAGGCAGCAACTCTACCGCTGCGCCACTGTGCCGCCCAAATAAAAATTGCCTTTTTCTTTTGGGATATAGGTGCTGAAAGGTGTAAGTATGAAGGATGAGGTTTCACATTCCCAGCTGTCTGTGTAGCCTTTTCTAATCTCCCTGCACTATGTGGTATTTGGTGTAACTTTGTTCATCTGGGGTTCGTCAGGAATAATATGCCAGAGACAGATGCACAGTGGCATTAAGTTTGTTGAAATGAACTGGTGGGACAACTGCATTGGTTAATGTTCATAGGGGAAGAAATTGATCCGTGATTTTTTTTTAACCACAGATTTTCTGGCAATTGGTGATAGTCATAGAGTGTGGAAACAGGTCCTTCGGCCCAACTTGCCCACACTGACGAAAGCATGTCCCATCTACACTAGTTCCGCCAAACGCAGGCACTAGTGTGGTGCAGTATTCTGAGCAATTTTGGGCCCCCTTATCTGAGGGAGGATGTGCTGGCATTGGAGGGGGTCCAGAAGAGGTTTACGAGGATGATCCCAGGAATGAGTGGGTTAACATACGATGAATGTTTGATGGCACTGGGCCTGTACTCGCTAGAGTTTAGAAGGATGAGGGGGGGCCCCATTGAAATTTATCGAATAGTGAAAGGCCTGGATAGAGGGGATGTGGAGACAATGTTTAGGACCAGAATGGGAGAGTCTACGAGCAGAAGCCACAGCCTCAGTATTAAAGGACGTTCCTTTCGGAAGGAGATGAGGAGAAATTTCTTTAGTCGGTGGGTGGTGAATCTGTGGAATTCATTGCCACAGAAGGTTGTGGGGGCCAAATCGATGGATATTTTTAAGGCGGAGATGGATAGATTCTTGATTAGTATGGATGTCAGGGGTTATGGGGAGAAGGCAGGAGAATGGGGTTACCTTGCGCTGCCTCGGCAAGGCCAGCAGCATAATCAAGGACAAGTCGCACCCTGGCCACTCCCTCTTCTCCCCTCTCCCGTCGGGCATCAGATATAAAAAGTTTTAAAACGCGCATCTCCAAATTCATGGACAGTTTCTTCCCTGCTGTTATCAGGCAACTGAATCATCCTACCACAACCAGAGAGCAGTGCTGAACTACTATCTGCCGCATTGGTGACCCTCAGACTATCTTAGGTCGGACTTTGCTGGCTTTACCTTGCACTAAACGTGATTCCCTTATCATGTATCTGAGCACTGTGAATGGCTTGATTGTAGTCATGTATTATCTGGTTAGCACACAACAAAAGCTTTTCACTGTACCTCGGTACATGTGACAATAGACTCAACTGTTTACCTGTTTCATTTTGTCCTTTGCCTGATGGGTACTTTTTTCTGTTCCTCCAACAGGCAGAGATATTTAAGGCAGCATTTGATGCCCAGAGAAACTTCCTGATGATGGCCTGTAAGCACCAGCAGCCCCTAGAGGTAGGTAACTGCATGTGTTCTATGAAGTTCCACAACCACTCACTCCTGTGAAGGTCAATTTAACTCTGCCTTGAAACTGATACACTCTGGCCGTCAAATGTCATTGACATAACGGGCTGTTGAAAAGCTCAACAACAGAATGGATAATGACAGCAGTAATAGCACCTCGTGTTCCGCTCGGGTAGTTTACAACATGGTGTGGCACTCTATAAGTCACATGTAGAAACGTAGAAAATAGGTGCAGGAGTAGGCCATTCGGCTCTTCGAGCCAGCACTGCCATTCAATATGATCATGGCTGATCATCCAAAATCAGTACCCCGTTCCTGCTTTTTCCCCATATCCCTTGATTCCGTTAGCCCTAAGAGCTAAGTCTCTCTCTTGAAAACATGCAGTGAATTGGCCTCCACTGCCTTCTGTGGCAGAGGAGGCCAATTCCAATGTACAGAGGTACAGTTAAGTTCATTTTTGTATGCAGCTCAGTACAAGTATCACTAGACATAAGCACTCAGATACATCTTAGATAAGCATCTCAGACACAGTGCAAGCATACAGCAGTAGTACACTGAGACAGTATACAGAGTCGCCAGTTTGGCGCCATTTTCAAGTCCCAGTTGTTGTAAGTGCAGGGATCTTAGCCTGACCATGAAGGCCCGTTGTCATGGCGACGTTGCAAGGTTGACTAGGCCAAACGTAGCCGTGGTGTCCACCTCCGCTATAGGCCGCGTGCGGTCTGACCATTGACGATAGTCACAATGATTGCTGTGTGTTTAATTTTGTGCTTTTTAGTGGGTACAGCAACATGTAAACTACTTGTTAGTTTTGTAATCAGTCTGAAGCAGGGTCCTGAGCCGAAACGTCACCTATCCATAAATGCCCTGTAATATATAGGAAGTGCAGCCACTAGGTAGACACCTTCAGTCTGAAGAAGGGTCTCGATCCGAAACGTCACCCATTCTTTCTCTCCAGAGATGCTATTGAGGCAGTGCAGCATAGGTTCATGAGGTTAATCCCTGGGATGGAGGGACTGTCATATGAGGAAAGATTGGAAAGGCTTGGCTTATATTCACATGCAGTTTAGAAGGATGAGAGGGGATCTTGTAGAGACGTATAAAATCATAAAAGGACTGGACAAGCTAGATGCAGGAAAAATGTTTCTAATGTTGGGGGAGTCCAGAACCAGGGGACACAGTCTTAGAATAAAGGGGAGGCCATTTAAAATTGAGGTGAGAAGAAACGTTTTCACCCAGAGAGTTGTTAATTTTGTGGAATTCTCTGCCACAGTGGAGTCCAATTCACTGGATGGATTTAAGAGAGTTAGATAGAGCTCTGGGGGCTAGTGAAATCAAAGGATATGGGGAGAAGGCAGGCACAGGTTACTGATTGTGGATGATCAGCCATGATCACACTGAATGGCAGTGCTGGCTCGAAGGGCCAAACGGCCTCCTCCTGCACCTATTTTCTATGTTTCTATGCCACCTGTCCCGCTGAATTACTCCAGCATTTTGTGTCTACCTTCGATTTAAACCAGCATCTGCAGTTCTTTCCTACACAAGTGCAGCAACTAGTTTGCCAACAGCAAGGTTACGCAAGTAGCGAGATAATGGCAAGTTAGTTTATTCTAGTGATGCTGGTTGAATAGATACTGCCGAGATCACCATGGAAACCACCCAGTCCCTTATCCCTTCCAACAGTTTCTCGAGAGTCAAGAGTCTTTAATTGTCATATGTACCGAAATGGAACAGTGAAATTCTTAATTGCAGCAGCATAACCGATCTGTAAACACAGTGACATAATAAAATAGGCAGAAGGCATTTTTAAAAAGAGCAATGTTAGTGCAAACCAAAAACAAAGGCCTAAAGTCCCTAGTTCAACCAAGCATGTTCGTAATTCTACTAGTGCGAAAATGCCCCAAAATCTTAGTGCAACCAAGGCAGTCCACTGTCCACAATCTACTGTACCCGTTGTTCAAGATGTGTGGACTCTTGTACATCGGAGAGACCAAACGTAGACTGGGCAATCGTTTCGCTGAACGCCTTCACTCAGTCCGCTTGAACCTAACTGATCTCCCGGTGGCTAAACACTTTAATTCTCCTTCCCATTCCCACACAGACCTTTCTGTCGTAGGCCTCCTCCATTGTCAGAGTGAGACTAAATGCAAATTAGAGGAACACCGCCTCATATTTCGCTTGAGCAGCATAAAGGCCAGTGGTATGAATATTGATTTCTCTAACTTCAAGTAACCCCTGCATTCCCTCTCTCTCTATCCCTCCCCCACCCAAGTCACACCAGCTTCTCGATCTCACCTAGCAAACAGCTAACAATGGCCTGTTCCTTTCTCATTGTTACTTTTTTTGCATATCCTTCATTCATTTGTTCAATATTTCTCCACATCATCGTCTATATCTCTCGTTTCTCTTTACCATGACTTTCAGTCCGAAGAAGGGTCTCGGCCCAAAACGTCACCCATTCCTTCTCTCCAGTGATGCTGCCTGTCCCTCTGAGTTACTCCATCATTTTGTGTCAGTCCTTAGTTCATACTTTAGTTTGTTCTTTGTAGTGTTCATTAGCCTGATTGTTGTAGGGAAGAAGCTGCTTCTGAACCTGGACATTAGTTTTCAGGCTCCTGTACCTTCCCTCCGATGGAAGGGGTGAAACGAGAGGGTGGCCAGGATTTTGTGGGTCTCTGATGATGCTGGCTGCCTTTTTGAGGTAGTGACTCCTGTAGATCCCTTTCATGGGTCAGTACCGGGCAGTGTTCGCTGCTCTTTGTAATCCCTTTTGTTCTTCAGCCATCGTGTTACTAAACCACTCCCGGAATGGCGGGACTGTCGTATGTTGAAAGACTGGAGCGACTAGTATACACTGGAATTTAGAAGGATGAGAGGGGATTTTATCGAAACATATAAGATTATTAAGGGGTTTGGACACGTTAGAGGCAGGAAACATGTTCCCAATGTTGGGGGAGTCCAGAACCAGGGGCCACAGTTTAATAATAAGGGGTAGGCCATTTAGAACGATGAGGAAAAACCTTTTCAGTCAAAGAGTTGTAAATCTGGGGAATTCTCTGCCTCAGAAGGCATGGAGGCCAATTCTCTGAATGCATTCTAGAGAGAGCTAGATAGAGCTCTTAAGGATAGCGGAGTCAGGGGGTATGGGGAGAAGGCAGGAACGGGGTACTGATTGAGAATGATCAGCCATGATCACATTGAATGGCGCTGCTGGCTCGAAGGGCCGAATGGCCTACTCTTGCACCTATTGTCTATTGTCTACCGTACAGCTCCAACAGTCTTTCTGCTGACTGGTCAGCACGTGTGACAATATCCATGTAATTTACGCATATCAGCATGTGTGAGAATGAGTGCAGCTCATATGCATGAATTTCATGGATATTGTCACAGCATGCAACAAAAGCCTTTCACTGTACCTCGGTACATGCGACTCTAAACTGAAACTAACCCCCCCCCCCCCCCCCCCCCCCTCAAAGAATTTAATTCTTGAGATAAGTCCTGTGATAGAATATTACAAGCACAGTTGTGTAAAAAAGTTGCTTTGAGTCTCCAAATTTGGTCTCCAAATTTGAGGACGGATATTCTTGCTATGGCGTGCAGCGTAGGTTTTACTAGGTTAATTCACGGAATGGCGGGGACTGTCATATGTTGAAAGACTGGAGCGACTAGGCTTGTATACACTGGAATTTAGAAGGATGAGAGGGGATCTTATCGAAACGTATAAGATTATTAAGGGGTTGGACACGTTAGAGGCAGGAAACATGTTCCCAATGTTGGGGGAGTCCAGAACCAGGGGCCACAGTTTAAGAATAAAGGGTAGGCCATTTAGAACGGAGATGAGGAAAAACTTTTTCAGTCAGAGAGTTGTGAATCTGTGGAATTCTCTGCCTCAGAAGGCAGTGGAGGCCAATTCTCTGAATGCATCCAAGAGAGAGCTAGATAGAGCTCTTAAGGATAGCGGAGTCAGGGGTATGGGAGAAGGCAGGAACGGGTACTGATTGAGAATGATCAGCCATGATCACATTGAATGGTGGTGCTGGGCTTGAAGCGCTGAATGGCCTCCTCCTGCACCTATTGTCTATTGAGTTACACTTACAGTTTAGTTCGTTGTCACGTGTACCGAGGTACAGTGAAAAGCCTTTGTTGCGTGCTAACCAGTCAGCGGAAAGACAATACATGATTACAATCGAGCCATTTTACAGTGTATAGATACATGATAAAGGAATAACGTTTAGTGCAAGGTGAAGCCAACAAAGTCCGATCAAGGGTAGTCCGAGGGTACCACCAATGAGGTAGATAGTAGTTCAGCACTGCTCTCTGGTTGTGGGTAGGATGGTTCAGTTAGTGCCGCTGACTGACAGGAAAGAGACTGCAAAGCTGCAGACAGCTGTCTTGCTGTGCACTGTCAAATGTGTTTCAGCGGCTGCAGCTAATCTTTCACCCGTGGGCAGGCAGACCCTTTGTATAACGTCTCAACTGAAGGACAGCAACGCCTCCCTGACTACTGCACTAAATGCCAGCCGGGATTATGCACTGAAGTATGTGGAGCATGCCCTGACCCCACAGCCTTCTGCTTCAGAGGCCTGGGTGCCACCACTAAGCAACAAATGACACATGAATTACATTAAGTACTGAAAATGCTTGGTGTTTTATCCCACACGTGTTTGTGAAATTAGTGAACGCTCCTCCAAGCTGCAATGTGACTGCTAGCTTCCACCTCCCGAAATCTATGCCTTGACCCCCCGCGCTGGTTCCCGCACCTGCTAAAACATGTGATGAACTCCACAAATGACTTGAAGATCGGATGGTGTTTAGGTCTGTGTTAGGCAGCTGAGTTTAGATGCAGGGCGATGCCATTTCAATGCATTTGGTGAAGTTTCCCCTGTGTAATAGAAAATTGAACAGGGATTGACAGAGAGGTGCTGGAGTAACTCAGCCAGTCAGGCAGCATCTCTGGAGACAAAGAATAGGTGACATTTCGGGTCAGAGGAAGCCCTTCCTTAGACTGGGGCTCAATCCCCACGCCTTTTCTCCAGAAATGCTGCCTGACCCGTTGAGTTACTCCAGCCCTTTGTATTTATCTTCAGCTTAAACCAGCATCTGCAGTTCTTTCCTACACTTAGAACAGGGATGTTTTGCTTGGGCAGCTTACGCCCAGCGGCATGAATGTTGACTTAGAAACATAGAAAATAGGTGCAGGGGGAGGCCATTCGGCCCTTCGAGTCAGCACCGCCATTCATTGTGATCATGGCTGATCATCCACAATCAGTAACCTGTGCCCAACTTCCCCCCATATCCCTTGATTCCACTAGCCCCCAGAGCTCTATCTAACTCCCTCTTAAATTCATCCAGTGATTTGGCCTCCACTGCCCTCTGGCAGAGAATTCCACAGACAATTCTCTCACTTCAAGTTGCTTTCCCCTCTTTCTCTCTCTTTCTCTCTCTTTCTCTCCTCTTTCTCTCTCTTTCTCTCTCTCTTTCTCTCTCTCTCTCTCTCTCTCTCTCTCTCTCTCTCTCTCTCTCTCTCTCTCTCTCTCTCTCTCTCTCTCTCTCTCTCTCTCTCTCTCTCTCTTCTCTCTCTCTCATCTCTCTCTCTCTCTCTCTCTCTCTCTCTCTCTCTCTCTCTCTCTCTCTCTCTCTCTCTCCTCTCTCTCTCTCTCTCTCTCTCTCTCTCTCTCTCTGTGTTTTCTTGCTAATTTCACTGTTTGTATCCCTTCGTTATCACCTCTTCCTTAGCCAACAATGGACCATTGTGGGTTCCACACTTGCTTAGTCATCGGGGCAGGCTCTGCTTTGTTCTGCACCTTCCCATATCTCTAGTTATAGAGAGAAGGGCAGGCACGGGTTACTGATTGTGGATCACCTTTAGAAGATCACCCCTCATCCTCCTGCGCTCCAAGGAATAGAATCCCAGCCTAAACCTCTGCCTCTAGCTCGGACCCTCTAGTCCTGACAACATCCTCATAAACATCCTCTCTTGAAAGAAAGACTGTGTGCTTTCTTAAGAACATACTCTGTCAGATCCACTGCGGGAGGCTATTGAAGATGACAAATGATTGCTTCTGATGACACTTGTATAATGATATTCCATGTAACATGCAGACTGTAGTATTTTTAGCTTGCAGTGACGAAAATAAACTTACAGCTATTAAAAATACCTTTATTTTTTTAACGGCCTGTCAGGGGAGAAAAAAATGATTGCGAGTCTGACATTCTACTGTCTTTAACTCCCTTTCTCCATTGACACAATCATTTTCAGGACACGATTTTCTACAACATGAGGTTCGTAGCTACACATCTACAGATCCCCCAACCCTTCCGAATTTGGCGGAAAGTTTCCGCTTTCTTATTTCATTTCCGCCATTCCGAATTCACCTCACATTTTTCCGCTAAACACATACCTCGCCGCTCGCCTCGCCCCGCCGCTCACCTCACACCGCTGGGCCCGACTCGCCTCTGCGCTGGCCCTGACTCGCCTCGCCGCTGGCCCCGACTCGCCTCGCCGCTGGCCCCGACTCGCCTCGCCGCTGGCCCCGACTCGCCTCGCACCACTGGCCCAGACTCGCCTCGCCGCTGGCCCCGACTCGCCTCACACCACTGGCCCAGACTCGCCTCGCCGCTGGCCCCGACTCGCCTCGCCTCGCCGCTGGCCCCGACTCGTCTCACCGCTGGCCCCGACTCGCCTCACACCACTGGCCCAGACTCGCCTCGCCGCTGGCCCCGACTCGCCTCACCGCTGGCCCCGACTCGCCTCGCCTCGCCGCTGGCCCCGACTCGCCTCACACCACTGGCCCAGACTCGCCTCACCGCTGGCCCTGACTCGCCTCACCGCTGGCCCTGACTCGCCTCACACCACTGGCCCAGACTCGCCTCGCCGCTGGCCCAGACGCGCCTCGCCTCGCCGCTGGCCCCGACTCGCCTCACACCACTGGCCCAGACTCGCCTCGCCGCTGGCCCTGACTCGCCTCACCGCTGGCCCCGACTCGCCTCGCCGCTGGCCCCGACTCGTCTCGCCGCTGGCCCCGACTCGTCTCGCCGCTGGCCCGGACTCGCCTCGCCGCTGGCCCCGACTCGCCTCGCCGCTGGCCCGGGGTTGCCTCGCCGCTGGGCTCACAGAGTGAAGAATATAGTTCTTAGTATTGCAGCGCACAAGTTCCAAAGACAAAGTCCAATGTCTGCAATGGGGTAGAGGTGAATCGGACAGTACCCTAGCTTATGAAATGACCGTTCAGGAGCCTGATAACAGAGGGGAAGAAGCTGTTTTTCTTAAGAAGGGTCCTGACCCAAAACGTCACTCATCCTTTTTCTCCAGAGATGCTGCCTGACCTGCTGAGTTACTCCAGCACTTGGTGTCTATCTTCAGGAAGAAGCTCTTCCTGAGTCTGGTGGTGCTCACTTTCAAGCCTCTGTACCTCTTGGCCAACAGGAGCAGGGAGAAGAAGGAATGACCGGTGTGGGACATGTATTTGATAATGTTGGCTGCTTTTCTGAGGCAGCGTGAAATGTAGAAGTAATTTCAGATGCCTGTTTTGCGTCCCACTGTGAAAATGGGATAACAGGTTTAGTTTAGAGATACAAGAGAAACAGGCTCTTGGTCCCACCGAGTCCGCGCAGACCAGCAATCCCCGCACATTAACACTGTACTACACACACTAGGAACAATTTTACACTTATACCAAGCCCATTTACCAAGCCAATTAACCTACAAACCTGTACGTCTTTGGAGTGTGGGAGGAAACCGAAGATTTTGGAGGAAACCCATGCGGTTGTGGGGAGATCGTAGCACAAACTCCGTACAGACAGCACCCGTAGTCGAGATCGAACCCGGGTCTCCGGCGCTGCAGGTGCTGTAAGGCAGCAACTCTACCGCTGTGCCACCGTGCCGCCCGTAAAAGACATTAGTTGGATTGCCTGAACGATCCAAGAATTTCCTGTAGGAAAATAACTGCAGATGCTGGTACAAATCGAAGGTATCAATCACAAAATGCTGGAGTAACTCAGCAGGTCAGGCAGCATCTCAGGAGAAAAGGAATGGGTGACGTTTTGGATCGAGACCCTTCTTCAAAAGGGTCTCGACCCGAAACGTCACCCATTCCTTCTCTCCTGAGATGCTGCCTGACCTGCTGAGTTACTCCAGCATTTTGTGATACCAAGAATTTCCTGGGCATTTTTACAAGTACTAACTTTTTCTGGTTCCAGATTTCATTGAAACTAAATTCATGAGCTCAAAGTGCCGAGAGAGGGTTTTGAAAAGGATTGCTCCAGGCCGATGGATCAATTATCCAGTAACATAACCATTGAACTATTAAATCCTGCTTAAGGAGGACAAAAATGATTTGTGTGTTGTAATGCATACGAAGAGAGAAAAGGCTACGGAAGGGTCAGATGTTACATGAATGAATGCACGTTTCTCTCTGACTACTGCCTCGACTGCTTTGCTTATACAAAGTTATAATTCAATAGGTTTGTTGTTATTAACGCTGAAATGGCTTTGTCGACATTCAGAAAAAGCATTCTGGAGACTGATAGGATTTGAATATTTCCTGTTACATTGTCAAAGCAGTGGCTACTCTGTAATAATACCAATGGAGAAGAATGGTTGAGTGTGCCTTTTTAAATTTTTTGTTAAAAAAGAAAAGTTCATGGGGTCATAAGTGATGGGATGCAGAACTAAGCCATTTGGCCCATCGTGCCTACTCCGCCATTCAATCGTGGCTGATCTATCTCTCTCTCCCTCCTCACCCCATTCTCCTGCCTTCTCCCCATAACCTCGTACTAATCAAACATTGCTTTTAATTTCATTTGAGTTTGAACCCAAAGATGTACAGGTATGTTGTAGGCGATTTGGCTTGTTATAAGTGTAAGATTGTCCGTAGTGTATGGGGGATAGTGTTAGTGTGCGGGAATCGCTGGTCGGCGCGGACCCGGTGGGCCGAAGGGCCTGTTACCGTGCTGTATCTCTAAACTAAACTAAAACAAAACCCCCACAAAATGCAGAATCATCATGAGCGGAGCCTGAGATGGTGATGGAGATGTCGATGATTCAGAACGATGTCGAAACCACATCAATAGAGTTCATCAGTTCATAAGGTGATAAGAGCAGAATTAGGCCATTCGGCAGGCAATAGACAATAGGTGCAGGAGTAGGCCATTCAGCCCTTCGAGCCAGCACCACCATTCAATGTGATCATGGCTGATCATTCTCAATCAGTACCCCGTTCCTGCCTTCTCCCCATACCCCCTGACTCCGCTATCCTTAAGAGCTCTATCTTGAAAGCATTCAGAGAATTGGCCTCCACTGCCTTCTGAGGCAGAGAATTCCACAGATTTACAACTCTCTGAGTGAAAAAGTTTTTCCTCATCTCCGTTCTAAATGGCCTACCCCTTATTCTTAAACTGTGGCCCCTGGTTCTGGTGGCCTCTTGTTTCTCAATAGTAATGCCTGGCTCTAGATTCTCCCACCAAAGGGAACATCCTTTCACCATCCATCCATCCATCTTGTTAAGGCTCCTAAGGAATGAGGACACGAGGAACTGCAGGTGCTGGTTTACAAAAAAAAGACACAGGTTTTGTTCCTAGTTCATAAGTGACAGGAGCGGATTTGGGCCATCATGTTTACTCCACCATCCAATCATGGCTGATCTATCTTTCCCTCTCATAGAAACATAGAAAATAGGTGCAGGAGGAGCCATTTGGCCCTTCGAGCCAGCACCACCATTCATTGTGATCATAGCTGATCATCCACAATCAGTAACCCGTGCCTGCCTTCTCCCCATATCCCTTGATTCTGCTAGCCCCTGGAGCTCTCAATCCCATTCTCCTGCCTTCTCCCCATAGCCCCTGACACCCGTACTAAATTAACTGGAATTTAAAAGGATGAGAGAGGATCTTATAGAAACACATAAAATTCTGAAGTGATTGGACAGGCCTAGATGCAGGAAAAATGTTCCTGATGTTGGGGGAGTCCAGAACCAGGGGTCACACAGTTTAAGAATAAGGGGTAGGCCATTTAGGACTGAGATGAAGAAAAACGTTTTCACCCAGAGAGTTGTGAATCTATGGAATTCTCTGTCACAGAAGGCAGTGGAGGCCAATTCACTGGATGTTTTCAAGAGAGAGTTAGATATAGCTCTCAGGGCTAACAGAATCAATGGATATGGGGAGAAAGCAGGAACGGATGATCAGCCATGATTGGCGGCACGGTAGTGCAGCGGTAGAGTTGCTGCTTTACAGCGAATGCAGCGCCGGAGACTCAGGTTCGATCCTGACTACGGGTGCTGCACTGTAAGGAGTTTGTACGTTCTCCCCGTGACCTGCGTGGGTTTTCTCCGAGATCTTCGGTTTCCTCCCACACTCCAAAGACGTACAGGTATGTAGGTTAATTGGCTGGGTAAATGTAAAAATTGTCCCTAGTGGGTGAAGGATAGTGTTAGTGTACGGGGATCGCTGGGCGGCACGGACTTGGTGGGCCGAAAAGGCCTGTTTCCGGCTGTATATATATATGATATGATGATGATATGATCATATTGAATGACTGTGCTGGCTCGAAGGGCCGAATGGCCTACTCCTGCACCTATTGTCTATGTTTCTCTGTTAATCAAGAATCTATCAATCTTCACCTTAAAAATATCCACTGACTTGGCCTTCACAGCCATCTGTAGATCCATAGATTCATCGCCCTCTGACTAAAGAAATTCCTCCTCATCTCCTTTCCAAAGGTACGTCCTTTTATTCTGAGGCTATGACCTCGGGTCCTAGACTCCCCCACTCGTGGAAACATCCTCTCCACATCCACTCTGTCCAGGTCTTTCATTATTCGAGGGTGAACGAGTTGCCACCAGTTATAAACATTTAAAAGAATAAATTATTGAAGGCGTGGGAAGGTGAAAGTGCTGGGTTTGCTTTGTTTTTTTTTTGTGTGGTTGTACTATGTCTTAATCTTGGACCTTTTCCATGTTATTAATGATTGTCCAGCTTGAATGAGATCAGCCAAAGAACTTTTTTACTTTACTTAACTTTAAAGATATAGCGTGGAAACAGCCAACCGAGTTCGCGCCGACCAGCGATCATCCCGTACACTAACACCATCCTGCACACTGGGAACAATTTTACAACTCACCACAGCCAATTAATCTACAAACTAGTGCGTCATTGGAGTGTGGTTGGAAACCAGAGCACCCGGATAAAACCCACGTGGTCACAGGGAGAACATACAAACTCTGTACAGACAGCACCCGCAGTCAGGATCGAACCCGGGTCTCTGGCGCTGCTAGGTAGCCACCCGACCCCTGCCCCACCGAGTCGCCCACATTCTGCATGACCTGGGTCTGAAGAAGGGTCCCGACCCGAAACGTCACTTGTCCATTTCCTTCAGAGGTGCTGCCTGACTCACCAGGACATTGTGTCTATCTTTGGTATAAACCAGCATCTGCAGTTCCATTTTTATTAAGTTTGTGGATCAATGGCTTCTGTGAATTTCCCCCAGTGTGTCGGATGCTAAAGTGGAATAACACAGAACTAGTACACAGGTGATTGATGGTCAGTGTGGACTCGGTGGGCCGAAGGTCCTGTTTCCACATCCTCTCCACATCCACTCTATCCAAGCCTTGCACTATTCTGTAAGTTTCAACTAGGTCCTCCCTCATCTAAACTCCACCAAATAAAGGCTCAATGTCACAAACGCCGTCAAATGTAAGAGGCATTTGGATAGGCACATGGTTATGGAGGGAATGGATGGATATAGATTTTGAGCAGGTACAGTGCATTCAGAAAGTATTCAGACCCCTTCACTTTTTCCACATTTTGCTACGTTACAGCCTTAAAATGGATTAAATTCATTTTTTAAATCATCAATCTACACACAATACCCCATAATAAAAAAGCAAAAACAGGTGTTTAGAAATTTTTGTAAAGTAATTAAAAAGAAATAACTGAAATATCACATTTACATAAGTATTCAGCCCCTTTGCTATGACACTCAAAATTGTGCTTATGTTCATCCTGTTTCCATTGATTATCCTTGAGATGTTTCTACAACTTGATTAAAGTCCACCAGTGGTAAATTAAATTGACTGGACATGATTTGGAAAGGTACACACCTGTCTATAAAGGTTCCACAGTTGACAGTGCATGTCAGAGCAAAAACCAAGCCATGAAGACGAAGGAATTGTCTGTAGACCTCTGAGATAGGATTGTGTCGAGATACAGATCTGGGGAAGGGTATAATACAATTTCTGCAGCTTTGCAGGTCCTGAAGAGCACAGTGGCCTCCGTCATTCTTAAATGGAAGAACTTTGGAACCACCAGAACTCTTCATAGAGCTGGCCGCTCGGCCAAACTGAGCAATCGGGGGAGAAGGGTCTTGGTCAGGGAGGTGGCCATGAACCCGATGGTCACTCTGACTGAGCTCCAGAGTTCCTCTGTGAAGATGGGAGAACCTTCCAGAAGGACAACTATATGTGCAGCACTCCACCAATCAGGCCTTTATGGTAGAGTGGCCAATCCGAAGCCACTCCTCAGTAAAAGGCACATGACAGCTCGCTTGGAGTTTGCCAAAAGGCACCTAAAGGACTCCCAGACCATGAGAAACAAGATTCTCTGGTCTGATGAAACCAAGATTGAACTCTTTGGCCTGAATGCCAAGCAGCATCGCTCATCACCTGGCCAATACCATACCTACGGTGAAGCATGGTGGTGGCAGCATCATGCTGTGGGGACGTTTTTCAGCGGCAGGAACTGGGAGACTAGTCAGGATCGAGGGAAAGATGAACGGAGAAAAGTACAAAGAGATCCTTGATGAAAACCTGCTCCAGAGCATTCTGGACCTCAGACCGGGGCGGAGGTTCACCTTCCAACAGGACAATGACCCTAAGCACAGCCAAGACAACGCAGGAGTGGCTTGGTGTCTAGTCTGTGAATGCCCTTGAGTGGCCCAGGCAGAGCCCAGACTTGAACCCGATCGAACATCTCTGGAGGGACCTGAAAATAGCTGTGCATCGACGCTCCCCATCCAACCTGACAGAGCTTGAGAGGATCTGCAGAGAAAAATGGGAGAAATTACCCAAATACAGGTGTGCCAAGCTTGTAGTGTCATACCCAAGAAGACTTGAGGCTGTAATCGCTGCCAAAGGTGCCTCAACAAAGTATTGAGTAAAGTGTCTGAATACTTATGTAAATGTGATATTTCAGTTATTTCTTTTTAATTACTTTGCAAAAATTTCTAAACACCTGTTTTTGCTTTTTTTATTATGGGGTATTGCGTATGGATTGATGATTAAAAAAGAAGAATTTAATCCATTTTAAAATAAGCCTGTAACGTAGCAAAATGTGGAAAAAGTGAAGTTGTCTGAATACTTTCTGAATGCACTGTAGATGAGAGGTGGTCTTGGCATCATGTTTGGCACAAGACATTGTGGGCAGAAGGGCCTGTTCCCGTGCTGTACTGTTCTATGTTCTATACTTTATAATTCACAGTTATTTTTAGAGCTGTTGATGTTAGGTGCTTTCATTTTATGTCGCAATAAATTAATTAAAGAGTCCCAACAGCTGCCGCTCAGCTCATCAACAACGTTCGTCAAATGTTCCAGGCACTATTTGGATATGTTTCAAACTGGTGGCGTGTGGCATCTCGAGGGTATGGAAATGAAAGCCGCAGGTCAAACGGGCAAAGGTATAATAGATGTTACACATGTATAACAGATTGCTCTTGGAAAGATGTTGTCAATCTTGAAAGGGTTCAGAGAAGATTTACGAGGATGTTGCCAGGACCGGAGGGTGTGAGCTATGGGTTGAGTAGGCTGGGTCTCTATTCCTTGGAGTGCAGGAGGATGAGGGGTGATCTTATGGAGGTGTATAAAATCATGAGACGAATAGATCGGTTAGATGAACATAATCTCTTGCCCAGAGAGGGGGAATCGAGGACCAGAGGACATAGGTTCAAGGTGAAGGGGAAAAGATTTAATAGGAATCTAAGGGGTAACTTTTTCACACAAAGGGTGGTGTGTGTTTGGGAACAAGCTGCCAGAGGAGGTAGTTGAGGCAGGGACTATCCCAACGTTTAAACAGTTCGACAGGTACATGGATAGGACAGGTTTGGAGGGATATGGACCAAACGCAGGCAGGTGGGACTAGTGTAGCTGGGACATGTTAGCCGGTGTGGGCAAGTTGGGCTGAAGGGCCTGTTTCCACACTGTGTCACTCTATGACTCTATCTATGACTCTATGTGAAACTTACAGTTTTGTTTATTTAATTGATTGTGCCAAGGACCAATACAGGTAAATGTAACTAACAGAGCAAACTGTATTGGTCACAGAGGGGAGGTAAATGATACTGACTCTCTGTGCTCAGTGCTTACGTTGCACGCTCTTTCTGCGTTTTGTAACACTCTGAGTGAGAGACAGCCACAGAAAGACAAATACAGGCACCTTGCGTTTTACGCGGGGGGTTACGGGCATGAAAACAGTGCGTAAATCAAACTAGTTTGATGGAACGGATGTGGTGAGGATGTTTCCACGAGTGTGAAAGTCTAGGACCAGAGGTCACAACCTCAGAATTAGGAAGGAGATGAGGAGCAATTTCTTTAGTCAGAGGGTGGTGAATCTGTGCAATTCATTGCCACACACAGAAGGCCAAGTCAATGGATGTTTTTAAGGCAGAGATCGATGGATTTTTGATTAGTGTGGGTGTCAGGGGTTATGGGGAGAAGGTGGGAGAATGGGGTTGAGAGGGAGAGATAGATCAGCCATGAGCTATTGAGGGCGTGCAGCGTAGGTTTACTAGGTTAATTCCCGGAATGGCGGGACTATCATATGTTGAAAGACTGGAGCAACTAGGCTTGTATACACTGGAATTTAGAAGGATGACAATAGACAATAGGTGCAGGAGTAGGCCATTCGGCCCCTCGAACCAGCACCACCATTCAATGTGATCATGGATGATTGAATGGCGGAGTAGATTTGATAGGCCGAATGTCTCTAATTCTGCTCCTATCACTTATGAACTTATGAGTTTAGTTTAGGTTATTGTCACTTGTACCGAGGTGCAGTTATAAATGGAAGTGAAAATTTCACCAGGAAAAATATATTGGCCTTGAACAGCATCCCTCGTACATTTACCAAGATAATTCTTGGAACCCAAGGGTTAAATTACAAAAAGAGATTGCACAAACCGAGGTTGGATTCCTTGGTTGATTCCAGCCTTGCCATGTCAAGGCAGACTGATACTTTAGTTTAGCTTATCATTGTCACTTGTATGGAGGTACAGTGAAAAGCTTTTTTGTTGCGTTCTATCCAGTCAGCGGAAAGACTATACATGATTACAGTCAAGCTGTCCACAGTGTACAGACGCAGTGTACAGACTCACTATCCCGCGGTCTAGGCTTAAGCTCAGGGGTGACCGCGCTTTTGCGGTTGCAGCTCCGAGACTGTGAAACAGCATCCATCTCCCCATCAGAACTGCCCCCTCCATCGACTCCTTTAAGTCCAGGCTCAAAACCTATTTCTACTCCCTAGCGTTTGAGGCCCTCTGAGGGGGCGCTGTGAACTGTTTATGTATGTGCTGTTATGTTTGTGTGCCATTGTATGTTCGTTTCTTAGTACCTGAACTGATGTACAGCACTTTGGTCAACGTCGGTTGTTTTTAAATGTGCTACACAAATAAAATTGACTTGACTTGACAAAGTTTAGGTACAAAAAGCTGGAGTAACTCAGCGGATCAGACTGCATCTCTGGAGAAGGCAGGAGAATCGGGTTAGGAGGGAGAGATAGATCAGCCATGAGCTATTGAGGGCGTGCAGCGTAGGTTTACTAGGTTAATTCCCGGAATGGCGGGACTATCATATGTTGAAAGACTGGAGCGACTAGGCTTTTATACACTGGAATTTAGAAGGATGAGAGGAGATCTTATCGAAACGTATAAGATTATTAAGGGGTTGGACACATTAGAGGCAGGAAACATGTTCCCAATGTTGGGGGAGTCCAGAACAAGGGGCCACAGTTTAAGAATAAGGGGTAGGCCATTTAGAACTGAGATGAGGAAAATCTTTTTCAGTCAGAGAGTTGTGATTCTGTGGAATTCACTGCCTCAGAAGGCAGTGGAGGCCAATTCTCTGAATGCATTCAAGAGAGAGCTAGATAGAGCTCTTAAGGATAGCGGAGTCAGGGGGTATGGGGAGAAGGCAGGAACGGGGTACTGATTGAGAATGATCAGCCATGATCACATTGAATGGCGGTGCTGGCTCGAAGGGCCGAAAGGCCTCCTCCTGCACCTATTGTCTATTGTCTAAATGTCCAACACTAGAAGGCATACGTAGCTATCAGGTGAGAGGGGGAATTTTAATGGAGGTAATATCTGTGGGGCAGGTTTTTTCACACAGATTGGTCGGGGCCTGGAACACATTGCCAGGGATGGTGGTGGAGACTGATAAAATAGTGGTGTTTAAGAGGCTTTTAGGTAGACACATGGAAGTGCAGGGAATAGCGATCTGGATCATGTACAGGCAGATGAGATCAATTTAACTTGGCATCATGTTCGCCACAAACATTTTGGGCCGAGGGCCCCGTTCCTGTGCTGTGCTGTTCTATGCGTAGGAAGGAACTGCAGATGCTGGTTTACACCGAAGATAGAAACAAAATGCTGGAGTAACTCAGCGGGACAGGCAGCATCTCTGGAGAGAAGGAATGGGTGACGTTGCGGGTCTGAAGAAGGTTCTCGACCCAGAAATGTCACCCATTCATAGAAACATAGAAAATAGTAGCAGGAGGAGGCCATTTGGCCCTTCAAGCCAGCACCACCATTCATTGTGATCATGGCTGATCATCCACAATTAGTAACCCGTGCCCGCTTTCTCCCCATATCCCTTGATTCCGCTAGCCCCTAGAGCTCTATCTAACTCTCTTTTAAATTCATCCAGTGAATTGGCCTCCACTGCCTTCTGTGGCAGAGAATTCCACAAATTCACAACTCTGGGTGAAAAAGTTTTTTCTCACCTCAGTTTTAAATGGCCTCCTCTTTATTCTTAGACTGTGGCCCCTGGTTCTGAGCTCCCCCAACATTGGGAACATTTTTTCTGATTCTAGCTTGTCCAGTCCTTTTACAATTTTATACGCCTGTATAAGATCCCCTCTCATCCTTCTAAACTCCAGTGAATACAAGCCCAGTCTTTCCAATCTTTCCTCATATGACAGTCCCTCCATCCCAGGGATTAACCTTGTGAACCTACGCTGCACTGCCTCAATAGCAAGGACCTCCTTCTTCAAATTAGGAGACCAGAACTGCACACAATACTCCAGGTGTGGTCTCACCAGGGCCCTATACAACTGCAGAAGGACCTCTTTGCTCCTATACTCAACTCCTCTCGTTATGAAGGCCAACATGCCATTAGCTTTCTTCACTGCACGTTTACTTTCAGTGACTGGTGTACAAGGACTATCAGGAGATGCTGCCTGTCCCGCTGAGTTACTACAGCATTTTGTGTCTATCCTCTACGTTCTGTGAAATAAAACACATGGTGCAATTCCCCTCAGCCACTGATTCCATCTGAAAGATTTTCCTGTGGTGCACTTTGTTTATCCTCTCAGTCCAGCTGCTGCCTCGCATACTGGCACCAGTAGCCAGCTATATCAGTCATGTGTTCCCTCCCTCCCTCCCTCCCTCTCCCACCTCCCAACTATCGACTGTTTATATATAGAACATCTCCATAAAAAGCAACGGATGACACTGCCCCGTGGAAAGCTGTAATTCACTGCAGTTGCAGAAGGGCCGGCAGAGCCCAGAATAACTGTGAACTTCGTTTTCCATCGCTGTTTATTGCACACTCTGTGCCGTGTGCTGTTTACAATATATCCCATTCTTGCCCGACCAAACGGGGCTTGACAAGAAGGTGCCAAAAATAAAACAGGAAGAAAAGAAAAACAAGCAGCGCGACCAAAACATCTTGCGCTATGTGCAGGAAGGAACTGCAGATGCTGGTTTAAATCGAAGATAGACACAAGATGCTGGAGTAACTCAGCGGGACAGGCAGCATCTCTGGAGAGAAGGAATGGGTGACTGTTCGGGTTGAGTCTGAAGAAGGGTCTCTGCCCGAAATGTCACCCATTCCTTCTCTCCAGAGATGCTGCCTGTCCAGCTGTGTTACTCCAGCATTTTGTGTCCATCTTGTACTATGTCAACGCGGGGCGGCACGGTGGCGCAGCGGTTGAGTTGCTGCCTCACAGCACCAGGGATGCGGGTTTGATCCTCCTTACAGGTGCCGTCTTTACGGAGTTTGTGCGTTCTACCCGTGACCGCGTGGGTTTTCTCAGGGATCTCCGGTTTCCCCTCACACTCCAAAGACCTACAGGTTTGTAGATTAGTTGGGCGTAAATTATCGCTAGTGTGTGTAGGATAGTGCTCCTGCACAAGGTGATCGCTGGTTGGCGCAGAGTCAGTGGGCTGAAGGGCCTGTTTCCGCGCTGTATCTCTAAACTAAACTAGACTAAACTAAACTGGACTAAATTCCAAAGAGGCTTTACCTGGGTGGACAAGGATAGTTGAAGTTTTCAATGTAAAAGCAGTGAACGCTGATCCCTCCTGCTCAAGCACAAGAGGCAAATAGCTCAGCCACGCCTTGGGTGGCACAGTGGTGCAGTTGGTAGAGCCGCTGCCTCACAGCCCCAGAGTCCCAGGTTCGATCCTGATCTCAGATGCTGTCCATATAAAGTTTGCATGTTCTCCCTGTGACCACGTGGGTTTGTGTGGGTTTCCTCCCACATCCCAAAGACGTGCAGATTTGTAGGTTAATTGGCCATTGTAAATTGCCCCCTGGTATGTAAGGAGTGGATGCGTACATGGGAAAAGATAGAACTAGAGTGAACGGGCGATCGATCGATGGTCGGCAGGGGCACGGTGGGCCGAAGGGCCTGTTTCCATTCTGTATCTTTCAATCACTTCAATCAATTCTTCACGAGGTGGAACAGTGAAAGCACTTTCTGATATTCATGTTCTCTACACACTCATTCTTTCCAGGACTACTTGATATTTTTTTCTACTGGGAGAGTCTAGGACCAGAGGTCATAGCCTCTATTAAAAGGCGTTACTTTAGGAAGACGATGAGGAGAAATTTCATTAGTCAGAGGCTGGTGAATCTGTGGAATTCTTTATATATAAGAAAATAACTGCAGATGCTGGTACAAATCAATTTATTCATAAAATGCTGGAGTAACTCAGCTGGTCAGGCAGCATTATGCTGCCTGACCTGCTGAGTTACTCCAGCATTTTATGAATAAATCGATCTGTGGAATTATTTGCCGTAGAAGGCTGTGGAGGCCAAGTCAGTGGATATTTTTAAGGCGGAGATTGACAGATTCTTGATTAGAACGGGTGTCAGACGTTATGGGGAGAAGGCAGGAGAATGGGGTTAGGAGGGAGAGAAAGATCAGCCATGATTGAACGGCGGAGTAGACTTGATGGGCCGAATGGCCTAATTCCGCTCCTATCACATGACCTTATGACATACATGTTCAAGAGCCTATTTCTAAATTCATACCTACTCCGGTAGTAATTTCTCTTGACATTCTAGCATTAGTGAGTAGCCTTTGCAATATATTATTTACATGGTGCAGGGCCATCGCAGAGTAGAACATAGAACAGTACAGGTAGACACAAAATGCTGGAGTAACTCAACGAGTCAAGCAGCATCTCGGGAGAGAAGGAATGGGTGACGTTTCGGGTGGAGACCGTTCTTCAGACCGAAGAAGGGTCTCGACCTGAAACGTCCATCAGTCTGAAGATGTGTCTACCTTAGATTTAAACCAGTATCTGCAGGTTTTTTTCCTATAGAACAGCACAGCACAGGAACAAGCCTTTGTCTGTGCAGAGTCTGATTCCATTAAAATAATTTCCTCTGCCAGTATGTGACCCATAGCCCTCCACTCCCTGCATATCCATGTGCCTATCCAATAACCTCTTAAATGCCTCTATAGTTTCTGCCTCCATTTCCACCACCCTCTGTGTAAATGCGGCACGGTGGCGCAGCGGTAGAGTTGCTGCCTTACAGCGAATGCAGCGCCGGAGACTCGGGTTTGATCCTGACTACGGGCGCCGTCTGTACGGAGTTTGTACGTTCTCCCTGTGACCTGCGTGGGTTTTCTCCGAGATCTTCGGTTTCCTCCCACTCCAAAGACGTACAGGTATGTAGGTTAATTGACTGGGTAAAAATTGTCCCTAGTGTGTGTAGGATAGTGTTAGTGTGCGGGGATCGCTGGGTGGCGTGGACTCGGTGGGCCGAAGGGCCTGTTTCCGTGCTGTATCTCTAAATCTAAAATCTAAATCTAAATCTAAATGAACCTGCTCCACACATCTCCTTTAAACTTTGCTCTCCTCACCTTAATCTTATGCCCTCTAGTATTTCATTTTCTTCCATCCTCTCATTATTTTATGTACTTATTTCAAGTCTACCTGCAACTTCTGGCATTCGAGAGAAAACAAGCCAATGTATCTAATACCATCTGCCCATCAAAACCCCCCTTGCCTATGTCCACCTATTACCGAAGATAGACATAAAAAGCTGGAGTTTCACGCGGAACATAAAGGATGTAGAGGTTTTGGAAAGGGCGGAGAGGAGGTTTACCAGAATGGTGCCTGGATTATCATATCATATCATATCATATACAGCCGGAAACAGGCCTTTTCGGCCCTCCAAGTCCGTGCCGCCCAGCGATCCCCGCACATTAACACTATCCTACACCCACTATCCTACACCCACTACATTTACCCAGCCAATTAACCTACATACCTGTACGTCTTTGGAGTGTGGGAGGAAACCGAAGATCTCGGAGAAAACCCACGCAGGTCACGGGGAGAACGTACAAACTCCTTACAGTGCAGCACCCATAGTCAGGATCGAACCTGAGTCAGGATCGAACCTGAGTCTCCGGCGCTGCATTCGCTGTAAAGCAGCAACTCTACCGCTGCGCTACCGTGCCGCGATTAAGGGGTATTAAGAGTGCTGGAGTAACTCAGCGGGACAGGCAGCATCTCTGGAGAGAAGGAATGGGTGATGCTTCAGGTCGAGACTCTTCTCAGTTCCATCCCTACACTGTTTCCACTTTGTTTGACTCTGTGACTAACTACTTTATGCTGTTAATTAGACCTAAATTTGAGCATCCCTTTAAGAATGAATGGAAGGCAACTTCACTCCACAGTAAATTTGCATAGTTAACTGTTGCCATGGTAATTTACGTTGGCTCCTTGACCCAAAAGTTATTTTCTTTTCAGGAAACAAATTCTTGCGTCTTAGTCCACTGATAAACACTCTGCTGGGCCGTTACCACCTACAGGAAGAAGTAAACATTAGTTCAGAGTGTCAGAAGACATTGCTGGCAAATGCAGTAGATATTCTGAGTGGTGTCATTGGAACAGTGCAGTTATTTCAGCTGCAACAAGTCATTCTGAAAGCTGCAAGGGGCATCATCAATCTCTGTCGCAGCCAGCTGCAGGTTTTACCCCTGGCTTTCTTTCCCACTAGTATTTGAACTGGGGACAAACACCAGCAAAATTATGATCGTAACTTAAATCAGATTCTTTGTCCTCCTGCAGAATGTATGTCAACAATGCAGCGTGAACAGGGCGGCATGGTGGTAGCGTTGCTGCCTTACAGCGCCCGAGACCCAGGTTTGATCCTGACTGTGGGTGCTGTTTGTACGGAGTTTGTACCTTCTCCTCGTGACCACATGTGTTTTCTCTCTGGGTGCTCCAATTTCGTCCCACGCTCTAAAGATGTACAAGTCTGTCTGTTAATTGGCTTCAGTGACGTTGTAAAATTGTACCTAGCGCGTAGGATAGCGTCAGTGTAAAAACTGGCACAAATTGCAAATTATTCCCTGGTGTGTAGGATAGAGGTTGTGTACGGGGTGATCGCTGGTCAGCGCGGACTCGGAGGGCCGAAGGACCTGTTTCTGCGGTGAATCTCCAAACTAAACTAAAACCAAACAAGTTTCTGGGCATTTTCTCAAACTGGTTCTGGGCAACCAGCCCAAACGGAGAGCAAACAAGTTGACATTTATTTGTGTGAAATAAGGCAGAGGCACATGGACCCAAAAACAGACAGGGGAGAAGCAGAATTAGCTTTATTTTTACCCTTGAAGTGTTGCCTGTGCACCAGAAGATGTTTTGAGCAGAAGGTTTTGTCAGCTGTAACTGGGAGATATCCAGATCCTGAAGTGGTGAGGTTATGTTTGTTAATTTATGTGAGATGGCTGGGGGCCGGATGAGTTTTGTTTGCCCGGTCGGTCACCATGACCACCCACCATCAAATGCATTTAAATGAATCGAGATTGCACTCTTGCCAAGTCTTTTAAATTGGATTGAGACTTAGTTTAGTTTAGAGATACAACGCGGAAACAGGCCCTTCGGCCCCCCGAAGAGAGACACAAAAAGCTGGAGTAACTCAGCGGGACAGGCAGCGTTTCTGGAGAGAAGGAATGGGCGACGTGTCGGGTCGAGACCCTTCTTCAGACTTCGGCCCACCGAGTCCACACCGACCAGCGATTCCCTGCGCACTAGCGCTATCCAACACACAAGGGACGCTTTACAATTTTTACCCAATAGTCAATAGTCGTTTATTTGTCACATACACATAATGTGTAGTGAAATGAAACATTACCCGCAGTTAAACAATAAGACCAATAAGAATAATCAATAAAAATGCAATAACACATACAATCACAAACTAACACCAAACAAAAAGAAACATCCATCACAGTGAGTCTCCTCCAGTCCCTTCTCACTGTGATGGAAGGCCAAAAATGTATTTTTCTCTTCCCTGCCGTCTTCTCCCGCGGTCAGGCTGTTGGAGTTGCCACGTCGGGGAGGTCGGGGCTCCCGACATTGAAGCCAATTAACATACAAACCTCCACGTCTTAGGAGTGTGGGTTGGTTGGTGGTAGAATCTGGGTGGTTGCAGAGAGGGTTGGCATGGACCCAGTGGGCCGAAGAACCTGTTTCCATACTGTACCTTTTCTACGGCTTCATGCTATTTTAAGACTGCCCCGCACATTAACACTATCCTACACACACTGGGGACAATTTTTTACATTTGCCCAGCCAATTAACCTACATACCTGTACGTCTTTGGAGTGTGGGAGGAAACCGAAGATCTCGGAGAAAACCCACGCAGGTCACGGGGAGAACGTACAAACTCCGTACAGACGGCGCCCGTAGTCAGGATCGAACCTGAGTTTCCGGCGCTGCATTCGCTGTAAGGCAGCAACTCTACCGCTGCGCCACCGTGCCGCCCTAATTAATTGTCATATGTACCAACAACGGAACAATTAACTTCTTGCTTCTAGCAGCACTACAGGCCTGTAAACACAATACCCATAGGTAATGTCTGACAAAAAAGAAAAGAATAACCCCAATACTCATGTAAAGATGCCCAACGTACCTAGTGCAACCAAGGCAGTTCATTTGTATTTGTTTCACCAAGAATTGAAATGAATCAGCAAATGGTAATGGAGTTTTCTGAACCATGCAGCAGTGCTGGCCGTTGTGTAAGTTCAACATTTTATGATTAATATAAAGAGACATCCTCCAAAAGTGGCAAAATGTAAGCTTTGATAAGGTCAACAAGTAATTGGGAAATAAATTGCATTGAATAGGAAAATGTAGAAACCAGGAACTGCAGATGTTCGGTTTGCACAAAAGAAGACACAAGGTGCTGGAGTAACTCAGCGGTTCAGGCAACATCTCTGGAGAACATGGATAGGTGACGTTTTGGGTCACATCCCTTCAGATTGAATAGGTGCAGTCGAGGATTTGTTGAAGACACAGAAAGCAGTGGAGCTTGAGGGAGGATTGGTGTTACTTCAGGTTCATAAGTTCTAGGAGCAGAATTAGGCCATTCAGCCCTTCAAGTCTACTCTGCCATTCAATCATGGCTGATCTGTCTTTCCCTGTCAACCCGAATCTCCATAACCCCTGACACCCGTACTAATCAAGAATCTGTCAATCTCCACCTTAAAAATATCCATTGACTTGGCCTCCACAGTCATCTGTGGCAATAAATTCCACAGATTCACCACCCTCTGACTAAAGAAATTCCTCCTCATCTCCTTTCCATAGGTTCGTCCTTTTATTCAGAGGTTGTGCCCTCTCCCACTAGTGGAAACATCCTCTCCACATCCACTATCCAAGCCTTTCACTATTTGGTAAGTTCAGTAGTCTAATGGTTTATTTTTTTTCCCCAGGTAACGTTTTGTCCCATTCTCTCTTCCCCAGCATCAGATGGGTGCACTCCTCAAACCCATGTCTGATAAAATGCAGGCGATTCAGGACTTTCGGGAGAAGAACCGTGGTAGCAAGCTGTTCAACCACCTGTCGGCTGTAAGTGAGAGTGTCGCAGCTCTGGGCTGGGTCGCTGTGGTAAGTAGACGCACAAACAAACCTACCTTCCGTTGGCACCATATACGCCATGTGGATCTTATAGAAACATATCTCATTGAGGTCCTATAAACATATAAAAGGAGGTTCCACTGCAGTTGGACAGGGCCCTGGTGAAACCGCACCTGGAGTATTGTGTGCAGTTTTGGCCTCCTAATTTGAGGAAGGATATCCTTGCTGTTGAGGGACTGCAGCGTAGGTTCACCAGGTTAATTCCCTGAGATGTTGTGAATCTGTGGAATTCTCTGCCACAGAAGGCAGTGGAGGCCAATTCACTGGATGTTTTCAAGAGAGTTAGATATAGCTCTTGGGGTTAACACAATGAAGGGATATGGGTAGAAAACAGGAACGCGGTATTGATTTTGGATGATCAGCCATGATCACATTGAATGGCTCGAAGCTGGCGGTGAATTGATCGATTGTAATCATGTATTGTCTTTCTGCTGACTGGTTAGCAAGCAACAAAAACTTTCCCCTGTACCTCGGTACATGTGACAATAAGCTAAACTGAACTGGAATTCAGGAAGTGAAGCGATACACAAACCCCAGTTTGCATTGATGGCGCCGAAGTAGAGATGGTTGAAAACTACAAAATTCCTAGGAGTCAATATAGCCAACAGTTTCTCCTGGACCACCCATATAATGTAGAAGCAGCGACCAAGAAAACACACCAATCCCTCCACTTCCTTAGAAGGCTTAGGATGTTTGGCGTGTCCCCGACAACTCTCACCAACATCTACAGATGCACCATAGAAAGCATTTTATCAGGATGCATCACAGCTCGGTTTGGGAACAGCTCCATCCAAGACAGCAAGAAATTGCAGCCGATTGTGGACGCAGCCCAGACCATCGCACAAATCAATCTCCCTTACGTTGACACCATTTATGCCTCGCGCTGCCTCGGCAAGGCCAGCAACATCATCAAGGACGAGTCGCACCCTGGCCACTCTCTCATCTCCCCACCCCCATCAGGCAAAAGCTATAGAAGTGTGAAAACGCATTCCTCTAGATTCAGGGACAGTTTCTTCCCAGCTGTTATCAGGCAACTGAACCATCCTACCACAACCAGAGAGCAGAGCAGTGCTGAACTACTCATTGGTGTCCCTTGGATTAATTTTGATTGAACTTTACTGGCTTTATCTTGCACTGAACATTATTCACGTTATTCCCTTTATCATGTTTCTACACTGTGGATGGCTCAATAGTTATCATGTATTGTCTTTCCACAGACTGGTTAGCACGCGACAAAAGCTTTTCACTGTACCTCGGTACACGTGACAATAAGCTAAGCTCAAACTCAACTCAAGACTTCCTGTTGAATGAACACTGCAGTGTTTATATGTTTGAGATACAGCATGGAAACACCGAGTCCACGACGACCAGCAATCAGCCATTCACACTGGTTCTCTGTTATCCCATTAATTTCCTACATATTAGGGGACAATTTACAGATGCCAATTAACATACAAACCCACACGTTTTTGGGATGTGGCAGGAAACCTACGCAGTCACAAACCATGGCAGAACACAAGAAGGGAGCACGGTGGCGCAGCAGTAGAGTTGCTGCCTTACGGGCGCCAGACACCTGGGTTCGATCCTGACTACGGGTTCTGTCTACGGAGTTATTACGTTCTCCCCCTGACCGTGCGGGTTTTCCTAATCTGAGGAAAGATATTCTAGCCTTAGAGGGCGTACAGAGAAGGTTCATCAGATTGATCCCTGGGATGGCAGGACTTTCGTATGAAGAAAGACTGGATAGACTAGGCTTATACTCGCTGGAATTTAGAAGACTGAGGGGGGATCTTATTGAAACATATAAAATTCTTAAGGGGTTGGAGAGGCTAGATGCGGGAAGATTGTTCCCGATGTTGGGGAAGTCCAGAACCAGGGGTCACAGCTTAAGGATAAGGGGGAAGTCTTTTAGGACCGAGATGAGAAAACATTTCTTCACACAGAGAGTGGTGAATCTGTGGAATTCTCTGCCACAGAAGGTAGTTGAGGCCAGTTCATTGGCTATATTTAAGAGGGAGTTAGATGTGGCCCTTGTGGCTAAAGGGATCAGGGGGTATGGAGAGAAGGCAGGTACAGGTTACTGAGCTGGATGATCAGCCATGATCATATTGAATGGCGGTGCAGGCTCGAAGGGCCGAATGGCCTACTCCTGCACATATTTTCCATGTTTCTATGTTTCCCCAGGTGTTCCGGTTTCCTCCCACACTCCAAAGGTTTGTAGGTTAATTCGGCTTCGGTTACTGAAAATTGTCCCTTGTGTGAGTAGGTTAGTGCTAGTGTATGGGAACCGCAGGTCGGCGCGGACTCGGTGGGCCGAAGATACACCTATTTCCGCAGTGTATATCTAAACTAACCTAATCGTATAAGATTATTAAGGGGTTGCACACGTTAGAGGCAGGAAACATGTTCCCAATGTTGGGGGAGTCCAGAACAAGGGGCCACAGTTTAAGAATACGAGGTAGACCATTTAGAACTGAGATGAGGAAAAACTTTTTCAGTCAGAGAGTTGTGAATCTGTGGAATTCTCTGCCTCAGAAGGCAGTGGAGGCCAATTGTCTGAATGCATTCAAGAGAGAGCTAGATAGAGCTCATAAGGATAGCGGAGTCAGGGGGTATGGGGAGAAGGCAGGAACGGGGTACTGATTGAGAATGATCAGCCATGATCACATTGAATGGCGGTGCTGGCTCTAAGGGCCGAATGGCCTCCTCCTACACCTATTGTCTATTGTCTAATCGTACAAACTCCGTACAGACAGTACCTTGTAGTCAGAATGGATCCCCGGTCTCTGGCGCTGTGAGGCAGCAACTCTACCGCTGCGACACCGTGCCACCCTTTACTTGTGTTTTTACGTAACTGGGTGATATTGACAAATAGTTTTCTGTTGAATCTAACGTCTTTTCCTCTTTCCAACTTGTTCTTCCTTGCATCCATCTTCTTCCGATGCTTCGTTGCTTCATTGTGAACTCAGACCCCGAAGCCTGGACCTTTCGTAAAGGAGATGAACGATGCTGCCACCTTCTATACTAACAGAGTGTTAAAGGAGTTCAAGGAATCGTAAGTTTGCCTTTCTTGTTCTCCTGTACACATGGTGCTCTGTTTCAAATCTGCTGTTTGCATGTTTCTGCAAGATTTAGAATCGGGGGGCCACAGTGGTGCGGCGGTAGAGTTGCTGCCTTACAGCGTCAGAGACCCTGGTTCGATCCCGACTACGGGCGCTATCTGTACGGAGTTTGTACGTTCTCCCCGTGACCGCGTGGGTTTTCTCCGAGATCTTCGGTTTCCTCCCACACTCTAAAGACCTACAGGTTTGTAGGTTAATTGGCTTGGTGTATGTGTAAAATTGGCCCTAGTGTTTGTAGGATAGTGTTAAATGTGCGGAGATCGCTGGTCGATGCGGACTCGGTGGGCCGAAGGGCCTGTTTCCGCGCTGTATCTCAACTAAACTAAACGAATATATTCCAGGAGTACAGTAAAATATCCTGAAAACTAGTTAAGTGGGGTTTCAACACTGAGTGTCAACATTGTATGGTGTAAGTGCTTGAAAGATAATATTTAGAGATCAATACATTAGTGTCTACCTCAGGTTTTAGTTTTAGAGAGAAACAGCGTGGAAACAGGCCCTTCGGCCCACCGAGTCCACGCCGAACAGTAAATCCGCACACTAGCACCCATCCTAGACGCACTAGGGACAATTTACAATTTTACCAAACCAATTAACCTACAAACTTGTACGTCTTTGGAGGAAGCCGGTGTTCCTGGAGAAAACCCATGCAAGTCACCTGGAGAACGTACAAACTCGGTACAGGCATCACCCGTAGTCAGGATCGAACCCGGGCCTCTGGCGCTGTGAGACAGCAACTCTACCGCTGCACCACCGTGCCCCTGGTCTTGTCTGTCTCCCCATCTCACATCCCATCTACTCCCGACCTGCAAGTCTGTAAGATAACCTTGTTTTGGTCTAACCACCTTTTTCCTTTTAGCCAGATTCACTGGTGCATTAATAAATGTAGTGCCGAGGCAATGTATAAAGGGCTGCACAGTGGCTCAGCTGAAAGAGCTGCTGCCTCCCAGCGCCAGAGACCTGGGTCCATCCTGGCCTCAGGTCCTGTATGAGTGCAGTCTGCACGTTCTCTCTGTGACCGCGTGGGTTTACTCCCAGTGCTCCGGTCTCCCCCCACATCCGAAGAAGTGTAGGTTTGTAGGTCAATTGGCCTCTGTAATTTGCTCCTAGTGTGTATTTAGTGGGTGCAAAAGTGGAATAGCATACGCGTGAGATCGACACAAAACGCTGGAGCAACTCAGCGGGAGTGGCAGCATCTCAGGAGAAAATGGACAAGTGACGTTTCGGGTCGGGACTCTTCTTCAAACTGACTGTCGTTGGGAGAGTGGGGGGGGGGGGACACAGGACAAATTGGGGTCAGCTACAATGTTCTCAGGCAGGGAGATTCCCTGATAGGATTGTGACCCCCATGAGGGAACTTGTTAGCCCACCTTCAGTGGAGGGTAGGTGAGGGGGGGGAGGGGAGGGAGGAGTTCATAGAAGTCCTTAGGGCGGTCACGGTGGCGCAGCGGTAAAGTTGCTGCCCTACAGCGAATGCAGCGCCGGAGACCCGGGTTCGATTCTGACCATGGTGCTGTCTGTACGGAGTTTGTACGTTCTCCCCATGACCTGCGTGGGTTTTCTCCGAGATCTTCGGTTTCCTCCCACACTCCAAAGAAGAACAGGTTTGTAGGTTATTTGGCTTGGTAAATGTAAAAATTGTCCCTAGTGGGTGTAGGATCGTGTTAGTGTGCGGGGATCGCTGGGCGGCGCGGATCCGGTGGGCCGAAGGGCCTGTTTCCGCGCTGTATCTCTAAACTAAACTAAACTAAGTTGCTGCCTCACAGCGCCAAAGACCCGGGTTCGATCCTTGACTACAGGATTAAACTAAAGTCACCTAAAATTAGAGAATTCAATGTTCATTTAGCTGGGTTGTAAGCTACCCAAGCAAAATATGAGGTGCTGTTCCTACAGTTTACATGTGGCTTCACTCTGACAGTGGAGGAGGCCCAAGACAAAAAGGTCAGTAAGGGAATGGGAAGGGGAATTAAAATGTTTGGCAACCGGGAGATCCATTAGGCCTTGACAGGACGGGCGCAAGTGTTCAGCGAAACTGTTGCCGAGTCTATGTTTAGTCTCGCCGATGTACAGTAGCCCACTTCGGGAACACCGGATGCAGTGGATGAGGTTGGAGGAGGTGCGCGTAAACCACTGCCTCAACTGGAAGGACTGCTGGGGTCCCTGGCTGGAGCGGGAGGTACAAGGACAGGTGTTGCATCTCCTGCGGTTGCAGGGTTAAGTACCTGGGGAGGGAGTGGTTTGGGTGGGAAGGGACTAGTGGACCAAGGAGTTGCTGAGGGAGTGGTCCCTGTGGACGGCGAAATAGGGTGGAGATGGGAAGATGTGACTGGTGGTGGGATCTCGTTGGAGGTGACAGAAATGTTGGAGGATGATGTGTGGTGACAGGTGAGGAGCAGGGGAACTCTGTTTGTTGCGTGTGGGGGGAGGGGGAGCAAGAACGGAACTCTGGGTCACAGAGAAGACACCTGAGAGGGATCCGTCTTTAACTGAAGTGGGGGGAAACCACGTTCACTAAAGAATGAGGACATCTTGGATGTCCTTGTGTGCAAAATCTCATCTTGGGAGCAGATGCGGTGGAGACGGAGGAATTGAGAGTGGGGGATAGCATCTTTGTAAGAGGCAGGGTGGGAAGAAGTGTAGTCTAGATAATGTGGGAGTCATAGAAACAGAAAAATAGGTCGGTAAGTCAAGTTTATTTGTCACATACACATACAAGATGTGCAGTGAAATGAAAGCCGTCACCCACAGTCCAGCAATAGAGCAATAAAAATAAACAATTTCACACAAAATCACAACCAACACCACACAAAACAAAAAAAGAAACATCCATCACAGTGAGTCTCCTCCAATCCCCTCCTCACTGTGATGGAAGGCCAGAATGTCTTTTCTCTTCCCCTGCTGTCTTCTCCCGCGGTCAGGCTGTTGAAGTCGCCAAGTTCCAGGCCGCGCCGGACGGTGAAAGGTCCGCAGCGGGCCGACCCAAGCGGGGCGGGCGAAGACGCTGCCGCTGCTGGAGCTCCCGATGTCGGCCCCCACTCAGGGGGCTGCGAGCTTCCGACGTCCACATGGCCCGCGGTCGAAGCCCCCGGAGCCTCCGAGGGCGAGTCGCAGTGATAGGAGTCATAAGTGATAGGAGCAGAATTAGGCCAAGTCTGCTCCGCCATTCAGTCATGGCTGGTCTATCTCTCCCTCCTAACCTCATTCTCCTGCCTTCTCCCCATCACCTCTGGCAGGTTGGTAGGTTTGTAGTAGACGTCAGTCTATTCGGTAAGTTTCAATGAGACCCCGCTCATCCTTCTAAACTCTTCTAAAATAAGTGAGAGCGTTAAACACTGGATTTGACAGAATGAATTAACAGAAATCTTTTAATACAAGAGGACACAGAGTAACTCAGAGTCACTCAGCAGGTCAGGCAGCATCTCTGGAGAACATGGAAAGGTGATGTTTCACAGGGTGCTGGAGTAACTCAGCGGGTCAGGCAGCATCTCTGGAGAACACGGATAAGTGACGTTTCAGGTCGAGACCCTTCTTCAGACAAATATTAAAAACGTTTAATAGACATATTGTTTTTGTGGACATTTTGTTTCTTTATAGAGAAATTAAATGAGATGGTTAGATTTTGTTGTTTTCCTGACACCCTAGTTTAGTTTAGAGATACAGCGCAGAAACAGGCCCCTCAGCCCACCGAGTCCACACCAACCAGCGATCCCAGCACACTAACACTATCCAACACATACTAGGAACAATTTTATATTTATACCAAACCAATTAACCAACAAACCTGTACGTCTTTGGAGTGTGGGAGGAAATCGGAAATCCCAGAGAAAACCCAAGCAGGTCACGGGGAGAACGTACAAATTCCATGCAGACAGCACCCGTAGTCAGGATCGAACCTGGGTCTCCGGCGCTGTGTGGCAGCAACTCTACCGCTGCGCCACCGTGCCGCCCTGAAACAAAACAAGACAAGAGAACATTGTGCAAGCATTTTGTACAATTTTTACAATTCCCGATACTGTGCTGTTAATGAAAGTCAGATTCCACAACTGCTAAGTTAGCCAAGGGAATCCTAATTCTGCTTGCAGACAAAACTCATTCTTTTTAGGCCCGAGATCTTGATACAAATGCCCTTTTGTGTTGAATGTTTTATGCATGCATCTGAGGGTGTGGATTACATGTTTCATTTGTACTTAAGACAAAGGAATTGCTGTGTGCAGTTCTGGACTGCCCACCATATGACATGCGCTTAAGAAATCGGCTGTCTGAACCCTTTCTGAATAAGTCCTTTTGGTGCATTAGTCATCCCCCGACAGGCTGCACAACAGGTGCATTTGGCAACCAGTGACAAAGCCAGATAATGTCTCCATTTCTTCTTTCAGTAATGAGGGAGAACTTAAGTTTAGTTTAGTGGAGGAAGGAACAGCAGACAGACACATAACGCTGGAGTAACTCACCAGGACAGGCAGCGTCTCTGGAGAGAAGGAATGGGTGACATTTCGGGTCGAGACCCTTCTTCATTCTTCTATACTAAGATGCTGCCTGTCCCGCTGAGTTACTCCAGCATTTTGTGTCTACCTTCGGTTTAAACCAGCATCTGCAGTTCCTTCCTACTCAAGGGTTTAAACCGAAGACAGACACAAAACGGTGGTGAATCTGTGGAATTATTTGCCACAGAAGACTGTGGAGGCAAAGTCAGTGGATATATTTAAAGCAGAGATGGATAGATTCTTAATTTAGACAATAGACAATAGGTGCAGGAGTAGGCCATTCGACCCTTCGAGCCACTGTGGTCATGGCTAATCATTCACAATCAGTACCCCGTTCCTGCCTTCTCCCCATACCCCCTGACTCCGCTATCCTTAAGAGCTCTATCTAGCTCTCTCTTGAAAGCATCCAGAGAATTGGCCTCCATTGCCTTCTGAAGCAGAGAATTCCACAGATTTATAACTCTGATTGAAAAAGTCTTTCCTCATCGTGGTTCTAAATGGCCTACCCCTTATTCTTAAATTGTGGCCCCTGGTTCTGGACTCCCCCAACATTGGGAACATGTTTCCTGCCTCTAACGTGTCCAATCCTTTAATAATCTTATATGTTTCAATAAGATCCCCTCTCACCCTTCTAAATTCCAGTGTATACAAGCCTAGTCGCTCCAGTCTTTCAACATACGACAGTCCCGCCATTCCGGGAATTAACCTAGTGAACCTATGCTGCACGCCCTCAATAGCAAGAATGTCCTTCCTCAAATTTGGAGACCAAAACTGCACACAGTACTCCAGGTGTGGTCTCACTAGGGCCCTGTACAACTGCAGAAGGACTTCTTTGCTCCTATACTCAACTCCTCTTGTCATAAAGGCCAACATGCCATTAGCTTTAAGTGACTGATGAACAAGGACACCCAGATCTCTTTGTACTTCCCCATTTCCTAACTTGATACCATTCAGATAATAATCTGCCTCCCTGTTCTTACCACCAAAGTGGATAACCTCACATTTATCCACATTAAAATGCATCTGCCCACTCACAACCTGTCCAAGTCACCCTGCATCCTCATAGCATCCTCCTCACAGTTCACACTACCACCCAGCTTTGTGTCATCTGCAAATTTGCTAATGTACAGGTGTCAGAGGCAATGGGGAGGCAGGAGAATGGGGTTAGGAGGGAGAGATAGATCGGCCATGATTGAATGACAGTGTAGACTTGATGGGCCGAATGGCCTAATTCTAGGAGGGAGAGATAGATCAGCCATGATTGAATGGCAGAGTAGACTATGGGCCTAATTATACTCCTATCACTTATGGCCGTATGATTTACGAGGATGTCGGCGCTCAGGAGGATGACGGTTGATCTTATAGAGGTGTTTAGTTTATCGTCACGTATAAACAGTGAGGTGCAGTGAAAAGCTTTTGTTGCGTGCTAACCAGTCAGCGGAAAGACAATACATGATTACGATCGAACCATCTACTGTGTACAGATACATTATAAAGGGAATAACGTGAATAATGTTTCTAAAAACTGCTGTCGGTGTAGAGATTTAAGAGTGGAGCGATTGCAATGCGTGATATTCAGATCCACTTCTGTGACCAGTACGCACAGAGTCACCTGGCTTGGGCACCATCTTGGGATAGATGGGGCGTCGTGGTCGGCATGGGTCGGTGGGGCTGAAGGGCCTATTTCCCTGTTGTATGACTCTACGATTCTACTGCTCTTTAGTCAGTCTCTTTGTTTAAATAGCTTTAACTAAATTCTTTAAAAATTAATCACCGTTGTTCTATTCGATCTTATTCAATTACAGTGACAGGAGACATGTAGAATGGGTCAGATCCTTCCTCAGCATCTGGACAGAGCTCCAGGCGTACATCAAGAAGTACCACACCACCGGGCTCTCGTGGAATAAGTCTGTAAGTATCCTCAGTAGATCCATGTCATAATTGGTGGTCGTGCGAGGCATGGCCTAAAACTCTCTCCTTACCCCCTGCTCCTTGTTTACATGTCTCTTCCATTTTGTAGAGGTTATCTGTTATCAGCTGTTATCAGGCAACCAAATCATCCCACCGACAACTAGAGAACAGTCCTGAGCTGCTATCTGCCTCAGAGACCCTCGGACTATCTTTGATCGGATTTCACTGGACTTTATCTAAATGCATCTAAATGTTATTCACGATATTCCCTCTGTCGTCAAAACGATGCAACTTTGGTTGGTCATTGCTGGAGGGGATTTGTAATGACTGCTGACCTTTGGCACTTAGGTACCTGGGCATAGATTCTTCCCTGACATACTCCTGCATGCGTTTATTAAAGTTTAGCAGAAGAGCATGGAGAACGTTTACAGTGGTTAGTTTCAGTTACATATCTGCTGCACGGTGGCGCAGCTGGTAGAGCTGCTGCCTCACAACAACCCTGGGTCGATCCTGACTACGGGTGCTGTCTGTATGGAGCTTGTACGTTCTTCCTGTGACCGCGTGGGTTTTCTCCAGGTGCTCTGGTTTTCCTCCCACACTCCAAAAACGTACAGGTTTGTAGGTTAATTGGCTTCGATAACATTGTAAATCGTCCCTAGAGTGTAGGATAGTGTTCGCTGGTCGGCTTGGACTCGGTGGGCCGGAGGGCCTATTTCCATGCTGCGTCGCTAAAGAGAAAAGAATTGTTTTGTACAGTATTCCCTATCCAGTCTGCCCATCTCTTTAGAAGGATGAGAGGAGATCTTATCGAAACGTATAAGATTATTAAGGGGTTGGACACGTTAGAGGCAGGAAACATGTTTCCAATGTTGGGGGAGTCCAGAACCAGGGGCCACAGTTTAAGAATAAGGGGTAGGCCATTTAGGACTGAGATGAGGAAAAACTTTTTCAGTCAGAGAGTTGTGAATCTGTGGAATTCTCTGCCTCAGAGGGCAGTGGAGGCCAATTCTCTGAATGAATTCAAGAGAGAGCTAGATAGAGCTCTTAAGGATAGCGGAGTCAGGGGGTATGGGGCGAAGGCAGGAACAGATTGAGAATGATCAGCCATGATCACATTGAATGGCGGTGCTGGCTCAAAGGGCCGAATGGCCTCCTCCTGCACCTATTGTATATTGTCTATTGTCTATAAACCAGCCTCAGTTGTGTGGTGTTGTCAAGCCTCAATTATGCAGTGTAAAAAAAGGTTAATTTAGTTTAGTTTAGTTAGTCCCTCCAAAATGACGCCCAACCCAGGCAACTATTGGCATGCTAGCCACAGAAGCAGATCTACAAACTCACATTACAGTCGCTCTACACTCTTAAATCTCTATTCCTACAGCAACATTTCATCTAGAGACTTTAAATGGGTCGATTGTAATGACATATTGCCTTTCTGCTGACTGGATAGCGCGCAACATGGGGCGGTCACGGTGGCGCAGCGGTAGAGTTGCTGCCTTACAGCGCTTGCAGCGCCAGAGACCCTGGTTCGATCCCGACTACAGGTGCTGTCTGTACAGAGTTTGTACGTTCTCCCCGTGACCGCGTGCGTGGGGTTTCTCCGAGATCTTTCCTCCCACTCTCCAAAGACGTACAGGTTTGCAGATCAATTGGCTTGATATAAGGCAGGAAATGGTTTTGGGTAGACTGATGGGACTGAAGGCTGATAAATCCCCAGGGCCTGATGGTCTGCATCCCAGGGTACTTAAGGAGGTGGCTCTAGAAATAGTGGAAGCATTGGAGATCATTTTTCAATGTTCTATAGATTCAGGATCAGTTCCTGTGGATTGGAGGATAGCAAATGTTATCCCACTTTTTAAGAAAGGAGGGAGAGAGAAAACGGGTAATTATAGACCAGTTAGTCTGACATCAGTGGTGGGGAAGATGCTGGAGTCAATTATAAAAGACGAAATTGCTGAGCATTTGGATAGCAGTAACGGGATCATTCCGAGTCAGCATGGATTTACGAAGGGGAAATCATGCATGACAAATCTACTGGAATTTTTTGAGGATGTAACTAGGAAAATTGACAAGGGAGAGTCAGTGGATGTGGTGTACCTCGACTTTCAGAAAGCCTTCGACAAGGTCCCACATAGGAGATTAGTGGGCAAAATTAGGGCACATGGTATTGGGGGTAGGGTACTGACATGGATAGAAAATTGGTTGACAGACAGAAAGCAAAGAGTGGGGATAAATGGGTCCCTTTCG
The DNA here is from genome assembly GCF_053455715.1 of Rhinoraja longicauda. Classification (NCBI taxonomy): domain Eukaryota; kingdom Metazoa; phylum Chordata; class Chondrichthyes; order Rajiformes; family Arhynchobatidae; genus Rhinoraja; species Rhinoraja longicauda. Next base: position 8,178,328 of record NC_135954.1, read on the forward strand.
GAATGGCAGGCAGTGACCAGTGGGGTACCGCAAGGTTCGGTGCTGGGACCCCAGCTATTTACGATATACATTAATGACTTAGACGAAGGGATTAAAAGTACCATTAGCAAATTTGCAGATGATACTAAGTTGGGGGGTAGTGTGAATTGTGAGGAAGATGCAATAAGGCTGCAGGGTGACTTGGACAGGTTGTGTGAGTGGGCGGATACATGGCAGATGCAGTTTAATGTAGATAAGTGTGAGGTTATTCACTTTGGAAGGCAGATTATTATCTGAATGGTGTCAAGTTAGGAGGAGGGGTAGTTCAACGAGATCTGGGTGACCTAGTGCATCAGTCAATGAAAGGAAGCATGCAGGTACAGCAGGCAGTGAAGAAAGCCAATGGAATGTTGGCCTTCGTAACAAGAGGAGTTGAGTATAGGAGCAAAGAGGTCCTTCTACAGTTGTACCGGGCCCTGGTGAGACCGCACCTGGAGTACTGTGTGCAGTTTTGGTCTCCACATTTGAGGAAGGATATTCTTGCTATGGAGGGCGTGCAGCGTAGGTTCACTAGGTTAATTCCCGGAATGGCGGGACTGTCGTATGTTGAAAGGCTGGAGCGATTGGGCTTGTATACACTGGAATTTAGAAGGATGAGGGGGGATCTTATTGAAACATATAAGATAATTAGGGGATTGGACACATTAGAGGCAGATAACATGTTCCCAATGTTGGGGGAGTCCAGAACAAGGGGCCACAGTTTAAGAATAAGGGGTAGGCCATTTAGAACCGAGATGAGGAAGAACTTTTTCAGTCAGAGGGTGGTGAAGGTGTGGAATTCTCTGCCTCAGAAGGCAGTGGAGGCCAGTTCGTTGGATGCTTTCAAGAGAGAGCTGGATAGAGCTCTTAAGGATAGCGGAGTGAGGGGGTATGGGGAGAAGGCAGGAACGGGGTACTGATTGAGAGTGATCAGCCATGATTGCATTGAATGGCGGTGCTGGCTCGAAGGGCTGAATGGCCTACTCCTGCACCTATTGTCTATTGTCTATTGTCTATTGTCTAAATGTAAATTGTCCCTAGTGTGTTGGATAGAGTTAACTAGACCAAGTGGACCCGTTGGGCCCAAACCTCTCCTGCATTGGTGCAGCACCCTCTCCTCCCCCCATCCACCTCCCCTCTCTTCCCCCACCTCCCTCCCTCCCCCTCCCTCCTGTCCCCTGCCCTCCCCCTCTTCCTCCCCTCCCCCTCCCTCCCTCCTCTTCCTCCCCCCCCCTCTCTCCCTCCCTCCTCCCACTCCCTCCCTCCTCTCCCTCCCCTCCCCCCTCTCTCCCTCCTTCCTCACCCTCCCTCCCTCCTCCTCCCCCCCTCCCTACAACCCCACTCTCCCTCAACTCCCCCTCCACCCTCCCTACAACCCTTCTCCCTCTCCCCTCCCCCTCCTCTCCCCCTCACCCACCGCATCCCCCCCAACTCCACTTATCCTCCCTCCTTCCCCTCCCTCCCTCTCCCCCTTCCCTCCACCACCTCCATCCCACCCTCCCTCCCCCCCCTCCCTCCCTAGGAAATATATTTAAACTTTAAAATGTGAATAACTTAAAAAATATAACACCAATTTCAATAAAACTACTTGCATTACCATTAAAGTGACAACGATTAGTAAGGTGGGCCTAAAATTGTTGCGCTATCGTGTACTGTTTTGGCTGTAGTTCGGTCACAAACAAACAAACAACCGAGAATTTTAGTATATAGATGTCCGGGGATCGCTGGTCGGTGCAGACTCGGTACACGTGACAGTAAACTAAACTAAACTATGCAGTGTAAAATAAGAAGGCCATTTGAACACTTTTTTCAGCTGTTTGGGTGCTTTTTACATTGGAAAAGGAGAAGTTGCATACACATACCTTGTGAGGCTGGGAGCAGCTGTGTCCACACTTGCAGCTGACTGCAGTGCATCAGGGAGAAACATCCCAGCGTGATCTCAATCCCCATTGCCTGTTGGACTTCAATGCACAGAGTGTGGCCAGGAGCAGAATGGTTAACTGCAGGGCAGGAGTTAGATAGGAATCTACACCTAGTGTGGGCAGTTGTACCATTGATAGAAAGTTTTACAACATACTCGTGTCAGGGAAGAGTAAAGTTAAGAGTGTTTTATTGTCATATGTCCCAACAGATCAATGAAATTCTTACTTGCAGCGGCAGGAATATGTAACACGATGGATTTTCTGCATGGTGTAAAATTCTTGGTGTTATGTTGAATTGAGCATTATGTTGAATTGAATATTATGTATTATGTAAACAATATATATATATATATTTGTATATATACACACTGAACGTTTCAGTTATTATAGAGTTTAGTTTATTTGTCACATGTACCGAAGTACAGTAAAAAGCTTTGCAGATGCTGGTTTACACCGAAGATAGACACAAAATGCTGGAGTAACTCAGCGGGACAGGCAGCATCTCTGGAGAGAAGATATGGTTGACGTTTCCAGGTTCAGACCCTTCAGACCAGGGGTCACAGCTTAAGGATAAGGGGGAAGGAAGTCTTTTAGGACCGAGATGAGAAAACATTTCTTCACACAGAGAGTGGTGAGTCTGTGGAATTCTCTGCCACAGAAGGTAGTTGAGGCCAGTTCATTGGCTATATTTAAGAGGGAGTTAGATGTGGCCCTTTTTGCTAAAGGGATCAGGGGGTATGGAGAGAAGGCAGGTACGGGATACTGAGCTGGATGATCAGCCATGATCATATTGAATGGCGGTGCAGGCTCGAAGGGCCGAATGGCCTACTCCTGCACCTATTTTCTATGTTTGTATACTATTCAGACCCTCCATACTTGTATATATATATATATATATAAAACATTAATAATTCAAGAAAACAAAAGAAAAAACAATGAATATTATATATTGCTATATTAAATTCATTATATAGTGAGTTACACTTTCCTCAATGTTTCATGTTTTCATTGAAAAACAAAAATTATCGTTTTGAGGCTGATAAAATTTGGAGTTTACTCCGTCCTCTTACATCGAATGTTGTCATTTTCACTGAATTCGGCGGCATGGTGGCGCAGCGGTAGATTTGCTGCCTTACAGCGGCAGGAACCCGGTTTTTGATCCTGACTACGATCATTACGGAGTTTGTATGTTCTCTCTCTGACCCTGTGGATTTTCTTCGGGTGCTCCGGTTTCCTCTCACACTCCAAAGACGTGCAGGTTCGTGAGTCAAGTTGATCGTTGGCCAGTGTGGACCAGATGGGCCGACTGGCCTGATTCCACGCTGTATCTCTAAAGTCTATAAAATTTGGTGATGTACAGAACCAAAGGTTTTTGACATGTTGTAATTTTCAGAACCTTGTAGATGAATTTCCTGCATGGTGTAAAATTCTTGAAGGAGAATGTTATGTTGAATTGAGAGGTGCTGCCTCAATCTTAATTCAGTTGTTTATTGTCACTTGTACCGACGTACAGTGAAAAACTTGTTGTTGCGTGCTAACCAGTCAGCGGAACGACAATACATGATTATAATCGAGCCAGTTACAGTGTATAGATACATGATAAAGGAATAATGTTTAGTGCAAGGTTAAACCAGCAATGTCTGATCAAGGATAGTCCCGAGGGTTACCAAAGAGATAGATTGTAGTTCAACACTGCTCTCTGGTTATGGTAGGATGGTTCAGTTGCCTGGTAACAGCTGGGAAGAAACTGTCCCTGAATCTGGAGGTGTGCGTTTTCTATACCTTTACCCTGATGGGAGAGGGGAGAAGAGGGAGTGGCCGGGGTGCGACTGGTCCTTGATTATGCGGCTGGCCTTGCTGAGGCAGCGGGAGGTATATAAATGGTTTAAAAACGTCACTGGTCAATGGTCGCGTGTACCAGGTACAGTGAAATACATTTTCTGCATACAGCTCAGCAAGACTATCTCTGTACATAAATACAACCACCCCAGTTAGTGCAGAATGTACAAAACAGTCCACGGAATCCAAATGCAAGAGGCGCCATTTTGATGCCATGTTACAGTCCCAGGTACAGCTGGCTACAGGGGCCCGAAGCAACACGTCACCTCCTCCAGTCGTCCCTCTCCACGCCCGGCCCTCTAACTTGCTCGATTCCTAAAACTAAAGCTAACCTTCTCAACGAGTAGCAGACAATGTAAGTGGTGTTGTGCAGGCTCAACCCTCGAAGCTAATGCTGGTTGGTTTTATCATTTCCTGAATTGCCTTAGTAAAGCAAACAGTTGATGTAATTCTCATAACAATAGAAATGGAGAAATGAGCAAGCCTGCATCTTTCCTTTCTGTTCATTGATGCAAACGCACGGCGGGGGGTTGCTGCCTTACAGCGCCAGAGACCCGGGTTCCATCCCGACTACGGGCGCCGTCTGCACAGAGTTTGTAAGTTCTCCCTGTGACCTGAGTGGGTTTTCTCCAAGATCTTTGGTTTCCTCCCACACTCCAAAGACGTACAGGTTTGTAGGTTAATTGGCTTGGTGTAAATGTAAAATTGTCCCCAGTGTGTAGGGTAGTGTTAATGTCCAGGGATCGCTGGTCGGCACGGACTCGGTGGGCCGAAGGGCCTATTTCCGCGCTGTATCTCTAAATCTAAAATCTAAAATTAAAACATCTAAACCCCCGAAGCTAATGCTGGTTGGTTTTATCATTTCCTGAGTTGCCTTAGTAAAGCAAACAGTTGATGTAATTCTCATAACAATAGAAATGGAGAAATGAGCAGGCCTGCATCTTTCCTTTCTGTTCATTGATGCAAACTCTACAGCAACTTGTTCGACAGAAGTAATAATATATTGGGGGGGGGGGAACTCCCCTTCCAATCAAGATGCTCCAAATGACATTTTATTAATGGGCGGCACGGCGGCGGATTGCTGCCTTACGGCGCCAGAGACCCGGGTTCGATCCTGACTACGGGCGCCGTCTGTACAGAGTTTGTACGTTCTCCCCGTCACCTGAGTGGGTTTTCTCCAAGATCTTCGGTTTCCTCCCACACTCCAAAGACATACAGGTTTGTAGGTTAATTGGCTTGGTATAAATGTAAAATGGTCCCCAGTGTGTAGGGTAGTGTTAATGTCCAGGGATCGCTGGTCGGCGCGGACCCGGTGGGCCGAAGGGCCCGTTTCCACGCTGTATCTCTGAACTAAACTAAACTAAACTAAATATTACCTTTCTTCAAGGTGATATTTCGAGGATGCGATCAAACCAAGCACAAAAATAAAAATATTGGGCATTTTCTGTTCTGTAATACTCAAATTACAAATTCAACATTTTTAAGTAGTAAAGAACAGAAAATTTATTTTTATATGTGAAGAAAGGAACTGCAGATGCTGGTATATACTGAAAATAGACACAAAAAGTAACTGAACGGGACAGGCAGCACCTCTGGAGAGAAGGAATGGGTGACAGAAACATGGAAAAATATGTGCATTCGGCCCTTCGAGCCAGCATGGACATTCAATATGATCACGGCTGCTCATCCAAAATCAGTACCCCGTTCCTGCTTTTTCCCCCATATCCTTTGATTCCTTGAGCCCTAAGAGCTAAATCCAACTCTCTCCTGAAAACATCCAGTGAATTGGCCTCCACTGCCTTCTGTGGCAGAGAATTCCACAGATTCACAACTCTCTGGGTGTAAAGGTTTTTCCACATCTCGGTCCTAAATGGCCTACCCCTTATTCTTAAACTGTGACCCCTGGTTCTGGACTCCCCCAACATCGGGAACATTTTTCCTGCATCTAGCCTGTCCAATCCTTTAAGAATTTTATACGTTTCTATAAGATCCCCTCTGATCCTTCTAAATTCCAGTGAATACGAGCCCAGTCGGCCCATTCTTTCATCATATGTCAGTCCTGCCATCCCAGGAATTAACCTGATGAACCTACGCTGCACTCCCTCAATTGCAATAATGCCCTTCCTCAAATTAGGAGACCAAAATTGCACACATTGCTCCAGGTGTGGTCTCACCAGGGCCCTGTACAACTACAATAGGACCTCCTTGCTCCTAAACTAAAATTCTCTCACAATGAAAGCTTTCTTCACTGCCTGCTGTACCTGCATGCTTACTTTTAAGTGACTGATGTACAAGCACACCCAGGTCTTGTTGCACCTCCCCTTTTCCTGATCTGACACCATTCAGATAATAATCTGCCTTCCTGTTCTTGCCACCAAAGTGGATAGCCTCACATTTATCCACATTATACTACATCTGCCATGCCCACACCCAACCTATCCAAGTCACCCTGCAGCCTCATAGCATCCTCCTCGCAGCTCACACTGCCACCCAGCTTTGTGTCATCTGCAAACTTGGAGATGTTACATTTAATTCCCTCGTCTAAATCGTTAGTATATATTGTACATTACTGGGGTCCCAGCGCTGAGTCTTGCGGCACCCCACTAGTCACTGCCTGCCATTCTGAAAAGGACCCGTTAATTCCTACTCTTTGCTTCCTGTCTGCCAATCTATTCTTTGTCCATGTCAATACCCTACCCCCAATGCCATGTGCTCTAATTTTGCATACTAATCTCTTGTGACGTTTCGGGTTGAGACCCTTCTTCAGACTTTGAACATTTTCATTTTTGTGCTTGGTTTGATCTCAATCCACGACAAGCAGTGAATGAACACCTCGCCGAAATGCAATATTAAAAATATGTCAAGTGATAAGCAGAATTAAGTCTCAGCTCAGTGATCCCTCATTTGGCATTTAGATCTGTGGACCTTTGGACCACAAATAAGCCTGTTTTTTTTTTTTTAGCATATATTAGCTGCTTTGGAATAAAACAACTAGCTTTTAAAATTACAACCTAATTGAAAAAACACAAAATTGTTTACTTAAGTGTTGCCTCGTGTCATCGAAACTTGGTTTGTAATGTTGCAAAACTTATAATCCAATTAACAGAATATTGGAGATATTCCATCTCTCCAGAGATGCTGCCTGACCCGCTGAGTTACTCCAGCATTTTGTGTCTACCTTCGATTTAAACCAGCATCTGCAGTTTTTTTTCCTACAACAGAATTTTGGAGATAGACGCAAGAAGCTGGAGTAACTCAGCGGGACAGGCAGCATCTCTGGAGAGAAGGATTGGGTGACGTTTCGGGTCGAGACTTATGTAACAGAATATTGAGAAAGACCAGTGCTTTTTCTTCCAGAAAAGGTCCCATTTCTGTGCTGTACGGTTCTATGTATACTTTATTTTTAGCTTAGAGATGCAATGCGGAAACAGGCCCTTCAGCCCACTGAGTCTGCATTGACCCAAACACTAGCACTATCCTGCACACTAGGGACAATTTACAATCTTTTCCGAAGCCAATTAACCTATAAACCTGCATGACCTGCCTCCTACCATAACTAAAGAGCAGTTCTGAACTACTATCTACTTCATTGGAGACACTCAGACTATCTTTACTGGCTTTACCTTGCACTAAACGTCATTCACGTTATTCCCTTTATCATAGACAATAGACAATAGGTGCAGGAGGAGGCCATTCGGCCCTTTGAGCCAGCACTGCCATTCAATGTGATCATGGCTGATCATTCTCAATCAGTACCCCGTTCCTGCCTTCTCCCCATACCACCTGACTCCGCTATCCTTAAGAGCTCTATCCAGCTCTCTCTTGAATGCATTCAGAGAATTGGCCTCCACTGCCCTCTGTATCTGTACACTGTGGACGGCTCGATTGCAATCATGCATTGTCTTTTTGCTGACTGGTTAGCACGCAACAAAAGCTTTTCACTGTACCTCGGTACACATGACAATAAACTAAACTCAAACTCACACCGGTGCACCCTCGCAAGTCACGGGGAGAACGGACAAACTCCGTGCAGACAAGCACCCATGGTCAGGATTGAACCCGGGACTCTGGCGCTGTAAGGCAGCAACTCTACCGCTGTGCCGCCCCGAAAACTCGCAGGGAACCTGTGGTAAGAAAGACGTTGAGGGAAGGCAAACAGGGCTTCCTTATTGTCCACACTGCTCCTTTGATCCCACCTTTCAGCTGTGATTTGAATGCAGCCAATTTTCACGATGGATTTTGCTGAACAAACTACCCTGTACAAGTGTACTTGGGTAGAACAGTGCAGTGTAACGAGGAAGAGACAGCTAAGCAGAAGGCTGCATTGTGAAGCTGGACTCGCGACGTTGTTAATTGTATAAAAGCTAATGCGGTTACAAACACCTGGACACCTGACAACAGGCAGCAGATGCTGATGAAGAGTTTATACATCCCCGGTAAATAATTCCTACTGAGCAATTCTTTGTTTGCTCTCTCAAGTCCTTTTTATTTTACGGCCTCAAAAATCAGTGGGCTGCTGTTCAGCTGTTAACTTGTAAGGGTCGTATGTCACCGGCTGATGTGCTCAATTAAAACAGGTGTTCCCATAATGGGGCAGTGAGTGCCTGCTCACTTGTTTTAGTTTTCAGCGAAGGAACGGCTTAACAAAGGGCCTATGTCTAACTCAGCCCCACACCTGCTCAGTCAGTGTGTTGGGGACTGGGCTAAGTCTCCACTTGTTCTGAAAGACTATAATTTTCCAAAAAGCACTGGGAATCGAGATAAAGACCAGGGACACAAAAGCCGCTCGAGAGCTTGCTGCAGAACGTTGGAGACATTGAAAAAAAAATCCTCTTTATAAAAAAAGAAATCAAGTTTAGTTTAGTTTAGTGTAGAGATACAGCGTGGAAACAGGCCCACCGAGTCCGCACTGACCAGCGATCCCCGCACGCTAACACTATCCTACACACACACACACACTAGGGACAATTTACAATTATACCAATTAACTTTCAAACCAGTACATCTTTGGAGTGTGGGAGGAAACCGGAGCACCGGGAGAAAACCCACACAGGTGAAGGGGAGAAAGTACAAACTCCGTACGGACAGCACCCGTAGTCGGGATCGAACCTGGGTCCCTGGCGCTGTGAGGCAACAACTCTACCGCTACGCCACCGTGCTGCCCAACGTAACTAATATCAACCTAAATTCTTAAAAACCCATCTAAAATTAATTTGTGTAAATGCATAAGATTTCTTAGTACGTCTAGGAAGGAACTGCAGATGCTGGTTTACACCGAAGATAGACACAAAATGCTGGAGTAACTCAGCGGGTCAAGCAGAATCTCTGGGGAAAAGGAATAGGTGACGTTTTGGGTTGAGACCCTTCTTCAGACTAAGTACTGTAGAGTGGTGCAGTGCTAGACGTGCAGGTTTTTAGGTTAATTGGCTTCTGTAAATTGTCCCTAGTGAGTAGGATAGAACTACTCAATCAGTTCTGAATGAGAACTGCTCAATTCAATCAGCCATGATGGAATGGCGGAGTAGACTATGCACCGAATGGCCTAATTCTACTCCTATAACTTGTGAACTATTGTACGGGTGATCGTTGGTTGACATGGACATGGTGGGCCTGAGGGCTGTTTCCACACTGTATCTCAAAGTAACTAAACTAAAAGTAGAAATTTCTGCGCCTATATTAATGCGGCTTGTTGGTTTATGTTTGTTAAACCTTCCCTTCATATTCCATACGGCTGTTTCATCTCGTGTTATTAATCGGAGGTACACGATGTGATTTGCAAAGCAAGCAGATAATTGAAGATGTTCGCACCTAACAAATGTATGAAGTGTAGAAACATGGAACTGCAGATGATGGTTTACAAGAGAAGAGAAGGTGCTGGAGTAACTCAGCGGGTCAGGCAGCATCTGCAGAGAACATGGATAGGTGATGTTTCGGGTCGGGACCCTTCTTAGAAACATAGGTGCAGGAGGAGGCCATTTGGGCCTTCGAGCCAGCACCGCCATTCATTGTGATCATGGCTGATCATCCACAATCAGTAACACGTGACTGCCTTCTCCCCATATCCATTGATTCCACTAGCCCCTAGAGCTCTATCTAACTCTCTTTTAAATTCATCCAGTGAATTGGCCTCCACTGCCCTCTGTGGCAGAGAATTCCACAAATTCACAACTCTGGGTGAAAATGTTTCTTCTCACCTCAGTTTTAAATGGCCTCCCCTTTATTCTTAGACTGTGGCCCCTGGTTCTGGATTCCCCCAACATTGGGAATATTTTTCCTGCATCTAGCTTGTCCAGTCATTTTATAATTTTATACGTCTCCATAAGATCCCATCTCATCCTTCTAAACTCCAGTGAATACAAGCCCAGTCTTTCCAATCTTTCCTCATATGACAGTCCCGCCATCCTGGGATTAACCCCGTGAAGGTTAATCCTTCTTCAGACGTGTAATGTTCAGCCCGTGTCACTATCTCGTACCAAATTCTGTGGCATTTTAGAACAAGATATAATTTTATGGCCAGATTTATGACCATGTTTTGGCCATTCTACACAAATTCCCCACAGGATTGGACTGCCCCGGGGATGAGTGGGTTAATGTATGATGAGCGTTGGGCCTCTACTTGCTGGTGTTTAGAAGGATGAGGAGCGACCTCATTGAAACTTACCAAACAGTGAAAGGCCTGGATAGAGTGGATGTAGAGAGGATTTTTCCACTAGTGGGAGAGCCTAGAACCAAAGACCATAGCCTCAGAATAAAAGGACGTACCTTTAGAACGGAGATGAGGAAAACCTTTTTCAGTCAGAGAGTTGTAAATTTGTGGAATTCTCTGCCTCAGAAGGCAGTGGAGGCCAATTCTCTGAATGCATTCAAGACAGAGCTAGATAGAGCTCTTAAGGATAGCTGCTATGAACCAGTCCTGCTGAGCCGGATGGCCACAACGCATAGATCAACTTGCACTTTACCCTGTCCAAAACTGTTACAACTGTTTCGTTTCGTTGGGTTGCTGCTGTCTAAATTACCTAAATTATTGCATCGTATGGGAGGCGCATTCCCAATCTCGTTGTACCCCTGGGTACAATGACAATAAAGATATATTGTATTGTATTGTATTGTATTGTATGGGGAGAAGGCAGGAACGGGGTACTGATTGAGAATGATCAGCCATGATCACATTGAATGGCGGTGCTGGCTCGAAGGGCCGAATGGCCTACTCCTGCACCTATTGTCTATTGAGATGAGGGGGAATTTCTTAAGTCAGTGGGTGGTGCATCTGTGGAATTCATTGCCACAGATGGCTGTGGAGGCCAAGGCGTTGGGCATTTTTAAAGTGGAGATTGACAGATTCTTGATTAGTATGGGTGTCAGAGATGATGGGGAGAAGGCAGGAGAATGGGGTTGAGAGGGAAAGATAGATCAGCCATGTTTGAATGGTGGAGTGGACTTGATGGGCCGAATGGCCAAATTCTGCTCCTATGACTGATGGTCGGTAACCCAGTACACTGAGGTGTCAGTAAATCCACTACACCTCAGCTTATTGATAAGTGGTATCCCAATCAAATCAAATGCTTTCTTTTTAATTTATGACTGTACGTGCTTTGAGCCTTCCTGTAATGTTTACAAATAGGTATAGGTATAAATGGAACTTGTGCAAAATTTACAAAATCATGAACCAGGGGACATAGGTTTAAGATGAGGGGGGAAATATTTCATAGGAACCTGTGGGGTAGCTCTATTTACACATAGGGTGGTAAAGGTCTCGACCCGAAATGACACCCATTCCTTCTATCCAGAGATGCTGCCTGTCCCACTGAGTTACTCCAGCATATTGTGTCTATCATCGGTGTAAGCCAGCATCTGCAGTTCCTTCCTACACAGGGGTGGTGGGTGTATGGAACGAGTTGCCAGAGGAGGTAGCTTGAAGCAGGTACTATCACAACATTAAAAAAAACATTTGGACAGGTACATGGATGGGACGGGTTTAGAGGGATATGGGCCAAATGCAGGCAGGTGGGACTAGGTGAAAGAATGGGTCGACTGGGCTTGTATTCGCTGGAATTTAGACAATAGACAATAGGTGCAGGAGTAAGCCATTCGGCCCTTCGAGCCAGCACCACCATTCAATGTGATCATGGCTGATCATTCTCAATCAGTACCCCGTTCCTGCCTTCTCCCCATACCCCCTGACTCCGCTATCCTTAAGAGCTCTATCTAGCTCTCTCGAATGCATTCAGAGACTTGGCCTCCACTGCCTTCTGCGCAGAGAATTCCACAGATTTACAACTCTCTGACTGAAAAAGTTTTTCCTCGTCTCCGTTCTAAATGGCCTACCGCTTATTCTTGAACTGTGGCCCCTGGTTCTGGACTCCCCCAACATTGGGAACATGTTTCCTGCCTCTAATGTGTCCAACCCCTTAATATTCTTATATGCAGGAACGGGGTACTGATTTGGGATGATCAGCTATAATTAAGAAGGATGAGGGGATCTTATAGAAACATACAGTATAAAATTCTTAGAGGATTGGACAGGGTAGATGCAGGAAAAATGTTCCTGATGTTGGGGGGAGTCCAACCAGGGGGTCACACAGTTGAAGAATAAGGGGTAGGCCATTTAAGACTGAGATGAAGAAAAATCTTTTTCACCCAGAGAGTTGTAAATCTGTGGAATTCTCTGCCACGGAAGGCAGTGGAGGCCAATTCACTGAATGTTTTCAAGAGAGAGTTAGATAGAGCTCTTAGGGCTAAGGGAATCAAAGGATATGGGGAGAAAGCAGGAACGGGGTACTGATTTTGGATGATCAGCCATAATCATATTGAATGGTGGTGCTGGCTCGAAGGGCCGAATGGCCTACTCCTGCACCTATTGTCTACGTTTCTATGTGTTGATGGGGCACGTTGGTCGGTGTGGGCAAGTTGGGCCCAAGGCTCTGTTTCCACACTATATGGCAGAAAATAAGATATGAATGGCAGATGGAAATAACTTCTTTGCACGTGTTGGAACAACTGATGTGACGTGAAGAAGTTCATCAGTTGTTGCTTGCACAAGATCAGCGTTCCTGCATTCCCTACATATTGTGCAAAATTATGATACGTCAATGATTCAATGATACATTATTGTCACGTGTACCCAAGTACAATGAAATGGTTAGTTTTGCACACAACCTGGTAAAATCCTACAGCAGACATAACCTCGGCAGTACACAAGTATCGCCACACATTGGGGGTGCCGCCAAAGTTACAAATGTTCATTGGACATTCCTATATACTGTCCGTCGCCACATGTGGTAGCAGACACCCTCCTTCCTCCCTCCCTCCCTCCCCCTCCCCGTCCCCTCAGAATAGGCCGGCACGGCGGTTGAGTTGCTAACCAACGCAGGTTACCGGGAGAACGTACAAACTCCGTACAGGTTAGCACCCTTAGCCGGGATCGAACCCTGGTCTCTGAGGCTGTAGGGCAGTAACTCCACTGCTGTGCCATCGTATCTTCTCAAAAGCTCTAGCAAACCACTTTAAAACCCATAAGCTGCCGAGGACATTGCGGGAAACTAGAGAGGAAATTGCGGGAGCCCTGGTTGAAATTTATGAGTCGTCCTTAAATACAGGAGAGGTTCCGGAAGACTGGAGGGTGGCAAATTTTGTACCTCTTTTCAAGAAGGGCTGCAGGGAAAATGCTGGGAACTATCGGCCAGTGAGCTTAACATCTGTAGTTGATAAGGTACTGGAGAGTATTCTGAGGGATAGGTTATACAGGCATTTGGATGGGCAAGGGCTGATTAGGGATGGGCAAGGGCTGATTAGGGACAGTCAGCATGGTTTTGTACGTGGGAGGTCGTGTCTCACAAATCTGATTGATTTTTTTGAAGACGTGACCAAAAAGGTTGATGAGGGCAGAGCTGTAGATATTGTGTACATGGACTTCAGTAAGCCATTCGACAAGGTTCCGCATGGTAGGCTGCTCTGGAAGGTTAGATCGCATGGGATCCAAGGAGAGATAGCTGAATGGATAGCAAATTGGCTCCATGGAAGGAAGCAAATGGTAATGGTGGAAGGTTGCTTCTCAGACTGGATGCCTGTGACTAGTGGTGTGCCTCAGGGTTCGGTGCTGGGCCCGTTATTGTTTGTCATCTACATCCATGATTTGGATGAGAACACACAGGGCAAGATTAGTAAGTTTGCTGATGATACAAAAGTGAGTGGTTTTGCCGATAGTGAAGATGGTTGTGAAAGGTTGCAGCAGGATCTGGATCGATTGGCCAGGTGGGCGGAGGAATGGTTGATGGAATTTAATACAGAGAAGTGTGAGCTGTTGCATTTTGGGACTCGACCAAGGGCAGGACCTACACAGTAAATGGTAGGTCTCTGGGTAGTGTGGAGCAGAGGGATCTAGGAGTGCAGGTGCATGGTTCCTTGAAGGTCGAGTCGCAGGTAGATAAGGTGGTCAAAAAGGCTTTTGGCACTTTGACCTTCATCGGTGAGAGTATTGAGTACAGAAGTTGGGATGTCATGTTGCAGTTGTATAAGACGTTGGTGAGACCGCATTTAGAATATTGTGTTCAGTTCTGGGCACCATGTTATAAGAAAGATATTGTCAAGCTTGAAAGGGTTCAGAAAAGATTTACGAGGATGTTGCCAGGACTAGAGGGTGTGAGCTATAGGGAGAGGTTGAGTAGGCTGGGTCTCTATTCCATGGAGCGCAGGAGGATGAGGGGAGATCTTATAGAGGCGTACAAAATCATGAGAGGAATAGATCAGGTAGATGCACAGAGTAGGGAAATTGAGGACCAGAGGACTTAGGTTCAAGGTGAAGGGGAAAAGATTTAATAAGAATCTGAGGGGTAACTTTTTCACACAAAGGGTGGTGGGTGTATGGAACAAGCTGCCAGAGGAGGTAGTTGAGGCTGGGACTATCCCGTCGTTTAAGAAACAGTTAGACAGGTACATGGATAGGACAGGTTTGGAGGGACATGGACCAAGCGCAGGCAAGTGGGACTAGTGTAGCTGGGACATTGTTGGCCGGTGTGGGCGAGTTGGGCCGAGGGGCCTGTTTCCACACTGTATCACTCTATGACTCTATGACTGAACAAAACTGAACAGAGTGGTGGAGCTGCTGCCTCACAGCACGATTCCAAATCAGTCCCCTGAATTAGGAATCGGCCTTTGTAATCCAAACGGCTCCCAACCCAGGTGACTGCGTGCTAGCCACAGAAGCAGATCTACAATCACGCGTTACAATTGCTCCATACTCTTGTCTCCATTCCTACCCTTTCAGTTCAGTTTATTGTTTGGACTGTTTTCTCCGGAACATTGGAGGTTGAGGAGAGACATCAGTCCTGTACAGTTTAGTCATGTACAGAACAAAAGGTTTTTGACATGTTTGTAATTTTCAGAACCTTGTAGATGGATTTTCTGCATGGTGTAAAATTCTTGGAGAATGTAATGCTGAATTGAGCGGTGCTGCATTAGTTTAGTTTATTGTCACGTGTACCAAGGTACAGTGAAAAGCTTTTGTTGCGTGCTAACCAGTCAGCGGAAAGACAATGCGTGATTACGATCGTACCATATACGGTGTGTAGACACATGATAAAGGGAATAACGTTTAGTGCAAGGTAAAGCCAGCAAAGTCCTACAGACCTGTATACTGTAAATGGCCCGATTGTAATCACGTATTGTCTTTCTGCTGAATGGTTAGCTTTTCCCTGTACCTTGTTACACTTGACAATAAACTAAACTGTACATATCCAGTATTACAGTTGCTCCCTTTTGGGTGGTTAGGGGGGGGGAACCTCCTAAAATTCATGATACAAATAACAAATTAACTGGTGGGCTACTGTGAGTGCAGGGATCAATCTGGTGAACAGCTGTTGCAGTCACAAACAGCTGAGGTAATCCTGTAAAGCCAGGGCCTTAACAGATGACGGTACGCAGTCGCCTGATAAGCCTCGGCTATTCTTCACGTCAGGGCCTTCAATTGTTTCCCGGCCCAGGGCACCAGGCTCTGATTTCCACGCATCAGGGCCTTTTGGGAACTGCTGAGGGACAACTCGATGGCAGCTTCCAAAGTGCTAACTCGAGGAATAAACAAACAAAAAAACACCGACTGGGCACTTAGAGTCATAGAAGCGTGCAGCGCGGAAACAGGCCCAACTTGCCCACACCGACCAACATGTCCCATCTACACACAGAGAGTGGAATTCTCTGCCACAGAAGGTAGTTGAGGCCAGTTCATTGGCTATATTTAAGAGGGAGTTAGATGTGGCCCTTGTGGCTAAAAGGATCAGGGGGTATGGAGAGAAGGCAGGTACGGGATACTGAGTTGGATGATCAGCCATGATCATGTTGAATGGCGGTGCAGGCTTGAAGGGCCGAATGGCCTACTCCTGCACCTATTTTCTATGTTACACTCGTCCCACCTGCCTGCCTTTGGCCCACATCTCTCCAAACCTGTCCTATCCATGTACCTGTGGAGAGAAGGAATGGGCGATGTTTCGGGTCACGACCCGTCAGCCCTCGATTCCCCTACTCTGGGCAAGAGGCTCTGTGCATCTACCCGATCTATTCCTCTCATGATTTTATACACCTCTGTAAGATCACCCCTCATCCTCCTGCACTAGAAGGAATAGAGTCCCAGCCTACTCAACCTCTCCCTATACCTCGGGGACTCTCGAGTCCTGGCATCATCCTCTTAAACATCCTCCTAGTTGCTGATTGACCCATGGTTGCTTTCTCCGATGTATTACATGTGTCAGTTTTAAACTGGTTTTAACACAGAGAGGAAGATGGACATTTTAGCCAATTTGGATTAGTCTAAGAGTAGCAGACTGGATTCCTGAAAACTTGGTTGTCCAGAAATTAGGGCGGGACGGTGGCGCAGCGGTAGAGTTGCTGCCTTACAGCGCAAGACACCCAGGTTTGATCCTGACTACGGGCGCTGTCTGTACGGAGTTTGTACGTTCTCCCCGTGACCTGCGTGAGTTTCCTCCGGGTGCTCCAGTTTCCTCCCACATCCCAAAGATGGGTGGGTTTGTAGAGTTAATTGACTTCTGTAAAATTCCTCCAGTGTGTAAGAAAGTGCTAGTGTACAGGGTGATCGCTGGTCGGTGCGGACTCGGTTGGCCGAAGGACCTGTTTCCACGCTGTATCTCTAAACTAAACTAAACTAAATTAAATTCTAGATTCCTAAAGCTTTAGGCGTCCAGAAATTCTGGTGGCCCTACCACTCCTCCACCTCGTAAACCAAAAACACCTTGGTAATGGTTTTGGCCCATTTATGCACAATAATAAATGACTATAAATTGAAATGTGGTCCAGCAAACCAACCTCCCTTCCATTGACTCCATCTACACCTGACACTGCCTCGGCAGGGCCAGCAGCATAATCAAGGACCAGTCTCACCTCGAACACTCCCTCTTTTCCCCTCTCCCATCAGGGAAAAGGTACAGAAAATGCACATCTCCAGCTTCAGGGACAGTTTCTTCCCAGCTGTTATCAGGCTTGATCCTTGAAAATTTGATGTCGACTTTTAGACTTTAGGCTTTTGAGATACAGCACGGAGACAGGCCCTTAGGCCAACCGAATCCGCACCGACCAGCGATCACCCTTTACACTAGCACTATCCTACACACACTAGTGACAATTTATAATTTTACCGTAGCCAATTAACCTACAAACTAATTGAGAGTCCTTCGAAAGGACTCTCAATTATTAAACTCTTAAGGATTACTTGTGAAAACAAATTTTCATTGCATCAGGAATTGTTTGATCGCAGTTGTCTTTTCTTTCTGCTTTTACTGTTTCCCTTTGCGTTTTTTTGCTCTCTGTATGTGATTTATATCTATTTTGGACTTCCTGTTTTATATCTCCTAATTTGGATTTGGTAAAAGACTTGTCTGTCTGATTGGTTGGAGAGTCGTTTCTGCTGGCCACCAGCAGAGGGCGGCACATTGGGTCGGGACCCAAGTCTGGAGCAAGTCCCTGCCCAAAAGCTCTGCCTCCTGCTGTCCGTGGAATGAACAGCAAGTGCAGTTCCTTCTTCGAAGTTTGGACAGATATTTAGCGTCTATTTGAAATTCAAATGTTTACGTTTCACAACTTGTGGCTTATAATGCGTGAGAAAAAACCTTTTCACCCAGTGAGTTGTGAATTTCAAGTCAAGTCAAGTTTATTTGTCACATACACATACACGATGTGCAGTGAAATGAAAGTGGCAATGCCTGCAGATTGTGCAAAAAATTACAATTATAGCATAAAAATTTAAATGAATACAGAAAAAAATTTAGTCCCTGGAGATATAATAGTTAACAGTCTGTGGGAAGAAACTCCGTCTCATCCTCTCTGTTTTCACAGCGTGACAGCGGAGGCGTTTGCCTGACCGTAGCAGCTGGAACAGTCCGTTGCTGGGGTGGCAAGGGTCCCTCATAATCTTGCTTGCTCTTGATCTGCACCTCCTGATGTATAGGTCCTGCAGGGGGGCGAGTGTAGTTCGTGGAATTCTCTGCCACAGAAGGCAGTGGAGGCCAATTCACTCAATTAATTTAAAAGAGAGTTAGATAGAGCTCTAGAGGCTAGTGGAATTAAGGGATATGGGGAGAAGGTGGGCACAGGTTACTGACTGTGGATGATCACAGTGAATGGCGGTGCTGGCTCAAAGGGGCCGAATGGCCTCCTCCTGCACCTATTTTCTATATTTCTATAATAAGTCCATGCGGCTGCAGCTACTAGATTCTTACAATTTATACACAAACCGTTTTAGTTTAGAGATACAACGCGGAAACAGCCCCTTCGGCCCACCGGGTCCGCGCTGACCAGCGATCCCCGTGCACTAACACTACCCTCCACACACTAGGGACAATTTTACATTTTTATACCCTGCCAATTAACCAACTAACCTGTATGTCTTTGGAGCGTGGGAAGAAACTAAAGATCTCGGAGAAAACCCAAGCAGGTCACGGGGAGAACGCACAAATTCTGTATGGACAGCACCTGCAGTCGGGATCGAACCCGGGTCTCTGGTGGTGCAAGGCAGCAACTCTACCGCTGCACCACTGTGCCGCCCTTTTCAGTTTTAGTGGGAACCAAAAGACAATTTCTATTTAGTTGGAAACAAATGGCGATCACTTCGTCAAGACAAGTATTTCTTTATAGAGAGGAATTTGGGGTCCATCACATGCATCACTTTCTCTCGTGCGGTATGTTTTATTTTAAACCGTGTAAGGTCAGACAGCACATGATTTGTTGGTTAAACTACCACTTGGCGTCACAGGTAGATGGTCAGAAAGGCTTTTGGCACATTGGCCTTCATCAGTCAAAGCATTGAGAATAGAAGTTGGGAGGACACGTTGCAGTTGTATAAGACATTTGTGGGCTGCATTGTACAGCATTGTGTTCAGTTTTGGGCACCGTGTTATAGGAATTGGATAGAATTGAATAGATTTTATTAGCCAAGTATGTACACATACAAGGAATTTGCCTTGGTGTTTTGCTCGCAAGTAACAACGCAACATACAGTAAACAATTAAGAATAAAACATTATAGAACGAGCTGCTGGAGGTGGTAGCGATCCCCGCACATTAACACTATCCTATACCTAGCAGTGACAATTTTTATATTTACTAAGCCAATTAACCTACAAACCTGTATGTGTTTGGAGTGTAAGAGGAAACCGAAGATCTCGGAGAAAACCCACGCAGGTGATGGGGAGAACGTACAAACTCTGTGCAGGCAGTACTCGTGGTCGGGATCGAATCAGGGTCTCCGGCGCTACATTCGCTGTAAGGCAGCAACTCTACCGCTGTGCCACCCGATAACATTATGATCAATGATGAGGGTGGCACGGTAGCGTAGCAGTAGAGTTGCTGCCTCACAGCGCCTGAGACCTGGGTTCGATCCTGACTACGGGTGCTGTCCGTACGGAGTTTGTACGTTCTCCAAAACACCGTGTGGGTTTGCTCCGGGTGCTCCGGTTTCCTCCCGCACTCTGAAGACGTGCAGGTTTGTCGGTTAATTGGCTTTGGTCTAGTGTGTACACACTTTCTAGCGTGTAGGATAGTGCCAGTGTACATACAGGGTGATCGCTGGTCGGCAAGGACCTGGTGGGCCGAAGGGCCTGTTTACGCGCTGTGTCTCTAATGTCTAAAAAAATGTCTTTAGATTACAACTGAACATTTGTCTGTACTTCTCTTTTTCAGGGCCTCATAACACCTGGGATGTCCCCTGGAGCATGTCCCCTGGCTCCACCACCGCCCCCTCCTGGTCCCCCACCGATACTGCTGTCAGAAACGGCGAAGGACGAGAGTCGTTCCCAGCTCTTCGCCCAGCTCAACCAAGGGGAAGGCATTACCAGGGGTGAGTAGTGCCTTTGCAGTGGGTCTTACCTTCCATGTCCTCAGGGTCATAAGGGATAGGAGTAGAATTAGGCCATTCGGCCCATCAAGTCTACTCCGCAATTCAATCATGGCCGATCTATCTCTTCCTCCTAACCCCGTTCTCCTGCCTTCTCCCCATAACCTCGGACACCCGTACTAATCAAGAATCATAGAAACATAGAAAATAGGTGCAGGAGTAGGCCATTCGGCCCTTCGAGCCAGCACTGCCATTCAATATGATCATGGCTGATCATCCAGCTCAGTAACCTGTACCTGCCTTCTCTCCATACCCCCTGATCCCTTTAGCCATAAGGGCCACATCTAACTCCCTCTTAAATATAGCCAATGAACTGGCCTCAACTACCTTCTGCGGCAGAGAATTCCACAGACTCACCACTCTCTGTGTGAAGAAATGTTTTCTCATCTCGGTCCTAAAAGACTTCCCCCTTATCCTTAAACTGTGACCCCATGTCCATCTGTCCATCTATCTCTGCCGTGAAAATATCCACTGTCTTGGCCTCCACAGCCTTCTGTGGCAAAGAATTCCACAGATTCATCACCCTCTAACAACAGAAATTTCTCCTCAAGTCCTTCCTAAAAGAACTTCCTTTAATTCTGAGGCTACGACCTCTGGCCCATGACTCTCCCACTAGTGGAAACATCCTCTCCACTTCCACTCTAACCAAGCCTTTCGCTATTCTGTACGTTTCAATGAAGTCCCCCCTCATTATTCTAAACTCCAGCAAGTACAGACCCAGTCATCGAGTCATAGAGTGATGTAGTGTGGAAACTGGCCCTTCGGCCCAACTCGCCCACACCGGCCAACTATGTCCCAGCTACACTAGTCCCAATTGCCTTCGCTTGGTTCATATCCCTCCAAACCTGTCCTATCCATGTACCTGTCTAACTGTTTCTTAAACGATGGGATAGTCCCAGCCTCAACTACCTCCTCTGGCAGCTTTTTCCATGCACGCACCACTCTTTGTGTGAAAATGTTACGGATTTCTATTAAATCTTTTCCCCTTCACCTTGAACCTATGTCCTTTGGTCCTCAATTCCCCTACTCTGGGCAAGAGACTGTGTGCATCTACCCGATCTATTCCTCTCATGATTTTGTATACCTCTGTAAGATCACCCCTCATCCTCCTGCGCTCCATGGAATAGAGACCCAACTCCTCAACCTCTTGCTCACACCCTCTAGTCCTGGCAACATCCTAGTAAATCTTTTTTTGAGTGCCAGCAAATGCTCATCATATAGTAAACAACTCATTCCTGGGATAATTCTTTGTAAACCTCCTTTGGTCCATATCCCTCAACACACATCCTTTCCATGTACCTGTCTAAATATTTGTTAAACGTTGCAATAGTCATTGCCTTAACTACCAGCTCATTCCATACACCCACCACCCTTTGTGTAAAAATATTATCCCTCAGGTTCTTATTAAATCTTCCCCCCCCCCCCCCTCACTTTAAACCTATGCCCTCTGGTAAGTGGGGGAATGTGATCAATAGGACTCTTAGTTTAATTTAGTTTAGGGATACAGTGTGGAAACAGACCCTTCGGCCCACCGAGCCCGCACGGACCAACGATCACCCGTACACCAGTTCTATGTTATCCCAGTTTTGCATCCTATGCACTCAGGCCAATGTACAGAAGCCATTTTACCTACAAACCTGCATGTCTTGGAGTGTACGAGGAAAATGGACCATCTGGAGAAAACCCACCAGAGGTCACGGGGAGAACTCCATGCAAACTCCGCGCAGACAGGACCCGTAGTCGGGATCGAACCCAGGTCTTTGGCGCTGTGAGGCAGCAACTTAGTTGAGTTTTGTTTAGAGATACAGCGCGGAAACAGGCCTTTCGGCCCACCGAGTCTGCACCTACCAGCGATCCCCGCACACTAACACTATCCTACACGCACTAGGGACAATTTTTACATTTACACCAAGCCAATTATCCTGCAAACATGTACGTCTTTGGAGTGTGGGACGAAACCGAAGATCTGGTGGCGCAGCGGTAGAGTTGCTGCCTTACAGCAAATCCAGCGCCAGAGACTCAGGTTCGATCCTGACTACGGGTGCCGTCTGTACGGAGTTTGTACGTTCTCCCCGTGACTTGCGTGGGTTTTCTCCGGGATCTTCGGTTTCCTCCCACACTCCAAAGACGTACAGGTATGTAGGTTAATTGACTGGGTAAATGTAAAAATTGTCCTTAGTGTGTGTAGGATAGTGTTAGTGTGCGGGGATCGCTGGGCGGCGCGGACTCGGTGGGTCGAAGGGCCTGTTTCCGCGCTGTATCTCTAAATCTAAAAATCTCGGAGAAAACCCATGGGGAGAACGTACAAACTCCGTACAGACAGCACCCGTAGTCTGGATTGAATTCTACCACTGCGCCACTGTGACAATAGACAATAGGTGCAGGAGTAGGCCATTCGACCCTTCAAGCCAGCTCCGCCATTCACTAAAGAGAGAGGCGTCCTTGTGAGAGCAATGTGTTGAATGCTCTTCTATGCTCTGAAACTGTGACTATTCGCCCTGCAGGACTCCGCCACGTCGCCGATGACCAGAAGACCCACAAGAACCCGAATCTCCGTTGGCAGAGCGGGCCCTTAAATTCACCGTCCAAGACTTGCGCGGAGAGTCCTACATCTCCCATGTCCCCTCCACAACAGCCACGGACACCTCTGCTGGAGTTGGAAGGAAAGAAATGGAGAGTGGTAAATATAACCAAATAAGAGGTCCGGCTTATAGACAATAGACAATAGGTGCAGGAGGAGGCCATTCGGCCCTTCGAGCCAGCATCGCCATTCAATGTGATCATGGCTGATCATTCTCAATCAGTACCCTGTTCCTGCCTTCTCCCCATACCCCCTGACCCTACCTCCAATACCATGTGCTCTAATTTTGCCCACTAATCTATGTGGAACCATATAACCATATAACATATAACCATATAACAATTACAGCACGGAAACAGGCCCGTTCGGCCCTACCAGTCCACGCCGACCACTTTCTCTGACCTAGTCTCATCTACCTGCTCTCAGACCATAACCCTCCAATCCCCTCCCATCCATATACCTATCCAATTTACTCTTAAATAATAAAATCGAGCCTGCCTCCACCACTTCCACCGGAAGCTCATTCCACACAGCCACCACCCTCTGAGTAAAGAAGTTACCCCTCATGTTACCCCTAAACTTTTGTCCCTTAATTCTGAAGTTATGTCCCCTTGTTGGAATCTTCCCCACTCTCAAAGGGAAAAGCCGACCCACGTCAACTCTGTCCGTCCCTCTTAGAATTTAAAAACCTCTATCAAGTCCCCCCTCAACCTTCTACGCTCCAAAGAATAAAGACCCAACCTGTTCAACCTCTCTCTGTAGCTTAAGTGCTGAAACCCAGGCAACATTCTAGTAAATCTCCTCTGTACCCTCTCCATTTTGTCGACATCCTTCCTATAATTTGGCGACCAGAACTGCACACCATACTCCAGATTCGGCCTCACCAATGCCCTGTACAATTTCAACATTACATCCCAACTTCTATATTCGATGCTCTGATTTATAAAGGCAAGCATACCAAACGCCTTCTTCACCACCCTATCCACATGAGATTCCACCTTCAGGGAACAATGCACAGTTATTCCCAGATCCCTCTGTTCCACTGCATTCCTCAATTCCCTACCATTTACCCTGTACGTCCTATTTTGATTTGTCCTACCAAAATGCAGCACCTCACACTTATCAGCATTAAACTCCATCTGCCATCTTTCAGCCCACCCTTCCAAAAGGCCCAAGTCTCGCTGTAGACTTTGAAAATCTACTTCATTATTAACTACACCACCTCTCTTAGTATCATCTGCATACTTACTAATCCAATTTGCCACACCATCATCCAGATCATTAATGTAAATGACAAACAACAGTGGACACAACACAGATCCTTGGGGTACTCCACTAGACACTGGCCTCCAACCTGACATACAGTTGTCAACCATTACCCTCTGGTATCTCCCATTCAGCCATTGTTGAATCCATCTTGCAACCTCACTATTAATACCCAACGATTTAACCTTCTTAATCAACCTTCCATGTGGAACCTTGTCAAATGCCTTACTGAAGTCCATATAGACAACATCCACAGCCTTGCCCTTATCAATTTCCCTGGTAACCTCTTCAAAAAATTCAAGAAGATTAGTCAAACATGACCTTCCAGTCACAAATCCATGTTGACTGTTTCTAATCAGGCCTTGTTTATCCATGTGATTATATATATATTGTCCCTAAGTATCTTTTCAGAACCTTGTCGAAGGCTTTCTGAAAGTCAAGGTACACCACATCCACTGGCTCTCCCCTGTCAATTTTCCTAGTTACCTCCTCAAAGAATTCCAGAAGATTAGTCAAGCATGATTTCCCCTTCGTAAATCCATGCAACAATCAACAAAAGACTTTTGGCACAGGGCGGTGAATCTGTGGAATTCTTTGCTACAGAAGGCTGTGGAGGCAAAGTCAATGGATATACTTACGGAATCACAAAATGCTGGAGTAACTCTGCAGGTCAGGCAGCATCTAGGAGAGAGGGAATGGGTGATGTTTCGGGTCGAGACCCTTCTTCAGACTGATGTCAGGAGGGCGGGACAAAGAAAGGATATAGGTGGAGACAGGAAGAGAATGGGAGAACTGGGAAAGAGGAGGGGGGGGAGAGGGAAAAAAGAGAGAGACAGAGGAACTATCTAAAGTTGGAGAAGTCAATGTTCATACCGCTGGGCTGCAAGCTGCCCAAGCGAAATATGAGGTGTTGTAACTCCAATTTCCGGTGGGCCTCACTATGGCACTGGAGGAGGCCCATGACAGAAAGGTCAGACTGGGAGTGGGAAGGGGAGTTGAAGTGCTCAGCCACCGGGAGATCAGGTTGGTTAAGGCGGACTGAGCGAAGGTGTTGAATGAAATGATCGCCGAGCCTGCGTTTGGTCTCACCGATGTAGAGATAACACCTTCGCTCAGTCCGATCTCCTGGAGGCTGAGCACTTCAACTCCCCCTCCTACACAAATAGAAAAATGTAAACTGAATATGATTGGAATGACCTAGGAATGGACTGGGCGGTCACGGTGGCGCAGCGGTAGAGTTGCTGCTTGCAGCGCCGGAGGCCCTGGATCGATCCCGACCACGGGTGCTGTCCGTACGGAGTTTGTACGTTCTCCCCATGACCTGCGTGGGTTTTCTCCGAGATCTGCGGTTTCCTCCCACACTCCAAAGACGTACAGGTTTGTAGGTTAGTTGGCTTGGTGTATGTGTAAAAAAAATCTCCCTAGTGTGTGTAGGAGTAGTGTTAGTGTGCGGGGATCGCTGGTCGGTGCGGACTCGGTGGGCCGAAGGGCCTGTTTCCGCGCTGTATGTCTAAAAGTGAAACTTAATCCCGCCGACCCCCTTCCCCAGTCTCCACCGTCGTCATTTAGAGCCCTGGCTTCTGACCACATCCCCGACTCACAACAGCACAAGGGAGCCCTTCGTCACCCACCGCACAGCCCGGTGACTCGGCCGTTGTTGCGGCTCACGTCGTAGCTTCTGGGGACGGAGTGTTCCTTGGGTCACGGAAAATCAGTGTTCAGCCTGTATCAGCAACTAAAAATCTTTAGCCAGAGGGTGGTGAATCTGTGGAATTCTTTGCCACAGAAGGCCGCAGAGGCCAAGTCAGTGGATATTTTTATGGCAGAGATAGATAGAGTTTTGATCAGACACAGAAAGCTGGAGTAACTCAGCGGGACAGGCAGCATCTCTGGAGAGAAGGAATGGGTGACGTTTCGGGACAAGACCCTTCTTCAGACTTGAAACGTCACCCATTCCTTCTTTCCAGAGATGCTGCCTGTCCCGCTGAGTTACTCCAGTTTTCTGTGTCTATCTTTGGTTTAAACCAGCATCTGCAGTTCCTTCCTACAGATTTTTTGATTAGTGCAGGCGTCAGAGGTTATGGGGAGAAGGCAGGAGAATGGGGTCAGGAGGGGGAGATAGATCCTCCGTGATTGAATGGTGGAGTAGACTTGATGGGCCGAATGGCCTAATTCTACTCCTATCACCTTATGACTTATGACCTACTGACACAAATGACGAGGGTGTTCACTGTGAACAAAGCCACATTTTTAGGTTGATTGTGTCAGATTCTTGTAATAATGGTGTAACGAATATTGAGTGGATACTGAGAAGGCAGCAGAGTGTCTTTCCTTCTGAGGATATGAGCCTTTACCACAGTTCCAGTTCAGTTTAGTTTATTGTCATGTGTACTGAGGTACAGTGAAAAGCTTTTGTTGCGTGCTGGCGGAAAGACAATGCAGGATTACAATCGAGACATTCACAGTGTACAAGATACATGATAAGTATCTGTACACTGTGAATGCAAAATGAATGATCATGGACCAGTAACCTTTCATCAAGTAACTTTGAATTTCCTCCTTCAACCATCTCATATTGAAATTAATTAGTTATACATTTCTTAGAGATGTTAAAATAATGAGAAGGGTAGTGAACGGAAACGTATGGATGTTGGATTTAAGTAACTGTTTTCAAGCATTAGATTGGGATATTACACTTAAAACACTTAAGACTTTGCACCTCTAAGCTTAAACACACACACACACACACACCTTTATAAAAAAGTAATATTTTAAAACATGGAAGGCTTTTAAGTTTATAAGTTCTAGGAGCAGAATTGGGCCATTCGGCCCATCAAGTCTACTCCGCCATTCAATCATGGCTGATCTATCTTTCCCTCTCAACCCCATTTTCCTTCCTTCTCCCCATAACCCCTGACTCCCTTACTGATCAATAACTCTTACTTAACCTTTATTTTTAACTTTTAGTGAATTGGAGTTCCTAAAATTCCCTTTGCACATTACAACGCTTTCCACGCATTATACAACAGTGACATCTACTGTTAGATGGTAATCCCTGTAACGTGGTCTGGCATCTTTAGTTTAGTTTAGAGATACAGGGCGGCACGGTGGCGTAGCGGTAGAGTTGCTGCCTTACAGCGAATGCAGCGCCGGAGACTCAGGTTCGATCCGGACTACGGGCGCCGTCTGTACGGAGTTTGTACGTTCTCCCCGTGACCTGCGTGGGTTTTCTCCGAGATCTTCGGTTTCCTCCCACACTCCAAAGACGTACAGGTATGTAGGTTAATTGGCTTGGCAAATGTAAAAATTGTCCTTAGTGGGTGTAGGATAGTGTTAATGTGCGGGGACCGCTGGCGGCGCGGACCCGGTGGGCCGAAGGGCCTGTTTCTGCGCTGAATCTCTAAATCTAAAATCTACAGTGTGGAAACACACCCTTTGGGCTACCGAGTTTGCGCCGACCAATGATTCCCGTACACTAATTCTATCCTACACACTAGGGACTATTTACAATTAACCTACAAACCTGCACGTCTTTGGAATATCTTTTGTTCATACATTTCAAGAGTTTGCTGTGGGGAGGAGGAGTGACTGGAGTGAGACTGGTCCTTGATTATGAATGAATGAATAAGTTTATTGGCCAAGTATGTGCATATGCAAGGAATGTATATACAAGATTATGCTGGTGGCCTTGCCGAGGCAGCGTGAAGTGTACGTGTAGTCAATGGAAAGGAAGTTGGTTTGCGTGATGGTCTGGGCTGCGACATGGTGGCGCAGGGGTAGAGCTGCTGCCTTACAGCGCCAGAGACCCAGGTTCGATCCTGACCACGGGTGCTGTCTTTACGGAGTTTGTACCTTCTCCCCGTGACCTGCGTGGGTTTTCTCCGGGAGCTCCTGTTTCCTGACACACTCCAAAGACGTACAGATTTGTAGGCTAATTGGCTTGGTAAAATTGTAAATTGTCCCAAGTGTGTGTAGGGAAGTGTTTGTGTACGGGGTGATCGCTAGTCGGCACGGACTCAGTGGGTCGAAGGACCTATTTTCATACTGTATCTCTAAACCAAACTAAACTAAGAGGGAGTGACCGGGGTGAGACTCGTCCTTGATTATACTGGTGGCCTTGCTGAGGCAGAGTGAAGTGTAGATGGAGTCAATGGAAAGGAGGTTGATTTGTGTGATGGTCTGGACTGCCTCCACAACTGTCTGCTGTTCACCTGTTGTTCTGCCAGTTCTGGTCCTAAATGGAGGGATCCAAATTGACATTCAATTTAGTCACCAGGTGTTTAGGAAAGGCCATTTAAAACCGAGATGCAAAGAAACGTTTTCACCCAGAAAGTTGTGAATTTGTGGAATTCTCTGCCACAGAAGGCAGTGGAGGCCAATTCACTGGATGAATTTAATAGAGAGTTAGATAGAGCTCTCACGGCTAGCGGAATCAGGGGGTATGGGGAGAAGGCAGGCACGGGTTACTGATTGTAGATGATCAGTCATGATCACAGTGAATGGCGGTACTGCCTCGAAGGGCCAAATGGTCTCCTCCTGCACCAATTTTCTATGTTGATGTCAGAGAGTTGTGAATCTGTGGAATTTTTCAGTCAGAGAGTTGTGAATCTGTGGAATTCTCTGCCTCAGAGGGCAGTGGAGGCCAATTCTCTGATTACATTCAAGAGAGAGCTAGATAGAGCTCTTAAGGATAGCGGAGTCAGGGGGTATGGGGAGAAAGCAGGAACGGGGTACTGATTGAGAATGATCAGCCATGATCACATTGAATGGCGGTGCTGGCTCGAAGGGCCGAATGGCCTACTCCTGCACCTATTGTCTATTGTCTAAGTGGGGGGTGTGAAGGGAGGAGGGGTGATGTTTAAACTTCCCAGTAATTGCTCTTTTTAATTTTTTTTAAGGAATATCAAGAGAATGAAACAAGCCTCATCATTTCTGAGGCAGAACTAAAACACGTTGCCTACGTCTATAAGTGCAACAACTCTGTGCTTAAAATTCAAGGCAAAATCAATTCCATTACCATTGGTAAGTGATTAGTAAATATTTTAAAGATCTGGGAGCTTAACAAAGGAGCACAGGATGGCACAGCGGTAGAGTTGCTGCCGTACAAGCGCTTACAGCGCCAGAGATCCGGGTTCGATCCTGGCCATGGGTGCTGTCTGTACGGAGTTTGTACGTTCTCCCCGTGACCTGCGTGGGTTTTCTCTGAGATATTCGGTTTCCTCCCACACTCCAAGGACGTACAGGTTTGTAGGTTAATTGGCTTGATATAAATGTAAAAATTGTCCTTGGTGTGTATAGGATAGTGTTAATGCGCAGGGATCGCTGGTCGGCCCGAACTCGGTGGGCCGAAGGGCTGGTTTGCGCGGTATATCTCTAAACTAAACTAAACTAAAGCCTGCACATCATTCCTGTTCTTTTGCGTCACAGAAGTTGGTCCCTTCAACTAATTCTTTCCATTTCAGATTCCTGCAAAAAGCTTGGCCTTGTATTTGAAAATGTGGTGGGAATCGTCGAAATCATCAATTCACGGAATGTGGAAGTTCAGGTAAAGAGTGATTTATCTTAATAGAAGTAAATATAAATAAGCTCAATTGTAGAACATTTTGCAAATCTGTCTCTGCTTTGTAAAAATTTGGTAGGTAGAAAATGTATGATAACAAATACACATTAGTGGTGGCACGCACGGTGGCACGGCGGTAGAGTTGTTGCCTTACAGCGTCGGAGACCCGGGTTCAATCCCGACCACGGGTGCTGTCTGTGCAGAGTTTGCACGTTCTCCTCGTGACCGCGTGGGTTTTCTCCAAGATCCTCGGTTTCCTCCCACACTCCAAAGACGCACGGGTTTGCAGGTTAATTGGCTTGGTGTAAAGAAATTGTCCCGTGTGTATAGGATAGTGTTGGTGTGGGGGGGATCGCTGGTCGGTGCGGACTCGGTGGGCCAAAGGGCCTGTTTCTGCACTGTATTTTTAAACTAAACTAAGATAAGGGTTAAATTAGCTCGATTGTAGAATTTTTTGCAAATCTGTCTGTTTTGTAAAAATTTGGCAGATAGAAAATGCATGATAGAAAATATACATTAGTGAAGATATTATTTCAATTACAGTTTTATATTGAGGCATTTATTAAAACATTATTGAGTATTAAATGAACATAATATACCCGGTTTATCTGGTGAAAGGCTTGGATAGAGTGGATGTGGAGAGGATTTTTCCACTAGGGGGAGAGTCTAGGACCAGAGGTCATTGCCTCAGAATTAAAGGACGTAGCTTTAGGAAGGAGATGAGGAGGAATTTCTTTCGTCAGAGGGTGGTGAATCTGTGGAAAACATTGCCGCAGATGGCTGTGGAGGTCAAGTCAGTGGACATTTTTAAGGTGAAGATTGATAGATTCTTGATTAACATAGAAACATAGAAAATAGGTGCAGGAGTAGGCCATTCGGCCCTTCGAGCCTGCACCGTCATTCAATATGATCATGGCTGATCATGCAAAATCAGTGCCCCATTCCTGCTTTCTCCCCATACTCCTTGATTCCGTTAGCCCTAAGACAATAGACAATAGACAATAGACAATAGGTGCAGGAGTAGGCCATTCAGCCCTTCGAGCCAGCACCGCCATTCAATGCGATCATGGCTGATCACTATCAATCAGTACCCCGTTCCTGCCTTCTCCCCATACCCCCTCACTCCGCTATCCTTAAGAGCTCTATCCAGCTCTCTCTTGAAAGCATCCAACGAACTGGCCTCCACTGCCTTCTGAGGCAGAGAATTCCACACCTTCACCACCCTCTGACTGAAAAAGTTCTTCCTCATCTCCGTTCTAAATGGCCTACCCCTTATTCTCAAACTGTGGCCCCTTGTTCTGGACTCCCCCAACATTGGGAACATGTTATCTGCCTCTAATGTGTCCAATCCCCTAATTATCTTATATGTTTCAATAAGATCCCCCCTCATCCTTCTAAATTCCAGTGTATACAAGCCCAATCGCTCCAGCCTTTCAACATACGACAGTCCCGCCATTCCGGGAATTAATCTAGTGAACCTACGCTGCACGCCCTCCATAGCAAGAATATCCTTCCTCAAATTTGGAGACCAAAACTGCACACAGTACTCCAGGTGTGGTCTCACCAGGGCCCGGTACAACTGTAGAAAGACCTCTTTGCTCCTATACTCAACTCCTCTTGTTACGAAGGCCAACATTCCATTGGCTTTCTTCACTGCCTGCTGAACCTGCATGCTTCCTTTCATTGACTGATGCACTAGGACACCCAGATCTCGTTGAACTCCCCCTCCTCCTAACTTGACACCATTCAGATAATAATCTGCCTTTCTATTCTTACTTCCAAAGTGAATAACCTCACACTTATCTACATTAAACTGCATCTGCTCTCTCTTGAAAACATCCAGTGAATTGGCCTCCACTGCCATCTATGGCAGAGAATTCCACAGATTCACAACTCTCTGGGTGAAAAAGTTTTTCCTCATCTCAGTCCTAAATGGCCTCCCATTGTTCTTAAACTGTGACCACTGGTTCTGTCAAGGCCAAGTCAATGGATACTTTAAAAGTGGAGATTGACTGTTAATTTTTATAACTCCAGGGACTACATTTTGTCTTCTCTGTATTAACTGTATTAACTTTATTTATGTGCTGTAACTGTAATTCTTTTTTTTGCACAATCCGCAGGCATTGCCACTTTCATTTCACTGCACATCGTGTATGTGTATGTGACAAATAAACTTGACTTGACTTGACTTGATAAGTTCTTGATTAGTAATGGGTGCCAGGGGTAATGGGGAGAAGGCAGGATAATGGGGTTGAGAGAGAAAGATAGATAGTCTTCAATGGTGTAGACTTGATGGGCCGAATGGCCTAATCCTGCTTGGAGTTCCGGAGCCCAGGCCGCAGGGGTGCAGATTCGACCTGCCGATCGGCCGCGGGGGTCCTGATGAGGCGTTGATCGGCCACTTCACCCGGCCTTGGCGCCACATATCTTCAGGGGGACTTCTGGGGAGGGATTTCAAGTGCACTTTCGTAATTGCGTCCGGATTAAAGGAGGTGCCGGAAAATCGGCATGACAATCCATGACAACTTGACGGTACAAACCCATAAATCTTGGAAACTAATTATCACTATTTACCAGTTCCAGTGGTACTATATATCAAGGGAGATTCAAGTGTCATTACTTGAATGGTGGCCAATTAGGAAAAGGGGAGATGCAACGTGACCTGGGTGTCATGGTGCACCAGTCATTGAAAGTAGGCATGCAGGTTCAGCAGGCAGTGAAGAAAGCGAATGGTATGTTAGCATTCATAGCAAGAGGATTTGAGTATAGGAGCAGGGAGGTTCTGCTGCAGTTGTACAGGGCCTTGGTGAGACCGCACCTGGAGTATTGTGTACAGTTTTGGTCTCCTAATCTGAGGAAAGACATTCTAGCCTTAGAGGGAGTACAGAGAAGGTTCACCAGATTGATCCCTGGGATGGCAGGACTTTCATATGAAGAAAGACTGGATAGGCTAGGCTTATACTCGCTGGGATTTAGAAGACTGAGGGGGGATCTTATTGAAACATATAAAATTCTTAAGGGGTTGGAGAAGCTAGATGCGGGAAGATTGTTCCCGATGTTGGGGAAGTCCAGAACCAGGGGTCACAGCTTAAGGATAAGGGGGAAGTCTTTTAGGACCGAGATGAGAAAACATTTCTTCACACAGAGAGTGGTGAGTCTGTGGAATTCTCTGCTACAGAAGGTAGTTGAGGCCAGTTCATTGGCTATATTTAAGAGGGAGTTAGATGTGGCCCTTGTGGCTAAAGGGATCAGGGGGTATGGAGAGAAGGCAGGTACAGGATACTGAGCTGGATGATCAGCCATGATCATATTGAATGGTGGTGCAGGCTCGAAGGGCCGAATGGCCTACTCCTGCACCTATTTTCTATGTTTCTATGTTCCCCAGATAGAACAATGAAATTCTTACTTGCTGCAGCACAACCGAATATGTAATCAATATAATAAAGGAGAGAGAAAAAAAAAATGTATATATTTAAATGTTAACATGAGCGAGTCTTGGTCAGCATGGATTAGTTCAGTTCAGTTCATTGTCACGTGTACCGAGGGACAGTGAAAAGCTTTTGTCGCATGCTAACCAGTCAGCAGAAAGACAACACATGATTACAATTGATCCATTTATAGTGTACAGATACATGATAAGGGAATAACGTTTAATGCAAGGTAAAACCAGCTAAGTCCGATCAAGGATAGTCCGAGGGTCATCAAAAAGGTATAGTAGTTCAGCACTGCTCTCTGGTTGTGGTAGGATGTGGTAGTTGGGCCGAATGGCCTGGTTCCGTGCTGTATGATTCTATGAAAGGTTTGATTCAGCAAACACTTTAAACAAATTTATTACAGTAACTTGCGGCACGGTGGCGCGGCGGTAGAGTTGCTGCCTTACAGTGCCAGGGACCCAGTTTCGATTCTGACTACGGGTGCTGTCTGTACAGAGTTTGTACATTCTCCCCGTGACCTGCGTGGGTTTTCTCCTGGATCTCCGGTTTCCTCCCACACTCCAAAGACGTGCAGGTTTGTAGGTTAATTGGCTTCTGTAAAAATTATAATTTGTCCCTAGTGTGTAGGATAGTGTGATCATCACAACATCGTCCATCTCTGATTATTCCAGACAACCCCATCGAGCCGGTCCCAACCAAACCTGCGAAGAGGTGGAATTTCCACAAGGACAAGTGGGACCAGTTCACAAGTCTGGTGGACCTCTGGATCGACAGCCTTCCCACCCCCACCAACCTGGACAATGCCTACTCAGCCCTCTGCAAACTCCTCATCCCCATCCCCACCCCCGCCCCCACCAACCTGGACCATGCCTACTCAGCCCTCTGCAAACTCCTCATCAGGGCAGCTAAGAGTTCCATTCCTCGCGGCTATCATCGCCGGTACATCCCCACATGGGACGGAGAGTGTGACGCATGCTACGACGCATTCCTGTACGCTGAACCTGGCGGAGAGGCTTCCTCCAAGGCTGCGGAACTGACAAACTGCCTCGACAAGAAGCGCAGAGAGCGGTGGGAAGAGACAGTCCAAGGAATCGACTTCACACACTCCAGTAGGGTGGCGTGGAAGACCTTCAATCGCCTCATCGGTCGAAGTACCCGCCCAAAGCATTGCCCTGTCACGGCCAGCTCCATCGCCCACCAGTTCCTGACCAATGGCCACTCCAAAGACGCGGACAAGAACCAGAATCGTTTGTCAAACAGGAACCCACTAATCTTTGGAAAGCTGCAGGCGTTGATGGGCACCTGTCAGCACCCCTTTCCTCTGCAGAACTTTCTTCTGTCATCTCTCAACTGAAATGTGGAAAAGCTCAGGGTCCTGATAACATCCCCCCAGAATTCCTGAAACACTGCGGTCCGAAATGCCTGGCCTGGCCTGGCTCCGTGAGTTTTACTCCTCTTGCCTCATTGGTCAGT
Organism: Rhinoraja longicauda; assembly: GCF_053455715.1. Lineage (NCBI taxonomy): Eukaryota > Metazoa > Chordata > Chondrichthyes > Rajiformes > Arhynchobatidae > Rhinoraja > Rhinoraja longicauda. Next base: position 8,212,813 of record NC_135954.1, read on the forward strand.
CCATTCCGAAGATCTGGCGGAGAGCCACCATCATTGCGCTACCAAAACCAAACAAGCCTGCGGACGACCCAAGGAACTATCGGCCCATCTCACTCCTCTGTGTCCCGTACAAGCTCCTCGAACGGCTTCTCCTGGCCCGGCTCGATCTAATCGTTGACCCTCAACTACCCGCTGAACGAGCCGGATTTCGGCCTGGACGCTGCACCACCCACCAAATAGTCAAGCTGACCAACGACATCGAAGACAGTTTCGAAAAGGGTCACAAGGGGGGCATCACACTGGTGGACCTCACCGCCGCCTATGATACTGCGTGGCACCAGGGCCTGATCTTGAAGCTCCTCCGAACCATCTCTGACCGTCATTTAGTGCGGTTCCTTGCCAACATCCTTGCCAACCGCAGTTTTGTACTCAAGACCAGCGACGGACAATCTAGCCGACTGCAATGCCTAAGAAACGGAGTCCCCCAAGGCTCGGTACTGGCCCCCATGCTCTTCAACCTCTATATCAGCGATCTGCCACGCACGACCTCGCGCCAGTATGGATACGCAGACGACTTGGCCCTACTGCACTCGGACAAGAGCTGGTCAAATGTGGAGGATGTGCTCTCGGCGGATATGGAACTTGTCGAGGGCTACCTTAAGACCTGGAGACTAAAACTGAGTGTGGCAAAAACCACCACAACTGCCTTTCACCTGAACAACAAGGAAGCTCAACGCCAGCTAACCGTCACCCTCAATGGGTCACCCCTACCCTACAACCCATTTCCTACATACCTCGGGGTGAAACTAGATCGGGACCTGACCTACAAGCAACACCTTGAAGCTCTCCGTGCTAAAGTCTGGGCACGGAACAACCTCCTGCGTTGCTTGGCCGGATCGTCATGGGGTGCCAGGACATCTACTCTTCGAACCAGTGCTCTTGCACTCGTGTACAGCGTCGCTGAGTACGGCGCCCCAGCATGATGCCGCAGCGCTCATACCAGCAAGCTAGACGTCACCCTCAACGACACCATGCGGATTATCACCGGCTGCCTACGCCCTACTCCGACGGATCTCCTGCCGGTGCTCGCAGGTATCGCACCTGCCAAGCTTCGCAGAGAGTTCTTCACTCATAGGCTGGTGTGCAAGGCCCCATCGGACGCCAAACATCCTTTGCACCACCTCGCCCAGGATTCACAGCAACTGGGACCTCAACGCCTGTCATCTCGTCACCCATTCTCCCGTCATGCAGCGACCCTCTGTGGCTCCGGTTCCAACATACTAGGAGCATGGAGAACCAGCTGGGAACAGACATCGCCACCTCCTCAATTCACCGTCGCACCGAACACCACAGCCCCACCCGGCTCGGACACGCCCCGCAAAGAGTGGGTCGCCCTGAACCGGCTCCGCACAGGGGTCGGCCGGTTCAACGCCAACGTGCATCGTTGGGGGTTGCGTCCATCAGCAGCCTGTGTGTGTGGAGCAGACCAGCAAACAGCGCAGCACGTCATGTTCGACTGCACTGTCCTCCGTCCCCCTGGTGGAGGGGTAGACCTCACGGCCCTCCCTCGACAACAGCACATTGCACTGGCTACAGCGCCTGGATGGCGATACATAACTTCTGCTGCCTCAAACGCAAGAAGAAGAAGGATAGTGTAGGTGTGCGGGGATCGCTGGTCGGCGCGGACTCGATGGGCCGAAGGGCCTGATTCCGCGCTGTATATCTAAACTAAACTAAACTAATCAATGTATTACAGTAATCAAAAAGCAAAATACTGTAGATGCAGAAATCTGAAAGTAATAAAATAGAACAGTGCAGCACTGGAACAGGCCCTTCAGCCCACATTGTCCTCGCCGAAAATGATGCCACGGTAAACTAATATCCACTGCCTGCACATGATCCATATCCCGCCATTAAAAGAGAAAATGCTGGAAATTTGTAACAGGTCTGGCTGCATCTTTGGTTTAATTTAGTTTAGAGATACAGCGAGGAAACAGGCTCTTCGGCCCACCGAGTCTGCGCCGACCAGCGATCCCCGCACTCTAACATTATCCTACACACACTAGGGACAATTTACAATTTTACCGAAGCCAATTAACCTGCAAGCCTGCACGTCCATGCAGTGTGGGAGGAAACTGGAGCTCCCGGAGAAAACCCACGCAGGTCAAGCACAAACTCCGTACAGACAGCACCCATAGTCAGGATCGAACCCGGGTCTCTGGCGTTGCAAGGCTGCAACTCTACTGCTGCGCCACCGAAGTAATAAATTTGATTAAAGTGTACGCTGAAGCAAATCTATGCAAACAGAAACAGTTAATATCTCAGGTCAATGTCTGTTCATCGAGTTCTGGTGAATTGAAACATTAACTTTGTTTCTCTCTCCCCACAGCTGATGTCTGACCCGCTCAGCATTTAAGGCATTTTCTGTTTTTGTTTATTAATGCAAAACAGTGCTGATGATGGATTAAAAACTGGCTGTTAACCTTTGTAAATTCCAGGAGCTCTGGACTTGTTTTCAGCAGACAGCTCATTAGTACTGAACAGACTCCTAAGGGATAATGTCATGAGTTTGTATTCCCACAGATGAATCTGAATTCCTCACAAGCCTGAGTGTACTCAGCAACATCCCAATTGCCAACTGGATTGATCACATATTGGGAAAAGACAAGATCATTCAGGCTGTTAACAGGCAGATTACAGACAGGCACCTATCCATGTTCTACAGAAGGGCAGCACGGTGGCGCAGCGGCAGAGTTGCTGCCTTACAGCGCCAGAGACCCGGGTTCGATCCTGACTACAGGTGCTCGTTTGTAAGGAGTTTGTACGTTCTCCAGAATCTCCGGTTTCCTCCCACACTCCAAAGACGTGCAGGTTTGTAGGTCAATTGGCTTGGTGTAATTGTAAATTGTCCCTCGTGTTGTAGGATAGAGCCCCATCGGCCCACTGAGTCCGTGCCAACCTGTAATCATCCTGTAACACTATCCGACACACTAGGGACAATATTACCGAGGCCAATAAACTACACGTTTATGAGATTGGAGTGTGGGACAAAACCGGAGCACCCGAAGAAAACGCCTGTGGTCACAGGGAGAACGTACAATCTGCGTACAGACAAGCACCTGTAGTCAGGATCAAACTCGGCTCTCTAACGTTGTAAGGTAGCAACTCTACCGCTTTTCCACTGCGCCACCCGCTAACAGCGAGTAAAGGAAGTCTCAAAGGGGGGTAACTGTCTGTCTGCAGCAAGGATTGTTGTCCAGTGGGGAAGTTTCCACACACAATTACTTCATAATTTTGCAGTCCATCCTCATCTAGGCATTTCTTGTTGTAATCTCTCCAGTGTCGATAAGTGTGCACTGTTTGAAAGTCAGATACAACTTCCTGGCATCCGTCTTTTTTTAAAGATTTTTTTAGATTTAGAGATACAGCGCAGAAACAGGCCCTTCGGCCCACCGGGTCTGCGCCGCCCAGCGATCCCCGCACACTAACACTATCCTACACCCACTAGGGACAATTTTTACATTTGCCCAGCCAATTAACCTACATGCCTGTACGTCTTTGGAGTGTGGGAGGAAACGGAAGATCTCGTAGAAAACCCACACAGGTCACGGGGAGAACGTACAAACTCCGTACAGACGGCGCCCGTAGTCAGGATCGAACCCGAGTCTCCGGCGCTGCATTCGCTGTAAGGCAGCAACTCTACCGCTGCGCCACCGTGCCGCCCTGTCTTCAACCAGTACGTCTTCAAATGCTATGTGGCTGGAATACCAATAAAATTGTGCATTGACTTTACAGGTAATGGGCAAAGTGCCGACTATATCCATCAATAAAACGGAGGGCTGCCACATATACCTCAGTGAAGAGTCTTTAGGATGCGAGATAATCAGTGCCAAGTCTTCTGAAATGAACATCCTAATTCCTCAAGGGGAAGACTATGTAAGTTTTACATACTCACCAACCCTAACTTGACGTTGCAGGCTATTATTGTGATTATGAATTGGGCAATCGGAGGATATTTTATTTTGTTCTCGATCATATTTGTGTAGTGTTTTGTTAGACAGCCCTCTGTGAAAGGGCTGGATAGAGTGGATTTGGAGAGGATGTTTCCCCCTTGTGGGAGAGGCTAGGACCAGAGGCATAAAAAGCCTCTGCATAAAAGGACTGGACGACTAGGCTTGTATACACTGGAATTTAGAAGGATGAGAGAGGATCTTATTGAAACATATAAGATTATTAAGGGATTGGACACGCTAGAGGCAGGAAACATGTTCCCAATGTTGGGGGAGTCCAGAACCAGGGGCCACAGTTTAAGAATAAGGGGTAGGCCATTTAGAACGGAGATGAGGAAAAGCTTTTTCACTCAGAGAGTCGTAAATCTGTAGAATTCACTGCCTCAGAAAGCAGTGGAGGCCAATTCTCTGGATGCTTTCAAGAGAGAGTTAGATAGAGCTTTTAATGATAGCGGAGTCAGGGGTATGGGGAGAGGGCAGGAACTGGGTACTGATTGTGAATGAAAGAGTAAGAAAATAACTGCAGATGCTGGTACAAATCGAAGGTATTTATTCACAAAATTGGACTGATTGTGAATGATCAGCCATGATCACATTGAATGGCAGTGCTGGCTCGAAGGGACGAATGGCCTACTCCTGCACCTATTGTCTATTGTCTATGAACATACCTTTAGGAAGGAGATGAGAAGGAATTTCTTTAGTCAGAGGGAGGTGAATCTGTGGAATGGATATTTTTAATGCGGGGATTGACAGATTCTTGATTAGTACGGGTGTCCGGGGTTATGGGGAGAAGGCAGGACAAGAAGGTGGTTGAGGGGGAGAGATAGATCAGCCATGATTGAATGGCAGAGTAGACGTGATGGGCCGAATGGCCTAATTCTGCTCCTACAACTTATGAACTTTGGAGTAACAGAAATCCACTCTTACAGAATTCACAAATCACTACTCAGTATTTTGAGATGTGCAATAAAATTGACGTGTGCAGAATTTATGTGAAAAAAAGCAAAGAAATAAGCACACTCTCTTTTCTCATTGGGTGACACATGTAGAAGTGACATGGATTTGCGTTATGGAATATCAGGATATGGACCATTTTCTAGGAATGCATACCTCCTGTAATGCGGGGTTTCATCTACAATCTAATCACTGATGGACAATAGGTGCAGGAGTAGGCCATTCGGCCCTTCCAACCAGCACCGCCATTCAATGTGATCATGGCTGATCATTCACAATCAGTACCCCGTTCCTGCCTTCTCCCCATACCACCTGACTCCGCTATCCTTAAGAGCTCTATCTAGCTCTCTCTTGAATGCATTCAGAGAATTGGCCTCCACTGCCTTCTGAGGCAGAGAATTCCACAGTTTCACAACTCTGACTGAAAAAGTTTTTCCTCATCTCCGTTCTAAATGGCCTACTCCTTATTCTTAAACTGCGGCCCCTGGTTCTGGACTACCCCAACATTGGGAACATGTTTCCTGCCTCTAACATATCCAACCGCTTAATAATCCTATATGTTTCGATAAGATCCCCTCTCATCCTTCTAAATTCCAGTGTATACAAACCTAGTCGCTCCAGTCTTTCAACATATGACAGTCCCGCCATTCCGGGAATAGACACTCTCCTCCACTGGACAAGCCCACAAGCTGTAGTGCCTGTGCTTTTTAAACTTGAAGCAGCCAGCCATAGAGTCTTACAGCTTGGAAACAGGCCCTTTGGCCCTACATGCCCACGCCGACCAACATGCCCCGTCTACACTAGTCCCACCCGCCTGCGTTTGGCCCATATCCCTCTAAACCTATCCTTTGGGATATGGGAGGAAACCAGAGCACTGCGAGGAAACCCACGTGCAAACTCCACACAGACAGCACCCGAGGTCAGGATCAATCCCGGGTCTCTGATCAGCCGTGAGAAGAATTTTGTCTCGAGGGAGTGGAAGTTCACAAGTTATAGGAGTAGAATTAGGCCATTCGGCCCATCGAGTCCACTCCTCCATTCAATCGTGGCTGATCTCTGCCTCCTAATCCCATTATCCTGCCTTCTCCCCATTGGGCCTTGACACCCGTTCTAATCAAGAAATTGTATATCTCTGCCTTAAAAATATCCACTGTCTTGGCCTCCACAGCCCTCTGTGGCAATGAGTTCCACAGATTAACTACCCTCTGACTAAAGAAGTTCCTTCTCACCTTTCTAAAAGAGCGCCCTTTCATTCTGAGGCTGTGACCTCTGGTCCTAGACTCTCCCACCAGTGGAAACATCCTTTCCACATCCGCTCTTTCTATGCCTTTCATTATTCTGTAAGTTTCAATGAGGTCCCCCCTCAACCTTCTAAACTCCAGCGAGTACAGGCCCAGTGCTGTCACACGCTCATCAAATGCTAACCCACTCATTCCTGGGATCATTCTTGTAAACCTGAAGTATGAATAGACAATAGACAATAGACAATAGGTGCAGGAGTAGGCCATTCAGCCCTTCGAGCCAGCACCGCCATTCAATGCGATCATGGCTGATCACTCTCAATCAGTACCCCGTTCCTGCCTTCTCCCCATACCCCCTCACTCCGCTATCCTTAAGAGCTCTATCCAGCTCTCTCTTGAAAGCATCCAACGAACTGGCCTCCACTGCCTTCTGAGGCAGAGAATTCCACACCTTCACCACTCTCTGACTGAAAAAGTTCTTCCTCATCTCCGTTCTAAATGGCCTACCCCTTATTCTTAAACTGTGGCCCCTTGTTCTGGACTCCCCCAACATTGGGAACATGTTTCCTGCCTCTAATGTGTCCAATCCCCTAATTATCTTATATGTTTCAATAAGATCCCCCCTCATCCTTCTAAATTCCAGTGTATACAAGCCCAATCGCTCCAGCCTTTCAACATACGACAGTCCCGCCATTCCGGGAATTAACCTAGTGAACCTACGCTGCACGCCCTCCATAGCAAGAATATCCTTCCTCAAATTTGGAGACCAAAACTGCACACAGTACTCCAGGTGCGGTCTCACCAGGGCCCGGTACAACTGTAGAAGGACCTCTTTGCTCCTATACTCAACTCCTCTTGTTACGAAGGCCAACATTCCATTGGCTTTCTTCACTGCCCGCTGTACCTGCATGCTTCCTTTCATTGACTGATGCACTAGGACACCCAGATCTCGTTGAACTCCCCCTCCTCCTAACTTGACACCATTCAGATAATAATCTGCCTTTCTATTCTTACTTCCAAAGTGAATAACCTCACACTTATCTACATTAAACTGCATCTGCCATGTATCCGCCCACTCACACAACCTGTCCAAGTCACCCTGCAGCCTTATTGCATCTTCCTCACAATTCACACTACCCCCCAGCTTAGTATCATCTGCAAATTTGCTAATGGTACTTTTAATCCCTTCGTCTAAGTCTAAATGGAAGGAAGGAAGGAAGCCCTCAGCAGGATGGACTCGTGGTCAGAATCTTCAGGGTTTTTTTGCCTCATAAAACAGCGATAGCCTCCAGAATTCACTTGAAGTGCCAGGGCCTAGACGATTATGGACAACATGCCTCATTTTCTCTTGGGCATAGGAAGTTAAGATATGGTGTAACTGTGGCCTAGAACTTTGATTCAGCCCAGGATACTTACTGCTGCTCGAGAATAAATGGATTAAATATCTACACAGACCCTCAAATGAAACGAAAGATAGACTCAAAGTGCTGGATCACAGGATGGGACCTAAAGAGGATGGGTGACATTTCAGGACAGGACTCACCCATTCGTTTTCGACACAGATGCTACCTGACCTGCTGAGTTCATCCAGTACTTGACGTCTAACTTTAGTATAAACCAGCATCTGCAGTTCTATCTCAAATGCAACCACTGATGTACAGTCTCCAAACATAAAGCGCTGCCCAAATTGATAAAAGTCATCCCCACAACTGTTTTTTTTGGTTTAAAGGCCAACTATGTTTTATATTTTGTGTCAAAATGGCATTAAACCATTCAGCATTATGTAACCTAATATTAACCACCAACGTTCAGTCAGAATTCAAGTTTGAAGGCTTTGCTAATTTACCAATATTTTTCCTAAAATAATAAACATGAAGTCCGTCAGTGTTTTTCCTTTTTGTTTGAGTTTAGTTACTTGGGATGGAAATGAAAACAGCTTTAGAATTATTTTCTATGAAAGCATTTGATTTTAACAGAGTTGCTGGGCAATTCAGTTGTCATTGTCACTCTGGAGTAATTAACTTCAAAGCTAAAGTAGTAAGGCTCAGGAGTTCAGTCGGTTAAACCTACCAAAAATAACGAAGTGTGCTTCCAATACTGGGACATGGAGTTTTTATAAACTCTTTCAACTGAGATAATAAGGATTTATTACTGAGCATTTATCTGTTCAGGTCTTTGTATCTTTCCATCATTTTATTTGGTTCAGTTTAGTTTAGAGATACATCGCGGAAACAGGCCCCTCGGCCCACCGAGTCTGCACCGACCAGCGATCCCCGCACACTAACGCTATCCTAGGGACAATTTACATTTAAAAAATTTTTTTAATCTACCAAGCCAATAACCTACTTCTTTGGAGTGTGGGAGGAAACCGAAGATCCTGGAGAAAGTCCATGCAGGTCATGGGGAGAAAACTCCGTACAGACAGCACCCATAGGCAGGATCGAACCCGGGTCTCTGGCGCTGTAAGGCATTAGCGCTACCACCGAACCGCCCTTCAGTAATTAATTTTACTGAAACTCTCTATCCCAGATAACATTCTGCACCCTCACCAGAGCATTCACATCCTTCCAATGGTGTGGCCAACAGAAGTGCTCATAATACTCCAGTTGTGGCTTATCCCATAGTTTATCCATGTCCCCCAAGGATGTTGCCACTGAGTTACTCCAGCACTTTGAGGTCTTAGTTGATAAATGTGTACCATATCGACCCGGCTTTTACATTGTGCCTGATTCATGAAGGCAGGTGTCTCGTATAACGTCTCAGTGACATTATCTTCCTATTCTGACACCTTCAAGGCTTCTTGGACTTGTACACTGATCCCTCAGTTCTTCAATAGTCTACAGGGCTTTACCCATCACTGTTTCTGTCTAAGCTTTATTAATCCTTTCATAAAACATCTCAGCGTATTCACATTGAATTCCATCTGCCCTTTCTCCCACCCATCTTGCCATCTCATCAATATTATCCTGTGGTCAAAATCCCTTCTCATTATTAGTTTAGTTTAGTTTAGTTTATTGTCACGTGTACCGAGGTACAATGAAATCTTCGCTTTAAACCAGCATCGGCAGTTATTTCCTACACAGTTCAGTTGCAAGATCAGTTTAGTTTATTGTCACGTGTACCGAGGTACAGTGAAAAGCTTTTGTTACGTGATAAACTGCCAGCAGAAAGACAACACATGATTGCAATCGAGCCATTTACAGTATATAGATGCATAAGGGAATAACATTTCGTGCAAGGTAAAGCCAGCAAAGTCCGATCAAGGATAGTCCGTGGGTCACCAATGAGGTAGATAGTAGTTCAGCACTGCTCTCTGGTTGTGGTAGGATGATTCAGTTGCCTCATAACAGCTGGGAAGAAACTGCCCCTGAATCTCGAGGTGAGCGTTTTCACACTTCTATAGTTTTGTCTGAAGTTGTTTTGTTCCAGAGGTTGTTGGAAAAAAAATTGCATGCACCAAAACACAGAATATAGGCTCTTCAAATTGCTCCAAATCCACAAAGCCTTAAAGAGTGCTTTGTCACTACATCTGGTGTTTCAATTGGAAGAATCCTTTGAAAGGAGATGAGGAGGAATTTTTTTAGTCAGAGGGTGGTGAATCTGTGGAATTCATTGCCACAGACGGCTGTGGAAGCCAAGTCAATGGATATTTTTAAAGCGGAAATTGATAGGTTCTTGATTAGTAAGGGTGTTAACGATTATGGGGAGAAGGCATGCGAATGAGGTTGCATTGGGGAGAGAGAGGGGGGGGGGATGGAGGGAGAGAGATGGGGGGGGGGGTAGGGAGAGAGAGAGAAAGAAAGCACAGGCACGTGTTATCGTCGTACAGCATGGAAGTAAGCTCTTCTGCCCAACGAGGCCGTCAATGGATATTTTTAAGGTGGAGATTGATAGATTCTTCTTTAGTGAGGGTGTTGAAGGTTACAGGGAGAAGGCAGGAGAATGGGGTTGGGGTGGGAAAAATAGGTCAGCCATGAGCGAATAGTGGAGTAGACTCGATGGGCTGAATGGCCTATTCTATCCTTCAAAACTCCAGTATAGGCAGAGGACCCGGCATGGGGGAACCGCTGTGGGGGTGGGGGGAGGAAGGGGAGAACGAGGATTTGGCATGGGATTCTTTGTAAATTTGCGCCCTTTATGCAGCGACTATTTGTATACCTTGGGTATGCGAAGCAGAATTTCACTGTGACTTGTCACATGTGACAATAAAGATTGATTAGTGGGACTGGATGTTACAATCCCTAAGGTTTGCACTACAATTGACTGGTGTTGTTCTTGGGGGTGACCACTAGGTGATGTTGCTACCATTCAGGCACATTTTCAGTTGTGTACCTCAACGTCACTGGGTGTTTCGGCCCTTTATCACAAGACCCCCTCAGTCGAGGCAGGCACACCGCAGGGTGATCAGACCTGGGTGTGTGTCTTATGGTTAGCCTCTAGATGGTCACGTTGCAGCCCAGACAGCATCTTTTCAGCCACAGCCAGTGACTGCTCCGTTCGGCGGCATTGGCAAGTTCTTTGATTGCCCTCCTTTGGGCCTGCCCTCTGACTCCTACTTCCCTCAGGAGCCTTGCAGTGGAACTGGCTACAAAGCCCCTGCACCCCACCTCCAATGGACGCACTCTTACACTCCAACCTCGCTCCTCTGCCTTTTAAGGATAGCGGAGTCAGGGTGTATGGGGAGAAGGCAGGAACGGGGTACTGATTGAGAATGATCAGCCATGATCACATTGAATGGCGGTGCTGGCTCGAAGGGCCGAATGGCCTCCTCCTGCACCTATTGTCTATTGTCTGTATTGCAAGGTTGGAATATCTCATTCATTCATTCATTCATTCAAGAGCTCCTCAAACGTTAACCCAGTCATCCCCAGGGTAGTTGTAAACCTACGGGGCGGGAACAAGGGACCGGAATAATTAAACTGCCAACACAGAACAGTCTCTATCTGTGCTGCACGATTTTATGTCTATGCTCGAGAGCAGTGCTTCTTAAACTGGTGAATGGTTCACCCAAATGTGAATGAAACTAGAGGGGTGCATGAAGGGGGAATGCCTTGATAATATATATAAAATTATACACAAGGGAGAATAAGACCAAAATTACCAAAAAACTGAAGAAAATCTAGTCGAGGGTAAATGAAATTTTGTGATAAATACTCAAGGGTGAATGAGTTTAAGACGCACTGCTCCAGAGTTCGGAATTGTAAATCGTCTGTTATTTTGAAAGAATGTAGAAACAAAGAACTGCAGATGCTGGTTTATACCAAAGATAAGACACAAAGTGCTGGAGTAACTTAGCGGGTCAAGAGTGTTTTATTGTCATATGTCCCAGATAGCACAATGAGATTCTTACTTGCAGCAGCACAACAGAATATGTAAACATAGTACACTGTAAACAATATCATAAACGAGAGAAAAAGTTCAGCGTGTGTATATCCACAAGTACTCTCACGCACACGTATACGCGCGCGCACACACACACACACACACGTATATACACACACACACGTATGTACAGATAAAAAACAAACAACAATAATAGTGCAATAATAGTCTCTGTAGTCTAGAGCTAATGGTGGTTGTAGTGTTTAATGTCGTGTCAGGCAGCATCTTTGGAGAAAAAGGATGGGGGTTGGGAAGAAGGGTCCCGTCTCGAAACGTCACCCATCCTTTTTCTCCACATATGCTACCTGACCCGCTGAGTTACTCCAGCACTTTGTGTCTAATCTCTACAATTTTGAAAGTGAGTTTTCTGGTTCCGGGCATGAAATCCTATCCACTTACACAAGTTTTTGTTTCCTTTCTAGAAAGAGTATCCAGTTCCTGAACAGTTCAAGACCACATGGGATGGGACAAGGCTGTGCACCGAAGCGGCAGAGAACATCAGCTAACTGCTCATTTGAGGAGCTGCTCCACCATTGACGTGTGGTGTTCTAGAGATACCAATTCACCATAATGCAATTTTACACTTTGTGCAACCATAGCATACCATACTACCGTAGTCAGATACCTTGCAGTTACTGCTTCACAAGTAGGCTTGCAACGATCAGCAGTCTTACTGGCTCTGTACGTCTTTAGTAACCCAGGAGTTACCATACACGTAATATATTTTGAGTGCAATTGCCACCTTTGTACTTAAATGCGCTTAGTTTAACATAATCTTTCACAAGTTTAAACCACAGTATTTTGCAGTTCATTGGGAATTAGTCATTGGAACTCGATTATATAATTATGCACCTCGATTGTCATTGTTCTTTTTAAACGGGGGGAGGGGGAAGTAAGTCGGACTCGTCCGTTTTTTTTAAAGAAAATGTCTCAAGTTTATTCCAAAATCAGCAAAATGTTTAAAGTATGATTGCAGTGCATAAGTTTCAATTAAACTTCCATGTAGCTCCCGTTATATCCCAGTGCCAATACTGTGTAACATTTTGCCTTACTTTCTTGGTTAGGCTGTATGTTGTCCTTTTTAGGAAAGTAATTGGACATCAAATTGTTTTTAGACCAACCTCCATTATATTTTGAAAATACATTTGGTTTTATCAGTTATGCTTCATCTATATTAACCGTAGATTTTTTTGACCAACTCTTATCAAACTAGTTGGTCAAAAAAAAACGTTTTTTGACCAACTCTATCAAACCTCAATTTGTATCAGGGAGAAGGACTCTACATTTACATAACTTGATAACATTTCTTGATTAGTTACGGGCGTCAAAGGTTACGGGGAGAAGGCAGGAGAATGGGGTGAGGAGAGATAGATCAGCCATTATTGAATTGCTGAGTAGACTTGGTGGGCCGAATAGTCTAATTCCACTCCTATTCCTTATGACATAACGAAGCTAACAGGTTTTTGGAGTAGAATTAGGCCATTTGGCCCGTCAATTCTACTCCGCCATTCAATCATGGCTGATCTATCTTTCCCAGTCAACCCCATTCTCCTGCCTTCTCCCCAAAACCCCCAACTCCCTTTTCTGCCTTTACTTAAGGTGTCTGCACGATGTGATGTAAGCAGAAGCAGAACCCGTAAAAGTAGCTGTAAAGTCTTTCCCTTCCTACGCTCCAAGCTTTACTTTGATATAGCCGGACCACTATCAGAAAGCTCGAGTATGGTTCAGAGGTTCACATCTGTAGATCTGTATTAGACACAAAATGCTGGAGTAACTCAACGGGACAGGTAGCATCTCTGGATAGAAGGAATGGGTGACGTTTCGGGTTGAGACCTTTCCAAAATGTCACCCATTCCCAAACGTTAACCATTCCCAAAGGGTCCCGACCCGAAACGTTTATCCAGAGATGCTGTCTGTCCCGCTGAGTTACTCCAGCATTTTGTGTCTTATCTTCGGCGTAAAGCAGCATCTGCGGTTCCTTCCTACACATGTTTTGTCCGGTGTTTTGTTTATGCAGTAATCGGGTCCTGGCAATTCTATTACAATGTAATGACTTGATTAAAGCTATTGTCAAGCAGATTCACACTGTGCTCGCACATCACAGCAGCAAGACTAACGTAAACTTTTACTGTTCCGAGCTCCAAGTTTGTCCTCGGCATTATCTTAGTGTAGAAAATGGATAGTCTCTTTGCAAAGTAGTACTGCAGTTGTTCCCGTTAATCACGTTATTTGAGGGATTAGTTATTGTAATTTATAATATTGTTAGATGGTTTGTAGACTTTTGTCACAAGGAGGATGTCCTGAAAATTAAAGCGGAAGTGTTGCAAAATGTGAAATGGTCACTGTGGTTCTCTTTAACGGACGATGATTTGGAATCTATGTCATAACACTAAAATACATCTTTCACACATAATTTCACAAGCACCAAATGATTACCGTTCAGATAGAGACCATTCAATCCATCAAGTTCATACACTCAAGATAGACACAAAAAGCTGGAGTAACTCAGCGGGTAGGGCAGCAATCAGGGATGAAGGGTTTCGACCCAAAACGTCGCCCATTCCTTCTCTCCAGAGATGCTGCCTGCCCCGCTGAGTTACTCCAGCAAATTGTGTCTATCTCCGATGCTGCCTGACCTGCTGAGTTACTCCAGCATATTGTGTCTATCTCCGATGCTGCCTGACCCGCTGAGTTGCTCCAGCATTTTGTGTCTTATCTTCGGTGCTGCCTGACCCGCCGAGTTGCTCCAGGTTTTTGTGTCTATCTCCGATGCTGCCTGACCCGCTGAGTTACTCCAGCATATTGTGTCTATCACCGATGTTGCCTGACCCGCTGAGTTGCTCCAGCATTTTGTGTCTTATCTCCGATGCTGCCTGACCCGCTGAGTTGCTCCAGCTTTTTGTGTGACCACTTTCCACACTTCTGGAGTCACCTCTCAACAAAGGGGGACATTGTTGACGACAGTGCCCCATTGGCTCCTGTGACCCAGCAAGCCCTTTAGCTTGCTGAAGAAAGGACTATTCAAAGACCAAGATATCAAATCTAGAACCAAACAAGTGGTCTACCAGGCAGTATTCATTCTCTGCGTGGGAAACACGGAATCCTGTTCCAAGTGGCGCCAGTGGTAGGCCTGGTTTGCCGCTGTGAAGATGGACTCGGTGGGCCGCGGCCTGCAGGGGGATAAATCGGAAGCCGCTGAGCTCGTGACCGGAGAGTCGAGGGGGGAGCCGGGGAGTGGACCGATAGGAGAGGAACAGGGGTATTGCCTCCAGCACCTTCAAGGGTGGCAAGGTGGCGCAGCGGGTAGAGTTGCTGCCTTACTGCGAATGCAGCATCGGAGACCCGGGTTCGATTCCGACTTCGGGTGCTGTCTGTACGGAGTTTGTACGTGACCTGCGTGGGTTTTCTCTGAGATCTTCGGTTTCCTCCCACGCTCCAAAGACGTACAGGTTTGTAGGTTAATTGGCTTGGTAAATGTAAAAATTGTCCCTAGTGGGTATAGGCTGGTGTTGATATGCAGGGATCGCTGGTCAGCGCGGACCTGGTGGACTGAAAGGGCTTGTTCCCGCGCTGTATCTCTAAACTAAAGATCGGCTGCAGGAGGCATCCCCGGGACATGGAGGCGGTCGGGCGAGGAGAGGGACATCGATTCGCAGGACCAGCCGGTCGAGGGTGACGGAGGAGGCCCTGCAGCAGCCTGGGGCTTACCTGGATTGGGAACAGCTCAGTACATCAAGCGCATGGACCGGACTATGTGCTTTTTCGGTGGTGAATCTGCGGAATTCTTTGCCACAGAAGGCTGTGGAGGCAAAGTCAGTGGATATATTTAAGGCAGAGATAGATAGATTCTTGATTAGTACGGGTGTCAGAGGTTATGGGGAGAAGGCAGGAGAATAGAAACAGAAAAATAGGTGCAGGCGTAGGCCATTCGGCCTTTCAAGCACTGCCATTCAATATGATCATGGCTGATCATCTAAAACCAGAAACCCCGTTCCTGCTTTTTCCCCATATCCCTTGATTCCTTTAGCCCTAAGAGCTAAATCTAACTCTCTCTTGAATGGGGTTAGGAGGGAGAGATAGATCATGATTGAACGGCGGAGTAGACTTGATGGGCCGACAGACAGACTGTTAGCGAGGCAGCTATTGGTAGCGCTACCACAAGGAGTGAAAAAATCTCCAATATAATTATCCACTGGCACTGGAGGGTAAATTCATGCAATTTGGGCTTACTTGAGGTGTAATTGTTCTATCATTCTATAAATCTATAGCTCTTAGGGCTATAGGAATCAAGGGATATGGGGAAAGTCAGTGGATATATTTAAGGCGCGGCCTCCAACCACAACAACCTGGCCGCGGGAGAGGACAGCGGGAGAAGGGAAAGACATTGTGGCCTTCCATCACAGTGAGGAGAGGACTGGAGGAGACTCACTGTGATGGATGTTTCTTTGATGGATGTTTCTTTTATTGTGTGTTTTTGGGGTTGTGTAATTTTAATGCCTATTTAATGCTTTTATTGTTGGACTGTGGGTGACTGAATTTCGTCCAATATTGGATGACAAATAAAGTTATCTTGAATCTTGAAAAAGCAGGAACGGTGTACTTAATTTGGATGATCAGCCAGGATCATATTGAATGGCGGTGCTGGCTCGAAGGGCTGAATGGCCTACTGCACCTATTTTCTATGTTCTCACCTTATTTCAACGAGTGTACAACCTACACATGTTTGCAAACGGAATTACCTTATTAGACATAGACACAAAATGGTGGAATAACTAAGGCGGGTAGCATCTCTGGAGAAAAGGAATAGGTGACGTTTCGGGTCGTCTGAAGAAGGGTTCCGATCCGAAAGGTTGCCTATTCCTTTTTCTCCAGAGATGCTGCCTGATCCGCTGAGTTCCTCCAGCATCTTGTGTCGATCTTTAGAATAAACCAGCACCTGCTGTTCTTTCCTACACATTTTACCTTACTCAACTTATAGAGGTGTACACTGATCAGCCAAAGCATTATGACAACCTGCCTAATATGCTGTTGGTCCTCCGTGTGCTGCCAAAACAGCACCGACCCGCCGAGGCATGGACTCTACAAGACCCCTGAAGGTGTCCTGTGGTGTTTGGAACCAAAACATTAGCAGCAGATCCTTCAAGTCCTGTAAGTTGCGAGGTGGAGCCGCCGTGGATTGGACTTGTCGATCAAGCACATCCCACAGATGCTCAATCGGATTGAGATCTGGAGAATTTGGAGGCCAGGGCAACACCGTGAACACTTCATCATGTTCCTCAAACCATTCCCCAACAATGTGTGCAGTGTGGCAGGGCGCATTATCCTGCTGAAAGAGGCCACTGCCATCAGGGAATACCATTGCCATGAAGGAGTGTACCTGGTCTGCAACGATGTTTAGGTAGGTGACACGTGTCAAATTGACGTCCACATGTATGAATGAATGAATAAGTTTATTGGCCAAGTATGCATATACAAGGAATGTGCCTTGGTGCTCCGCTCACAAATGACAACACAAACATACAGTTAACAATTAAGAATAAAGCATAACTACATCAAAACAATAAGGATACAACATTACAGTCTAAACATGTGGGTAAAAATAAACCAGAGCAAAAAAAAGACTCAGACTTTGGTTATTGAGTAGAACTATCACTCGTGAAAAAAAGCTGTTTTTATGTCTGGCTGTGGCTGCTCTGACAGTCCGGAGTCGCATTCCAGAGGGAAGTGCTTCGAAGAGTTTGTGGCCAGGGTGAGAGGGGTCAGAGATGATCTTGCCCGCTCGCTTCCTGGCCCTTGCAGTGTACAGTTTCGTCAATGGGGGGAAGGTTGCAGCCAACAACCTTCTCAGCTGTGCGAACGATCCGTTGCAGCCTCCGGATGTCGTGCTTGGTGGCTTGATATGTGTTATATCTGGACTTCCAGAAGGCTTTCGACAAGGTCCCACATAAGAGATTAGTATGCAAACTTAAAGCACACGGTATTGTGGGTTCAGTATTGATGTGGATAGAGAACTGGCTGGCAGACAGGAAGCAAAGAGTAGGAATAAACTAGTCCTTTTCAGAATGCCAGGCAGTGACTAGTGGAGTACCGCAAGGCTCAGTGCTGGGACCCCAGCTATTTACAATATATATTAATGATTTGGACGAGGGAATTGAATGCAACATCTCCAAGTTTGCGGATGACACGAAGCTGGGGGGCAGTGTTAGCTGTGAGGAGGATGCTAGGAGGCTGCAACGTGACTTGGATAGGTTAGGTGAGTGGGCAAAGGCATGGCAGATGCAGTATAATGTGGATAAATGTGCGGTTATCCACTTTGGTGGCAAGAACAGGAAAGCAGACTATTATCTGAATGGTGGCCGATTAGGAGAAGGGGAGATGCAACGAGACCTGGGTGTCGTGGTACACCAGTCATTGAAAGTAGGCATGCAGGTGCAGCAGGCAGTGAAGAAAGCGAATGGTATGTTGGCATTCATAGCGAGGGGATTTGAGTATAGGAGCAGGGAGGTTCTGCTGCAGTTGCATTGGTGAGACCACACCTGGAGTATTGCATACAGTTTTGGTCTCCTAATCTGAGGAAAGACATTCTTGCCATAGAGGGAGTACAGAGAAGGTTCACCAGATTGATTCCTGGGATGGCAGGACTTTCATATGAAGAAAGACTGGATAGACTCGGCTTGTACTCGCTGGAATTTAGAAGATTGAGGGGGAATCTTATAGAAACTTACAAAATTCTTAAGGGGTTGGACAGGCTAGATGCAGGAAGATTGTTCCCGATGTTGGGGAAGTCCAGAACAAGGGGTCACAGTTTAAAGATAAGGGGGAAGTCTTTTAGGACCGAGATGAGAAAGTTTTTTTTCATACAGAGAGTGGTGAATCTGTGGAATTCTCTGCCACAGAAGGTAGTTGAGGCCAGTTCATTGGCTATATTTAAGAGGGAGTTAGATGTGGCCCTTGTGGCTAAAGGGATCAGGGGGTATGGAGAGAAAGCAGGTACGGGATACTGAGTTGGA
Source organism: Rhinoraja longicauda (assembly GCF_053455715.1). Classification (NCBI taxonomy): domain Eukaryota; kingdom Metazoa; phylum Chordata; class Chondrichthyes; order Rajiformes; family Arhynchobatidae; genus Rhinoraja; species Rhinoraja longicauda. Next base: position 8,231,389 of record NC_135954.1, read on the forward strand.
TGATCAGCCATGATCATATTGAATGGCGGTGCAGGCTCGAAGGGCCGAATGGCCTACTCCTGCACCTATTTTCTATGTTTCTATGATGGAGAATGTGAGGATGGACTCAATGATAGCAGTATAGAATGAATGGCCGGACCCAGGGTTTCCCTGCAGAACATTGCCCAGAGCATCACACTCCCTCCACCGGCTTGTCGCCTTCCCACAGTCAGTTCGGACCAGACGGGATAGCCTTCGTTGCCCTCGCGCATTGATGAGCCTTGGGCGCCCAACACCCTATCGCCGGTTTATGGTTTGTCCCTCCTGGGACCACTGCTGACCGGGAGCACCCCACAAGCCTTGCTGTTTCAGAGATACTCTGACCCAGTTGTCTGGCCATATCAATTTGGCCCTTGTCAAAGTCACTCAGGTCTTTACTCCTGCCCATTTCTCCTGCATCCAACACATCAACTTCAAGAACTGACGTTCACTTGCTGCCTAATATATCCCACCCCTTGACAGGTGTCATTGTAACAAGATAATCAATGTTATTCACTTCACCTGTCAGTGGTCATAATGCTTTGGCTCATCGGTGTATAAAATCATGAGATTGGGCAGAATCACTGCCTCCCTCAGGACCTCAAACCAACATTTCAATAGAAATAGAAAATAGGTGCAGGAGAAGGCCATTCGGCCCTTCGAGCCAGCACCGCCATTCAATGTGATCATGGCTGATCATTCTCAATCAGTACCCCGTTCCTGCCTTCTCCCCATACCCCCTGACTCTGCTATCCTTAAGAGCTCTATCTAGCTCTCTCTTGAATGTATTCAGAGAATTGGCCTCCACTGCCCTCTGAGGCAGAGAATTCCAAAGATTCACAACTCTCTGACTAAAAAAGTTTTTCCTCATCTCTGTTCTAAATGGCCTACCCCTTATTCTTAAACTGTGGCCCCTGGTTCTGGACTCCCCCAACATTGGGAACATGTTTCCTGCCTCTAACGTGTCCAACCCCTTAATAATTTTATACGTTTCGATAAGATCCCCTCTCATCCTTCTAAATTCCAGTGTATACAAACCTAGTCGCTCCAGTCTTTCAACATATGACAGTCCCGCCATTCCGGGAATTAACCTAGTAAACCTACGCTGCACGCCCTCAATAGCAAGAATATCCTTCCTCAAATTTGGAGACCAAAACTGCACACAGTACTCCAGGTGCGGTCTCACTAGGGCCCTGTACAACTGCAGAGGGACCTCTTTGCTCCTATGCTCAACTCCTCTTGTTATGAAGGCCAACATTCCATTGGCTTTCTTCACTGCCTGCTGTACCTGCATGCTTCCTTTCAGTGACTGATGCACTAAGACACCCAGATCTCGTTGTACGTCCCCTTTTCCTAACTTGACACCATTCAGATAATAGTCTGCCTTCCTATTCTTACCACCAAAGTGGATAACCTCACACTTATCCACATTAAACTGCATCTGCCATGTATCCGCCCACTCACACAACCTGTCCAAGTCACCCTGCAACCTCATAGCATCTTCCTCACAGTTCACACTACCACCCAGCTTTGTATCATCGGCAAATTTGCTAATGGTACTTTTAATCCCTTCATCCAAGTCATTGATGTATACTTTTCCTAACTGCCTTTAATCTATTGATTGATGTATTCACATCCTTCATGTGGTCGCAGTGGGGGTCAAAAGTTGGAAAAGGGGCTGAAATGTGGGTGAAGGGAGGTGGTGGCAGTGGTGGGAAAGTCCATGTCTTTGCACCCCCCCCAACCTCAGCACCGCAGGGGGGGGGGGAGATACAAGGACATGAAACACCCACTACCTCCCTAAGAACCTCAAACCAGCATTTTCCAACCGCCCTTAATCTAGTAGATACTTAACACCCCGCACGTATGGACGTAATGGGGGTTAAATGTTGAAAATGGTCCTTTATATGAATAAAGGGAGGTGGTGGTACCCCCGCCGGGGAGGAATGGACGGGCCCGGCTGGGGATGACGTGTCGCTCGGTGCGGCGGAGGGCGCATGCGCCAGCCTGGAGTCTGGGCGATGCAGACAGAGCGGGGGATCGATGAACTTTGCAAATGTGCTTTCTCCTCCCCTCCCCTCTCATTTTCTGCAAAGCAATGCATAGCACTTCGTGCATTAAATCAGATGCAAAGCTTTGCGTTGCTTTTTAAGGAGATGTCGTCGAGTTATACAGCCGTGGAGAAAGACAGCGACACGATCCACAGGCACTAGTGGCTGCAGACAGAGCGGGGCATTGATGCACTTTGCAAATGTGACTCCTCCCCTCCCCTCCCCTCCCTCCCCCCTTCTCGTCTTCTGGTGGAAGTTGCATTGCAATACATAACACCCAGTGCATTAAATCAAATGCAAAGCTTGGCGTTGTTTTTTTTAAGGTGATGGCGTACCGTGGGGGGGAATAAAAAACCCACACAAGCGTCTTCACCTCCTCCCGCCTGGAGCCTGCAGTCATGGCGACGCCGCGCGACGAAGGGAAGCCCGGCTCCGGGCTCGACGGCGACGACGACGATGATGGCGGCGGTTCCCGCTCCCCCTCCCGAGGCACCACAGACACAGTAGACGGTCCGAGGAGCCGCCACCACAGCGGCCAAGCAGCCGCCCCCGGGAGCGCCAGCGCCGGGGAATACTGCAGGAAAGTGCAGGAATGGCTGTGGCAGTATTATGGCTACGTGCAGTGGCAGAGCTGGGCGACCAGCATGATGATGGCGGCCGTGGCCGTCCCTCCTTACTACCCGGCCGGCGTGGGCCGCCAGGGCGAAGCTGGAACCGCCATCAACCCTTTCACGCTCTACGGCCCGTACTTGGCGGCTCCGGCCGAGGCACAGAGCCGGGGCGAGCAGCAGCAACAGCAGCAGCAGGTCGCCACAGCCTCGGGCAACACCGGCAACCGCCTGACCGCCGCCAATGCACCGCAACAAGCGGGCAACGCCGGGCACCCGGGAGGTAAGGCAGGGCTCGGCTACTGCACTACAGTGAAAGGCCTGGACAGAGTGACAACAGGTGGAGGCCATTGGGCCCTCCGAGCCAGCACAGCCATTCAATGTGATCATGGCTGATCATTCTCAATCAGTACCCCGTTCCTGCCTTCTCCCCATACCCCCTGACTCCGCTATCCTTAAGAGCTCTATCCAGCTCTCTCTTGAATGCATTCGGAGAATTGGCCTCCACTGCCTTCTGAGGCAGTGAATTCCACAGATTCACAACTCTCTGACTGAAAAAGTTTTTCCTCGTCTCGGTTCTAAATGGCCTACCCATTATTCTTAAACTGTGTGGCCCCTTGTTCTGGACTCCCCCAACATTGGGAACATGTTTCCTGCCCCTAACGTGTCCAACCCCTTAATAATCTTATACGTTTCGATAAGATCTCCTCTCATCCTTCTAAATTCCAGTGTATACAAGCCGAGTCGCTCCAGTCTTCCAGAGTGGATGTGGAGAGGATGTTTCCCACTAGTGGGAGAGTCTAGGACCAGAGGCCACAGCCTCAGAATTAAAGGACGTCCCTTTAGGAAGGAGATGAGGACTAATTTCTTTAGTCAGAGGGTGGTGAATCTGTGGAATTCATTGTCACACACAGAAGGCTGTGGAGTCTCAAGTTTTAAAGCTGAGACTTACTACCGAATCGGTAGTAAGGAAGGCAAGTACAATGCCAGCATTTGTTTTGAGGGGGGCTACAATATGTCAGACCACATTTTTTGAGTATTGCGAACAGTTTTGTGCCCCATATCTGCGGAAAGAATGTGCTGATGCTGGAGAGCGTCCAGAGGATGTTTACAAGAATGATCTCAGGAATGAGTTGGGTTAACATATGTTGAGCGTTTGACGGCACTGGTCCTGTACTCGCTGGAGATTAGAAGCATGGGGGGGGGTTCTTTGAAAGTTACACTCTAACTAAGCCTTTCATTATTCGGTATGTGGAGACGATGTTTCCACTAGTGGGAGAGTCTAGGACCAGAGGTCACGGCCTCAGAATTAATGGGTGTTCCTTGAGGAAGGAGATGAGGAGAAATTCCTTTGGTCAGAAGGTGGAGAATCTGTGGAATTCTTTGCCACAAAAGGCTGTGGAGGCCGTCAATGAATATTTTTAAGGCAGAGATAGATATATTCTTGATTAGTACGCGTGTCAGAGGTTACAGGGAGAAGGCAGGAGAATGGGGTTAGGTGGGAGAGATAGATCAGCCATGATTGAATGGTGGAGTAGACTTGAGGGGCCTCATTCTGCTCCAATCACCGATGACCTTATGATCAAGTCGACGTTGCCATAAAGAGATAGGGGTGGGGCAAAGCCTGGCAAGTGATGGGTGAATACAGGGGAGAGGTGTTTGTTTTGGCAGATAGTTGGAATAAATTATAAAGGCTGGAGGTGAAAAGGAGACACAGGGTGTCGGATAGTGATACAGTGTGGAACAGGCCTTCGGCCCAACTTGCCCACACCGGCCAACATGTCCTACCTGCCTGCGTTTGGTCCATATCCCTGTCCTATCCATGTACTTCTCTGACTGTTTCTTAAATGTTGGGATTGTCCCTGCCTCAACTACCTCCTCTGGCACCCACCACCTTTTGTGTGAAAATGTTACCCCTCAGATTCCTGCTGGCTGAGGAGAGAAGAGGAGTGAAATGTAAAACCGGAGGGAGAGATGTAGGTGGAAGGGGGACTGGTGGACAAAAAGGAAATAGGGACTCGGTGATAAGCTGGATAGGCCTGAGATGAGGAGAAATGTCTTCATTCATAGAGTGATGAACCATTGGTGTTCTCTATACTCAATTGCTGTGTTCATTCAAGACAGAACAATAGATGTCTAAGCACTCTGGAAATCAAAGTATCTGAAGATGGCGCTAGAAAATGTCATTGAGATAGAAGAAGGTTATCCATAATCTTAATGAATGACAGGGGCTTTCGGGCTGAATGGCTATTACTGACCCTATTTGGTATTTTCCTGTGTTTAGAACTCATCAGTAAATGTTGAATGTAGTATCCGATTGCAGGAATAGAACAGTACAACGCACCAACAGGCCCTTCAACCCACAATGTCTGTGTCAAACATGATGCCAAGATAAACTAAATCTCTGCCTGTAATGATAAGTAGGTAATGGTGATTCAAACAAAGCCTTGAGATGTTGACGCAAGGAATTGCATATGCCGGTTAACATACATAAAAAAGACAGTGCTGGAGTAACTCAGCGGGTCAAACGGCATCGGCCAGGAGATGCTGACTTGGAATTTTTTTTTTAACCTGTTTTTGAGAAAACAACTGTTTATATCCAGTCTTCCCTTGCTACGTTCACCTTGTGATATTGTGCCCTGTCTAATCCAGCGTTCCATTTAAACAGTACAAAACAATTGCAGATAATCCTTTTGGGACAGAGCACTGTCCACCAGGACCTGTTTCCTACTGTTGCTGTATCCCATTCTCTACCACCGCTGCCTCTTCTGGGACGCTGTCGGTGGGAAGGATCTGTCAGAGCAAATGCTGTGTTTTACACAAACAAGATTTTAATGAACTTAAATAAAACTCCCTGTGGATATAATACAGAATTCCACGTGTATTAAAAACATTTGGGTATGCTTCATTAGAGTCATAGAGCCACATAGCACGGAAACTGGACCTTCAGCTCATCTCGTTGATGTCGAGACCATAGAAACATAGAAAATAGGTGCAGGAGAAGGCCATTTGGCCCTTCGAGCCAGCACCGCTATTCATTGTAATCGTGGCTGATTATCTACCATCAGTAACCTGTGCCTGCCTTCTCCCCATATCCCTTGATTCCACTAGCCCCTAGAGCTCTATCTAACTCTTTTAAATTCATCCAGTGAATTGGCCTCCACTGCCTTCTGTGGCAGAGAATTCCACAAATTCACAAGTCTCTGGGTCTCTCATTTGCCTGCCTTTAGCCCATATCCCTTTAAATCTTTCCTATCCATGTTCCTGCCCGTGTCTTTTAAATGTTGTTATAGTACCTGCCTCAACGACCTCATCTAGCAGCCTGTTCAATATACCCCCCCACTATTACGTCTGGGAAATCAGACAAATGTAGAATTGAGATGAATAAACTTGTGAATGCTACAGAATAATTGTCATAGGATTAGAGCAAAGTAAACCACTCAAGCTTGTGAGTGTTAATATTTGTTTAATGGTATTCTTAACCAATGGCACAGTAATGATGGCTCAATGATGTGTAGGAAGGAACTGCAGATGCAGGTTTACACCAAAGATACACAAAATACTAGAGTAACAGTCTGAAGAAAGGTCTCGGCCCGAAACGTCACCTATTCCTTTTCGCCAGAGATACTGCTTGGCCCGCTGAATTACTCCAACATTTTGTGTGTATCTCTAATGGCTCAATGATCGCAGAGCACAGAGGTCATACACTGTGGAATCAGGCCCTTCGGCCCAACCCTTTCCCCACGCTGACCAACATGCCCAAACTACACTAGTCCCACATGCGGACATAGGACATAGAACATCACAGAACAGGCCCTTTATCCGCAATGTCTGTGCTGAACATGATGCCAAGAGCCCTAGACCATCTCTTATCTACCTGCACATAAACCGTATCCCTCCATTCCCTGAATATCCATGTGCCTATCCAAAATCCTCTTAAATGCCACTATCATGTCTGCCTCAGCAACCAATCCCGGCAGCATGTTCCAGGCACTCGCCACCCTCTGTGTAAAATAAAACTTGCCCCACACATCTCACTTAAACTTTGCCCCTCTCATTTTAAAGCTATGCCCTCTAATTTTTTTTTAGAGCTACAGCGCGGAAACAGTCCCTTCGGCCCACCGGGTCCGTGCCGACTAACGATCCCCGCATATTAGCCCTGTCCTACACACTAGAGACAATTTTTACATTTACCAAGTCAATTAACCTACATACCTGTATGTCTTAGGAATGTGGGAGGAACCCGATGATCTCGCAGGTCACGGGGAGAACGTACCAACTCCATACAGACAGCACCCATAGTCGGGATTGAACCCGGGTCTCTGGCGCTGCATTCTCTGTAAGGCAGAAACTCTGCCGCTGCGCCACCGTGCCGCTTGGAATTGATTTTTCCATCCTAGGGGAAAAGTTCTGACTTGATAGAGGTTTTTTAAATTTTAAGAGGGACGGACAGAGTTGACGTGGGTAGGCTTTTCCCTTTGAGAGTGGGGAAGATTCCAACAAGGGGACATAGCTTCAGAATTGAGGGACAAAAGTTTAGGGGTAACATGAGGGGTAACTTCTTTACTCAGAGGGTGGTGGCTGTATGGAATGGGCTTCCGGTGGAAGTGGTGGAGGCAGGCTCGATTTTCTTATTTAAGAGTAAATTGGATAGGTATATGGATAAGAGGGGATTAGAGGGTTATGGTCTGAGAGCAGGTAGATGAGACTAGGTCAGAGAGAGTGGTCGGCGTGGACTGGTAGGGCCGAATGGTTATACCCTATCTATGCTTGTCATGCAGTAATTTTTCTATGATTCTTAGTTTTGAGTCGGGAGTGTGATGTTCTGTGATCCATTCCAGAGATTAGATCATAAAAATTTGTTTATCCTGGAAGCTTGTGTTGTTGAGAGTGCCATAGTTTGGATGTGACAATCTAGCTGAAAAAGCTTCCGTCCTACTGTTTTGAAGCAGAGGGGACACCTTATTTATCCCTTGAAAACATGCTATTGAATGGGGGATAAATAGAGAAGAGTATGGCATTGGTTAAGTATGTATCTAATGATTTAGAACCCTGAATGAATGTTGCTGAGATCATATAAACCTAAATCCCACCACAGAATCCAAAAAATTTAACTCGGTGAAATATCTGGATTTTTCACAAAAAAACAAAATATGCTAATGTTAGTAACTAAACAATTAGCATTAAAAAATCCGGCTGTGTAGGAAGGAACTGCAGATGCTGGCATACATCCAAGATACACAAAATGCTGGAGGAACTCAGCTGGTCAGGCAGCATGTCAAAATGGGTGACATTTTGGGTTGAGACTCTGAAGAAGGTTCTCAACCTAAAAGGTCACCTATTCCTTTTCTCCAGAAATGCCGCCTGATTCGTCGAGTTACTCCAGCATAATAAATCCAGCTGCTCAACTAGTGTCCTTCATGAAAGGAAAAGAACAGGTTAGCTTGTACCTAGTCTGAACAATTTGTGACGGAAGACACACAGCAATGTGTTTAACTATTGAATGCCTTCTGACATGGTTAGGCATGGTTTATTATTATCACATACTGAGGCACAGTGAAAAGCTTTGATTTGCATGCTATCCAAATCAGATCAGATAAACCATACATACACACAGTCTAGCCAAACTCAAGTACAATATATAGAGCAAAAAGGGAAAATATAGAGTACCGAATATGGTTCTCTGCCTCCACCATCACCCCTGGCAGTGCATTCCAGGACCCCTCTAGTCTGAGTAAAAAAATGTCCCTGCACATCTCCATTAAACCTACCCTCCCTCCCCTCACCGTATGGTTATGCCCTCCACTGTTGGACATCTCCACCATGGGAGAAAGGCTCTGACTGCATCTCCTAATTTTATAAACTATCAAATCTCCCCTTAACTTCTGACTTTCCAGAGAAAACAAAGTTTCTCTGTAGCTGAATTCCCCGTAATCCAGGCAGCATTCTGATAAACCACCTCTAAAGCCTCCACATCATTCCTATAATGGGGCGACCAGAACTGCATGGCTCCAAATGCAGCCTAACCAAGGTCCTATAAAGCTGCATCGTGGAATTCCCTCCTGTGGCTCCTGCTTGCAATGGCTGATTCGGTACCAGATCCCAGTCCAAGGTGAAGATTGGTGAGATTAATCAAAGCATGCACCAGTATATTCAATACACTCGCGTTTCTCGTGTTCTGCACTGAAGGGCCTGTTCTTGTGCTGTACAGTTCTATGTTTATGCAAAACAAAGCTTTTCATTACACATGATAATAATAAACCTAAATCGATCACAACTTTACTGCATAACACGTGGGCCTGTACCACATCTCTAGCCAAGTTGGTGGATGTGCAGTTACACAGTGGCATTCATTCAGCTATACAGACAATTATCCAGGTATGCCTTGCATGCTATTATCCACTAACAGCAGAACAAACTTAATTACCTCTGATTATTAGCAAAGTAATAGAAAATGCTGTCGTCAGTGCTGTCTGTCAGCACTGATAGTAACCTCCTTGGTGCTTGGTCTGTGTGTACTGGGATTACTTGGTGCCAGACATCATTACTAGCTTGCTCTAAGCATCGAGAGTCAAGAGTGTTTAATTGCCATATGTACTGAAAGGGAATATTGAACCAAATGAGAGGAACATCTAGTGAGCGGACCTGAGCTACGATCTGCCTCATTGAAGACCCTCGGATTATCTTTAATCGGACTTTACTGCACTTTATCTTGCACCCAACGTTATTCTCTCCGTCCTGTATCTACACCAGCGTTTCTCAACCTTTTTACCCTTGCGGAACCCTTGAAATAATTTTCATGTCTCAGGGAACCCCTACATAAACATTATTATATATCTTTACTAATCTCTTTTTCTTTCATAAACTTAAAGTTCATAAGGCAAACAGCACATATAAACTTTTCATAAACTAACAAAAATAAACATAAACATACTTAAATGTTTAAAATTCATATAACATCCCTAAATGACGGGGAAAAATTACTAAATAACATGGGTGAATGAGGGACTGTACCTGCAGGCTAGGAAGCACAGACAGGACTGATGGAGACCGTGCATGTGTCTACTCGAGTGAGTCACTTGATGATACACGAATGCGTCGCGTACAGCTGCTGTCCACTGACCACTAAAGGCCGTTTCACACTGGCGCCGTATAGACGTCGCTAAATATATTCCATATGATTATTATACTTTAAAATTATATAACAGGTTGATGACTTTATTATAATGCCCAAGAATTTTCCAAGAATATGCCATACATGTATAATAAAATTAGTGGGGCTGGGGGAGGAGAGAATGGGGGGTGTGGGGATGGGCCCAACGGGCCCGCTTTGCTAGTGTATAATAAAATTACGCATCTGAAATTAAACACAAAAATGACTCAAAAATGCATTTACATTTATCACTATTTCTCTCGGAACCCCTAGTGACCTCTCGCGGAACCCTAGGGTTCCTGGGAACCCCGGTTGAGAAACGCTGATCTACACTGTTGATGGCCTTGCAGATGAACTGACAACGATGAATACATACATCAGAGTGTTTTGTCAACGTACATTGCAGAATTACTTTTATTTGCTTGTTCTCTATGTGAACGTCACCGATTTCTTCCTCGGAATTCCTCAGAATCAAAATTAGTATAACCAAGTGAGTTTTTACAAGGATCTAATAGTTCATTAATAAGAATTAATTTTCTTAATTTTCAACTTTATTATAATTTTAATTTCTCAGCCACTAGTGCTTTGAACTTATCTCTGGTGTAATGGTCCCGTAATAACCACTATGCCGCCATACTTCCAACATTACGACAGCAACTTCACTTCACAAGTACCTCAACAGCTGACAAGAACCGTGGGACGTCCTTGGTTTGAGCAAGTCCAGTAAAAACTTTCATTTAAAGTTTCTTTGGCAGCCACCCAGTATCCATTGCAATCAATTTGCTTCTCAACAGGATGAAAATATCTTTCATGTAGAAAGGGAGTGTGTCATTGGCCGGGTATCTGTAGTATTTTTGACCATCAATGCCAATTATTTGCATGGTAATGCCTTTTGGAGCAGTCATTGGTAATTTAATGCATGAAAGTTTACACCTCCCTTCAGTAATCCTTGCAGTGAAATGGAGAACTATATGGATCATGCACAGGGGCAGGAGTTGCAGTGGATGTGGCTTATTCAACTGGACGACAAATGGCGAATTAAATCTTGCATAGGTCAAAAACATTTTAAGAGTACAATGAATGGCATTCAGATTAGGCTTTGAAGGGATCTGGTTGGTTTCAGTGTTGAGATAACACAGTAAAGCATTTGGAACATGAAGACAAGAGTACAGTTATGTAGAGATTAACCAGAGATGGTTATTGTCAATGACACAGGCCCTTTGGCCCAACTTGTCCATGCCAACCAAGATGCTCCATTTAAGTTAGTGCCATTCGTCTGCATTTGACCCATGTTCCTCTAAACCATTCCTATCCATGTCCCTGTCCGAGTTGTTATTGTATCTGCTTCAACTAACTTCTCTGGCAGCTCGTTCCATATACCCAATCCCTCAGAGTGTAAAATGTTGCCCCTCGGGTTCCTATTAAATCTTTCCCCGCCCACCGTAAACCTATGTCCTCTGGTTCTTGATTCCCAAACTTAGGGTGAATGATTTACCCTATCTATCCCCCTCATGATTTTGTATACCTCAAGATCACCCCCATCCTCCTGCAAGCTGACTGCCATGATGTGAGCTGACTGCCATGCTAATCTGAACGTGTTTTTGTTGGTGTTGGGGCAGATTAAAAGTAATATCCTGTGCAAGCTATAATTAAATAGCCTCAAAATATTATTCATGCCGATATCTCTGGTTCTTAAATTATGCACCATGTCTAGAATATTTCAGGGGCTGGAGTTCATAGTAAAATCTTTGCATGTGGGGCAGCTTGGTGGCGCAGTGGTAGAGTTGCTGCCTTACAGCGCCAGAGACCTGGGTTTGATCCTGACTATGGGTGGTGTTCTTCCTGTGACTACATGGGTTTTCACTGGGTGCTCCGGTTTCCTCCCACACTCAAACGACGTACATGTTTGTAGGTTAATTGGCTTAGGTAAAGATTGTAAATTGTCCCTAGTGTGTAGGATAGTGTTGGTGTATGGGAATCGGCACCGTCTCGGTGGGCCGAAGGGCCTGTTTCTGCTAAACTAAACTCTAAACTAAACCTGGGAGACTCCTGTTTCCAGTGCCTTCCAGAGCTGCTAAATTCCTCCAGTGCTTTTGCTTAAGATTCCAACATCTGTGGTCTTTATCACTCTTGTATTTATGATGGCTTGGGATACTTTTTGATTTTTTTTTGCTGCTCGCTATCTAAATCCTGGGCTGTGTAAATGGATCCTTTCCACTACCCCCCCCCCCCCCCCCCCCCCCACACTTCTCCATGTATGTTATAAAACCAGAGTACAGAAGGAGGCCTGTCATACCTGTGCTGTTTCTCTCAAAGAGCCATCCAACTACTTGGACCTTCCCATAGCCTTGCACAAACATCTGCTGCTCAAGAATGTATCCGTTTTTTCAAATTAAAGTTGTTATTAAACATGCTTCCTGCTTCCCTTTTCAAGTAGTGCTAACTACGAACTATCAACTGAACTTCAAATTGCCTTGGATACACCAGGGACTTCAGGCTTTGTTTTGTTTTACACTTTATTAGGATTCTTTTATTAAACTTTTTTTTGTTTACTACATTATCTATCAAGTCCTGTGTTTCCAACCCTGTTAATAGAATCACACAGTGTGGGTACAGGCCCTTTGGCCCAACCTGCCTATCTAACATGCCCTATCTACACTCCAAATTGTTGTCATAAGGGATTGGAGTAGAATTGGGCCATTGGCCCATCAAGTCTACTCCGCCATTCAATCATGGCTGATATATCTCTCCCTCCTAACCTCATTGTTCTGCTTTCTCCCCATAACCTCTGACACCTGCACTAGTCAAGAATCTATCTATCTCTGCCTTAAAAATATCCACTGACTTGGCCTCCACGGCCTTCTGTGGCAAAGAATTTCACAGATTCACCACCTTATGACAAAATAAATTTCTCCTCGTCTTCCTAAAAGAATGTCCTTTAATTCTGAGGCTATGACCTCTAGTCCTAGACTCCTCCACTAGTGGAAACATCCTCTCCACATCCACTCCAAGCCTTTCATTATTCTGTATGTTTCAATGAGGTCTCCCCTCATTCTTCTAAACTCCAGCGAGTACAGGCCCAGTACCGACAAACGCTCATCATAGGTTAACCCACTCATTCCTGGGATCATTCTTGTAAACCTCCTCTGGGCCCTCTCTAGAGCCAGCACATCCTTCCTCAAATATAGTGCCCAAAATTGCTCACAATATTCCAAATGTGGCCTTACCAGCACCTTCTAGAGCCTCAGCATTACATCCCTGTTTTTGTATACAAGTCCTCTTGAAATAAATGCTAGCATTGAGTTTGCTTTCTTTACTACTGATTTGACTTGCAGATTAACTTTTTGGGAATACTGCACCATCACTCCCAAGTCCCTTTGCACCTCCGATTTCTGGATTCTTTCCCCATTTAGAAAATTGTCTACTCCTTTATTCCTACTACCAAAATGCATGATTCCACACTTTGCTACACTATATTTCATCTGCCATTCTCTGCCCACTCTCCCAACCTGTCCAGGTCCTTCTGCAGAGTCCCTACTTTCTCTACATTACCTGCCCTTCCACTTCTTTTCGTATCATCGGCAAACTTTGCCGCAAAGCCTACAATCCCCTCGTCCAAATCATTAATGTACAACGTGATGATTAGCGACCCCAGCACCGAGCCCTGCGGAACTCCGCTAGTCACTGGCAGCCAAGCAGAAAAAGCCCCCTTTATTGCCACTCTTTGTCTTCTGCTATCCATGCTAGTATCTGCCCGTTGATACCGTGGGCTCTCATCTTCCTTAGCAGCCTAACGTGTGGCACCTTATCAAAGGGTTTCTGAAAAACTAAGTAAACAACATCTACTGCCTTGCCTTTACTGACTACTGACTAGTCGGACTCAAACTCGGGTCTGGTGCTGTAAAGCAGCAACTCTACTGCTGTGCCACTGTGCTGCCCTGATACATAAGCTTCTACATAATTTTTCAAAAGTTTTAATTGTAAAATATTTTTTGAAATAAATAGTCTGGGAATTGTAACGCATCAAAGTGTTTTTTATCCTCTGATGGTTTGCCAAGAATGTGAGCGCTCCATAAAATCTCACTTGGACTTTGTGCAGCTACACACAAGGTTTTCAGCAGGTTTTGCTACTGAGCAGTTTGTATGAAGCTTAAATTTGCATGACTTGGAAGGAACATTGTAACCAATGTGCCTAATTACAGTTATAGGAAAGATATTGTTATAGGAAATGTATTGTTGCAGGAAAGATATTGTCAAGCTAGAAAGGGTTCAGAAAAGATTTAAGAGGATGTTGCCAGGACTAGAGGGTGTGAGCTATAGGGAGGGGTTGAGTAGGCTTGGTCTCCATTCCATGGAGCGCAGGTGGTGTACAAAATTATGAGAGGAATAGATTGGGTAGATGCACAGAGTCTCTTGCCCAGAGTAGGGGAATCGAAGACCAGAGGACATAGGTTAAAGGTGAGGGGAAAAGATTTAATAGGAATCTTAGGGGGTTAGCTTTTTCACACAAAAAGGTTGTATAGAACAAGCTACTGGAGGAGGTAGTTGAAGCTGGGACTATCCCATCATTTAAAAAACAGTTGGACAAGTACATGGATAGGACAGGTTTGGAGGGATTTGGACCAAGCGCAGGCAAGTGGGACTAATGTAGCTGGGACATTGTTGGCCGGTGTAGGCATGTTGGGGCGAAGGGCCTGTTTCCACACTGTAACACTCTATGACCATTATTAACAATTACTTTGGATAACTCTCACAAGCAGTACTTGCAGAAAAGCATATACCTCCATTCCCTGCATATCCATGTGCCTATCTAAAAGTCTCAAACACCTTATTGCATCTTCGTCCACCACCATCCCAGACGATACGTGAAAGACTAAAATTTAAGGTCCCTTTTAGAATTAAAGTTCCTTCATAGATCGACCCATTTACACCGGATCAGCTTTGTGCTCCCAGACATCTGTTCATCAGTTGTCATTTTTCACAGGGCCATATGTCATTATAATTGCAGAGATTGCTGCTCAAAAACAAGAGCGAGAATGCGTTCATTTTGTGCCAGCTCCACCTGGCTGGCAACAAGCAGTCTACAAGCAGTTGTAATTAACCTCGATCTGTGGTTTTAAAGTTGGGGGGCAAGACACAAGCTACTGGGAAACGTCTGAAGAAGGATCTCGACTCGAAATGTCACATAGAGTCATAGTGATACAGCATGGAAACAGGCCCTTCGGCCCACCTTTCCCACGCCAGCCAACATATCCCAGCTACGCTAGTCCCACTTGCCTGCACTTGGTCCATAACCTTCCAAACCTGTCCTATCCATGTACCTGTCTAACTGTTTCTTAAATGTTGGAATAGTCCTAGCCTCAACTACCTCCTCTGGCACCTGTTCCATACACCACCACCCTTTGTGTGACAAAGTTACCCCTCAGATTCCTATTAAATCTTTTCTCCTTCACTTTAAACCTATGTCCTCTGGACCTGGATTCCCCTACTCTGGGCAAGAGACTGTGCATCTAGGGCCATGGATCTATTCCTCAATAAGGAATCTGATCTTGTACACCTCAATAAGATCACCCCTCATCCTCCTGCACTCCAAGAAATAGAGTCCCAGCCTATTCAACCTCTCCCCAAAGCTCAGACCCTCTAGCCCAGGCAACATCCTTATACATCTTCTCTCAACTCTTTCCAGCTTAACATCTTTCCTATAGCATGGTGCCCAGAACTGAACACAATACTCTAAATGTGGTCTTGCCAACATCTTATACAACTGCAACGTAACCTATCCATGTTGTCCAGAGGTGCTGCCACTCTGCCTTCTGCCATTCAGCCAATCTTCTATCCATGCTAGTATATTCTCTCTGGTACCATATGGGCTCTCATCTTGTTTACATAGAAACATAGAAAATAGGTGCAGGAGGAGGCCATTCGGCCCTCCTTTTCCTGCATCTAGCTTGTCCAGTCCTTTTATAATTTTATGTTTCTATAAGATCCCCTCTCATCCTTCTAAACTCCAGTGAATACAAGCCTAGTCTTTTCAATCTTTCCTCATATGACAGTCCTGCCATCCCAGGGATCAATCTGGTGAACCTACGCTGCACTGCCTCCATTACAAGAATGTACTTCCTCAAATTAGGAGACCAAAACTGTACACAATACTCCAGATGTGGTCATACCAGGGCCCCATACAACTGCAGAAGAACCTCTTTACTCCTATACTGAAATCCTCTTGTTATGAAGGCCAACATTCCATTAGCTTTCTTCACTGCCTGCTGTACCTGCACGCCAACTTTCAGTGACTGGTGTACAAGGACACCCAGGTCTCGCTGCACCTCCCCCTTACCTAACCTCACTCCATTGAGAAAATGATCTGCCTCCTTGTTTTTGCCACCAAAGTGGATAACCTCACATTTATCTATATTATACTGCATCTGCCACGCATCTGCCCACTCACTCAACCTGTCCAGGTCACCCTGCAACCTCCTAACATCCTCTTCACAGTTTATACTGCCACCCAGCTTTGTGTCATCCGCAAGCTTGCTAGTGTTGCTTCTAATTCCCTCTTCCAAATGATTAATATATATGGTAAACAGTTGCGGCCCCAACACCGAGCGTTGCGGCACTCCACTCGCTACTGCCTGCCATTCTGAAAAAGACCTGTTTACTCCTACTCTTTGTTTCCTCTCTGCCAACCAATTTTCTATCCATGTCAACACCCTACCCCCAATACCATGTGCTCTAATTTTAGTCACCAATCTCCCGTGTGGGACCTTATCAAAGGCTTTCTGAAAGGAAAGGATGAGAGGAGATCTTATCGAAACGTATAAGATTATTAAGGGGTTGGACACGTTAGAGGCAGGAAACATGTTTCCAATGTTGGGGGAGTCCAGAACAAGGGGCCACAGTTTAAGAATAAGGGGTAGGCCATTTAGAACTGAGATGAGGAAAAACTTTTTCAGTCAGAGTTGTGAATCTGTGGAATTCTCTGCCTCAGAAGGCAGTGGAGGCCAATTCTCTGAATGCATTCAAGAGAGAGCTGGATAGAGCTCTTAAGGATAGCGGAGCCAGGGGGTATGGGGAGAAGGCAGGAACGGGGTACTGATTGAGAATGATCAGCCATGATCACATTGAATGGTGGTGTTGGCTAGAAGGGCCGAATGGTCTCCTCCTGCACCTATTGTCTATAAAGTCTAGATACACTACATTCACTGGCTCCCTTTCATCCATTTTACTTGCCACATCCTCAAAAAATTCCAGAAGATTAGTCAAGCATGATTTCCCTTTCATAAATCAATGCTGACTTGGATTTATCATTTTACTGCTATCCAAATGCATCGTTATTACCTCTTTAATAATTGACTCCAGCATCTTTTCCACCACGGAAGTCAGGCTAACTGGTCTGTAATTCCCCGTTTTCTCTCTCGCTCCTTTCTTGAAAAGTGGGATAACATTAGTTATCCTCCAATCCACATGAACTGATCCTGAATCTATTGAACATTGGAAAATGTTCACCAATGCGTCCACTATTTCTAGAGCCACCTCCCTGAGGACCCTGGGATGCAGACCATCAGGCCCAGGGGATTTATCATCCTTCAGTCCCATTAGTCTACCCAATACTATTTCTCGCCTAATGAAAATTTCTTTCAGCTCCTCTAACCCCCTAGATCCTCTGTCCTCCAATACATCTGGGAGATTGTTTGTGTCTTCCTTAGTGAAGACAGATCCGAAGTACCTGTTCAACTCTTCTGCCATTTCCTTGTTACCCATAATAATTTCACCCGTGTCTGCCTTCAAGGGACCCACATTTGATTTTGCTACTCTTTTTCTCTTAACATATCTAAAAAAGCTTTTACTGTCCTCCTTTACATTCTTGACCAGCTTCCCCCCGTACTTCATCTTTTCAGCCCGTATTGCCTGTTTTGTTACCTTCTGTTGTCCTATGAAAATTTAGCAGCCTCACTTGTGGCACCTTATTGAATGCCTTCTGAAAGCCCAGGGGAACAACATCCACTGACTCTCCTTTGTCTATCCTGCTTTTTACTTCCTCAAAAAATTCCAACAGATTTGTCAGGCAATGGTTTTCACAAAACCATGCTGACTTTGGCCGACTTTATCATGAGATTCTAAGTAGTTTAGTTTAGAGATACAGTGCAGAAACGGTCCCTTTGGCCCACTGGGTCCGCACCGACCAGCGATC
Organism: Rhinoraja longicauda; assembly: GCF_053455715.1. Lineage (NCBI taxonomy): Eukaryota > Metazoa > Chordata > Chondrichthyes > Rajiformes > Arhynchobatidae > Rhinoraja > Rhinoraja longicauda. Next base: position 8,249,410 of record NC_135954.1, read on the forward strand.
CATGTACACTAATACTATCCTACACACTAGAGACAATTGACTTTTTTTTCACCAAACCCAATGAACTTACAAACCTGTACATCTTTGGAGTGTGGGAGGAAACCAGGAGATTCCGGGAAAACCCGGAGGCAGCACCCATGGTCAGGATTGAGTCAAGAGCGTTTTATTGTCATATGTTCCAGATAGAACAATGAAATTCTTACTTACTGCAGCACAACAAAATATGTAAACATAGTACACTGTAAACAATATGATAAATCGAGAGAAAAAAAAAGTTCAGTGTGTGTATATATACACATGCCCACAACTACACACACATACTGTATATTTATACACATACACATACTCAAAAAACAAACAGTAGTAATGCAATAATAATAATAATAATAGTATATGGTAGTTCAGAGCTTATTTGAGGTTATAGTGTTTAATAGCCTGATGGCTGTGGGGAAGAAGCTGTTCCTGAACCTGGACGTTACAGTTTTCAGGCTCCTGTACCTTCTTCCCGGTGGCAGTGGTGAAATGAGTGTGTGGCCAGGATGGTGTGAGTCTCTGATGATGCTAGCTGCCTTTTTGAGGCAGCGACTCCAATAAATCCCTTCGATGGTGGGGAAGTAAGAGCCGGTGATGGACTGGGCAGTGTTCACTACTTTGAACCCGGGTCTCGCGCTATAAAGGGTGCAAATCTGTCACTGTGCCACCCCTAAGTACTCGGAAACCTCATCCTTAATACTGAACTCTAGTATTAGTCTAGACCTCCCCAAGTGCAACGGACTCCTCTGGATATGTTTTCTCCCAATCAAAACCGTTACTAAAAATGTAGCTTTTTGTCTCCTCAAGGACGAGAGTATACCATCCCATCACTAATGCATCGATTCCTCGCCGAGATGGTGGATTTCCTAATCCTGTTCCTGCTGAAAGCTGTGGTGGTGTTGGCAGTAATGCACATCTGTGGCATCAAGTAAGTGACAGATACATCTAATTTGAATCGGTGTATTGTTGTGTGTTTTTTTGTACGTAAGTAGGTTATATAAAATGCAGCAAATTACAATTAAAACACAAAGTACTTGCTTTAGATTTAGATTTAAGATTTCAGTTAGGCCCACGACACCTCAGGAAGGCTCAACAGTTGGTTCTGGCATCCCAGATCAACCCTCCCCCGCTCTCACCACCGATGCTACCAGTATCTACTAAATAAAGGAAGCAGCAGCCAATTAGCTCCCTCTAACAAACCTAAAACACCTGCATCCTGTCTTATTGGGAAGTTTCGTTTATTGTCACGTGTACCAAATTGCAGTGAAAAGCTTTTTGTTGGGTGCTAACTAGTCAACGGAAAAACTATATATACATCATTACAATCGAGCCGCAATGTACAGATACATGATAAAGGGAATAATGTATGATGCAAGATTGGTCCATATCCCTCTAAACCTGTCCCATCCATGTACATGTCTGTTTCTTAAATGTTGGGATAGTTCCTGCCTCAATTACCTCCTCTGGCAGTTTGTTCCATACACCCACCACCCTTTGTGTGAAAAAGTTACCCCTCAGATTCCTATTAAATCTTTTCCCTTTCACCTTAAACCTATGTCCTCTGGTCCTCGATTCCCCTACTTGGGGCAAGAGACTCTGTGCATCTAGGACCATGGATCTATTCCTCTTATGATCTTAAACACCTCAATAAGATCACCCCTCATCCTCCTGCACTCCAAGGAATAGAGTCCCAGCCTATTCAACCTCTCCCTGTAGCTCACACCCTCTAGCCCTGGCAACATCCTGTAAATTAACATCCTTTCCAGCCTGACGACATCTTTCCTCTAACACGGTGCCCAGAACTGAACACAATACTCTAAATGCGGCATCACCAACGTTTTATACAACTGCAACATGACCTCACAACTTCTAAACCCAATACTCTGACTGATGAAGGCGAATGTGCCGAATGCCTTTTTGACTATCCTATCTACCTGCGACTCCACCTTCAAGGAACCATGCACATGCACTCCTTGTTCCCTCTGCTATACAACACACCCCAGAGTCCTACCATTCACTGTGTAGGTCCTGCCCAAGTTAGATTTTCCAAAATGCAACTCCTCGCATTTCTCTACTTTCAATTCCATCAACCATTCCTCAGCCCACCTGACCAATCAAGATCCTGCAATTTTTCACAACCATCTTTCCACGCTTCCTATCTACGCACTTCTTCTAAACCTTTCACATCAATGTTCCTGTCCAAGTGTCTTTTAAATCCTGTTATAGTACCTGCCTCCACTGGCAGCTCGTTCCTGCTATACCCATTGCCCTCTGAGTGGGAAAGGTTGCCCCTCAGATACCTATTCAAATCTTTCCCTCTCGCCTTAAACCTATGTCCTCTGATTCTTTATTCCCCTACTCTGGGTATGTGAATGTGTTCATTACTAATCCAGTGCATTACTGATAATTATGCTGCATTTTGCTGGTCCACTCAGCTGGGGAGCAGATGACTGAAAAGGAAAGCGCGGGGAACAATTGGAGACATGTAATTTGGACATTTGTAGAAACCAAGAACTGCAGATGCAAAAAAAGATTACAAAAAAAAAAGACGCGTAGTGCTGGAGTAACTCAGTGGGTCAGGCAGCATCTGTGGTGATCATGGATGGGAGACATTTCGGGTCGGGACCCTTCTTCAGACTCTATTTTCCAGGGATGCTGCCTGACCCGCTGAGTTACTCCAGCACTTTACCTTCATTTGGAATATTAACCGCTGATTTGGACAGTTCTGGCAAAACTGCATCCTGATTTAAGTGAAACAAATGGGCAGTCTCACCCTTGAACTCCTGTGATGGTTCAACAGCCCTCATTCATGAATCATGAATTCTCGATCTCCTCCTCGTTTTCTTTAATGTAGACACCCAGAGGGAATCAAACATTCTTTGTAACTTCATATAGAAACATAGAAAATAAGTGCAGGAGGAGGCCATTCGGCCCTTCGAGCCAGCACCGCCATTCATTGTGATCATGGCTGATCGTCCCCAATCAATACCCCGTGCCTGCCTTCTCCCCATATCCCTCGATTCCACTAGCCCCTAGAGCTCTATCTAACTCTCTCTTAAATCCAACCAGTGATTTGGCTGCATTTTGCTGGTCCATTCAGCTGGGTGCCAATGTCTTTGGACACCACAGAAGCTTTTTTTAACTAACTTGGGAAATAACTTCTGATTTGGGCTGTGAGTTAGCACTGCCTAATTATTAACACCGTGATGTTTTGATCTTCTTTAACATATTAAAATATCTTGAAACATAAACAAAACATAGAAAAATAGGTGGAGGAGTAGGCCATTTGGCCCTTCGAGCCAGCACCGCCATTCAATACGACCATGGCTGATCATCTAAAATCAGTACCCTGTTCCTGCTTTCTCCCTGCAGTCACTATGCAGGGTGACTTGGACAGGTTGTGTGAGTGGGCAGATACATGGCAGATGCAATTTAATGTGGATAAATGTGAGGTTATCCACTTTGATGGTAAGAATAGGAAGGCAGATTATTATCTGAATGGTGTCAGGTTAGGAAAAGGGGACGTACAACGGGATCTGGGTGTCTTAGTGCATCAGTCACTTAAAGGAAGCATGCAGGTACAGCAGGCAGTGAAGAAAGCCAATGGAATGTTGGCCTTTATGACAAGAGAAGTTGAGTATAGGAGCAAAGAGGTCCTTCTGCAGTTGTACAGGGCCCTAGTGAGACCGCACCTGGAGTACCATGTGCAATTTTGGTCTCTGAATTTGAGGAAGGATATTCTTGCTATTAATAGGTTCACTGGGTTAATTCCCGGAATGGCAGGACTGTCGTATGTTGAAAGACTGGAGCGACTAGGCTTGTGTACACTGGAATTTAGAAGGATGAGAGGGGATCTTATTGAAACATATAAGATTATTAAGGGATTGGACACATTAGAGGCAGGAAACATGTTCCCAATGTTGGGGGAGTCCAGAACCAGGTGCCGCAGTTTGAGAATAAGGGATAGGCCATTTAGAATGGAGATGAGGAAAATCTTTTTCAGTCAGAGAGTTGTAAATCTGTGCAATTCTCTTCCACAGAAGGCAGTGGAGGCCAATTCTTTGGATGCTTTCAAGAGAGAGCTAGATAGAGCTCTTAAAGATAGCGAGTCAGGGGGTATGGGGAGAAGGCAGGAACGGGGTACTGATTGTGAATGATCAGCCATGATCACATTGAATGGTGGTGCTAGCTCGAAGGGCTGAATGGCCTACTCCTGCACCTATTGTCTATTGTTCCCATACGCCTTCATTCTGTTACTCCTAAGAGCTTTATCTAACTCTCTCTTGAAAACATCCAGAGAATTGGCCTCCACTGCCTTCTGTGGCAGAGAATTCCACAGATTCACAACTCTCTGGATGAAAAGGTTTTTCCTCATCTCAGTCCTAAATGGCCTACCCCTTATTCTTAAGCTGTGACCCCTGGTTCTGGACTCCAACATCGGGAACATTTTTCCTGCATCTACCCTGTCCAATCCTCTGAGAATTTTATGCTTCTTTAAGATCCCCTTTCATCCTTCTAAATTCCAGTGAATACAAGACCAATTGACCCATTCTTTCATCATACGTCAATCCTGCCATCATGGGAATTAACCTGGTGAACCTACGCTGCACTCCCTCAATAGCAATAATGTCCTTCCTCAAATTAGGAGACCAAAATTGCACACAATACTCCAGGTGCAGTCTCACCAGGGCCCTGTACAAATGCAGTAGGACTTCCTTGCTCCTAAACTCAAGTCCTCTTGCAAGGAAGGCAAACATGCCGTTTGCTTTCTTCACTCCCTGCTGTACCTGCATGCTTACATTCAGTGACTGATCTTCATGTACATCCAGGTTTGGTTGCACCTCCCCTTTTCCTAATCTGACACCATTCAGATAATAATCTGCCTTGCTGTTCTTGCCACCAAAGTGGATAACATCTAATTTATCCACATTAAACTGCATCTGCCCACTCGCCCAAGTCACCCTGTAGCCTCATAGCATCTTCCTCGCAGCTCAAACTGCCACCCAGCTTTGTGTCATCCGCAAACTTGGAGATGTTACATTTAATTCCCTCGTCTAAATCGTTAATATATATATTGTAAACAACTGCGGTCCCAGCACCGAGCCTTGTGGCACCCCACTAGTCACTGCCTGCCATTCTGAAAAAGACCCGTTAATTCCTACTCTTTGCTTCCTGTCTGCCAACCAGTTCTCTATCCATGTCAATATTCTACCCCCAATACCATGTGCTCTAATTTTGCACACTGATCTCTTATGTGGGACCTTGTCAAAGGCTTTTTGAAAGTCCAGATACACCACATCCACTGACTCTCCCTCACCCATTCTACTTGTTACTTCCTCAAAAAATATCCAAAAGATTAGTCAAGCATGATTTCCCCTTCATAAATCCATGCTGACCTTGACCGATCCTGTCACTGCTTTGCAAATGCGCTGCTATAACATCTTTAATAATCACTCTATGACTCCAGCATCTTCCCCACTACCGATGTAAGGCTAACTGATCTATAATTCCCTGTTTTCCCACTCCCTTTCTTAAAAAGTGGAGTTACATTGGCTACCCTCCAGTCCACAGGAACTGATCCAGAGTCGAGAGAACATTGGAAAATGATCGCCAATGCATCCATGTTTTCAAGGGTGCTTGGGTACTCTGGGATGCAGACCATCAGGCCCTGGGGATTTATCTGCCTTCAGTCCCAGCAGTTTACCTACCACCATTTTCTGACTAATGTGGATTCCCTTCTGTTCCTCCCTCCCACTAGATCCTCGGTCCACTAGTATTTCTGGGAGATTGTTTGTGTCTTCCTTGGCGAAGACTGAACCAAAGTACTCGTTTAACTGTTCTGCCATTTCCTTGTTTCCCAATATAATCCTGCTAATTAAATCAAAATGAATTTAACAGCCAGAAAAGCACCTTGCCATTTTATCATAATTTAGTTTAGTTTAGAAATACCACGTGGAAACAGGCCCTTCGGCCCACAGAGTCCGTATCGACCAGCGATCCCCGCACATTAACACTACCATACACACACAAGGGACAATTTGTAGAGTGATTAACACCTATTTAGCATATTGTTCATTAATTTCTTCCATTTGATTAAATTATGTCACTTTTCGTTTAGTTTAGAGATAGTTTAGAGAAAGAGGCCCTTCGTCCCACCATGTCAGCCTTGACCAGCGATCCCCGCACACAGCATGAACATGGCAGCCGAAAATACTTTAAGAAATACAAATGTTTCTTTTGTAGATGCTAGTTTAGAGACACATCATGGAAACAGGCCCACTAAGTCTCCACCGACCATCGATCACCCACCCACACAGTTCTATGTCAGCCCACTTTCTCTTCCACTCTCTACACATTAGGAGCAATTTAACTGAGGATAATTAATGTATAAACATGCATGCGTTCAGGATGTGGGAGGAAAACGGAGCACCCGGTGGAAACCCACGTGGTCACAGAGGAGAATGTGCAAACTCCACGTGGACTGCACTGGAGCGTGGGATTGAACCTGTTTCTTTGTTTCTCTGGCGCTGTGAGGCAGCAGGTTTACCAGCTGCGCCACCCGGCCTCCCTTGTTATTGCAGATGTGGAGGGTTGATGTTTGTTTTTCCATTCATTGGAAACTTGCCCTGCTTGTAGCAGTGCACAGCTGAGTTGGTGCAATAGTTGTTGACTCAACATTTTGTTTGTGTTGTGACACCCAGAGATCTTTCCAAGTTTGCACTGAATTACATAATTGAAGAAATCGATGAGGACACCTCTCTCGAAGATCTTCAGAAAATGATGGCAGTAGCACTAATGTACAGGCTCTTGGTCTGCTTCTATGAGGTCAGTGGTCCCTTGGAATAAGAGAATTTAGAACGAGTGACTAACTAACCTTGGTCGTAAGGGTTGAATAGTTTGTAAAAATCCGTCCTGGGTAACTTCAGTTTTGTGGACTTCTCCATTAGATCGTCTGCCTGTGGGGAGTTGGCGGGGCCACGCCTGGCAAGTTTCTGCTGGGATTACGAGTCGTTTCCTGTGACAGCTCGGTGTTGGTTGCTCCAAATCGGGTGCTGGTGGTCCCAGCACAAAATGTCAGCATCTCAGCGTAAGTAACCGGCGCGTTGCATTGGGACGAAGTGGCAGAGGCGGGGACAAGTACGGTGTAAAGTCACCTGGAGAGCTACATGGATGGGAAAGGGAGAGAGGGAGAGAGAGAGAGGGAGAGAGGGAGAGAGAGAGAGAGAGAGAGAGAGAGACAGACAGACAGACAGACAGACAGACAGACAGAGAGAGAGAGAGAGAGAGAGAGAGAGAGAGAGAGAGAGAGAGAGAGAGAGAGAGAGAGAGAGAGAGACACACAGACAGACAGACAGACACTGTGAGAGAGAGACTGACACTGAGAGAGAGACTGACACTGTGAGAGAGAGACTGACACTGTGAGAGAGAGACTGACACTGTGAGAGAGAGACTGACACTGTGAGAGAGAGACTGAGACTGACTGGAAGTAAGCTCTTCTGGCCAACTGGAGGCCACCAATGGATATTTTGAAGGTGGAGATTGATAGACCGTTGTTCGGTACGGGTGTCAGGGGTTATGGGTAAAAGGCAGGTGAATGGGGGTTGAGAGGGAAAGACAGATCAGCCACGATTGAATGGTGGTGTAGAAGAAGACTCAATAGACAATAGGTGCAGGAGTAGGCCATTCGGCCCTTTGAGCCAGCACCGCCATTCAATGTGATCATGGCTGATCATTCACAATCAGTACCCCGTTCCTGCCTTCTCCCCATACCCCCAGACTCGCAACACGAAATATCACCTATCCATGTCATCCAGGGATGCTGCCTGACCTGCTGGGTTACTCCATCGTTTTGTGCATGCGAACTCCCCCCATTTGCATCTTAGTTGTAGATGGGCTAGGCAATCAGAATCAGCACAGTATTGATAGGGAAGGCAGAACCTTTTTCCCCAGGGTGAAAATGTCAAAGACTAGAGGGCATAGCTTTAAGGTGACATGCAAAGTTTAAAAGAGGTGTGCGGGACAAGTTTTTACACAGTGATAGGTGCCTGGAACGTGCTGCCAGGGGTTGTGGTGGAGGCAGATACGATAGTGGTGTTTAAGATGCTTTCAATAGGCACATGGATGTGCAGGGAATGGAGGGATATGGATCATGTCCAGGCAGATGAGATTAGTTTAACTTGCATTACGTTCAGTGCAGACATTGAGCCAAAGAGCCTGTACCTGTTTCTGTGCTCCTTTGCTTTTATCCAGGGAACCCAGCAGCCATACTAGGTTAGACAGAGTTTCATATGCACCACTTCCAACCTCATCTACAGCATTCAGTCCTCCTGATGTGGCTTCCTTTACGTCGGTGAGACCGTGCGCATTCTAGGGGGGGGATCCTATCCGCCGAACACTTGTCCTATGCCTGCCGGTCTCCTGGTTGTTAACCATTTTAACACGTCTTCACATGCCCACACACTCCTGGGCCTCCTCCATTGCTAGAGTGAGGCCCCACACAAACTAGAGAAGCAGCACCTTGTATTCCGCTGATGTAGCTTGCTGACCCCAATGGTATAACATTGAATTCTCCATTTTCAGGTAATCCCACGTCAGTGTGCACACATTTCTCCTGACAAAAACCTTTTCAGTCAGAGAGTTGTGAATCTGTGGAATTCTCTGCCTCAGAAGGCAGTGGAGGCCAATTCTCTGAATGCATTCAAGAGAGAGCTAGATAGAGCTCTTAAGGATAGCGGAGTCAGGGGGTATGGGGAGAAGGCAGGAACGGGGTACTGATTGAGAATGATCAGCCATGATCACATTGACTGGCGGTGCTGGCTCGAAGGGCCGAATGGCCTCCTCCTGCACCTATTGTCTATTGTCTATTTCCCAGATCCACCTCCTCCACACCCTGCACCTTTCCCCCCTGTTCTCTCCCAATTCCTGAGTCCCCATTTCTCTTTTATACCCTGCTTCCTTCTACCCATATCCCTCCCTTCAGCTCTACATTTCGCTCTCCTTATCTGTCATCCTTTTGTCTCAAGGGTGATTTATTGCCATATGTCCCAGATAGAGCAATAAAATTTGTACACGCAGCAGCACAACAGAATATGTAAGCAGGATATGTATTCAAGACATTGCTTAAAAACTCTAGTATTGTTATCGTAGACAATTATCCGAACGTTAGTTTGAATACGAAGCTATTGTTGACTCGAAGTATTTGAGTCAAATAGCATAGGTTCACGGTGAGGACAACAGGGTATAATTGAGTGACGTGTAATAAATTGACCTAAACACTCCTGTAACACTTTCTGCACTGCAAATTCTATGTTTCTTTCATGAACTAAAGCAACGATTGTCAGTAAATGCAGCTGCACTGGAAATTATTAAGTACTTGTGTCAGTGTTTTTAAAAGGAATGCCAAGGAAAGGAAGCTTATGTTTAAAAGATGACATGGCATGTTGGTTGGTGTGGGCAAAGTTGGGCCGAAGGGCTTATTTCTACGCTGTATGACTCTAATAAAGTGTCCCTTCATATCTTGTTTGTGATGGGACACGTTGGTCGGTATGGGCAAGTTGGGCCAAAGGGCCTCTTTCCACGCTGCGTGACTGTAACAAAGTGCCCCTTTATTGTTAGTGATGGGACATGTTGGTCAGCTTGGGCAAGTTGTGGCCTGTTTCCACTCTGTATGACTCCATGGCTCTAATAAAGTGTCCCTTTATTCCTTGCTCGCAACAGGTCTGCCATACGAGCGTTGATCAAGAATTTTTCAATTGCCTTCTTTTTCCCGGCCTTTGTTACGTTGCTGTTCTTTCAACATAATCGCACAGCCTATGATATTGTAGCCGGGACGATTGTGGTCAAGAGAAACGGTGTGAGATGAGGACACCTCAGAAGACTGGTAACTTTTCTCAAGCCACTGGCTGTGGATCTGCCCAGTTCAGAAGATTGGGGTGGGGGGGAAGAAGAAAACACCCTTTCCTGACTGCACTCCAGGATCTTGGGAAAGGCTGAGTTGAGAATGAACACACTTACCTGCCAACGTCATGACATTCCAGAAATGACTTGGGAATTAATCTGTTCTGATGGTTGACACTGTGGTTCTTTATGGGTCATGATTGACTCCCGCGCTCCACATCAGAAATTTGCACAATTTGTCTCAAAATCATCGAAAGAAAGGATAGCCTCAATTTATTAATATCAACTTAAAATTAATAAAGCTACACAGAATTTATTTCACCATTGCCAGTTTCTGTTTCATGTCTGCATGTGTAAGGGAGAATCAGCTTAGAGTCTGAAGAAGGGTCTCGACCCGAAACGTCACCCATTCCTTCTCTCCAGAGATGTTGCCTGTCTCGCTGAGTTACTCCAGCTTTTTGTGTCTATCTTTAGTTCTGCTACTACAGGTATCAACCTCTGAAACCAAGACTTGGACCGCTACTCTGATGCTCATCGTCCCCACCTGAAATACCTGGAGTGTTTGTACGTGAAATTATTTTGTATCTTGAAAAATGTTTTTGCTAATTACCTTGGGGGAAATATGTGGGGAAAAGACAAATGAAGCTTTGACACGGATGCCTTATGAATATGAAAAGTGTCACTTACCTCTAAAACTGGTCCTGTTTCACAGTGATAAATCCTCATGCTCAGTATTAGTTTGACTTTCTTGGATTTTGAGATATTTTTGGCAAAAAATATTTAATTGCATTTAATGATTTATTCAAGAAAATGTTATAATTGGATATTTTACGTATACTTCAGTGATTTCTTATTGTATTGTGCTTGATCAAATGCTTTTGTGATTTATGTTATACGGTGCATCCTGTCATACCACCTCGGTGTAACATGTACTGCTTCTGACTATTCTCCTGTTGTGATTTATTTTAACCCAAAATAATTGCAAATTGGTCAATTATAAAAGACACAACATGCTTTTTTAAGGAGCACTCTCCTTGTTTGCAACCGTTAGCATTTAAATGGGTGGCAGGGTGGCGCAGAGGTAGACTTGCTTCCTTACAGCGCCAGAGACCCGGGTTCGATCCTGCCTACGGGTGCTGTCTGTACGGAGTTTGTACATTCTCCCTGTGACCCGCGTGGGTTTTCTCCGGGTGTTCTTGTTTTCTCCCGCTCTCCGAAGACGTACATGTTTGTAGGTTCGACAGACAGACAATGAGATGCTGCCTATGCCACTGTGTTACTCCAGCTTTTTGTGTCTATCTTCGGTTTAAACCAGTATCTGCAGTTCTTTTGTGCAGGTTTGTAGGTTAATTGGCTTTGGTTAAAAAATATTGGAAATTATCCCTAATGTGTGGGGTAGTGTTAGTGTACAGGGAGATCGCTGGTCGGCATGGACTTGGTGGGTTGAAGGCCTATTATCTCTAGTCTAAAATGGCCACATCCTGGCAAATTGTCTGTGCCAGTCCCTGTAGGTGTGCAGGGAAGATGAATGCAACAATCGTGCAGAATCCTAACTATGAACAAGGATCACGACCCGAAATGTCACCCATTCCTTCTATCCAGAGGTGCTGCCTGTTCCGCTGAGTTACTCCAGCATTTTGTGTCTATCTTCGGTGTAAACCAGCATCTGCAGTTCCTTCCTACACATTTTGTCCGCTAACTCTACCCTGTCCAACCTCAAAAGGGTCACTATTGGAATTGTTTGTAAATGCCTATTGTTGCAGATAATGCCTGGAAGTTAACCGTTGTTCTTTTAGTAGTCTTATAAAAATATTAGAAAAGTGGACTTTATTTCACTTCCTCTTTTCCTCCTTTTTCATACTTTTGAATTATTTTCATAATTTTGTGAGTAGTTACTCAGCGATTTCCGTTCAATATTCCAGCATCTGTAGGTCCTTGTGTCATGATGTTTTGTGCTCCTCAATTTTGGCAATAGGGAGATATTAACTTTTTTTTAGTCCAATGTTAAACCTGGCGGTGAGTTAGCATGTTTCATCAAGTTGCAGATATTCTTTGTGGGGGAAAACATAGAATAGGTGGAGTCGGCAATTTGGCCCTTCGAACCAGGAACTGCAGATGCTGGTTTAAACCGGATAGACACAGAAAGCCGGGGTAACTCAGCGGGACAGGCAGCATCTCTGGAGAGAAGGAATGGGTGACGTTTCGGGTCGAGACCCTTCTTTGGGTCTCAACCCGAAACGTCACCCATTAGTTCTCTCCAGAGATGCCGCCTGACCCGCTGAGTTATTCCATCTTTTTGTGTCTATCTGCACTTATATTCTTTAAAGGTGTAAAGTTGAAGGGCGGCATGGTGGCGCAGCGGTAGAGTTGCTGCCTTACAACGAATGCTGCGCCGGAGACTTGGGTTCGATCCTGACTACGGGCGCCGTCTGTACGGAGTTTGTACGTTCTCCCCGTGACCTGCGTGGGTTTTCTCCGAGATCTTTGGTTTCCTCCCACACTCCAAAGACCTACAGGTTTGTAGGTTAATTGACTGGGTAAATGTAAAAATTGTCCCTAGTGTGTGTAGGATAGTGTTAATGTGCGGGGATCGTTGGGCGGCGCGGCCTCGGTGGGCCGAAGGACCTGTTTCCGCGCCGTATCTCTAAATCTAAAAAAATCTAAACTCAGGATTGTGCAGTGATGGAACCTTCATGTTAGAATTGTCATCACAGGCACCAAGCAAAATCCCATTGTTGTACATATTGTGTTGTACCTGTTCTATCACCACATTTCTTTATGATGGTGTGATACTTTTATTAGTCACATGTACCGAGGTGTGGTGAAATTCATTTCTATGTACAGTTCAGTATATAGTCACCAGTTTGGCGCCATTTTCAAGTACTAGTGTAAGTGGTGTCGAGAAGCAAGTATAAAGAGATATCTGATCTTATTCCTTGTGACCTAGTTACATGATTTTGTTTGGGGCAAGATCTGAATATTTGCAGTTTTCATTGTAGGTCAATATTACTGGTGTTCAGTAAGGGACAAATAACTTGTCCAATTCATTTTAGATGCTATCCAGATTTTTGTTTTCAGAATGCCACTTAGAGTTGACAGAATAAGTGTTGATTCTGCATGAAGGAGCTGCCTCATACAAGTACTGTCATTGTTAGTGGGTTTGCGACATAGTTAAAATCGTGCGATCTTGCCAGCAGTTTTATTTGAACTTTGTTTAAAAAAGATTCTTCCTGCATTTCCTGACCTTCACCTTCATTCCTGACCTTCACCTGGATCTATAATTTAGACCCATTTTGGTGGATTCAACTGTCTTATCACTTATCCGGCAATTTCAGGAGCTCAGTGTATGAATTGTTCATCTGGATAATGTATGTGTTTGAATTGCAGGGTTGCTTAATTTTTCCCCCCGAGCATCAACAGATAATGCTGACTAAGAAAAAAAAACCCGAGAAATACCTGAAAATGCTGTCTGTACTGGTTTAAATAGACACATTAAACCTGAATCTTAACAACTAGATAGATTTTTATTAAAAAAGGCCATTGTCTGCTTAAAGCTCAGTATCACGTAACAGTCGGCAGCACGGTGATAAAGCTGCAGCCTCACTGCGCCAGAGACTCGGGTTCGATCCTGACCTCAGGTGCTGTCTGTACGGAGTTTGTACCTTCTCCCTGTGACCGTGTGGGTTTTCTCCCAGATCTTTGGTTTCTCCCACACTCCAAAAACATACAAGTTTGTAGGCTAATTGGCTTGGTATAAATATAAAATTGTCCCAAGTGTGTCGGAAAGTGTTAATGTGCGGGGTTCGCTGGTCGGTGTGGACTCAATCTCTAAACTGAATTATTGAGTGATTTGTGTGGAAACGCCCATCTGCCGATCTTGCCCACACCGGCCAACATGTCCCAGCTACACTAGTCCATATCCCTCTAAACCTGTCCTATCCATGTACCTGTCTGTTTCTTAAATGTTGGGATAGTCCCTGCCTCATCTACCTCCTCTGGCAGCTTGTTCCATACACCCACCACCCCTTGTGTGAAAAAGTTACCCCTCAGATTCCTATTAACTCTTCCCCTTCACCTTAAACTTATGTCCTGAGCTGCTCCATTCACCTACTCTGGGTAAGCGACTCTGTGCATCTACCCGATCTATTCCTCTTCCTCAATTAAGGAGAACACCTTTTGAAACAGCTGCCACACTTGTGATGGGTCACTATTTCTGTACTGTACTTAAGAGTCTGAACTTTCCTGAGGTGTCAACAGTGGAACATGTCAACAAGAACTTTAGTTTAGTTTTGGAGATACAGTGCGGAAACAGGCCCTTCAGCCCACCGAGTCCGCACCTACCAGCAATCCCCGCACATTAACACTATCCTACACACTAGGAACAATTTACACTGACACCAAGCCAATTTACCTACATACTTGTACGTCCTTGGAGTGTGGGTGGAAACTGAAGATCTCGGAGAAAACTCATGGGCAGAACGTACAAACTCCATACAGCAGCACCCGTAGTCGGGATCGAACCCGGGTCTCCGGCGCTGCAACAACTCTACCTTTGACATTTCAAGAGGTATATTTGTTCCTTGATCCTATGGTTCATCCATTTTAAACTTGTTTATTTAGTATATCAAATTTTGACTAAGCAAATGAAAAGAGTACTGTCTGAAGTTTAAATATTGCATGTGGAAAGCAAGAATTTGTACTTTGAAATGTCATTATTTAGTTTAAGTTCAATTAAATTTTTGATGCAGCAAAATAGAGAAAGTGATATTGGAGACTAAATTGCTGAAGGTGTCCCTTGTCATTCGTTTTGAAATCCCATTGTCATTTGGTTTTAGTGCTGCAAAACTGCTTTATCTTTATTAAGTTACACAATTTTCTTCAGACAGTAAGTGCATTGAGAAATACTTCCTGAAGTCAGTGGGTACTGTTGATAGCTTTGTATCCATGGAGGTACACTTTGAAATAGCAGAAACATGCCTGAGTCGCACAGTAAGGAAACTGGACTTGTGACTCAACTGTGTAGGCAGGAACTGCAGATGCTGGTTTAAACCAAAGATAGACACAAAAAGCTGGGGTTGCACAGCAGGTCAGACAGCAGCATCTCTGGAGAAAAGGAATAGGTAACATTTCGGTCAGGTCGAGACTTCTTCGGACTGCAATCTGAAGAAGATCTCGACCCGAAACGTCATCTATTCCTTTTCTCCAGAGATGCTGTCTGACTGGCTGTTACTCCAGTATTTTGTGTCTATCCTGTTATCTAACTTATCCATACCAACAAAGATATCCTATCTACACTAGTCCCACCTGCCCACGTTTGGCCTGTATCTAAGCCTTTCCTATCCATATATACCTGTCCAAATGTCATAGTACCAAATTCATTCTCTATGCTCATCTCTCAGGATGGGGAATTGCTCCTTTCGATTAGAACAAGAAGATTTAGTGCAGCCACCTGGCACAAGGCTGTTCAATATTCTTTACCCAGATCAAAAAATATCTAAATGTAGCTTAATTGTGTCATCCATTTTTTCTGGTGGTGAAAATCATTTTGGCTGCGTTAAATGAGGGTTCTTGACCCATGTTTGAAGGTTCAGTATCAGCAACCTTCCTTGGCTTCAGCAGGAGTGTAATATGTGGGAAGATTCATACTATACTGCAAAGTGGTGGTATGTTGGAACAGCGGTAGAGTTGCTGCCTTACAGCGCCAGACACCTGGGTTCGATCCTGACATGGGGTGCTGTTTGTACATTCTCCCCGTGACCATGTGGATTTTCTCCAGGTGCTCCGGTTTCCTCCCACGCTCCAAAGACGTACAGGTTTGTAGGTTAATTGGCTTGGGATCATTGTAAATTGTCCCTAGTGTGTAGGATTGTGTTACTGTGCGGGAATCGCTCGTCAGCACGGACTCGGTGGGCCTGTATCTCGATACTAAACTAATGTACAACTCACTGCATGCGTATAGTTAAAAATGTTTATTATTCAGCAGCTGCAGGGTCACTGAAATTATTACATTGACTCAATGTTACACAGTCCATAAATGCTGCCTGAAGTTACATTTCCAACAGTGAGGAGCATGAAAGGGGAGAGAAAGAAAGATCGGTTAGTCGGGAACCAAAAGTGGTTACTTCATTAGCTGAAGTGTGAGGAGGTTAAGAAAAATGAAATAGATTGTGTAAGTGGGGGCAGGGGATAGACTCTCATTCCTGAATCCAAATGCAAGTTAAATCCTTGTATTTAAATGTAATTCAAAATTAAATAGCTTGGCAGTATTAATAAAAAACAGATTCTGATGCAAAAGCAACCATTCAATGTGAGCTTGTGTTTAAAGTGTGAGCCAAATTTTATATTTTACACTGAAACATTAATTTTCGGACTAATTCTGCATGAGATTTGATCAAAGCAAAATGTTTGATTCTGCGTGTTTATTTTATGGCTTTTAATGAATAAAAACATTGCAACATTCCAATCTGTAAAATTCAAAATTTCTAACCTCTGATCGATGTTGCTGAAAGCTGTATAGAAATTGATGATTAATCGTTTATTCACTGCTTCTGCATGTTTTTTTCCCTTTTGAACTGGTTCATTTCCAACCCCTATTGTCATATCATATCATATATATACAGCCGGAAACAGGCCTTTTCGTCCCTCCAAGTCCGTGCCGCCCAGTGATCCCCGTACATTAACACTATCCTACACCCACTAGGGACAATTTAAAATAACATTTTTTTTTTTACATTTACCCAGCCAATTAACCTACATACCTGTACGTCTTTGGAGTGTGGGAGGAAACCGAAGATCTCGGAGAAAACCCACGCAGGTCACGGGGAGAACGTACAAACTCCTTACAGTGCAGCACCCGTAGTCAGGATCGAACCTGAGTCTCCGGCGCTGCATTCGCTGTAAAGCAGCAACTCTACCGCTGCGCTACCGTGCCGCCTAGCACTGCACATAGCAGTGTGCTGGAGGACACAAGGACCATACTAGTTGCAATTTTGAAAAAATCTAAATTTGGACCATAATACTTATATGTAAAGCAAATTAAAACAATTCTAATTTGGACAGCACAGGGGTAGAGTTGTTGCATTACAGCACCGGAGACCCGGGTTCAATCCTGACTATGGGTGCTGTCTGCATGGAGTTTGTACGTTCTCCCCGAGGGTTTTCTCCAATCTTCAGTTTCCTCCCACACTCCAAATACATATAGGTTTGTAGGTTAATTGGCTTGGTATAAATGTAAAATTGTCCCACGTGTGTGTAGTTGGATAGTGTTAATGCGCGGGGATCGCTGGTAGGTGCGACTGTGGGCCGAAGGGCCTGTTTCCGCGTTGTATCTCTAAACAAAACTAAAAAGAGTCCACATTTATCAGGCTGCTGCTAGTCAGAGGAGTTGATGCTTATGCTAGCCCCATCTTGAGTGTGATTACCACACACTGGAGCAAAGGGACCAGCACCATAGAATTAATAATAAATACGTTTCATTAATCAAAGGATATTAAGTTGCAGTGTTAATGGAGT
Source organism: Rhinoraja longicauda (assembly GCF_053455715.1). Taxonomy (NCBI): domain Eukaryota; kingdom Metazoa; phylum Chordata; class Chondrichthyes; order Rajiformes; family Arhynchobatidae; genus Rhinoraja; species Rhinoraja longicauda. Next base: position 8,266,852 of record NC_135954.1, read on the forward strand.
CAGGAATTTAAAAGATTTGTTTGGATAATTATTATTCTAAACATGCATTATTGCCTGCATGTATGGAGAATGTATACTTCCTATAAAAATATCAGATTTAATGTTGAATTAAATTTAATTCCATTTCATTTAACCTTTTGTCTAATTACTTAACTGTTCATTGTTTTATTATTAGCCTCAATTGGATGGCATTTGATTTTTCCAGACTGGAAATTTAGCTGCAGATTCGGTTAGGTCTCAAATCCCAAGCAGATTATCTGTTCATTGTCAAGTGTGCAGTTGTTTCAGCTTTTCTTTGTCCAAATGTTCTAGATACACAAATCCTGAACAGACCAAGCGCAGGCTCGGCGATCGTTTCGCTGAACACCTTCGCTCAGTCGGCCTCAGCCTATGCAATCTCCTGGTTACATACTGACCTTTCTGTCCTGGTCCTCCACAACTGTGAGAGTGAGGCCCAAATCGGAGGAACAACATCTCATATTTCGCTCGGGCGGCCTACAACCCAGCAATAACAATGTTGATTTTTCTAACTTCACGTAACCCTTACTTCCTTCCCCTCTGTCCCAGCCTAGTTCTCCGACTAGTTTCACTGTCGTGATTAATTTTACTGTTTAGATGCATTGTTGTCACCTTCCCCATAGCTAACGATGAACCATTCTACATTTCCTTGATCACCACCTGCTTTGATCTTTTGTTTTCACACTTTACCCTTCCATATCTCTAGACTCCCTCTCCCCTGACTCGGTCTGTGGAAGGGTCTCGACCCGAAACGTTACCTAGCTATGCTGCCTCTCCCGTTGAATTACTCCAGCATTTTGAACAGGTAGCAGTTTTGAAATTAATATGCTTAACATGCATATTTCCAAAAAATTTCAGACTTCCATGATCTGCAGAATTTGTATTTAAAATAGTAAAGCATACTATTTAAGTGCTTCCACTTTTATATTGTTTTCTCTCAGACATGGCTAAAATGGTTTATCTTTTACAATTTTTATAATTGTTGCTTTTGTTGACATCTTGCAACTGATGATAAACTTTATGGATCAGATTGAACAGCGTGCATACTTTAACTTTCCCTCACCACAGAAGTACATTCCATTCCATTAACGTGAGCTGATGGATTTAAAGAGGGAGATTTTGAACTCAACTATAATATATTGTTTGGATAGAGTGGATGTTTCCACTAGTGGGAGAGTAAGACTAGAGGTCATAGCCTCAGAGTTAAAGGATGTTCTTTTAGGAAGGAGAGATTTCTTTAGACAAGAGGGTGGTGAATTTGTCTTTTTTTTTTTTCCTCAGCAAGTTGTGGAGGCCAAGTCAGTGGATATTTGGCAGAGGTAGATAGATTCTTGATTAGTACAGGTGTCACGTTATGGGGAGAATGCAGTTTGGCATAGACTTGATGGACCGCATTCTCCTATCACTTATGACTTATCCTCATAATAAATGTCCTTCAATAACAAGCAGGGTTTGCCTCATTCAACAAGTTGTCTCAGCATCATGATAAACCTGTTCAAATTTTGTGCCCAGAAATTTTGAAAGGGCAGTTATTGATGCTGGTGCTTTGAGAGTTTCTGCACCAGAATATAGAAATCATTTCAACATATAAAATTATTGGGGAAATTGGAGTAAATCCCCATTCCTACTCTTTTTTTTTGTGTCTATATTGTTCTCAAAGCTTGGGACTTTAGTTGTACTTTAGCCCGAGGCAGGAACTAGAATGATGTGCACTTAAGTGCCTGCCCAGTAACCTCGAGAACTGGATGGCAAATTTTACCAGAATAAGAAAATTAATTCTGCTATGCCCTTGCACAAGGAAGTAAAAGTTCAGTGGTTCTTGCAAGATAAAATTGCACAATCTGCTGGCCCAATTATTGATGTAGCCCAGTCCATCACACAGACCAGACTTCCATTATTGACTCGATCTACACTTCACTCTGCCTCAGAGCAGCTAACATAATCAAAGACTTGTCTCACCCTGATCATTAGTCATTAAGTGATCGGAACAGAATTGGGCCATTCGGCCCATCTTGTCTGCTCCACCTTTCAATCATGGTTGATCTTTCTCCCTTCTAACCCCATAATCTCTGACATTTGTACTAATCAAGAATCTATCTCAGCTTATCCACTGCCCAATGAGTGATTCTTCCACTTGCACCTCTGCCAGTCTTAAAACTGCATTGAATCATCTACTTATGCCTATAGATCTTTAAGCACAAAGTTGCATAATCTATTGTTGCTAGCTTTACTCATAGAAAGTAAATTAAATCATAAGTTCATGGAGCAGAATAAGGCCATTCGGCCCATCAAAGTCTACTCCATTCAACTATGGCCAATCTATCCCCCTCAACCTCATTTCCCTGCCTTTGCACCCGACACCTTTACTCAAATATCTGTCAATCATGAATGTAAAAATATTCGTTGCAGATGGCTGTGGAGGCAAAGTCAATAAATTCCAGATTCACCACTCTCTGACTAAAGAAATTCCTCCCCATCCCCTTTCTAAAGGAACATCCTTTGATTCTGAGGCTATGACCTCTTGTCCTAGACTCTCCCACTACTTTTCCCTGTTCCGGTCTGGCAGAAGGTACAGCAGCTTGAACGAATGCAGCACCAGTCATGGGAACAGCTTCTTCCCAAGGTACCAAGCTTTTGAATGGTCCTTTTACTGTCCAATTCATCTCTACCCAATTATAGACATTGGATCTTTTTCTGTATTCTAGACCTAAACTTAAATCTACCCCTTGACTAATGTTACAGATTATCTACAATACTTACCATGTTATTAATTTCAAGACACTCGACTTTACATCCTCATAAATCTTTTCTGTACCATGGTGACCAAAGCTAAACATGACACTAAATGCAGCCTCACCAATATCTCATTTAACTATAACTTCTACCTCGATTGATGCATGTCAATGTGCAAAGATACATTTTGACCACCCTATCTACCTGTGATGCCATCTTCAAGGAACTAAATACCTGCACTCCTAGATCCCTCTGCTCTCCAACCCATCCCAGTGCCCTCCCATTCACTGTGTAGGTCCTGCCCATGTTAGACTTCCCACACCTCATATTTGTCTGTGTTAAATTCCCTCAGCCCACCTGGCCAATTGATCCTGCTGCAATTTTTGACATCATCTGCAATACCACCTACTTTTGAACCATCTGCAAACTTGCTAATCTTGTTATGTACATTCTCTTCCAAATCATTGATATAGATGACAAACAGTCATAGACCAGCACCTGAGGCACACCACTAGTCACAGGCCTCCAGTCCGAGAAGCCACCGTCACTCTCTGCTTCCTTCCATGAAGCCAATTGTCTATCCATTCAGTTATCTCTCCTTCCAGAGCAGCCTACCATGTGGAACCTTGCCAAACTGGCCAGGGCCCTTCTTCAGAGTTTACCTTGGCTGCAACGTTTCCCATCTATAGCAAACAAACTTCCAAAACCAATATGTTGGATGTTAAGTTTTCAAAAACCTTTTATAGAACAAGTTTCAGTCACAAAAATATTTATTAGAACAATGCCAGAGCATGGTAAAGTAGAACTATTAGTAAGGGCATTGAGAGTATTCAAAATAAAGGCTGCTGAAACTCCTCACAATAATATTTAGAAACAGAAAATAGGTGCAGGAGTAGGCCATTCGGCCCTTTGAGCTAGCACTGCCATTTAATACGATCATGGCTAATCACTCAAAATCAGTACCCCGTTCCCACTTTCTCCCCATATCCCTCGATTCCGTTAGCCCTAAGAGCTACATCTAACTCTCTCTTGAAAACATCCAGTGAATTAGCCTCCACTGCCTTCTATGGCAGAGAATTCCAGATTCACAACCCTCTGGGTGAAAAAGGTTTTCGTCATCTCTGTCCTAAATGGCCTCCCCCTTATTCTTAAACTGTGACCCTTGGTTCTGGACTCTCCCAACATGGGGAACATTTTTCCTGTATCTAGCCTGTCCAATCCCTTAAGAATTTTATATGTTTCTTTAAAATCCAATACAAGTTTGATAGGATATATCCAAAGCCATCGATCCTACTGCACCCAGTGGAAAATACTGGGGAACCACTTTTATTCACAGAGCAGTTCTATTGTTTAATTTGCTGTAACATGGAATTGATGACACTGCTAATACAAGTGCAAAGAAATGGACAGAAAGGTTAAGGCTGGGTGAAGTCAGTAGCATAAGTCCCAATGACAAACATGAATGAATGATACACTTCCATGGTGTAATTTCTATGCATTTAGATTGTTCTTCTGAAAGAGACTAACAACTATAAAGCAGCGTTTGATATTAAAAGGCAAGCAAGAATTAAACCATTACAATATAGAAAGGATTCCACTGAAGAATACTGAATGATTTTACTATTTCTTCATTTTTATTGATGGCATTTATCCCATGGTTTTGTTAATCATACAGTAATAAACATGGCTTTAATATTAAATTGTTCTCCTAATTATCCAAAGTCACCACAGTCCATTTAAATGAATATAAAAATATAGTTAATACTTTGTACAACACTGTTTTGGTCCAAACAAAAGTGGATCACAAAAGCCAATACGCAAACTTTAAAGAGTTCCCAATTTTGTATATCAGAAAAGATGTTAAATGGATTCAGGCAACTTTGAATAATGAGATTTACATAATAAAATCTTCTAATAGACAATACTTAACAAAAAACATACCGCTATAACAAAAAAAAAAAATCAAGTTCACAGATTGGTTTTTGTCCAAGAATAGTAGATTGACTGAAAAATCATAGGATATGTACATAATAGTTTGTAATAAATGAAAAGTCAAAAAAGCAAAACAGATTTAAAAAAAGCTCATGTTCTATGAAATGAAGACGGTTCATTTGAAGGAAATCCTCCAAGAATGATTCATCAATCATTCTGCAGTCAGAAAACATCAGTGCACAATAGGCCATCCATTTAACATCTACACATTCACATACTTCACACATACCGCGATGAAATCTTTGCAGAATTATCAGCCCTATTTTCACTGATGCTCCTCAGTCTGTACAACCTTTCAGTAGATTTAGGTGGGTTATGAATATCTAGTGGTGCGGATGAAGAGGTATCAATGTACAAAGCCATTCACTTTGCAAGTTGTTTGTAGCCAGACCATGCCAAGTCCTTAACTAATGACACTGCTGGGTTCTCACCAAAAAAAAAAATCTACAGTCCACCCATCACCAGGCAACTAAAAGCAGCGACCAATTATATGCATGTTCAAATGGTCCTAGGTAGATCTGATAAAGCCCAGGAGGTACAACTCAATTATTAATGCAGGCACCAGCTCTTTATGGAAAATACACTTTCAATAATTAGCTCTGCTCTTTAAAACAGCTGTAACAATTATTTCTTGCGTCTAACAGCAGTCTTTATCTTACGACCAGTAACGGCAGAACGACCACCAGACGTTGCAGAAAAAGGATTGGTGACACCAACCCTGTCCAAGAAAAAGAAAAACAACAGTTACTGACCGACTTATATGTCAACCACTTTGTACAGAGAAAAATACTTGTGCTCGTGTATTTAGTTTAGAGATACAGCGCGGAAACAGGCCCTTCGGCCCACTGAGTCCGCACAGATCAGCGATTCCCACACACTAATACAATCCTACACATACCAGGGTCAATTTACATTGATGTCAAGCCAATTAACCTACAAACCTGTACGTCTCTGCAGTGTGGGAGGAAACCAAAGATCTCAGAGAAAACTCATTCGGTCACGGGGAGAACGTACAAACTCCGTACAGACCGCACCCGTAATCGGGATTGAACTCGGGTCTCATTGGCACTGTTGATTTGCATTTGCTTATTCTTGCTGTTGATTTTCCCACAAGCTTACACACGGGTACACTAAACTCATTATAACCACAAGGCTTCAAGTAATCCAATTAGTTTGGGTAAATGCACCAATCTTTTGCCCAGAGCAGGGGAATCGAGAATTAGAGGACATAAGTTTAAGGTGAGGGGGGGAAAGATTTAATAGGGGCAACTTTTTCTTTTACACAAAGGTTGGTGGGTGTATGGAACGAGTTGCTGGAGGAGATAATTGAGGCAGGTACTCCAGTTACATTTAAGAAACATTTGGATATGTATATGGATTGGTTTAGAGCAGTAGTTCTTATTCTGGGGGCCGTGACCCCCCATGGGGATCGTTTGGGGTTTTCCCAGGGATCATAAATGAAATTATCCCATCCCATTGACTGAGTATTGGCAGACATGTTTTCATAAATGGGGCTGTTTTTTTCTTTCAATTTTTGTTTTGGGGGTCATGGTACTGACCAAGAATGTCTGATGGGGTTGTGGGGCCAAAAAGGTTAAGAACCACTGGTTTAGAGGGTTATGAACTAAGGATTTTGAGGGTTATGGACCGTTGGCAGTTAGGACAAGTGCATGTTGGCCGGCGTGGACTAGTTGGGCGAAAAGGCCTATTTCCACACAGTGTGACTAATTCAAAAGTCACGATTTTCGTTTCAAATCTCATTTAAATTGCGACGTATCAAAAACTGAAGGAAGGAAAATTTAGGTCTTGTGCTTTGGTAATAAAATAATTTAAACCCTGAAAATTTCAATCTGACGTACAGCAGCATCCCATGCTTTCTTGAAGATTTTGTTTCATGCTGAGAAATACACCAAGCAAATACAATTTGCCAACTGAGCAGTCAAACTATTTACTCACCTGACAATCATCTATCTGCAAGTTCACTGCTTCAAACAACATGAATGCAATTAACATGGATGCCTGACTGCAAACAATCAAGCTGCTTCATGATTTTATTTTGGATCATTTAAGTAAATATACTGCACGAATTTCTAATTACTTACTGATTATGCACCATTTGTTAACCACCAAGAGAACATTAAGTTAATTGATAAGTAAATGGCAGAGTCAAATATTGCCTTACTAATAGATATCCAAGATAGATACAAAATGCTGGAGTAACTCAGCGGGACAGGCAGCATCGCTGGAGAGAAGGAATGGGTGACGTTTCGGGTCGAGACCCTTCAGACTGAAGAAGGGTCTCGTCTCAACCCGAAACGTCACCCATTTCTTCTCTCCAGAGATGCTGCCTGTCCCGCTGAGTTACGCCAGCATTTTGTGTCTAACACTATAAGTTTCTAAATTTATTACTTTGATAATATCTTATTTCACACTATTAAGTAGCTGGTGTAAAGCACGAAGAAAACTTCAGAGAAGCACGCAGTCACTTCAGAAAATGTTCACACTTCATATTGAGGTTCTTACCCAACGGGAAATCCAGGAGCTGGATTGAACGGAAAGCCGCTGGCGGGGGCAGGCGGCTGGGGCGCTCCTGTTGAAGCCATTCCAAACTGAAATACCTCATTTGATGAATTGGTGGCATTGAAGTTAAAACTAGGTCCACTGTTTCCAAATGGGAAGTTGTTACCTGCATATTAAACATTCAAGTTACTCGGCAGCAGTTACTGCTTTTAGGAATACCCAAACAGGACATTATAGAAATATCAAGTGGTCTCTGGAATAGTGGCAACAATAATAATATATTCCTTTATTCGTCCCGCACTGGGGAAATTTACTTTTATCTTTTTTTAATAAACAGTCATAATAAATAATTAATTAACAGTTATAATAGTTCAAGCATTAAAATGTTTCTCAATTTTTAGCAAGGACATTACTGTATCAACCAAATGCCTTTGTAAACAGCACTGTTTGCTGGCTGGCTCATTGTATTATGGAAATGTATTTTGTCCTATCTGTCCGTGCCCCACCCTCTTCACAACCGGGTAACTAGTTTGTTTGTTCACTTTTCCAGTTTAAATAAAGCGACTTTCTCTGGTTGACTGGTGGTGTTCTGCAGGAGTTGGGTCCACAACTTTTCATGTTGTATATTAACGATTTAGATGGTGGAATTCAAGGCTTTGTAGCCAAGGTTGTGGATGATACGAAGATAGGTGGAGGGGCGGGTAATGTAGAGGAAGCACAGAGTCTGTTTACCCTGCACTGGGTAAAAGACTGTGTGCATTCACCCTACCAATTTCCCTCATGATTTTATAATGAGGTCCCCTCATTTGGAGTATGGTGAGCAGTTTTAGTCCCCATATCCGAGGAGAGATGTGCGGCCGTTGGAGAGGGTCCACAGGTTTACGAGAATGATCCTGGGGATGACTGAGTTAACGCGAGTGTTTGACAGCTCTGGGCCTGTACTTGCTGGAGGTTAGAAGGATGAGGAGTGGGATTTCATTGAAAATTACCAAATAATGAAAAGCCTGGACAGAGCGGACATGGAGAGGATGTTTCCACTAGAGGGAGAGTCTAGGACCAAAAGGCACAGCCTCAGAATAAAAGGATGTACTTTGAGAAAGGAGATGAGGAGGAATTTCTTTAGTCAGAGGGTGGTGAATCTGTAGGATTCACTTCCATAGAAGGCAGCGGAGGCCAAGTCTTTGGGTATTTTTAAAGCGGAGATTGATTAGTTCTTAATTAGTAAGAACCTAATTCGGCTAATAGCCTAATTCTGTCCATAAAAATTATGAACCTGAAACATTAAATCTCTCCACTGATGCTGCCTGATTTACTAAATGTCTCCAGCTGTATATTTTTATGGAATAACATCATATATGAAATGTTATAACAATTTGTTATAACAATTGTTATAACATTTCATTTAGCTCACTATCATTGAATTTCTTAAAACAATATATTTGTACATAAAATTACTTCTGCATTTTTCACCAAGTTAAAAAATAATTTGTGGGAAGCAATATGATGTTGAAGGGAAATGCAGATAGGCAAGCGATGAGTATGGGCTCACTGCCCATGAAGGCTTGCCAGACGGAACCACCCTGCAGTCTGGATGCAGCAACATTGGCCCATCTGGCGTTGGGCAGTATGTTATACTGTGAAACTCACCGACAGATTTGAAATAAACATATATTTAATCCCACTTGGAATCTCACATTAATTACCAATAAGCGAGGGGATTGACTTGCACAGAATGCGGAATTCATTGCCACAGACTGCCGGTGGAGGCCAAGTCATTGGGCATTTTAAAAGTACAGATTGGCAGATTCTTGATTAGCACGGGCGTCGGGAGTTATGGGGAAAGATAGATCAGCCATGATTGAATGGCATGTAGACTTGATGGGGCAAGTGGCCTAATTCTGTTCCTATAACTTATGAACAAACAATTGTCTGTCAAAGGCTATTTAGTTTAGTTTAGAGATACAGCGCGGAAACAGGCCCTTTCGGCCCACTGGGTCCGCGCCGACCAGCGATCCCCGCACATTAACACTATCCTATACCCACTGGAGACAATTTTTACATTTACCAAGCCAATTAACCTACATAACTGTATATCATTAGAGTGTGGAAGGAAACCGAAGATCTGGGAGAAAACCCACACAGGTCACGGGGCGAGCGTACAAACTCCGTACAGACAGCACCCGTAGTCGGGATGGAACTACAGGAGTCTCCAGCGCTGCATTTGCTGTAAGGCAGCAACTCTACCGCTGCGTCACCCTACTATTACTATTAGGATAGATTTCATTTGCTTTTCTGGTCCTAACAAAGAATAGTAAGGGTCCTCCCAATTTAATGCTAGTGGACTTCTACTCCAGGCACCCCATTACGAACAACTTCAATCTACTGTAGGGATCTCTGAAACTTCCTTGCTTTATTATATACTCACTAGCGTAGAATGGTATATTTTAATCATGCAAGCTACTTGAATGCCATTGCATTTCTTCAAACAAGTGTGGTTTCAAGTAAAGTTGCAACTTGAGGCAAATTTGGGACAGTTACTGAATTGGAATTTACTCACTCGAGGTAGATGAAGTTGAGCCAAATGTCGGCTGTGGCTTGGGTAACTGTCCTCCGAATAGGGATGGCTGACTGTTGGTAGATTGTGGCCCAAAGGCAGGCTGCTGCTGACAACCAGAAAATGCAAAAGTCGGTGCACTCGGCAATCCAAAGGCAGCAGGTGGCTGGCTGCTGCTTTGTCCAAACACGGGGGCCGGGTTTTGTGTATTGCCAAAGGCTGGGGCACTGGCTGCAGTTGTAGAATTCAATCCAAAGGCAAAAATGGGGTTTGAAGAGCCACCTGCAAACCAGATCAAACAGTAAGTTACAGTCATACGGCACAGAAACAGGCCCTTCACACAAACTCATCCACGCCGATCCAGCTTTTCACTGTACCTCGCTACCTGTGACAACAAACTAAACATGCACCATCTAATCTAGCTTCATTTATCCATGTTTGGCCCATATCCCTCTAAACCTATCCTATCCATGCACCCGTCTAAGTGTCTTGCATCTGTCCACGTGTCTTTTAAATGTTGTTATTGTACCCGTTTCACCTACCATCAGTAAGTCTTGAAGCAGCTCTTTCGGACATTGGTTAGAATATTGCATGCAGTGCTGGTCACCCCAATACGAAAGATAGAGTCATAGAGTGGAAACAGGCCCTTCATCCCAAATCGCCCACACCGCGAACAATGTCCCAGCTACATTAGCCCCACTTGCCTGCGCTTGGTCCACATCCCTCCAAACCTGTCCTATCCATTTACCTGTCTAACTGCTTCTTAAACGATGGGATAATCCTAGCCTCAACTACCTCCTCTGGCAGCTTATTCCATACACCCAGCGCCCTTTGTGTGAAAAAGTTACCCCTCGGATTCCTATTAAATCTTTTCCCCTTCACCTTGAACCTATGTCCTCTGGTCCTTGATTCCCCTACTCTGGGCAAATAACTCTGTGCATCTACCCGACACATTCCTCTCATGATCTTATACATCTCTATAAGATTACCCCTTATCCTCCTGCACTCGATGGAATAGAGACCCAGCCTACTCAACCTCTCCCTATAGCTCACACCCTCTGGACCTGGCAACATTCTCGTAAATTTTTTCTGAACCCTTTCAAGCTTGACAATATCTTTCCTATAACATGGTGCCCAGAACTGAACACAATATTCTAAATGCGGTCTCACCAACGTCTTATACAACTGCAACATGACCCCCCAACCTCTATACTCAATACTCTGATGATGGCCAAAAGCCTTTTTGACCACCTTATCTACCTGCGACTCGACCTTCAAGGAACCATGCATTTGTACTCCTAGATCCCTCTGCTCTACAACACTACCCAGAGACCTACCATTTACTGTGTAGGTCCTGCTCGTTCGACATCCCAAAATGCAACACCTCACGCCTCTCTGTATTAAATTCCACCAACCATTCCTCCGCCCACCTGGCCAATCGATCCACATTCTGCTGCAATCGTTCACAACTATCTTCACTACCTGCAAAAACACTCACTTTGTATCATCAGCAAACTTGCTAATCTTGCCCTGTATGTCCTCATCCAAATCATTGATGTAGATGATAAATAGTAACGGGCCCAGCACCGAACCCTGAGGCACACCACTAGTCACAGGCCTCCAGTCTGAGAAGCAACCTTCCACCATCACCCTCTGCTTCCTTCCATGGAGCCAATTTGCTATCCATTCAGCTATCTCTCCTTGGATCCCATGCGATCTAATCTTCCAGAGCAGCCTACCATCCAGAACCTTGTTGAACGCCTCACTGAAGCCCATGTACACAACTACAGCATTGCCTTCATCAACCTATCTGGTCTTCAAAACCATCAGATTTGTGAGACACGACCTGCCATGTACAAAACCATGATGACTATCCCTAATCAGCCCTTGCCCATCCAAATGCCGGTATAACCTATCCCTCAGAATACTCTCCAGTAACTTAGCAACTACAGATGTTAAGCTCACCGGCCTACGACTCGTAAATTTCAACCAGGGCTCCCGCAATTTCCTCTCTAGTTTCCCACAATGTCCTCGGATATATCAGATCAGGCCCTGGAGATTTGTCTACTTTCAAACACAACAGTACCTTCAGTACATCTTCGACAATAACCTCGACTGCTCTCAAGACACTTCCAGTGACTGCTCCAATTTCCTCCACCCCACTGCCCTTCTCCTCGGTAAATACAGTGGAGAAATACTCATTTAGGACCTTGCCCATTTCCTGTGGCCCCACACAGAGGTGACCGCTTTGATTCCTGAGAGGTCCCACTCTCTCTCTAGTTACCCTTTTCCCCCTTATGTATTTATAAAATCTTTTGGGATTGTCCTTAATGCTGCCCGCCAGAGCTATCTCCTGGCCCCTTTTTGCCCTTCTGATTTCCTTTTTTAATTTACTCCTTAGCTCCTGAAACTCCTCCATGGATGCACTTGATCCCAGCTGCCTATACCTATCCCATGCATCCTTCTTGTTTTTGATTAACGTCTAATTTCCCTCGTCAGCCAAGCTTCCTTACGTTTGCCTGCTTTGCCCATCACTCTAATGTGAAGGGCACACATCCTGAGCTTTCTTCAGTGCACTTTTAAAAACATGGCTCTTGGCTGAGCTTTCCCATCTAATAACCTGCTCCAGTCAACTCGAGCGAGACTGGAGTGGGTTATTAGACGCGGAAGGTTTGGAGGGTGCATCTAGCATGCTCAATCTCTACCTTCAACTCAGGCCCTCAAATGTTGGCAACATCCTTGTAAAATTTCTTTGCACTCTTTCCAGCTGAAAAAGACATTTCAGCAACTAACCTTATGACTACTTAACTCCTTTCCTTTATGCTCATGCACGATTCCTAGATTTTGTGTACTTTGTGACTGTATGAAGGTTAGCAAAAGAATTGTAATTTTCTGCATTCTTTCTATAACACAAGATTTTTTTTCCCCTCACAAGAACTCCAATAAAAGAAACTGCCAAATGGGTGACTCTTCCACTTGCACCTCTGTCAGTCATAAAACTGCATTGACTCGTCTACTTATGCCCGCAGATCTTACACGCAATATAAATCCTCCAAGACCACAATGTTACATAATCTACTGTTGCTAAGCTTTACTCATTCTTAGAAAGTAAATTAAATCATAAGTTCAAGGTGCAGAATAAGGCAATTCGGCCCATCAAAGTCTACTCCATTCAATCATGGCTGATCCATCTTACCCCCTCAACCCCATTTTCCTGACACCTTTACTGCTCAAATGTCTGTCAATCTCGAACTTAAAAATATCCATTGACTTGGCCTCCACAGCCATCTGTGCAATGAATTCCACAGGTTCACCACCCTCTGGCTAAAGAAATTCCTTCTCATCTCCTTCCTAAAGGTAGTCCTTTTATTCTGAGGCTATGACCTCTGGTCCTAGACTATCCCAGGTGGAAACATCCTCTCCACATTCACGCTATCCAGGCCTTTCACTATTCGTTAAGTTTCAATGAGGTCGCCCTCATCCTTCTAAACTCCGGCCAGTACAAGCCGAGTGGTTTCAAATGCTCATCAATCCTAACCACATCAAAGATTTTCCCCAATATATTCTCAACGTCCTTCCCAGTGGTTGATGAAAGTGAAATTACAAATACATCAGCCAAATTTCCTTCACAAAGAAATGGCCTAGGATTGATGGCTATAATTATAGGATCTTCCATTCTCTGATAATATAGTCACTCTCCCTGGAATATGGAAAGCTTGGACTTGGACAGTTGAAATCAAAACTTCTAAGGATCTTTATGTAGTGCACAAAAAAATCTCCAATATGCCTATTAAATTTCCATTCATCCATATATTTACAAGCCTCGAGAATGGTAGGTCATTAGTATGGGTGATTAGTACGAGTGTCAGGGGTTATGGGGAGAAGGCAGGAGAATGGGGTTAGGAGGGAGGGATAGATCAGCCATGACTGAATGGCTGAGTATACTTGAATGGCCTAATTCTGCTCCTATCACTTATGAATTAATGAGGACGAGTTTGGACAGATTTACCTGTGGAATTAGAAGTTGCAGTTGAAGCTCCAAAAGTGAAGATAGATGAAGTTGCAGTGTTGTTGCTGGGTGCAGAGCCAAATGGGAACGGTACAGTTGGAGCCCCGGTTCTTGATGTACTGGTTGCTGACGCATCCTGTGACCCAAATAAAAATGGCTTGGTTGCAGGAACAGTTGATTCAGAACTGTTTCCAAGGTTGCTGCCACCCGCTGGGGCACCGGCCTGCCCAAATAGAAACGGTGTGCTTGCTGTGGGCACTGAACCACCAAATATGACTGAAGATGTGGTGTCCCCCACATTTGTTCCAGCAGATGTGGAAGAACTGCTGCCAAATACGTTGAAAGGCGGCTTTGTAACATCTTGTTCTACAACATGGAGGAAAGAAATACCATTAACTTACAATTCACACACCTTCACCACTACTTTTGCACAATTGTTACTGAGTTGTTCATATGATTTGGATGCAACAACACAGCTAATGATGCAATTATTCTGACGATTAATACGATGCTCACTAAAGCAATCACGCATTACAATAACTCCACTCTTAAATCTCTACTCCTTTGTACATTGTGGATGGCGTGACTGTAATCATGTATTGTCTTTCTGCTGACTGGTCAGCAGACAACAAAAACTTTTCACAGTGCCCCTGTACATGTGACAATAAACTAAACTCAACTCAAAAAGTCACAAAGTGAATTTTATTATTGCACATGCAGATAAGCACATTGAATTTACAAACAAAATACACCCAAACCTGGATTCAACTGTGATCAATTTTCATGTAGTGTGACATGGTACTGTTGGGTTACAAAGGATCTTTCTACAGAACAGTGGCGCAGCAGTAGAGTTGCTGCCTTGCAGCGCTTTCAGCGCCAGAGACCCGGGTTTGATCCTGACTACAGGCACTGTCTGTAAGGAGTTTGTACCAACTCCCTGTGACCTGACCTGTGTGGGCTTTCTCTGAGATCTTCGGTTTCCTCCCACACTCCAATGATGTACAGGTTTGTAGGTTAATTGGCTTTATCAAAATATAAATTGCCCCTAGTGTGTGCAGGATAGTGTTAGTGTGCAGGGATCGCTGGTCGGCGCAGACTCGGTGGGTCGAAGGGCCTGTTTATGTGCCGTTTCTCTAAACTAAACTAAACTAAACAAGGTGCAAATACAAATCATAGCTATAGAAGCGTACAACACAGAAGGCCATTTGTCCACAACAAAAGGGAATATAATAAATTAGATTTTACAGCGTACATACTCCTACATCAATGGGCATTAATTTGTCTTTGTAGAGGTTGTAGTGATACTCCATGTGCAAATGCGAAAGCTCCAATTTCCTAGAAAGTACTGCTGGGAAATCTGGGCATAAACATTCATAACAGATTTAAATGTGGTTCAGCAATTTTATTAATTTCAATGGAGAGGGACAGCTCCAAGGCCTTTTTATTTACTTGAATGACTTTAATTTAAATATATCAATTAACTTAAATGTATTAAAGGCAGGAACGGGGTACTGATTGAGAATGATCAGCCATGATCACATTGAATGGCGGTGCTGGCTCAAAGGGCCGAATGGCCTCCTCCTGCACCTATTGTCTATTGTATTTCAAGAGTTAGATTTAGCTCTTAGGGCTAAGGGAATCAAGGGATATGGGGAAAAAGCCGGAACGGGGTACTGATAACACATAATCATATTGAATGGCGGTGCCGGCTCGAAGTGTTTAAACTGTGTTTCAATGTTCGTATGTTCATACGTTCTAGGAGCAGAATTAGGTCATTCAGCCCATTAGGTCTACTCTGTCATTCAATCATGGTTTCCCTCTCAACCCCATTCTTCTGCCTTGTACCGACAGCCCCCAACACCCTGAATATTATGAACATCGTTGTAATTTCTCAGGAAATCAAAGGAGAAGTCACAAGGACTAACAGTTGCTTGAATTTTTTATTTGCTGTTGGTTTTGTGATTATGTGTTATTGCTTCTTATTGTTGGACTGTGAGTAACAGAATTTCATCCAAAAGACATGTTTTTTGGATGACAATAAAGGCGATTCTGATTATAATGCAAGATACTTTTGTCTCACTGGGTCTACGAAGATTTTTATACGATATATTTAGCCATAATTGCTGTTCTAAATATTATCTCACTTACATAAAACAACATATAAATTGAACTCCTTTACAAAATAAATTGAACTTAAGGATTTTGTTTTATAAAGTCTGTTATTTTAGCTGCCATCTTAATTACATTGTGCCTGATTAGTATGGAGAAAGTGGTTTGATTCATGCCACTGCACCACTAGAAATGATTTTTGCAGGATTCCCCAGGACGATTTCACTTCCAACAGTACGGTCCCACCACCAGGCAACATCTCCCCCCACACTTACCACAGAGACCACTCTCTCTCCAGGCTGTTCATCCACTCCCACCCCTCCACCCTGCCACATTCTCCTCTGTCACAGGAGGTGCAACACCTGTCACTACACTACCTCCTATCCTTCACCTCCATTCAGCAATATAAACCATGAGAGCACCACCTCCCATCTCATCTACTGTATCCGTTGTTCAAGATGTGGACTCTAATACATCAGCGAGATTAAACATAGACTGGGTGATCGTCCTGCTGCACACCTTCGCTCAGTCCGCCTGAACCTACCTAATCTCTCGGTTGCTAAACAATTTAATTCTCCTTCCCATTCCCACAGACCTTTCTGTCCTAGGTGTCCTCATTGTTAGAGTGAGGCTGAACACAAATTGGAGGAACAGCACCTCATACTTTGCTTGTGTCAGGGGTTATGAGGGAATATGCACAATTATGAAGAGCTTTAGAACGGCCAAAGACAAATTGGTAGATTGGTGAAGTGCTTATTGATGAACCACAAGGAAAATGTTAGATGACAGATTTTGAAAGGGAGAATCAGAGTGCATATGTACCAGATATAAAGTTGAAAGGAGCAGCAAAACTTAGGGTACAGAAACATAAAGTTGTAACAGGTGAAGAAAAAGCTGATAAAGATCAGATCCTAGGTTTTATCAAGTCGCCACCAATTGCAAAAACAAAGCAGTTAGGCATTCGAGCGACTGAATAATAAAATCTATTTATCCCCAATCCCCTCTGCAATTTAAAACTACTTTGTTTTTTTCTTTCCCAGCCCTGATAATAGCTCCATTTCTCTTTCCACAGGTGCCGCAGTGGAGTTTCTTGCACGTTGTGTTTCATTTTGTGGGCAGCGTGGTGGAGCAGCGGTAGACGAACTAGCCAAATTTAAATTCCAAGCTGCAATGGTGCAATATGAATTGGGATCAGTAGTTCAAGCCTCAGATTTACATGTTCAGTAGCATAGGCATCACGCGATAACATGCAGAGTGCTCACTGACTGCAGAGTGCTTTGCGGTATTCTGAAATACACTATATAACAAGTTTTTCCATTTCATTGTGGAGGAAGAAACCGTAGATGCTGGTTTAAACCAAAGATAGACACAGAAAGCTGGAGTAACCCAGCGGGTCAGGCAGGTTCTCTGGAGAAAAGGAATAGGTGGTGTTTCGGGTTGAGACACTAGACCTGAAACGTCACCTATTGCTTTTCTCCAGAGATGCTGCCTGACCAGGTGAATTACTGCAGCTTTTTGTGTCTATCTTTTCCATTTCATTCTTAAATTAATAATTTCTTACCAGAAGTATTTATTGTAGCGCCAAACATAGATCTCATCACTGGTTTCTCGGCTGATTTAACCATGTTGAAAGCAAATCCAGATTTAGGTTCTGGTTTCAAAATATCAGACGACAATGCTGATTCTTTGGTTTGCTCTGGCGGTTTAAAAGGTTCTGACTGCGGCTGTGCTTCAACGCCCTTCTTGCCAAATGCAAATGTCGCAGAGTTTAAAGAGTCCTTTTCCTCTGGTTTCCCAAACATAAAAGTTGAAGCAGCTACAGGTTCCTTGTCTACTGTCTTGCCGAACTTAGCCTGATTCTCCATCACCCCATCCTTTCTATCTGTTTTATCAAGCTCAAACTGCGCTGCTGGGATTTCTTTCTTCTCCTCCGTCCCAAACTTAAAACCACTCTGTGTACTCTTGCTCTCAGGTTGAGCATGTGTTCCACTGGCATCAAACTTAAAACCCCCAAATAACACGTCGTTTTTCTTATTTTGCTGACTTGCATCCGAACCAACAATCTTGGTAGCAGTTGAAGTTGAAGCTGGGTTGCCACCAAAGGCGAAGTTGAACCCAGATGTAGTTTTTGAATTATTCTCTTTATTTCCATCTGTAGTTTTCTCTGTTGAATTAACTCCAAATTTGATGCCTCCAGTGGCCTCAAACTTAAGTCCTCCAAAGGCACTAGTTGATGTATTAGAATCAGACGCACCAAATTTAAAACCACCCTGATTTCCAAACTTAAATTGCGTAGCACCATTGGTACTTTGCGAAGAGTCTGTTGTTGACGACTGGATGCCAAATACGAATGTCGAAGTAACTGCTGGCATTGCAGAAGAATCAGACCCTGCACAAGAAAAAATAATAATGTAAAGCACTAAAATGCCCAATTCAATCATCAGTCAAGAATTAGTACAGATCTTTAAAGTTCAGGCAATATCAAGCAATACCATGGAAGTGTCACAGAGATTCTCTAAAGTGGTTAGAAAAATACCTGGAATGTGTACCTCCAATATGGACAGGTAATTAATTAATTAAGTTAGCTACAACTGAACAGGAAGTTGCATTACTAGGTATAATAGTAGATAAGAACAAATACAAGAACTACAACAATTATACATTCCTGCTCTGAGTAAAAATACAAAAGAAAAAGAGTCCTAACTCTATATACTAAAACTCTCGTTTGTTTGTTCCTGAACTACAGCCAAAATGGTACACGATAGCGCGACAATTCTAGGCCCACCTTACTCACCGTCGTCCCTTTGGTGCCAATGGAAGAAGTTTCATTGAAAACGAAATTATATATTTAAAGTTATTCACATTTTAAAGTTTAAATCTATCTCCTAGGGAGAGAGGGGGAGGATAAGGGGGGTTGATGGGGATGGAGTGGAGGGGGGTCAGGGGAGGGTAGGAGAGGGTGCTGCACCAATGCAGGAGGGGTTTGGGCCCAACGTCCACTTGGTCTAGTAGCTAATAAAAATTGTCAAAGATGAAGTTATATTAAAAGAAGAGTCATATATTTACACAGATGACAAATTGGAGGCTTGGAGGTATTTATTCACAAAATGCTGGAATAACTCAGCAGGTCAGGCAGCATCTCGGGAGAGAAGGAATGGGTGACGTTTCGGGTCGAGACCCTTCTTCAGACTGATGTCAGGGTGGCGGGACAAAGGAAGGATATAGGTGGAGGCAGGAAGATAGAGGGAGATCTGGGAAGGAGGAGGGGGAGAGAGGGACAGAGGAACTATCTAAAGTTGGAGAAGTTGATGTTCATACCACTGGGCTGCAAGCTGCCCAGGCGAAATATGAGGTGCTGCTCCTCCAATTTCCGGTGGGCCTCGCTATGGCACTGGAGGAGACCCATGACAGAAAGGTCAGACTGGGAATGGGAGGGAGAGTTGAAGTGCTCGGCCATCGGGAGATCAGTTTGGTCAATGCGGACCCAGCGCAGGTGTTGAGCGAAGCGATCGCCGAGCCTGTGCTTGGTTTCGCCGATGTAAATAAGTTGACATCTAGTGCAGCGGATGCAATAGATGAGGTTGGGGGATGTGCAGGTGAACCTTTGTCTCACCTGGAAAGACTGTTTGGGTCCTTGGATTGAGTTGAGGGGGGAGGTAAAGGGACAGGTGTTCCATCTCGTGCGGTTGCAGGGGAAAGTGCCCGGGGATGGGGTGGTTTGGGTAGGAAGGGACAAGTGGACCAGGGAGTTACGGAGGGAACAGTCTCTCCGGAACGCAGAGAGGGGAGGGGATGGGAAGATATGGCCAGTGGTGGGGTCCCGTTCTAGGTGATGGAAATGTTGGCGGATGATTTGTTGGATCCGCTGGCTGGTGGGGTGGAAGGTGACAACGAGGGGGATTCTGTCCTTGTTGCGAGTGGGGGGAGGGGGAGCAAGAGCGGAGCTGCGGGATGTAGAAGAGACCCTAGTGAGAGCCTCATCTATAATGGAGGAGGAGAAGCCCCGTTTCCTGAAGAATGAGGACATCTCAGACGCCCTAGTGTGAAACACCTCATCCCGGGCGCAGATGCGGCGTAGACGGAGGAATTGGGAGTAGGGGATAGACTTTTTGCAGGGGACCGGGTGGGAAGAAGTGCAGTCCAGATAGCTGTGCGAGTCAGTGGGTTTATAGTGGATGTCAGTCACTAGTCTGTCTCCTGTGATGGAGATGGTGAGGTCCAGAAACGGGAGGGAGATGTCAGAGATAGTCCAGGTATATTTAAGGGCAGGATGGAAATTGGAGGTGAAGTGTATGAAGTCAGTGGGTTCTGCATGGGTGCAAGAGGTAGAACCAATGCAGTCGTCGATGTAGCGGAGGTAGAGTTCGGGGATGGGGCCGGTGTACGCCCAGAACAGGGATTGTTCGACGTACCCGACAAAGAGGCAGGCATAGCTAGGGCCCATGCGAGTGCCCATAGCTACGCCTCTGGTTTGGAGGAAGTGGGAGGAGTCAAAGGAGAAGTTGTTGAGGGCAAGAACCAGCTCTGCTAGGCGGAGGAGAGTGTAGGTAGATGGGGATTGGCTGGTTCTACGGTCAAGGAAGAAATGGAGGGTTTCGAGCCCATCCTTGTGGGGGATGGAAGTGTACACAAAGTGCTGGAGTAACTCAGCGGATCAGGCAACATCTATGGAAAACATAGATAGGTGACATTTCGGGTCAGGACACTTCTTTAGTTAGACCCAAAACGTTACCTATTCATGTTCTCCAGATACTGCCTGGCCTGCTGAGTTACTCCAGCACTTTGTCTTTTATTTTTGTAAACTAGTATCTGCAGTTGCTTATTTCTAATACTAAGGAGTGTATGTTGCTTTGAGTATCATTGCACGTTTTAATAGAAGAAATATCCAATTAACGTTATGTAAACAGGTATTGTAGCAGAACTACCTTAACATCCAAAATAGACAATATCCTCGGTTCAAGATTGCAATGAATAATATTGTAAATACCTTTAGGTCCGGTCTTGCTGCCTGGTTTCTCTGTTTGACAAGCTACACATTTATTTACATTTGATGAGTTCTGAACAAAGCAAACATCACAATCCCAGATCCCTGGCTTTTTCTTAAATTTGTCACCAAATCCTACAACTTCTCCTGCTGGAGTTGAAACAGGAACATTGGAAACACCTAAAAGCAAAATTCATAAAATAAGACAAAATAATTCACTAGTACCTTTGGTGAAATATATAGTTATCTTACAGAGTATAATTTGGGGACGGTAGAGGAAGAGGGGGAAACAGTTTATGATTTACCAATCATGCACAGTTGACAATTAATTATCCTGAACTGCATTGAGAAGTTATCTTCTAGAAATTAAAAATCAATGTCAGTAAAAGTGACCATGTAATGATCAGATTATTATATTCATGTCAAATGGTACATGAATATATTGCACATTAAGAACTAATGTTGAACATTCAAACGACCGGTCATTTCCAGAAAGGCATTTCATTAGAATCAATAATAAATAAAATAAAGCGAATAAAAACATAAAATGAGCTTGCGCAAGTTTGTGTGATAAGGAAGAGATTAGTGAGAGCCAAAATGAAATTATTATGCGGAGCAAGGAAATAACAGATATTATACAATTTTTGTGCTTGCCTCCCCAGAGAAAGACAACAAAATTATGGGGAAATCAAGGGACATTAATTTCTTGTGGCGATTGTTGAATATAAATTGAAAGGAGAAATGTACTTCCACGGACAAGTGGCTTGAGCAACACTAGCAAGAATATCTAATTAAGTATTGACCAGTGTTAGAAGATATGTCATTAAGAAGTGGGGGGGGGGGGAAGGATGAGAAAAGGAAGAGAGCACATAATTAAGCATAGTCAGCAGTTTTAAGCAATTTCAAACTGTTACTGAAGGGCAAAACAGTATTTTACACATCTATTTGAATTTTTAAATTTCATTTTTGATAATCTGTTGCTGTATAATTGAATTTTCAGAAAACATTGAGGAAGGGGTTGTGCAAGAGAAGACACGAAAGATTACGGTTCATGACTTTGTGGGTAGGAAGAAACAAAAAAACAAGATTCTTGAAATAGGTAGCCCAACAAGCAGCACAAGAATAAAAGAGGAAGCTGGAAATATTGGGTATTTCCAGTTAGTGCCAATAGCAATGGTGTCATTCAGTATATCTTATTATGTTCTCTCCATCCTTCCCATCTGAAACTTAAAACTTGCCCATTTTCCAACGTTCTGACGAAACGTTGGTTCTGACGAAAGGTTATTGATCAGAAATCTCAAATACTGTTTTGGACTTCCAGCTCTGGCAGTTTTTTGCTTTTCAATTATGGATAATATGCTGTGTTGGTGAACTGATAAGGAAACTGAACCAGTCATTTTCAGGATGGTTTGGGTATAACATTGTGGGGATCAGTACTTTGGGCTGAAGTATTTATAATTCAAATTTATGACCAGGATGTAATCTATGTTAGTTTGTGATCACGGAAGCAGAAAAGTTGAGGGTATGTGAAATTAGCCACTTTGGATCCAAAGAGGAATGATAACCTTTAAATGGAATTAAGTTGATGTAAGGGAGAAAGTATACTGCAATTATGTACATGGATTCATACACTTTAACCATAAATACAATATACAGTTTCATCTCTGTTAGCAAACAAACAAGATTGCTAATATAAACAATAAAACACATACCTGGCTTAGCAGACTGACAAGCCACACACTTAATGTCTTCAGGCTTGTTTTGTACAAAGCAAACAGGACAGTCCCAAACTCCTTCAGGTTTCTTAAACTGATCCGCTAGTCCCAAAGCGGTACTGCTGGAAGTGTTGAACTCCGTTCTTCTTGTTCTTTCAGTTACCGTAGGCAAACTCAGTGCAGGTTTTACTCCAGTTTCAGGTTTTGCCGTTTGACAAGCTGCACATTTTACAGCTTCCGAATTGTTTTGAACTAAGCAGACATCACAGGGCCAGAAACCCACCGGAGGCTTGAACTTCTTTTCAAAACTCAATGGAGTCTCCATAGAAGAAGCTTTGCTACTGTTGGTCTGGGTGGGGTGCACAGATGTAACAGTCTGACAAGCCACACATTGACTTTCTGTACTTTTGTTTTGTAAGAAACAGGAACCACATTGCCACGAACCTTCAGCCGGTTTGAACTTATCTCCAAATCCAAATGTGCTGGAGCTCTCATTGGAGGAACTGTTCTTTCCAGTAGCCGATGGTAAAGGTTTCACAGTAACTGGCTTACTAGTCAACAAGTTGACCGCACACCGAGTAGAAGGTGGAGGCAAAGTGAACTCTTTGGAAAAGATTGAAACAAAAATTTTGTTCATGATTTTGCCTACATAGGCAGGATAAACAGCACTTCAACTGTATTTGTCCCAATACCCCTATCTACTTGTCCAAACATAATTTTACTTAGCAAATAAAGGCACAATTTTTCAACACACTCATTCACACACAAACAGCCATACAGCTCCGAGTCTCGCACAGCCCCCCCTCTGCGCAATAAAGGGGTCAAGATGTTCCATTAAACACACGTATAAAAACTAACAGAGCCAATATTGGAGTATTGTTGCATGATGATAAAACAGCATGCATAAATGTCACTGTAATCAGCTTTATCCTTTTTTCCTTCACACCACATACATTACGTAAATGCAAATCACGATCTTCGCTGAGCATCTCATTTGGACATTAATACCAAAAAAGCCACGTCGCCTCACAAGCACCATATTTGGAACAAATAACTGCACCCAAAACAAACAGAAAATGTTGGGAGAACTCAGTAGGTCAAGGGATAACAGCACAAGGAATGTTTTCTTCGTCTTTACCTTTCATCCCATCAGTCTTGACATTCAATAGATTGTCCTTCATACTTTCCACAACCTCGAATGGGATCCTACCACCAGACCTCTTCCCCTCGCCTCCCTTTTCAATATTCCAAAGGATGTATTATTTTTGTGACCACTCTTCCATCTCCAGTCATTTCCTCTCAATGCATTTTCCCACGCAACAGCATGTGATGTAATACCTGCCCTTTTACCCCTTCCCTTCCCACCATCCGGGGACCTAAAGAATCCCGACAGTTGAAGCTGCAGTTGACTTGCGCTTCTTTTCATTTTGTGTTTTGCATTCAGTGCCTCTGCACAGGAAAAAGGAAATGCAGATTGACGAATCACTTTGCAGAACACTTCATTTGGTCCTCAAGGGCTGCCCTGAGTTATATTAATTCTCCATCTTGTTCTGACCTCTTAGCCTTCAGGCTCCTATACTTTTCCAATGATGCCCAATTGTTTCCTTGACAAGTTTGTTCTGCACACATTCCACTGTTTGCTCCATCGCACGGCAAATTAAATCACATTGTATTCACACTTTCACAGTTCTCATGAGGGTTTTTAACTCAAAATGCACACTTTCTCACCCCAACGACACCCCAGCGAGTGCACCCAGCATTTTCTGTTCTTGTTTTGCAACACTGTAGTTGATTTGTTAAGTGTTATTAAACCTCATATTTAAGGCGTAGCAACCCTGGATATTGATCAAGGACATTCAAAAATTGATCATTTTAATTTAAAAAAAATACAAGTACATACCAGGTCCTTTTAAGATATCCAGGACACTGCCTTGCTTCAGAGTTTTAGCAGGTTTAAATGGCACATCACATTGTTCATCTTCTCTCTTTTTTGGAGGTGGAGGAACTGAAGGCGACGAGGAGCATTTTACTGAAGGATTGATGAAAGATTGTAATCACTTGATAGTGTCAGGCTTTAAGATAACGTTTGATAAATGCATACATAGTAAAATTGCATCTACCTGCATTAATGGAAGGTCTAGCGGATACAAAAATTAATGGAACTGATTTGTCAATCGGCTCACTGAAGGTAAATCCAGTCTTTGATGGTGGCCAAGGAGGTGGAAAGAGAATGGGACAGACGAGTTAAATTTTACAAGTGCAGACAACACGAGGAGCTACCCGTTGCCATTTTACATTAGTAATAATTTATCCAAATTGCAGAAATAAATTTTATTTTGAACAAATGATATTCTCAATGATAAAAATCACAAAGATTACAGCCCAATAAAATTACTTACAGACACTGAAAGGGGTTGCAGATTTGCTTCTGCAGCTTTTATATTCGGTGTAGAAAAGGTAAAGGCAACACTGTTTGGACTGGATACCACAGCCTGTATATGAGGAAAAAATATATTCAAATACACATACCTGCTTTTCAGAGTTGGTCTTTTCCACTGCTATCTTAATGCTTATACTAGACAGTTGATCAATTCCAGATTTGGCAACTGATCAATTCCAGATATCCAGTAATTTTGATCACACAGAGGGCAAAAATCCTTCAAATTTACCCCCATCAGAATGTGTAATATCAGAGGACCTTCTTTTGAAGCCGACTTGATTTTATAGCTGTCCCAGAAATCTGTAGGCTAACATCTTTGCCTTTTTAACTGTCTTTTTTAGACATGAAAATAAATTAAATCTCAAAGTCAACTGTGGCCAAATACAGCCTGACCAAAGTCTTCTAAAGCTGCATCATAATTCTTATTTTCAATGCCCCGACCAATGAAGGCAAGCATACCATATGCCTTCTTTATCATTCTATCTATTTGCCACTTTCAGAGTTATGGACTTGGACCTCCAGATCCCACTGCACATCAATGTTGTTGCCGTTAATTGTAAATTGTCTCCTCCCAAATTGCAGCACCTCACACTTTAAACTCCATTTGCCATTTTTGTGGCTGATCTACATCCCGTTGTATACCTTGACAGTCTTCTTCACAGTACGTGACCACAGACTTTGGAAAAACAAAATATACTGTGACCAACAGTTTGCTTCCATCTACATCTAGTTTCATCTCAAAATACTATCAGTTTTGATAAATGCCCCGTTCTCCTTTGGCCACAAATTTAGTTACAACTACTCTCTCCTTTTCGAAATAGTGCGTGAAATATTAGATGCAGATACGCAGAAGAATCAGAAAAACAATCCATTTGCTCCATTCATCAGTTTTTTTTAGTTATTCAATGCCACCACCAAAACTCTTGTAACCCACTCCATTGTTCTTCCACTCCGCAACATTTTATCTGATATGATCCTTTGTGGGCCATTTCCCCCCCCCCCTAAATGTAGATTCATTGAGAATTTAGAAAGATTTCTTTAAATATTTTCCATTGTTTGCATACCTCAATCTAATGTCCCTTTCTATCATACCAATTCACCTTATACGCAATAAGCTTTTTAAGCTTAAAACTCTAATTTCCAAATTAACTGGTGTTCCTCTCAAACTGTAAACAATATTCTACATGAACACTGTTTCTGGAGGGCTCATTCCTCCTACATTACTAATTAAACCAATACAAGATGGAATCTCTTCTGCAAAAAATTATAAATTTGATGCTCTTTGATACAGGAGTAATAAGGTATTTTGAAATCTAAATCACAAACAATTTATTTATAACATTACTAACATGAGAAATTCAAGGAAATTGCACAAGGAATCCATGATATTTCTATACACCAAAGCGTTTGTTTGTTTGTTTGTTCCTGAACTACAGCCAAAACGGTACACGATAGCATGACAATTTTAGGCCCACCTTACTCACCGTCGTCCCTTTGGTGTTAATGAAGAAGTTTCATTCAAATCGGTGTTATATCTTTAAAGTTATTCACATTTTAAAGTTTAAATCTATCTCCGAGGGAGGGAGGGGGGAGGATAAGGGGGGTTGAGGGGGATGGAGTAGGGGGGGGGGGGGGGGGAGAAGGGAAGAGGGGGGAGGGGAAGGAGAAGGTGCTGCACCAATGCAGGAGAGGTTTGGGCCCAACGGGTTCGCTTGGTCGTAAATTACTATAGATTGGATATGATCTACAATTACCCCAAGACATTTTGTGGAAAAGCTGGCAACAAAAAGAGAGCAACAAGCAAGAGTGCTCTACCTTGCTGGAAAGAGCTGGTGTTACAGGTGATGGTGCAGCAGACGGGGAGCCAAAGTTGAAAGTAGGCAATGCCTTCATTGTAATTGGCAAAGATACTTCGGGAAGTACAAGGGCTGGGACCTGGACCTGCAGAGGGCACAATATTGCATTCATTATTTTAATACAGTCATTTGGTAATCTCTAGACATATTGCACAGCTCTTGTAAATAGCAAGTTAAAACACATGTTAAATGCCATTTGTAAGTTATGCACGTAGAGTCAATGAGTGATACAGTGCAAAAACAGGCCCTTTGGCCCAACTTGCCCACAACGTCCCAGCTACACAAATCCCGCTTGCCTGTGCTTGGTCCATATCCCTCCAAACCTGTCCGATCCATGTACCTGTCTAACTGTTTCTTAAACGATGGGATAGTCCCAGCCTCAACTACCTCCTCTGGCAGCTTGTTCCATACACCCACCACCCTTTGTGTGAAAAAGCCCCCCCTCGGATTCCTATGAAATCTTTTCCCCTTCACCTTGAACCTACGTCCTCTGGTCCTTGATTCTCCTACTCTGGGCACACGACTCTGTGCATCTACCCAATCTATTCCTCTCATGAAACAAGAAATAGGATATCAAAGCTCACAATTTAACCCCAATGTTCAAAACCACTTAAATCATTGTGGTAATGTCTTAACTTGAAGAACTTGGCGAAATTTTGATTTTGATCGAATTTCCTGTAATATTGCTCAACAGCTCAAATTCCATCAGCTGCAGCCATTGTTTTGTCTAGTTTTTTTTTAAAAACAGCAGCTCCAGTTCATTATCCTGGACTACTAAAATTATGGCCTTGGCAATTTTTTGTTTGCTTTACTCCTCATGAATACCCACAGCCAATGATTGATTCTCATTTCACCCTTCCTTCTCCCTGGACCAGCCAAGAGAGCCAAGAACTGTTTAAAAGCAATGATCCTTCGCCAAAATATAAGTTGCAAAGAACAATTTAATTGCTTGGGAAATATTTAACAAGTCAGAATACATTATGGGAAGACTTTGGGGAACTAACAGTAACAATTCTCCAGCCGTTAAAAGCTTAAAGGATATAAAAATTGAAAAGATACTTGCAGTGACTTATGAGGCAGCAGTGTCTAGAATCTATAAGAGTTTAGACCAATTATATCAATCATTATCATTTTAAATTAAGGTTAATGTTAATTTATTAATCTCTGGCCCTTCTTCAATCTGCATCACTTGCCAATATATGAAAATTAATACCAAAATTGGGAATGTGAAACCCCAATCACTCTCTCACACTGATTTTACCCTGGACTGCAGCTATATCAACTACCTATTGCTGCCTGATTCTAATGTTCCATCCAAAGTGCTGGAGTAACTCAGCCGTTTGAGGAGGGGTCCCGATGTCACCTATCCGTGTCCTCCAGAGATCCTGACCTGCTGAGCTACTCCTGCACTTTGCATCCTTTCGGTGGGCGAGGAAGGGCTTGATGGTGCACACAGGGAGTGGCGTTGGAAGATGGGGCTCTAAACAGGCGCGGCAGCGCAAGCTGGGGATGGGTCCAGCTCGGTCCGTCTGCTAGATCCGACATCTGTTACAAGAGGTTCGTTAAAACGAGGGTTTACTAAATTGTCTTTGCGAAACAGTTAGGAAGGAAGATTGAGAGCATAGTTAATTCTTTCATGACAGAGGGACACGACCGGAAAGAGCACTCGCCACACTTTCTGTGGCCACTCAGGGAATTTCAACGCTGAATTTTGTCCGGATTATAGGGGTGGGGGGGACTATCAGTTGCTAGGAAATTGGTGATCAACCTGTACTTACAGAGATCGTTTAATGATGAAACACAAGGCACAATAAAGCAAACTGGGAGACAATTTATTCTAACCTCCTGTGCAACTCTTGATGAGTAATGCCCCTTTTCTCTCTTCATTTTTCCTCCAGCTCCTCCAGACACAAGGCCATTAGTTGCATGAGAAACAGTTGCTTGATATGAGCAGTTTGTATCACTACAATACAAATAAAAAGGGAGAATGTCTAGGAATTCTTGATTAGAGAATGATAAAATATTTCAAATTGCCTGTCTGCAATAAACTAATGCTAGAATTGCAGGTAACATACCTTTTTGTCGATTGAAGGCTTACTTCAGACGGTACAGGCGACTTTTCCTTTAGTCTCTGAAATCACAAACCGATGGAATTTAACACGTGGACTTAAACTTTTCATTTTTATTCTAACTTTTTAAATTTCTTAATAGTATTTTTAGCTTTGGCAGGGCCCAAGCACTTGTGCATGTTTTTGAATGACAAGGACACCTGTTCAATGCTAATGACACTTTGTAATTACTTATTCCTCTATTTAACCTATTTTCTATAGTTCAGAATTTTCCTATTACATAATGATTTCCAGAGTTCAACAGAGTAAAGCGAAATATTTTTTTAATAGTGCCACTGGATCTACTTTAGGGACAGAACATTTCATTAACAATGTCAGAAATCACACAACCCAATCAAAACAGCAGAGAAATCATTGGTTCAAATCCCAGATTTTTACAAATCACCTCCATTATCAAAGTGTTGGGAGCAAAGTATTATTTTATTCAGATAATATTAAGAGAAAAAAAAAGTTCAATCCCATGGTGTCTATTTCAAATTACTATAAATTATTTTAACATGGTGATTAGCCTAGAGTAGAAATATGAAAAATAATAAGCATTCATTAATTAGCAGCAAAAACTGACGAAGCTGTTAAACAGATAACACACGGATATTTTAAAAGTAAGATTAATTTCTTACATTGTTTCGGACTTCAGTCCTGTTAATGTGTCTATTACTCTGCCATCCGGGGGTAAGAGATGGCTTGTAAAACATGGATCTATTTGCTGTAACAACTGCAGGAGTCTGAAGTTTCTTGACAGGAGGAGACTGGGTTTCTACCTGAAAACAAAAGTAGGAACTTATAGATTAACATCACTTTTAATTTAGCTACGAAGTTAGACACAAAATGCTAGAGAAAAGGAATAGCTTCCTCAGACTGATTCATTTAGCTACATTTGCAACTACGTTATTATGCAACAAATTTATAGCTAGGAATTCTAAATGCCGTTTGCTGTGGAAATATTTGATAGGTCCAAACAATTTCCACCAAGCAACCTCAAAACAAGCAGTTATAAGTTTACAAAAAAACAACATCTATAGTACAGTGGCAGCCCTTCTTCTCAAAACCCTTCGCCTTCCTTTTGCCAAATCAAGCACAAAATAGTTTACTGTAGAAACAGCGCAGTATTGTACGTGGACAATTGAACTACTTTTGCCCAGTAACAGCTGACTATACTGTCAACAGTTGCTCTGGCAGGATTGCGCTTTTGCAACTTAAGCTCATTTGGCCCCTGTTGCCACTGCCCTATTCCTCATCACAGCTGCACCACTCAAAGTATTATGAGCACTGTCAAGCCCTTCAAGCAAGTATCTACACTGGCATAATATCAAGCCGTGATGCTGTATGGAAGCAGATGTTTTCAATATCATCAGTCAAACAGTGACTTTTAAAGAGGCCATAACCAATACAAGACTTTCTTTCACTTATGTACAAACTAGATTTTTCAACGATTGCACACCACCATGCAAATACACATTTTATTTCTATTCTTTCGATCCTTTAATAGATTTACCATTGATGTTTGCTTGGCAAAAACACTTAAAAATATAAACACTATATTTCATCCTAGTCTTTAATCATCCCGACCAACATGCACCATCTACACTAGTCAAACCTATCTGCCTTTGGACAATATCCCTCTAAACCTATTCCCTCTAAACCTACTCTATCCATGTACCTGCCCAATGTTTTTTCAAATGTTGTGATAGTACCTGCCTCAACTACCTCCTTCGGCAGCTCGTTCCATACACCTACCATCCTTTGTGTAAAAAACATCGACCATCTGGTTCCTATTAAATCTTTCCCCTCTCACCTTAAACCCATGTCCTCTGGTTTTTGATATCCCTACTCTGGGTAAACGAAACTGCACATCTATCCCTCTCATGATTTTTTACACCTCTATAAGATTACCTCTTATCCTCCTGTGCTCCAAAGAATAAAGTCCCAGCCTGCTCACCCTCTTCCTATAGTTCAAGGACAATATATTACAGTTGTACCAAAAGTTGGTTGTTCCACATTTGGAGTGTTTTATGCAGTTCTGCATGCCAGGCATGCCTTATTATAATAAGCATGATATTAAACTATAGAGGGTGGAAAGGAATTTTCAAGTATGTTGCTTGGATTGAGAGCTTGAGTTCTAAGAAGAGATTGAAGATAGGAGTGAAGGAAATGGAACAAAGATTTATAAAATGATGCGGGGCATTGATTGGATATACACAGTCTTTCCCCCCACGGCAGGAAAGTCTAAGACTCGATGGCTTCAGTTTAATGTGAGAAGGGGAAAATTTAAAGGTGATCTGAGGGACAAATATTTCCACACAGAAATATATGGCAGATATATGGAATAAGCTGCCAGTGGTAGAGGAGGTACAACTACAACCTTTAATAATCATTTGAACAGGTACAGGGATATGAAAGGTTGAGAGGGATCTGGTTCAAACTCAGGGAGACAAGATTAGCTTAAATATATATCAAGTTTGCATGGAAGAGTTTTGCTGAGGGGTCTATTGCCATGCTGTATTTTTCTATGACGATACAAGATTAAATATTTAACTTACTGTCAGACATTTCAAACATGCCCTAATTAAAAGATACAAGAGCACAAGCTTTTGCGCAAAAATAAATTGTCTAAGTAATATCTTGAAATCAAATTTTTAGACTTGCCAAGTAAAGGTTCTATCATATATACCTTTCTCATCTTGGACTGCCATCCAGTTAGATCTATGGTACTTCTCTCCAAAGGCTGAAGCAAAATTAACATTGTCGGTATTAGCAAGAGTTTTAAACGATCATTAAAATATTAATTGCATACAAATGGGGGAGAAGAGAGCAAAACTTGCAGAATAAGAAAAAGACAGTTAATAAAATTATTTTTATTAAAGAGTTCAAAGTTTTTGCAAAAATCCGCCTACTTTTAAAATTTCAGCTTTAAACCAGGTTTTTTTTTGCTTCGAAAGATTAATGTACAATAAGCAGGAATAGGCTTTTTTTTAAAAGAGCAATATTTTACATTCGGTTGCCTTCCTTCCACTGCAGGTTTTATGAATTTTCTACTTCTTACTTAGTGAGAATTGGAGCTCCATTCATTTATCTTTTTGGTTATTTTGAAGCATTTAAATTAATGTGCGTAAAATTTCCAT
Source organism: Rhinoraja longicauda (assembly GCF_053455715.1). Taxonomy (NCBI): domain Eukaryota; kingdom Metazoa; phylum Chordata; class Chondrichthyes; order Rajiformes; family Arhynchobatidae; genus Rhinoraja; species Rhinoraja longicauda. The sequence goes on from NC_135954.1 coordinate 8,299,033, forward strand.
TACTTGAATGGAAGCATTGGTAAAGAGCTATTCTGATCCTCAGTGGAATTTATACATGACAAAACTCACATTATAATGATTTGGCATCTTTCATAAATCCTAACGAAAATTATAAATCACAACTCATCGCATAAGAAAGATTGCCAACAGCTATTAAGTCAATTAATTCTGAAGTCTGAACTGTCCACCAATGACAGCTTTTTCCCCACTTACCGTTGATATTGGAGATTCAGCTGCAGATGGAATCCTTTTAGCATCCTGAAATCACAATACATCAGATGCTACAAAGTTTTATACTTCAATATTTTTACTTTTCATTCCCTTCTCCTTTTACATTTCTTTATATCAATACCCAATCCCAACGTAAGATGTCACTGAATGGCATCTCATTCTGTACAAAGTCTCATGTTCTCAGTCTGCTCATTTCTTTCATTCAGTATACATTTTTAGTTTAGTTTAGAGATACAGCGCTGAAACAGGCCCCTCGGACCACCGAGTCCATGCCCACCGGCGATCTGGGGGTTGAACACAATGTTTTGATGATCAGTGCAAGAAGGAACTGCAAATGCTGGTTTAAACCGGAGACACAAAAAGCTGGAGTAACTCATCTGGAATGGGTGATGCTTCAATAGACAATAAGTGCAGGAGGAGGCCATTCGGCCCTTCGAGCCAGCACCACCATTCAATGTGATCATGGCTGATCATTCTCAATCAGTACCCCGTTCCTGCCCTCTCCCCATACCCCCTGACTCCGCTATCCTTAAGAGCTCTATCTAGCTCTCTCTTGAATGCATTCAGAGAATTGGCCTCCACTGCCTTCTGAGGCAGAGAATTCCTCCGAAGAAGGGTCATGACCCGAAACTTCACCCATTCTTTCTCTCCAGAAATGCCGCCTGTCCTGCTGAGTTACTCCAGCTTTTTGTGTCCATCATCGTTTCGATGATCAGTTCTTTTACTGAGCCAAGATTGTCCCGTCATCTACATTTTTATTCTATCCAGTTTAAAATGAACATTCCAAAACATTGTGTAGGCTCCAGTACATGGCACTCATTTTGCAGGAAAACAAAAACTACCTGAAAGCACAAAAATAAAACACAAAGTGCTGGAGGATCTTTAAAAGATTAATCCGTGTTGAAAAGATTTGTCGTTCAACATCAAACAAACTTTAAAAAAAATAAACAGTACAACAAATATCTGAAATTCAAATTATGAAGACATACTGCCAAGGGACTCGACATCTTTTCTAAAGACTGGAGAATGCGTCTGGCTGTGGCACTCGTCACTCCATAAGATGTTGAACTTGCTGGTTTTGCTTTCATCTGTCTCCTTATTGGAACCTAGGGTTCAAAACAATCGGTTTATTTCAACAATGCTTCAGGATACTATTATTTTCTGTGGAGAAAGATGGCAGAGCCAGGGAACACACATTCCACATCAAAAATTAATCATAATCAAAAGCATGAAATACCTAGTATTTGTAGGAAGAAACTGCAAATGCTGGTTTAAACCGAAGACAGGCACAAATAGCTGGAGTAACTCAGCGGGGCAGGCAGCATCTCTGGAGAGAAGGAATGGGTAAAGTTTCGGGTTGAGTCCCTTCTTTCGTCTGAAGAAGAATCTCGACCTGAAATGGCACCCATTCCTTCTCTCCAGAGATGCTGCCTGCCCCGTTGAGTTACTCCAGCTTTTTATGTCTATCTTCGGATGGAATATCTACATCTCTCAGTGACTGCCACAATCATAAACGTGGCAGGTTCTATTACTACAGATATTAGCACTAAGAACTTAAACAGAGCCAAAGTAGACATGCGTCCAATTAAGCTTGTTTCATCATGCCGGACCTCAAATCCAATTTTCTACCTAATCTTTAAGGATTAGGCGAAAAATTGGAGTTGAAGTACAGAACACAGGCTATTCAGCCTCTTGTGGCTTCAAAATGATCATAATCGATCACCATCCTGCAACATCCCTAAATATCTTAATGGCTAAACATTTTAATGATCCCAGTTTTAAATATATCTAGAAAATCAGACTCAAGAAATGTCAGCCTGGAAGAAATGTCCATAATGTTAAACTGCTTCAGAACTTGCATCAATCATAGCACTTGTGAGAGTTTGTGTACTTATCTTGCCAGCTGCCAACTGAAAACTCCTCAGTACAACTTGTGCTGAAAACAAAACAAGTACCAGAACCACAACAGTAATGAGTTGACAGGCAGCGAACAGATGGACTGATCACTGGAGGCAAGAAATTGGATCCTGCCAATATGCTACGTAACAGACTGACTTGGCGCATAAAGTGTGTCATATCACCACTCAGTGCAAGACAAATCGGGAGAAAATGGAAAAAGCTGTGCAGCAATTTATTCACCATGGTTACAAAATAATAACTGTTATCTTACCGATCTGCTTACATGCGAAGCAGATTTAAAACAAGTTTAGGCAAAAAATTTAAATTCTTGTGGATTATTGCTTACGTTTTAATGTCTATAGATACATTTACAAGGGCTGCACGGTTGCTGCCTTACAGTGCCAGAGACCCGGGTGATTGACCACAAGTACTGTCTGTATGGAGTTTGTGCGTTCTCCCTATGGGCTTTTTCCTGGGGCTCCGGTTTCGTCCCACACTCCAAAGACAGACAGGTTTGTAGGTTAATTGGCTTCGGTAAAATTGTAAATTGTCTCTAGTGTGTAGGATAATGAAGTCAAAAGTGATTAGCAGAATTAGGCCATTTGGCCATTAAGTTTACTCCGCCATTCAATCATAGCTAATCTATCTCTCCCTCCTAACCCCATTCTCCTGCCTTCTCCCTATAGAAGAGACCACACTTAGAGTATACTATTCAGTTATTCCGTGGAAAGGGTGTTGATGAGGTTCAACAGGATGCTACCCAAGCTCGCGAGCTTATGTCACAGGGAGAGGTTGTATAGGCTGAGATACTTTTCTTTTGGAGTGTAGAAGTTTAAATGCTCACCTTAATTGAGGTGTACAAGATCACGATGGACATGGATTAAGTAAACGCTCAGTCTTATTCTCTGGGCACAGGGAACTAAAATTAGGGGGCTTAATTTTAAGAGGTGAGACATTTAAGAGGGACTAATGGGACAACTTTTTTCCATTTTTGAGGGTAGTCTGTTTCTGAAATGAGCTGCCAGAAGGTACAACAGAGATTCAATTCCAACTTTTAAAAAGACATTTAAACAAATATATGGATAAGATAGGAAGAGTTTAGGAGGGATGTGGGCTAAATGCAGGCAAATGGGACTAGTCCAGTACATCTTGGTCAGCAGGAACAGGGTGGGCCAAAGGGCCTGTTTCCATGCTCTATGATCCTCCTAATTGTTCTCCACCCCCCCGATCCTCGTCCCTTTCACAAATCTCTCCCTTCTGCTCCACATCACCCATTTTGGTCCTCCTTCCCCTCATGCAGCGTAGGTTTACTAGGTCAATTCCCGGAATGGCGGGACTGTCGTATGTTGAAAGACTGGAGCGACTAGGCTTGTATACACTGGAATTTAGATGGATGAGGGAGGATCATATCAAAACATATAACCTCATATCATCTTCCTCACAGTTCACACTACCACCCAGCTTTGTATCATCTGCAAATTTGCTAATTGTACTTTTAATCCCTTCATCCAAGTCATTAATGTATATTGTAAATAGCTGCGGTCCCAGCACCAAGCCTTGCGATACCCCACTAGTCACTGCCTGCCATTCTGAAAGGGACCCATTTATCCCCACTCTTTGCTTTCTGTCTGCCAACCAATTTTCTATCCATGTCAGTACCCTACCCCCAATACCATGTGCTCTAATTTTGCCCACTAATATCCTATGTGGGACCTTGTCGAAGGCTTTCTGAAAGTCGAGGTACACCACATCCACCGGCTCTCCCCTGTCCTAGTTACATCCTCAAAAAATTCCAGAAGAGTAGTCAAGCATGATTTCCCCTTACAAACAGCAGGAATAAACTGTCCCTGAACCTGGAGGTATGCGTTTTCACACTTCTGCACCTCTTCCCTGATGAAAGAGGGAGCGACTGGGGTGGTCTTTGATTATGTTGGTGGCCTTGCCAAAGCAGTGAGATGTGTTGATGGAGTCAATGGAAGAGAAGGTGGTTTGTGTGATGGTCTGGGCTACGTCCACAACTCTGCAACTTCTTGCAGTCGTGGATGGAGCTGTTCCCAAACCATGCTGTGATGCATGCTGATAAAATGCTTTCTTCGGCACATCTGTAGGAATTGCTGAGAGTTGTTGTAGACATGCCAAACTTCAAAGGATGTAGAGGTGTTGGTGAGCTTTCTTGGTCATTCCTTCTATATGGTCCAGGACAAGTTGCTGGTGACATTTTTCTCCTAAAAATTTGAAAATTTGAAGATTTTCTACATCGGCGCTGGCAATGAATGTGTGAAACCGATAACAATCTCCTTTGCCTCGCTGGAATCAAGGGAATTATTGTTGTCTTGGCACCAGGTCACGAGGTTCTCAAACCCCATCATGTACTCTGCATCATTATTTGATAATAGTTAGTGTAAAAAAATAACTGCAGATGCTGGTACAAATCAAAGGTATTTATTCACAAAATGCTGGAGTAACTCAGCAGGTCAGGCAGCATCACAGGAGAGAAGGAATGGGTGACGTTTCAAGTCGAGACCCTTCTTCAGTCTGAAGGGTCTCAACCCGAAACATCACCATTCCTTCTCTCCTGAGATGCTGCGTGACCTGCTGAGTTACTCCAGCATTTTGATAATAGTTATACACCCACTCCTGTGCAGCCACAGTAAAGGAGGCTGCGAATGCATCCTCATGGGGCACCAGCATTGAGGATTATACTGTAGTAGAGGATGATTTGTCACCTTCCATCAGTGGTCTCCAACTTCATCCTTGCCTCACTTGATTCCACCTGCCTTCTTTTTTCTCTCGTTTGTCTGCCTCCATTCGTAAGCCTACCTCTGCCTCCTAACTCCACCACTTTCTGCTTCCATATGTTGCTCCAGCAATTTGTGTCCATCTTTGGTGCAAACCAGCATCTGCAGTTCCTTCTTACTCCATTCCTGTTGCATTGGAAATAAACTAAAAGAGCGTACAGCTCTTGCAATAATTCCACCTGCGTGAACCTATGGCTTGATATAAAGTTAAAAAAATATATTGTCCTTTGATCGGGCTCTCAAAATTCAAAGAATTCTTCCCATTGTGAAGTATGTTTCTAAAAGTTCAAAAATTTAAAAATACGATAAAGAAACACACGATTGCCTTTACCTGATACGGTGTACCTTGCATTTGAGGAGTCCTTCCTGCTGCTGCAGCTCCACCATATGTAGTCTTGCCAGGGTAGAAAGGGGAATCCCCAAGTTGGCTTGCATTTAATAATGATGTACTAATAAAAGACTGCAAAAAGCAAGACCATTTTGAATTTCAGTGTTGTAAATGTGTGCGTAATGATTAGACAAATTCAATCCAATCACATATACTTACTGGAGACGAACTTCCGAAAGCTGAGAGATTAAAAGATGGCCTTTTCAGGCTTGTAGCAGGCTGTTGGGGGAATGACTGAAAGCGGTCCCCCTCTGGAGACCACAAAGGTGGTAAAGAAGCATTCCTTGAAGTTATCGCATCTGTATTAATAAAGCAATAAAATGTTTCATATTTTTGATAAATTTGAGTAGTTAAAAAATGTTAAACTTTGATCAGCCTTATTGGTGGAACAAATCCTGAACTAGAATATTTTAAATTATTCTTGTTTCTACAAATGGACAACACTTCAGATATGTAATATTACTCACAAACACCAATTAGTTTAGCAGACATGTGGCGAGGAAGGTGCCAAAGTCAACAGTCTGTTCTATTGTTGAAAGAATTGTGTTACGATGGACATTGTCACTAGAAGAGGAAAAAGAAACTACAGAAGCAACACAGGGGAAGAGCTCAACCTGAGACAGATCCAAAATAGAGTCGGGCATCTGGGATTTGGTATAGAAGAGTAATGAACTCAATGAACAGCTGAAACCCAATGCTCAACTACCAAAGCCTGGGCATAAAGTCAATTTGGCTCAATCACAGGAGTATGTTTCTGGTGCGGATCATTTGAGACATTACTGCTGAAGACCAACCCGGGTACATGGTCAATTCAGACACTATAAAGGCCCAACATGATGCTCCTTTAGCTATTTTTAGTTTTACTAAAGACAATTCTGTAGTTTGTGCAACTAAAAAAAACCCCAAATACTTTTTTTTTTAAATTAGTGGCAACACAAATTTCACTTTAAGATTAGTTAGCATATATTTATGTCCACAAGCCAAGGCGCACACAGGGACGTTACTAGTTTCTGTACAGACATTCAGAATCCAATTTTTAGAATTCTACAACCGATATCACCGTGGCAAAGGAAAATATTCAACTGCAAGCACAACTGTAGCGTGAAAATAAATTATTTAACCCAGAATTTACACTGTAGGAAGCCAACCGGTAAGTAAAGATGGCAGAGTTGCCCTTCAATCTGAAGTGTTGTCCATTCATTCAGATTCCTCTTTAGCTCAATCTCAAGTTACTTACATTAAAACACCTTATGTTCCAAGATCCTGCAACCAGAAAATTAATCTAACATCTTCGTAAATCGAATCTTAAAGTTAAAAGCTTCATAAATCAATGAATATGGGCAACTCTCGGGTTACATTCCCGAGAAATGTTCGCAAGGTGATCTCACACGCTCTCCATCTCCTCGATAACGTCCGGTTCCCAGGCCCCCTCTCCCTCATCTTTACCATGGGTGTCCAGTCACTCTACACATCCATCCCCCACAAGGATGGTCTCGAAGCCCTCCGTTTCCTCCTCGACCGTAGAACCAGCCAATCCCCATCTACCAACACTCTCCTCCGCCTAGCAGAGCTGGTTCTTACCCGTAACAACTTCTCCTTTGACTCCTCCCACTTCCTCCAAACCAGAGGCGTAGCTATGGGCACTCGCATGGGCCCTAGCTATGCCTGCCTCTTTGTCGGGTACGTCGAACAATCCCTGTTCCGGGCGTACACCGACCCCATCCCCGAACTCTACCTCCGCTACACCGACGACTGCATTGGTGCTACCTCTTGTTCCCATGCAGAACTCACTGACTTCATGCACTTCACTTCCAATTTCCATCCTGCCCATAAATATATCTGGACTATCTCCGACATCTCCCTCCCGTTTCTGGACCTCACCATCTCCATCACAGGAGACAGACTAATGACTGACATCCACTATAAACCCACTGACTCGCACAGCTATCTGGACTACACTTCTTCCCACCCGGTCTCCTGCAAAACGTCTATCCCCTACTCCCAATTCCTCCGTCTACACCGCATCTGCGCCCGGGATGAGGTGTTTCACACTAGGGCGTCAGAGATGTCCTCATTCTTCAGGAAACGGGGCTTCCCCTTTTCCATTATAGATGAGGCTCTCACTAGGGTATCTTCTACATCCCACAGCTCCGCTCTTGCTCCCCCTCCCCCCACTCGCAACAAGGACAGAATCCCCTTCGTTCTCACCTTCCACCCCACCAGCCAGCGGATCCAACAAATCATCCGCCAACATTTCCGTCACCTACAACGGGACCCCACAACTGGCCATATCTTCCCATCTCCTCCCCTCTCTGCGTTCTGCAGAGACCGTTCCCTCCGTAACTCCCTGGTCCACTTGTCCCTTCCTACCCAAACCACCCCATCCCCGGGCACTTTCCCCTGCAACCGCACGAGATGCAACACCTGTCCCTTTACCTCCCCCCTCAACTCCATCCAAGGACCCAAACAGTCTTTCCAGGTGAGACAGAGGTTCACCTACACCTCCTCCAACCTCATCTATTGCATCCACTGCTCCAGATGTCAACTTATTTACATCGGTGAAACCAAGCGCAGGCTCGTCGATCGCTTCGCTCAACACCTGCGCTCGGTCCGCGTTGGCCAAACTGGTCTCCCGGTGGCCGAGCACTTCAACTCCCCCTCCCATTCCCAGTCTGACCTTTCTGTCATGGGCCTCCTCCAGTGCCATAGTGAGGCCCACCGGAAATTGGAGGAACAGCACCTCATATTTCGTCTGGGCAGCTTGCAGCCCAGTGGTATGAACATCGACTTCTCCCACTTTAGATAGTTCCTCTGTCCCTCTCTTCCCCTCCCCTTCCCAGATCTCCCTCTATCTTCCTGTCTCCACCTATATCCTTCCTTTGTCGTCGTCGTCGTCCCCCCCGACATCAATCTGAAGAAGGGTCTCGACCCGAAACGTCACCCATTCCTTCTCTGCTGAGATGCTGCCTGACATGCTGAGTCACTCCAGCATTTTGTGAATCAATACCTTCAATTTGTACCAACATCTGCAGTTATTGTCTTATACTCACAGCAAGTCAGATATCTGCTTTCTTTTGTAACTCATATGGTATTCTTACATATATACACACAATATAATTCTTTAATTCAATTCAATAATCATGCGAACACCACCCATTATACCAATGGAACATATATTAATGAATACCATGATACATATTATTACTAATTTGAAAAATGTGCAGAAGAATTTGTGCTGTTTAATTTCATAAATCAGGTTATACGGTCATTAGTGATAAGAGCAGAATTAGGCCATTCGGTCCATCAAGTCTACCCCGCCATTTAATAATGGCTGATCTATCTCTCCTTCCAAACCCTATTCTCCTGCCTTCTCCCCAGAACCCTTGACACCCACACTAATCATCAGGTTATTTGTTATCCAGGGAGCCTGTATATAGAGATTAGATTATTTTTTTAGCCGCATCTCATAAAACAATCATTTTGGCTACCACTTCAATAATTGTTGGTGACTAGGTGGCACAGTGGTCGAGCTACTGCCTTACAGCGCCAGAGATCCTGATGACGGGTACTGTCTGTATAGAGTTTGTACATTCTCCCCATGGGTTTTCTGAGAGAAGTTCGGTCTCCTCCCACACTCCAAAGACATACAGGTTTGTAGGTTAATTGGTTTGGTATAAATGTACCATTGTCCCTGGTGAGTGTAGGGTAGTGTTAACGTGCAGGGATTGCTGGTTGGTGCGGACTCTGTAAGCCGAAATGCCTGTTACCGCGCTGAATTTCTAAACTAAACCCATTTCAGTGATTCAGCTATCTTTTCTCAATGGGACAGAGTAACACCCAAAATTCTAAATGAGGCTTAACCAGCACATTAAACATGAATTTACAGGTTAGGACTGTACGTGTACAGGTCACACCATAGCGAGAGATTTCTACTATTCCCAATAAATGTATTCCATGCCTGCTGGGAAAATTAAGTAGAGCAGGCAGAATTCGTAAAGGGAGCAAAATAATTACATCTTTCACATAGATGGGCATTGACTCTTCATTTTAAACCTTAATCAACAAATGCCATGTGATCTTAACAATTATACTAAATGACCAAGGTATAATTTTATCAAAAGCTATAAATGATTCCACAAGTTACACAAAAATCATATTTTTCAAAGGCAATATTTATGAGGAATCATTTACCTTTATCAGAGGCTCTGGAAGAGAAACCACTTGTTGTGGAGATGTTATCATCTTCATGCAGAGAACCAGTGTCTTTGATTTCCTTTACCAGTGAGAATCCCGAATTCCCAATAGGAAATGGAGAGGACGTGGATGGTTGACAATCATGAGCTGGTGTGTCTACTGCAGCACAATTAAAGTGTGTTCGATTAAGAGCTGGTCGCAGTAGTAGCATGTCTGAGAAATTTAAAGCATTTTTGCTTGATGGTGGGCTTACTGTAAAAAAATGTGAAATGAAATGCAAGACATGAAGTTATCGTCTAATCACAGATACAATTCAATGTGAGCTTGTATATTTTTGTTTCCTCTTCAGGTCATGAATTAACACAGATCAAAGAGAACCAAAATTAACATGAGTGGAAAATGAACATTTCAGGGTATTACATCCATAATTTCACAAGAGCAGACCTAGGCTATTCGGCCCATTGAGCCTGCTCCACCATTTGATCATGACTGATCTATTTATCCCTCCTCAACCCCATTTTCTTGTCTTCTTCCCGTAAATTTTGACACCTTTACTCATCAAGAACCTATCTAGTTCTCCACTTTTACTTGTTTGTGGAATAGAAGCAGATTCGGACAAACAAGATTAAGAGCTTTGGAACGGATGGATATAGAAGTAACATGCAAAATATATATTCAATGGGAAGTTATTTTAAGTTTCTTTGTGTGGATAAATAAAGTCATCCAGAAATGAATTGAACAGATAACCATATAACAACTACAGCACGGAAACAGGCCCGTTCGGCCCTACCAGTCCACGCCGACCACTCTCTCTGACCTAGTCTCATATACCTGCTCTCAGACCATAACCCTCTAATCCCCTCTTATCCATATACCTATCCAATTTACTCTTAAATAATAAAATCGAGCCTGCCTCCACCACTTCCACCGGAAGCCCATTCCATACAGCCACCACCCTCTGAGTAAAGAAGTTACCCCTCATGTTACCCCTAAACTTTTGTCCCTCAATTCTGAAGTTATGTCCCCTTGTTGGAATCTTCCCCACTCTCAAAGGGAAAAGCCTACTCACGTCAACTCTGTCCGTTCCTCTTAAAATTTTAAAATCCTCTATCAAGTCCCCCCTCAACCTTCTACGCTCCAAAGAATAAAGACCCAACCTATTCAACCTCTCTCTGTAGCTTAAGTGCTGAAACCCAGGCAACATTCTAGTAAATCTCCTCTGTACCCTCTCCATTTTGTCGACATCCTTCCTATAATTTGGCGACCAGAACTGCACACCATACTCCAGATTCGGCCTCACCAACGCCCTGTACAATTTTAACATTACATCCCAACTTCTATATTCGATGCTCTGATTTATAAAGGCAAGCATACCAAACGCCTTCTTCACCACCCTATCCAATGCACAGATAAACCTATAAATATCATGATAATCCAATTGCACAAATGAAAAGTTTAGGAAGCGAATTAAAAGAAACGTTAATTTTTCCCTGTTACTGTTACCCTGCTACTAAAAGAAATGTTAAAAAGCATAGTACAATATATATTGGTGACAAGAAAGGTTCTTTAAATATGAACAAGAAAATAGAGGCAGGAACAGACCAGTTGGATCCTCAAGCCTGCCTTGCAATTCAATAGCATGGCTGATCATGGCTGGACTCAACTCCCCCGTGCCTGCTCCCCAAAAAGGAAACTGAATTAATAGAAAAGGGACAGCTACCTTTCCGTCAGTACTTTACTTTGATGCACACAACTCTGGGGGAATCCGAAGTTGCTAAGAATGAGATGAATGACAGAAAGAAAAATCAACTAATTTTAGGAAAAGAAAAGTAACAGGGACAAATTTAAGAGTCATAGTTGCACAGCACAGGAAGAGAAAATATGATGGGTGTCGACCTGAAACGCCACCCATTCCTTCTCTCCCGAGATGCTGCCTGTCCCACTGAGTTACTCCAGCATTTTGTGTCTACCTTCGATTTAAACCAGCATCTGCAGTTTTTTTTCCCTTTAGAAAACATGCCACCGCGCCAAGCTTTTTGCCCATATATACTAGTCCTATCTGCCCGAATTAAGACTGCATCCTTCTATGTCTTGCCTATGTAAATGTCTGTAAGGTAATTGATGTGTTGGACAGAATTGTAGTGGAAGTGGTTTGAAGGTTAGGGTCAAGAACTCAGGAGAGGAATAGATTGAGTCGACGCACAGATTCCCTTGCCCAGGGAATCAAGAACCAGAGGACATAGGTTTAAGGTGAGGGGGAAAGATGTAATAGGACCCTGAGCAGTAGCTTTTTCACAGAAAGCGTGATGGGTGTATGGAATGAGCTGTTGGAGGAGGTAGTTGAGACGAGTACTATCGCAACATTTAAGAAACATTTAGACAGGTACATGGATAGGATAGGTTTGGAGGGATATGGGCGAAATGTAGACGGGACATGTTGGGAGGTGTGGGCAAGTTGGGCCGAAGTGCCTGTTTCCACTGTGAGATTCTATAACCACTTTACGGTGACGTTGGAATTGGGCAGCAGCATCCCAGAATTTTCTGTTCATTATGCGCATCAATGATTTAGATATAGAGTTTGCAGAGGGGTGCTCAGAAAATAATGATTAACATATTAAGAAATGAAAGATGTAGTATGACATTAGAAACAGGGCAATGGAATGCAGAAAATAAAAGGCAGATAAAATCCTTCATGATTAAAGAGGGCTTGCTTGAGCTGTGGTTACAGCAGCAGTGCATTCTGGATCAGATCTCACTGGGCCTGGCCAACTTAACAAAGTTTGCCCATGGTCTCCAATGAATCTTACTGCAAGGTGGAACAACTATGTATTGGATGGTGCAAAGCAAGTCTCTGCCTAACTGCTCCTGGTGCCAAAAGAACATTTTCACAATTTCCATGTACCTCATGACCATAGACATTCATAAACAGAAAATAAATCCCACAACTACTTCATGCAACTTAATTAAAAAGATACACATAAAAGTTAAGAGCACTTACAATTCACACATTTTATTGAGGATAAATCACCTCTTTTGAAAGAGCAGGGGAATGATAAATGTGCCCGCCATGACAGCATAAAACAGAAGAAATGGGTACAACATGTATCTGGCCCCTCAGCGAAGGCCATTTAAAACACTCCTGTATTCAATGGCAGTCCAGTTGCACAGCAAGAGGACAGCTACTTGGTAGATCAACCTGGTTTAAAAATTTGAAAGGACCTGGGAAACAAGATCTTACTCAATGACAAGAGCACGTTTGATGGCTGAGTGACATAGTCCTGCTCCTGATTCATATGTTTGATACTTACAATACAAAGATTGACATGAAAGAGTGGGGCTGTTATTGGAGAAGAGAAGACAGATTATTTTAAGCAAAGCTGGTATGGCTCGAAATAGATATAAATACCTCCTCTAACCTCATCTACTACATCTGGTGTTCCCGAGATGGCTTCCTGCACATCAGCAAGACCAAGTGTAAACTCGGCGACTTTTTCGCTAAACAATTACGTTCAGTCTGCCAAAGCCTATTTGATCTCTAGGTTGCTAAATATTTTAACTCTTCTTTCCATTACCACCCCAACCTTTCTGTCCTGGGCCTTCTCTATTGCCAGAGCGAGGCCACATGTAAACTGGAGGAACAGCACTGCCATTTCCATTCGCGTAGCATACAACCCAATGGCATGAACATAGAATTATCCAATTTTAGGTAACATCACATTATGCCGCCCTACAACCTACCTCTTTATACCCCCCAACTCCCTTTTTCTTCACCTTCTCCTGTGCCCCACCTTGATTTCCATCCATTTTTCCATTCCCCCTTCTCTACTTTCCTCCCTCTAGCTTTGTAATTCGCAACTCCAACCACGTCTCACACCTACCTTTTTTAATCTGTTCTTTGTTCCAACCATCAACCCCTCCCTCACCTGCATCCACCCATTACTTGCCCCGTTTTGTCCTGCCTCACCCCTCTTCTCGCTTTCTTCTCCCCTCACCTACAATTGGTTTGAAGGGTCCCGACCTAAAATGTCGCCTATCCCTGTTCTCCAGAGATGCTGCCTGACCTGCTGAGTTACTCCAGCACTTTGCGTCTTTTTGTGCATTAACCAGCATCTGCAGTTCCTTATTTATAGATAGATAGTTTTCACTGATTAAATAATTACAGGGTTGGGATTTATACATCCAAGAAAAAAATTCAAAATGAGCCAAAGAACAGGGCAAGTCGACAACAAAAAAAGCACGTAATTACAGTTAAACAAAAAAAAACTATGTTGAAAAGAATCCAACACAAATGCAAGCTATAAACCCTTAATAACATTCTTTGCAGATAATCAGATTCAATTTTCATGATCGCAAGAGGGCCCAACCTTGCAGGTAGTAAAATGAGTCACTTCTGCAGGGGATAATTTTTACACAAACTTTCAGTTATGACTATGCTGTGCCTATGAAGAACCTTTTCCGCTGAAAATTATATTGCCTCTATGCATTTTCTACGTACAGAAATATCCCCACAAACCCACTCAAGCATTTAATTATAAACCTACCTGCTGCATTATTGGGTGCAGATGCTGAATTATGTCTTCTACTATCAAATGGCAGGGTCTCATTTACAAGGGCTGGATCATCATCATGATTGTCGATCGATCTTTTTACTTCGACTGGTTCTACCTTGGAAGTGTGCCCAAAGTACTTCTGCAGCCATTCAGGTACTATATTCTTCACAGTATCTGTAACTCTGCCAATGATTCCCTGTGGATAAATTTATTTTAAAATGTAAAAGATCTTTAACTTTACCACAATAAATTACAATGAATCAAAAAAGATCTGCTGTTGCTCCATCTTAACTGGCTCTCACAAATATCTAAAAAGATTACAAATGAAAGACTAAACAATTCCTAATGTGATAAGGAGCATCGAAGCAAAGTTTGTTGAACAGAACAAAATAAAGAAGGAAACTAACAAGCAGCTGACAGCTTCAGTCTGAAGAAGGGTCTCCACCCGAAACGTCACCCATTCCTTCTCTCCCGAGATGCTGCCTGACCTGCTGAGTTACTCCAGCATTTTGTGAATAAAAAGCAGCTGACAAAGTCGCTCATCCTTATGGTTAAGATATTTAACAAATTACAATTTGTCAGAATTTAACTTTTGCAAGAAATCTGAACTCAAAACTGAAATATTATTATTGCTATTCCGATTCTACCGCGTACTACAAGATTAACATGGTATAAAGTAGGAGACCTAGGACAGAAAGGTCTGTGTGGGAATGGGAAGGAGAATTAAAGTGTTTAGCAACCGGGAGATCAGGTAGGTTCAGGCGGACTAAGCGAAGGTGTAACACCTTCATGCCCAAGTTTATAATTTGTTTTCTGCCTCCCAGCCTACTGCTATTTACTTCCAATGAATTCATGCCTTTTGTGCTCAGATAATGTTTTTCAGCTACAAAAGAAAGCAAGTCATTCTTTTGACATGCATCATAGTTGGAGAATGAATGTGCTTTAAACAATTTTGTTAATAAATAGTGTCTTCAAATAGAAATGATACTTGAATATCTTCAATGCACTGCACATAATTTTCTTGGGATCAGTTTTGTCTTTGATTAGTTGAATATGTAACACTATATTTGCATCAAGCAAAATCAAGCATTTCACTAGATTTCCCGCTGGATTGAGCAAACACCCTCGACCATAAAGGCCTCCCACTCCACTCCTCGGTCACATTTCAGGAAATCTAATCACCAGGCTGTGCTTCGTCTCCTTGCCTACGCACCAAAAATCAAGCCGAAGAAAAGCAAGATATCAAGCCGGAAAGGGTGCAGAGAAGGTGCATGCATCAAGAAACACAAGTAGCAAATGTGAATTTTGTGTTGACTTATTTACTATTGACATACAAATTTCATGAGGATATTGCCAGGACTCAAGGGTCTGAGCTATAGGGAGAAATTGAGTTGGCTGGGACTCTATTCCTTGGCATTCAGGAGGATGAGGGTGTATCTTATAGAGGTGTATAAAATAATAAAAGGATGGACACGGAGTCTCTTGCCCAGTGCAGGGGAATCGAAAACCGGAGGACAAAGGTTTACGATGAAGGGAGGAAAGATTTAACAGGAATCTGAGGGGTAATATTTCACACAAAGGGTGGCAGAGGTATGGAACAAGCTGCCAGAGGAGGCAGGGACTATTGCAATGTTTAAGCAACAAGTAGATAGATATCTGGATAGGACAGGTTTAGAGGGATATGGGCCAAATGCAGGCAGGTGGGACCCGATATAGATGGGACATGTTGGTTGGTTTCAGTAGGTTAGGCAAAAGGGCCATTTTGAATGCTGTATGAAACATAGAAAATAGGTGCAGGAGTAGGCCATTCGGCCCTTTGAGCCAGCACCACCATTCAATATGATCATGGCTGATCATCCAAAATCAGTACTCGGTTCCTGCTGACTCGAAGACTGCAATGATATTTAAAAAAATACTCTTCTGCAAGACTTCCTTTGCAAAGAATGATCATTAGAGCACGAGTTAGATGATCAGCCATGATCACATCGAATGGCGGTGCAGGCTCGAAGGGCCGAATGGCCTATTCCTGCACCTATTTTCTATGTTTCTATGAGTTCAAACCAAAGATATTTTGGCAGGCACATGAGATTACACACTTCCTGCAAAAGTTAACTATATTGTCCAAATGTAGAAATAACCTTAAAGCTCCAATCATCAATTACACATAGCTCCAAAGATTAAATTAATTGAAAACTGAAACACACCGAAAATCTCTTTTTTTTTTAAACTGCTAAACTGTCTTCAGGATGACATGTTCAATTGCCATTTTTTGTTCATGGTTATATGGTGAAAAAAGGTTAAACTTTAACATCTTTCTGTTACTCTCTTTCAATGCAGATGGGGCTCCAAAGATGTCTTCCTTTACATAAGTTTTCAAAAGCCATTAATCACCTTAAAAAAAAAAAAAGATTTGGTCCTTGCTTCCTGCCAATGGGTCCAGGAACAACCTTTAAATCAGTAAATGGACAAAAGGTCATAAGTGATAGGAGTAGAATTAGGCCATTCGGCCCATCAAGTCTACTCCGCCATTCAAATGGCTGATCTAACTCTCCCTCCTAACCCTATTCTCCTGCCCTCTCCCCATAACCTCTGACACCTGCACTAATCAAGAATCTATCCATCCCTGCCTTAAAAAAAGATGCAGGATCAATTTATCCCAAAGAGGAGGAAAGATTCTAAGGGGAGTAAGAGGCACCCGTGGCTGACAAGGGAAGTCAAGGACAGCATAAAAATTGGGCCTCTTTTAAAGAGGAACAGAAGATGACTAAGAAGGCAATACGGGGAGAAAAGAAGAGGTACGAGGGTAAACTGGGCAATAATATAAAGGAGTATATAATAATTTAGGTATGTAAAGAGGAAAAAAATAGTCAAGGCAAATGTGGGTCCCT
Organism: Rhinoraja longicauda; assembly: GCF_053455715.1. Lineage (NCBI taxonomy): Eukaryota > Metazoa > Chordata > Chondrichthyes > Rajiformes > Arhynchobatidae > Rhinoraja > Rhinoraja longicauda. The sequence continues at coordinate 8,315,981 of NC_135954.1, forward strand.
TGAAGACAGAAGCTGGGGAATTTATTATGGGAAACAAGGAAATGGCAGACGAGTTGAACCGGTACTTTGTTTGTATCTTCCTTAGTGATCCAATCTCCCAGATGTTCTAGTGGCAAGATCCTAGGATGACAGAGGAACTGAAGGAAATCCACATTCGGCAGGAAATGGTGTTGGGTAGACTGATGGGACTGAAGGCTGATAAATCCCCAGGGCCTGATGGTCTGCATCCCAGAGTACTTAAGGAGGCGGCGCAAGAAATTGTGGCCGCATTGGCGATCATTTTCCAATGTTAAATAGATTCAGGATCAGTTCCTGTGGATTGGAGGGTAGCTAATGTTGTCCCACTTTTTAAGAAAGGAGGGAGAGGGAAAACGGGAAATTATAGACCAGTTAGTCTTACATCAGTGGTGGGGAAGATGCTGGAGTCAATTATAAACGACGAAATTGCAGAGCATTTGGATAGTAGTAACAGGATCGTTCCGAGTCAGCATGGATTTACGAAGGGGAAATCATGCTTGACTAATCTTCAGGAATTCTTTGAAGATGTAACTACGAAAATTGACAGGGGAGAGCCGGTGGATGTGGTGTACCTTGACTTTCAGAAAGTCTTCGACAAGGTTCCACATAGGAGATTAGTGGGCAAAATTAGAGCACATGGTATTGGAGGTAGGGCATTGACATGGATAGAAAATTGGTTGACAGACAGAAAGCAAAGAGTGGGGATAAATGGGTCCCTTTCAGAATGGCAGGCAATAACTAGTGGGGTACCGCAAGGCTCGGTGCTGGGACCGCAGCTATTTACAATATACATTAATGACTTGGATGAAGGGATTAAAAGTACCATTAGCAAATTTGCAGATGATACAAAGCTGGGTGGTAGTGTGAACTGTGAGGAAGATGCTATGAGGTTGCAGGGTGATTTGGACAGGTTGTGTGAGTGGGCGGATGCATGGCAGATACAGTTTAATGTGGATAAGTGTGAGGTTATCCACTTTGGTGGTAAGAATAGGAAGGCAGATTATTATCTGAATGGTGTCAAGTTAGGAAAAGGGGACGTACAACGAGATCTGGGTGTCCTAGTGCATCAGTCAGTGAAAGGAAGCATGCAGGTACAGCAGGCAGTGAAGAAAGCCAATGGAATGTTGGCCTTCATAACAAGGGGAGTTGAGTATAGGAGCAAAGAGGTCCTTCTGCAGTTGTACAGGGCCCTAGTGAGACCGCACCTGGAGTACTGTGTGCAGTTTTAGTCTCCAAATTTGAGGAAGGATATTCTTGCTATTGAGGGTGTGCAGCGTAGGTTTACTAGGTTAATTCCCGGAATGGCGGGACTGTCATGTTGAAAGACTGGAGCGACTGGGCTTGTATACACTGGAATTTAGAAGGATGAGAGGGGATCTTATCGAAACGAATAAGATTATTAAGGGATTAGACACGCTGGAGGCAGGAAACAGAACAAGGGGCCACAGTTTAAGACTAAGGGGTAGGCCATTCAGAACTGGGATGAGGAAAACTTTTTCAGTCAGAGTTGTGAATCTGTGGAATTCTCTGCCTCAGAAGGCAGTGGAGGCCAATTCTCTGAATGCATTCAAGAGAGCTAGATAGAGCTCTTAAGGATAGCGGAGTCAGCGGGTATGGGGAGAAGGCAGGAACGGGGTACTGATTGAGAATGATCAGCCATATCACATTGAATGGCGGTGCTGGCTCGAAGGGCCGAATGGCCTACTCCTGCACCTATTGTCTATAAAAATATTCAGACTTGGTCTCCACGGCGTTCTGTGGCAAAGAATTCCACAGATACCACCCTCTGATTAAAGAAATTCCTCATCTCCTTCCTAAAAGAACACCCTTTAATTCAAAGGCTATGACCTTTAGTCCTAGACTCTCCCACTAAACATCCTCTCCACATCCACTCTATCCAAGCCTTTCACTATTCTGTATGTTTCAATGAGGTCCCCCCCTCATTCTTCTAAACTCCAGTGAGTTCAGGGCCAGTGCCAACAAACGCTCATCATAGGTTAACCTACTCATTCCTGGGATTATTCTTGTAAATCTCCTCTGGACCCCGTCCAGTGCCAGTGCCCAAAATCGCCCAACCCCCATGGTGCCCAAAATTGCTCACAATATTCCAGGTGCGGCCATACCAGCACCTTATAGATCCTCAGCATTATATCCCTGTTTTGTATATAGGGTGTATATAGGTATATATGAGGATGGCCACAACGCATAGATCAACTTGCACTTTACCCTGTCCAAAATTGTTACTGTTTCGTTTCGTTGGGTTGCTGCTGTCTAAATTACTTAAATTATTGCATCGTATGGGAGGCGCATTCCCAATCTCGTTGTACCCCTGGGTACAATGACAATAAAGATATATTGTATTGTATTGTATTGTATAGGTGTGTGCACTTGTGAGTATGTGTTTCTACACACACTGATTTATTTTCTCTCTCTAATTTATTATATTGTTTATATTGTTTACAGTGTGCTCTGTTTACATATTCTGTTATGCTGCAGCAAGTAAGAATTTCATTGTTCTATCTGGGACATATATGACAATAAAACACTCTTGACTCTTGTATACAAGCCCTCTTGAAACTCCCCATTGAGTTTGCTTTCTTTACTACCGATTCGACTTGCAGATTAACCTTTTCGGAATCCTGCACCAGCAATCCCAAGCCACTTTGTACCTCCGATTTCTCCTCATTTAGAAAATAGTCTACGCCTTTATTCCTACTACCAACTACATGTGTGATGGCGTAACTTGAAAGAGCAATATCAATTTGAATCTTAACAATAATTGATGTTTTCAAAATGACCACAACAATATTAAAAGGTGCATTGAAATAGTACTATTCTTGGAAGAGGTCATTTGAACGGCTGCTCTGGTTAGAATCAACTGTTCAAAACATCTTTGTAATGACTAAAACATGTAAAACTCAGCAGATTTGATTGTTGTCTGCTTGGAAACCTAGCAGAGTCACACCCTACTGCTTCAAAGTCACAGCAATAAGATATTAATGCAGTTATTGGTCAAGTCTTCACTCGCTTCTCTCAAACTCAAATTGAGTTGTCTTGCTTACTTTTCCATTTTTCCTGCAACCTCATAGGCTCTTCTTTTCATTCATCATTTTCCCCAACCCTTAACCTATGGAACCCCTTCTGCCTTTCCTGTTTTCAAGTATCTGGTTATAAAATCTTCCCTTGGTTGGCCAGATCCACATTCAACTTCAGAAAAAGCTCCAAGGAAAATGAACCCCCCCCCCCCCCCCCAACGACAGGAAGAAACTGAGATAAACCCACGGTAACAAACAGAATACAACAGAAAATTCTGAACATTAAACTTAATTGTGACAAGAAATTAATATATTGAATAGAACATCCTACTGGAGCATTACATTTAGTACTGCAGCCTGAGAAAATCAGAATTATGAAATAATACCTCAAGATGAACCTTATTGTTTACTATCTAGAAGTATAATCTTCAGCTTTTCATCTGTTACTCGGTGTAAATGTCCTTGGTAATGCAGCTAAAAAACCAACTTACAGATGATTTAACACAGAAAGCATTTTTTTTTCAAAGAGACACAAGGCACAAATGAATCCAAGCCAAAGATATTAGATGAAGCAGTCAGAAGCCTGATCCAAGTGCATGGCTTTCAAACAATAGCTATTGGAGATAGTTAGAAAGGGACTTGAAAAGGATAAAAGCTAAATAACGGAGGACTCAGCGGACAATAATATGACAAAGAGTATCCCAACCTCATTGGCAACAGTTCAGGGAAATGTTATTACTAAAATAGGAAACATTAACAGAGATAGCAATACAGCTTAAAAAGGGATCCACGTATGATAATCAGGACCAAAATCAATGACAGGAAGAAAAGGATAGAAAACGTAGGTGTGCCTGGTTGAATGTTGGTGGTGAAGGTAGGAAATTTAGCTCGCAGTAGTAATAGTAGCCGAATGAGACCATTTTAACCAGATTGAGATTAGTTTAATGTCATGTACACCTGGGGCAATCAAATTCCTTGTTCACATGAAGCTCGCAGAGTGAACAGTATATATACAATAGTGATAAATACAACAAATGCAAAACAGCAGAACGGCACAATATTGTTGTGAAAAAATATTAAAAGAACAATAATGCAGCAACTGAAGCTATAGTATTTGACACCTCCAGGAAGGGGGTGTGAAAGAGGATATCGGTTCAGGAATCTAATAGCAGTGGCGAAGAAGATGTTCTTAATTCTGGACGTCCAGGCTCTCAACTCCTATATCTTTTCCCAGAAGATAAAATACTATGGCCCATCCACAATTAGCAGTTGAGAAACAGAGGGTACAAATGGCTGAGTTGGGTATTGTTGGCAAACAAGTGGAAGATGACATGCCTGATGTCACCTACGTGCAGTGTATAGATAATAAAAAGCAAGTCACCATATATACAAATACTTTGAGCCATCTGACAATGTTTCAGAATAGAAGCCTAAAGTCAGAGATATGCTGTTGACAAATATATAAGAATGGAACCCAGGCTTATTCTGATTTTCTTCATTCTACTGGTAGCAGATGAACCTTGCCCTAAGCTTGGGAATTCCTTTCACAAACCACGGAATATTCCTCTTCTGAAGACCTTTGATACTACATCCTTCAGGCAATGTTAAGTTTCATCTACTGAAGCTCCTGCAAAACATCTTGTGGTGCCTTATCACCGAAGAGGCAGGGCACATTCGGAACAGGAGAAGCAAGGGCCATTTACCCTTGATATATATAATTCCACCAATCAACAAAATAATGACCGAACTGCTTATTCAATGTGTTCATGCATTATTCCCAGATCCCTCAATTCCTTGAACAAACTGCAATCTTGCTGACTGACCTTGCTTGCACTGTGCCCTTGCAACGTTCCAAAGATTGTTGTAATTTCAGTCCTAAATGTTCTACCCTTCAATCTAAAGCCTTGACTTTGGTTTTAGATTTTCCAACCAAGGGATACAATCCTCTTTGATTTTTGAATGTAGCAATGAGGTTATACCTCATTCTTATAATCTTTAGAGCACAAAACTGAAGCCCAATCAATTTCTCTCCTTATATGACAGACTTGCCAACCTAGCGAACCTTCCTGCCCACTCTCTATAAGTACATTCTTCTTTAGATGCAAATGTAAACATTGCAAGGTTATTCCCATATAAAGTTTTAAGAGCTGCAGCAGAACCTGTACACTTTCACTACAAAATGTCAATTGTTGTGGTCTGCCAGGTATCAAGAGATCAGTAAAGAACAAGGGATGGCACTGCAAATGGAAGGAATTTAACAAATACATGGGACTTCTATATGATATAAACGCACAACAAATCTTACATATGTAGCAAATGTTACTGAATGCCTTACTTTATGCAATTTGGTATTGCCATTATTGCCATGTGCATAATAGTGAAAAACCTTGATGGGGTGCTATGCTATCCAGTCAAATCATACTGTACATGAGTACAATCATCGAGTACACAGGTAGTGCACAGAGAAATATACTAAAGTGTAGATTATAATGTTGCAGTGTTATGTTTGATTACACAGATATAAACGCAAATCATATTTATAAGCTAGATAAGTGAAATTCTACTCAGCCTTCAAAAATATCAGTACGCCGGACTTGAGTCCAGAGAGACCGAGAGAAAATTTACTTAAACCAGTCTAATGATTGAAAGGGGGAGTAGACTTGATGGGCAGAATTGCCTAATTCTGCTCCTATAACATAAACTAATGCCTAATTTTTATAAGCAATCCAAGACCATCACAAGTAAAAATGTTTAATAAAAACCAATGTCCCAAAAAATAAAACTAGACATACATCAGAAACAGTAGTAATAATAGTCATAGCATGGAAAGTGGACCCACGGCCCAACTTACCCATGCCGACCAACACGCTCCATTTATGCTAGTCCGACCTCTCTATGTTTGGCCCCTATCCCTCTAAATCTTTCCAATCAACTTAACTGTCTTTTAAATGTTGTTATGGTACCTGCCTCAACTAACTCCTCTGGCAGTTTGTTCATATATTCACCATGTGCAAAACAATTGCCCCTCAGGTTCCTTATTTTTTTCCTCTTACCTACTGCGCTCCAAGGAATACAGTCCTCCTAGCCTGCCCAATCTCTCCCTATTGCTCAGCCCCCAGCAACATCCATGCAAATCTTATCATATCATATCATATATATACAGCCGGAAACAGGCCTTTTCGGCCCTCCAAGTCCGTGCCGCCCAGTGATCCCCGCACATTAACACTATCCTACACCCATTAGGGACAATTTTTACATTTTACCCAGCCAATTAACCTACATACCTGTACGTCTTTGGAGTGTGGGAGGAAACCGAAGATCTCGGAGAAAACCCACGCAGGTCACGGGGAGAACGTACAAACTCCTTACAGTGCAGCACCCGTAGTCAGGATCGAACCTGAGTCTCCGGCGCTGCATTCGCTGTAAAGTAGCAACTCTACCGCTGCGCTACCGTGCCGCCCTATCTCTGCACTCTTTCCATTTTAACGTCATTTTTTCTGTAACAGGGACACTGCAATACTCCATATGCTGCCTTAGCAATGTTTTGGCCACTGGTACATAACATCACCACTTCTATACTAAATACCCTGACTTGTGAAGGCGAATGTACCGAAAGCCTTCTTGACCACCATATTTACCTGTGATGTCGCTTTTAGGGAATGATGTACCAGCACACCTAGATCCCTCTGCTCTGCAACACTCCCATGGTGAATGAAGGTCCTGCCCTGGTTTGACCTTCCAAAATGCAACACCTCACACTTATCTGCATTAATCTCCTTTGACCATTCCTCAGCCCACTTGACCAACTGATCAAGTTCTTGGTGTTTATTCACAAAATGCTGGAGTAACTCAGCAGGTCAGACAGCATCTCAGGAGAGAAGGAATGGAAGACCTTATGGGCTCTCCCCACGGCCATGTAATTTTTGATAACCATTTTCGCTATCTACAATATTTCAATAATGAGATTTGTTTTAAAAATCGGGCAGGTGATCAAAAATGTGATTAAAAATGTTTTTTAATCACGCTGTCATAATTTAGTTCTTTAACACATCATATTCGATAAAAGCATAGAATCAACATTAAGAAAAAAGGCTGTTCTGTTTAGACAATAGGTGCAGGGGGAGGCCATTCGGCCCTTCGAGCCAGCACCGCCATTCAATGTGATCATGGCTGATCATTCTCAATCAGTACCCCGTTCCTGCCTTCTCCCCATACCCCCTGACTCCGCTATCCTTAAGAGCTCTATCTAGCTCTCTCTTGAATACATTCAGAGAATTGGCCTCCACTGCCTTCTGAGGTTTACTTGCATATGTATAATTTCGAATAAAATAATTTGGTGATAATCTAGCTCTCGTTCTCGGACTAGAAGAGCCAATAAATTCAAAAAAATTGTAGGAGGTTAATACAAAAACAAAAGAAATTAGCTTTCAAGTAACAGCAAGTGAGAGCGTTGTATGAGGCGCTAAAGAAGTAATCCATCAGCTCCGCGCCAAAACCCCCCCCCCCCCCCCCCCATGAGGACACGCTGACAGGAGGGAGAATTGGGAGCAGCCTTAGCCCGTAGACACAAAATGTTGGAGCGGGACTGGCAGCATTTCTGGAGGGAAGGAATGGGTGATGTTTCGGGGAAAGGGAGACTAGTGGTATGGAAAAGGCCGAGGGCCTACAACCGGGGGAGGTGAACAAGGCCGGGAGGAGATCGCAGAGCGGAACGAGGTTTGATCGGAGGACGGCGAGGAGGCCCCTGGCTGCCCTCCCCCTTCATCCACAAACCCAGTAGCCATCGGCACATCTCTCCCCATTCCCCACACACCGCCTCCCGCTCCTGCTGTCGACAGGCCGGGGGTTGGTCAGCGATCCCTTGACAAAGCAAGGGCCTTGAGATGAAGGCAAAGCCTTGCCAGACTGCCAGCACTAGGCCGCGGATCAGACACACACACACGTACAACTCCGCCGGCGCCACCGTCATTTTTGTTATCGATCCCTGCAAACCAGCCGCCGGTCTCCTCACCTGGTTCTTGGCGTACGGTTTGCTGATGATGTGGTGCCGCTTGTTTCTGATTTTACCGCCGCCGGCGCCTCCTGCTGCCGCCGCCGCCGCCATTTTGCGGCTCTCTTTTCCCGGCCGCTGCTGCTCGCGCCGCTCGCTGTCTATCGGGAGCAGCCGGGAGGTTGGGGGGGGGGGGAGGGGAGGGGTGGAGGAGGTGGGGGGGGAGGGGAGGGGGATTCCCGCGACACACGCTTCACCCCCTCGCGTCTGCGTCACACCGCTGGCTATCTCCAAGCAGTCGGGGAGGTGGAGGTGGGGGGGGTTCGTGCTTCACCCCCCCGCGTCCGCGTCACACCGCTCGTGCAGCTCTCCCTCTCTGGAGGGGGAGGGGCACAGTGGGGGGGAGGGGTGGGGAGTTGGTGGTCACGCCTTACGTCACACCATAACGCGCGCTTCACCCCCCCGGTGTGTTTGCGTCACACCGCCCTCTCGGAAGGTGTGTGGGGGGAGGGTGTTAATGCTCAACGTCACGCTCCGACCCGCCTTTTTGCTGCAACGCGCGCTTCACCCGCCCGCCTGCGCCGCTCTCACCGGAGGGGACGGGAGAGGGGCTCACGCTCTTACGTTACGCTCTGACCCGCGCTTCACCCCCCCCCCCCCCCTCCGCGTCCGCGTCACACCGCCCGCCTGCGCCGCTCTCACCGGAGGGGTTGCGCAAGGGGCTCACGCTCTTACGTTACGCTCTGATCCGCACTTCCCCCCCCACACAACGCGCGTTTCACCCCTCCCGCAAGCGCAAGCACCTTCCCTCCGGGTGGGGGTTTTCTTTCTCCCCCCCCCCCCCCCCCCCGCGACGCACAAAAGAGCCAAGGCACGCCAGGCTAACGTCATCGCGCAGGCTGACGTCATCGCGTAGGGCAACGTGCCATGGCTCACAGCCCCGACCATTGCATGCGCGAGTGCGTGAGCGAGTGAGACGGCGACGACCTAAGATGGCGGCGATGGCGTCGTCGTCTGGGCGGAGACGGTAAAGCCGGGCCAAGACCGTGAGACAAGAAGATTTTCATTATATCAACATCTCAACATAATTGCAACAAAAAATATCTGTATTCTTTGATTGCAAAGACATTGGAAATAATAAATGCAAAGAGTTTAGGAAGGAACTGCAGATGCTGCTTTACACCGAAGTGAGATGCAAAATGCTGTGGAGTAACAGTGGGACAGGCGGCATCTCTGGAGAGAAGGCGTGGGTGATGTTCTGGGTCGAAACCCTTCTTCAGACAGAGTCAGTGTGGGAGAGGGAGACAGAGATGGAAGGGTAAGGTGTGAAAACGAGACATCAAAAAGCAAATGAGGTTCAAGGAAAATGTAGAATAGATCGTTGTTAGGGGAAGGTGAGAACGAAACAAACAGATTTAATCAAGGGGCGGCGGGGGAAATCCACAAACAGAACTGTCCTGGCAAAATCCACATACAGGACTGTCGCGGCAGACATGTCATACAGAACTGTCGTGGCCTGTTCATGTCCCACCAAATTAATTTCCACCGACCTTAACTCCATCCTATCCCCCCTGGTCAAATCCCTCCCCACCTATGTCCAAGACTCTTCACATGCTCTCCGTCTCCTCAATAACTTCTGGTTTCCAGGCCCCCACTCCCTCATCTTTACCATGTATGTCCAGTCACTCTAAACCTCCATCCTCCACAAGGATGGTCTTGAAGCCCTATGTTTCCTCCTCGACCATAGAACCAGCCAATCTCCATCTACAAACACTCTCCTCTGCCTAGCAACAACTTATTTGACTCCTCCCACTTGCTCCAAACCCAAGGCGTAGCTATGGGAACTCGCATGGGCCCTAACTATGCCTGCCTCTTTGTCGGGTACGTCGAACAATCCCTGTCCAGACATACATTGGCCCCATCCCCGAACTCTACCTCCGCTACATTGACGACTGCATTGGTGCTACCTCTTGTACCCATGCAGAACTCACTGACTTCATACATTTCACCACTAATTTCCATCCTACTCTTAAATATACTTGAACCATCTCCGACATCTCCCTATCGTTTCTGGATCTCACCATCTCAATCACAGGAGACAGACTAGTGACCGACATCTACTACAAACCCACTGACCCCCACAGCTATCTAGACTATTCTTCTTCCCACCCTGTCTCCTGCAAAAAGTCTATCCCCTACTCCCAATTCCTCCGTCTATGCCGCATCTCGCCCAGGATGAGGTGTTTCACACTAGGGCATCAGAGATGTCCTAATTCTTTAGGAAATGGGGCTTCCCCTCTTCCATTATAGATGAGGCTCTCACTAGGACCTCCTCGATATCCCGCAGCTCCGCTCTTGCTCCTCCTCCCCCCATTCGTAACAAGGACAGAGTCCTTGTCCTCACCTTCCACCCCATCAGCCAGCGTATCCAACAAATTATCCTCCAACATTTCCGTCACCTCCAACGGGATCCCACTACTGGCCACATCTTCCCATCTCCACCCCTTTCTGCTTTCCGCAGAGACCGTTCCCTCCGTTACACCCTGGTCCACTCGTCCCTTCCTACCCAAACCACCCCCTCCCCAGGCACTTTCCCCTGCAACTGCAGGAGATGCAACACCTGTCCCTTTACCTCCCCCCTCGACTCCATTCAAGGACCCAAACAGTCTTTCCAGGTGAGGCAGAGGTTCACCTGCACCTCCTCCAACCTCATCGATTGTATCCGCTGTTCCAGATGTCAACTTCTCTACATCGGCGAGACCAAACGCAGGCTCGGTGATCGTTTCGCTCAACATCTTCGCTCAGTCCGCCTTAACCAACCTGGTCTCCTGGTGGCTGCGCACTTCAACTCCCCCTCCCAGTCTGACCTTTCTGTCATGGGCCTCCTCTTGTGTCATAGTGAGGCCCACCGCAAATTGGAGGAACAGCACCTAATATTTCGCTTGAACAGCTTACAGCCCAGCGGTATAAACATTGACTTCTCCAACTTTAGATAGCTCCTCTGTCCCTCTCTTCCCCTCCCACTGTCTTCCTGTCTCCACCTATATCCTTTCTTTGTCCCACGCCCCCTGACATCAGTCTGAAGAAGGGTCTTGACATGAAACATCACCCATTCCTTCTCTCCAGAGATGCTGCCTGACCCGCTGAGTTACTCCAGCATTTTGAGATACATTCTAATCAAGGGGCGGGATATGTCAGCGAACCGTCAGACCACAGTGTAAGTGGACGTGGAAGGAAAAGACGCTAGGAAATGGCGGAGATTATAAACAATAGACAATAAGTGCAGGAGTAGGCCATTCGGCCCTTCGAGCCAGCACCGCCATTCAATGTGATCATGGCTGATCATTCACAATCAGTACCCCGTTTCTGCCCTCTCCCCATACCCCCTGACTCTCATTAAGAGCTCTATCTAACTCTCTTGAAAGCATCCAGAGAATCGGTCTCCACTGCCTTCTGAGGCAGAGAATTCCACAGATTTACAACTCTTGAGTGAAAAGGTTTTTCCTCATCTCCGTTCTAAATAGCCTACCCCCTATTCTTAAACTGTGGCCCCTGGTTCTGGACTCCCCCAACATTGGAACCATGTTTCCAGCCTCTAGCGTGTCCAATCCCTTAATAATTTTATATGTTTCAATAAGATCCCCTCTCATCCTTCTAAATTCCTGTGTATACAAGCCTAGTCACTCCAGATTGATAGATTCTTGATTAGTAAGTGTAGGGGAAGAGAAGGGGGGATTACATTCCCAGAGTAGAGGTATCAAGGGATGGAATGGAATACTTTATTGTCACATGTGACAAGGCACAGTGAAGTTATTTGCTTGCATACCCATTTGTATGCAAATAGTAACCACATAAAGGGCGCTGACAAAGTTACAAAGTACCTACGCCCCCCACTCCGGGTCTTTCATTGTTCGTCGTCGTCGTCCCCCTCACGGTGGTTCCCCGTGCCCTCGTTGACAGCCGGTTGCGGGTTGATCCGTGAGGCACTCACCGACCCGTGAGACACTATCAGCCGCGAGGCTAGGTCGGCCCGGGTAGGCTACACTGCTCGGTTTTTCCTCGGCCTCCTGGGAGGATTAGAAAATAGGTGCAGGAGGCCATTTGGCCTTTCGAGCCAGCACATGTGGGGCGATATGCACCTACCGGGCAGGTTCCGGTCCACGGCGTGTTTCTTCGGCGGGTGAGTCGGGCCCACCGGGCGAGCGAGGACCAGAGGATATACGTGAGGGGAGATATCAATGAATTGTATTGAACTTTTCATTCAAGCTTTTAACTGACATTACTTCTGATGACATTGTAAAAATTATGTTTATTCCCTTGTATTTTTATCTCAGCATACCCTTCAGCAGCTTGTGTGCTCATATGGGACTGTGTTGACCTAGAAACATAGAAAATAGGTGCAGGAGGAGGCCATTTGGCCCTTCGCGCCAGCACCGCCATTCATTGTGATCATGGCTGATCGTCCACAATCAATAACCCGTGCCTGCCTTCTCCCCATATCCCTTGATTCCACTAGCCCCTAGAGCTCTATCTAACTCTCTCTTAAATCCATCCAATGATTTGGCTTCCACTGCCCTCTGTGGTAGAGTATTCCACAAATTCACAATTCTCTGGGTGAAAAAGTATCTTCGCACCTCAGTTTTAAATAGCCTCCCCTTTATTCTAAGTCTGTGGCTCCTGGTTCTGGACTCGCCCAACATTGGGAACATTTTTCCTGCATCTAGCTTGTATAGCATCCTTTTATAATTTTATATGTTTCTATAAGATCCCCTCTCATCCTTCTAAACGCCAGTGAATACAAGCCTAGTCTTTTCAATCTTTCTTCATATGACAGTCCAGCCATCCCAGGGATCAATCTCGTGATTGAGCTCAGTGTTTTTGTTTTATGTCCTTTTACACTCTCAATCTTTTTAATTTTTAAAAATATTTTTATATAAATCTGTCCTTTTTATGTTATTAACTGTCTATGTCCTTACTGATTTAAATTGTATTTTTGTTTAGACCTGTGTTTTTGTGAAAAGCACTTTGGGTTGCATTCAATTGTATAAAAAGTGTTATACAAATAAAATTATTATATAATTGGAATCTGAGGGGTAACTTTTTCACACATAGTTGGTAGGTGTAGGAAGTTGAGGTAGGGACTATCGCAACGTTTAAGAAACATTTAGACAGGCACATGGATATGATAGCTTTAGAGGGATATGGGCCAAATGCAGGCAGGTGGGACCAGTGATGATGGGACGTGTTGGCTGTTGTGAGCAAGTTCGGCTGAAGGGCCTGTTTGCACGCTGTAAATGTAAGGGGTTATTGTAGAAGGTAGGAGAATGGGGTTGGGAGGTAAAGATAGATCAGCCATGATTGAATGGCAGAGTAGGCTTGATGGGCCAAATGGCCTTATTCTGCTCCTATCACATTTGTACGATGCTCGTTTGAGACCTTTCGAGCGCCGGGGAGCATGTTTCTGACGGAAGGGTCGGCAACAGTTGCCCTGGAGACCCGGGTTCGGTCCCAACCTCGAAGGTTGCTTTTGTCACTGTGAGTCTCTCTCTCCCCCCCCCCCCCCCCCCCCCGGGTGCCCCCCCCCCGGGTGCTGCTGCCTTTTTCCTCCCACGTCTGTCTGTGAGTGGTGTGGGTAGGTTAACATGGGTCCATGCAGTAATGAGACCAATAAAACTGGCATCCTGAGTTTAAAAATAAATCACAAGGTGCTTGAACTCAGCGGGTCAGGCAGCAACTGGGTGGGGGAATGAATAGACACGGTTCTTTGGCGGTGAGTCGGGCGCACTGGGTGGGCGAGGACCAGAGGACATAGGTTTTGGATTGGGACCATTCTGCAGACTGATGGAATAGAATGGAAAAAGTTGTTCAAGGTGAAATTTGATCACTCCGATAACAGCCCTGTTTCTGATGCTGGAGCCTTGAGTAAAAGCAAAATGAAGTTCTGGAGGAACTCAGTGGGTCAGGCAGCACCTGTTGAGGGAATAAACGGAAGGATAAACACAAAAGAAGATCCACATGTATTTATTTTTAAATGTTTTCACAAATCAGTAACTAAATTTTAATTTAAATTGGCAATTTTGACAGAAACTAAACCTAGGCCAAAGCTTTGATGTCTGAGGCTTCCAAAGTAATGTTATGGATAGGGCTTACGTCTGTCCTTGTAAACCAATTACATTTCAAGACATGACTGTACGTCTTTGACTCGTTTCATGGCTCTAAAAGAATTGGCAAACTGGATTTGGCACAGGTAAGAAGGCGGAATTTTGTTTAGAAATACAAGCGCAGAAATAGGCCCTTCGGCCCACCGGGTCCGCGCCGACCAGCTATCCCCATATATTAACACGATCCTACACACACCATGGACCATTTTTACATTTACCAAGCCAATTAAGCTACAAACCTGTACTTCTTTGGAGTGTGGGAGGAAACCGAAGATCTCGGGGAAAACCCATGCAGGTCATGGGGAGAACGTCTACGGAGTTTGTACATTCTCCCCGTGACCACCGTGGGAATTGGAGCAGTAAATAGACAATAGACAATAGGTGCAGGAGTAGGCCATTCAGCCCTTCGAGCCAGCACCGCCATTCAATGCGATCATGGCTGATCACTCTCCATTAGTACCCCGTTCCTGCCTTCTCCCCATACCCCCTCACTCCGCTATCCTTAAGAGCTCTATCCAGCTCTCTCTTGAAAGCATCCAACGAACTGGCCTCCACTGCCTTCTGAGGCAGAGAATTCCACACCTTCACCACTCTCTGACTGAAAAAGTTCTTCCTCATCTCCGTTCTAAATGATGAGAACAGGTCCAGCTCTGGAAGATCTAGGCATTGAGGCATTCAGTTTGATATCCAGGAGTATGTTGGGAAATTATTTTTGCCTCAAGAAATATTGGCATCAGTTATTGAAGTCTCGAGACAAAAGAGACTGCAGATGCTCAAATCTTGTGAAAACACTGCTGGATGTAAGTTTTTTGGAAGATATTGCCCATGGGGCCGAGTTCAAACGGGAGATTATATCATTGTTCAAATGTTTACAATCTACTGTTTGGAACTTGCATTATATAAAGATAAACTTTTCACACTTCAAAATAGACAATTAAACATAATAGCGCACAGTTGGAATTCCACATCAAAAGTGTTCCGTTACACTTGGTAGGTAACTCGCATAGCTCCATACTCAAATTTCAAAAACATTAAACGTATTCAGATTAACCGGGCAAACTTGCTTTAGCAGGAGGTTGAGAGCAAGCTCAAAGTGAACCGTATTTAAATGAGCTCTTTTGCAAATAGTAACTATCCTTGGTGCAAATTAAATCTAACTTTTGAAATATTCTGCGTAACTTTCTATACTGAATATGCAAATGACATACAATTCATCTTGTCCTAAGGAAATTAAACTCGATATAAAGATCTTTGTATATTAGTTGTGTGGATCTTGCAATACAGATTGAGTGGGCACTTGAGGAAAGGGTAGAAAGGGGCTCTTCAGTCCACGCCAGCCAGTGATCACCCCGTACACTCGCACTGTCCTACACACGAGGGATGATTTACAATTTTACCAAAGCCAATCAACCTACAAACTTGGCCGTCTTTGGAGTGCGAGAGGAAACCGGAGCAACATGAGGAAACCCATGTGGTCACAGGATCGAATCTGGGTCTCTGGAGCTATGCCACTGTGCCCCACCCCAAACTTCCTTTGGTTGAGAGAATTTCTATCAATCGCTTGGGCTCATTTTTGACACTTAATCTGGAAGGTAGCTACATTAAAATAACCTGTTGAAACAGTAGTGATTTTGGCTGAATACATAGATACAAAACTTGCAACAGTTATATAAAACTGGATAAAATGTTGGTTCCAAAACAATAAAATAATGGCCTAACAGTTATGATGTACTTACCAAATAAAATTAGTTTATTTCTAGCTTATTTCAAATTGTTTTTGTAAACATTCTAAGATCTTATTTTGTGTTAATGTCCAATATAATTCTTACTCAATTTTGTCACTTAAATAGCATAGTGATATTTGCTACTCTTGGCATACCACTGAATATATATCAAGAGGTGAATTAGTCCACTGAATTTTATCAAGAGGTAATTTTAATGAATCAAAAATGCCAATATTTCTTGCAGGTCTCCACGGTACAGTGCACGTAAGTTTATCATTTGTTTTCAGCCTCAGAGCCTACTTGTATTTACTTCCAATGAATTCATGCCTTGTGTGCTTAGTTAAAAAATTTCAGCTACAAAGAAACCAAGTAATTCTTTTGACATGCATCAAAGTTGGAGAATGGATGTGCTTTAAACAATTTTGTTAATAAATAGTGTCTTCAAATAGAAATGAACACTGTTTCAGCTTGAATGTCTTCAATGCTCTGCACACAATTTTCTTAAGTTCAGTTTTGTCTTTGATCAGTTGAATATGTAACACTATATTTGCATTAAGCAAAATCTTTAATTCAAGCTTAAAGTACAATTACTAGATTTCCCTCTGGATCGAGCAAACAAATTCGACCACTGCTATGCATCCATAAAGGCCTCCCACTCCACTCCTCGGCCTCATTTCAGGAAATCTAATCACCAAGCTGTGCTTCTACTCCTTGCCTACAAACAAAAACTCATGCCGAAGAAAAGCAAGATCTCAAGCCGGAAAGGGTGCAGAGAAGGTATTGTCAAGCTGGAAAAGGTGCAGAAAAGATTTAGAAGGATGTTTCCAGGACTAGAGGGTCTGAGTGAAAGGCCGTGGTTGAGCAGGCTGGGACTCTATTCCTTGGAGCACAGAAGGATGAGGGGTGATCTTATAGAGGTGCACAAAATCATGAGAGGAATAGATCAGGTAGATGCACAGAGTCTCTCGCCCAGGGTAGGTGAATCGAATTAAGGTGAAGGAGAAAAGATTTAATGGTATCTGAGGGGTAACTTTTTCAAAGGGTGGTGGATGTATGGAACAAGCTGCCAGAGGAGGTAGTTGAGGCAAGGACTATCCCAACATTTAAGAAACAATTAGATAGGCACATAGATAGGACAGGTTTGGAGGGATATGGACTAAATGCAGGCAGGTTGGACTAGTGTAGCTGGGACATGCTGGCCAATGTGGGCAAATTGGGCCGAAGGGCCTGTTTCCACACTATCACTCTATGACTAAGCTTTGAACGAGTACGATGTCTAGTGGTGGACTTGACATCCACCATCATGAAGTGCTTTAAGAGGCTGATTATGGAACACATTAAATCCAGTCCATATATTAATATATCAATATTAATATCTAATTAATATTAGATATTAATTCTAATAAAAATTATAAGAATTCTCTTATAATTCAAAGAATTATAAATCTTTGATGTATAATTGGTGTCCAATTATAACACCAATAATTGGTGTTATTGACACCAATAACTCCCCTGGTGTCTAGTTATTGCTTATTGTTCAATTATATTTTTATTCTGCTTCATTCATGTTTGTACATGGTACTAGTATAACTGGGACATGTTGGCCGGCGTGGGCAAGTTAGCTCGAAGGGCCTGTTTCAACACTGTTATCACTCTATGACTCTATATGTACATAGTATTTTGGCAAATTATATTCCTATACTTCAGGCAGTGACAATTGGACTGATGTGACAAGTTTCAAATTCAATTAGTGCCTCGGGAGGACTCCATTAGATCCTGGGAGAATTTAGGTCCACAGATGATTAGTTTTCTGAAGTTAAACCACTGGAGCCCGACCTTCAACACTTTAAAATGTTGAAGTATCAAGGTTTGGAGACGCATAAGAGTCCTCAGTTGACCAACAGAATAAATAGTCATTTTTGAATGCAGTTATTTTGCTGATCTGTATTCATTCAAAAACACAAACTAGTTCACAGCTATGTCAGATGCACAGTATTACTGGCCTTTAAATAGAATCCCACAAGGCGGCACGTTGGCGCAGTGGTAGAGTTGCTTCCTTTCAGTGCTTGCATCGCCGGAGTTCGGAGGTTCGATCCCGACTAAGGGTGCTGTCTGTACGGAGTTTAGACGTTCTCCCCGTGGCCACGAGGGTTTTCTCCGAGATCTTCGGTTTCCTCCCACACTCCACAAAAGTACAGGTGTGTAGGTTAATTGGCTTGGTGTAAGTGTAAATTATCCCTAGTGTGTGTAGGGTAGTGGTAATGTGCGGGGATCACTGGTTGGCGTGGACTCGGTGGGCAGAAGGGCCTGTTTGCGCACTGTATCTCTAAACTAAACTAAACCGCTTTAATATATACCTGTGCAGTATTATCATACTGCATTGGTAGAGATGAGAAGATCAGAAAATAAAAAAATTGGCTAGATATTTATATGTCAAAACTCAAATGTATAGAAAAAAATCACAGAGCACGGTTCCAGGCTGTAGAATGTATTCTAAAACACTGAAATGCTGTACCAATTAAATACAGTTTTGCTGAAATAATATATATTACAACTCTGTACATAGTCAAACAAAAACACTACAAAGGGAAAATATATACAAAAAAACTAATTCAGCAGCTCTTGAGAAAGTCCCAAGTTTTTCATTGTTAAAATTAACAGTCGACCTTTCATGATCACATTTCTCCAAACAGACTGACTCTTAAGTACCTACAATTTTGCACAACTCTATGTACACTGGATGGCTTTTAAAACAGTCTTTAAAACAGATACCTTTACTGCATGGGATGCAGTAAACCTTTCAATTATATATAATCCTGTGCATAAATTATTTTAACCATATCATCCAATGAGATGTTTCATTATATATACAACATTGTTGCAAAATGTACCATTACTTTGCATTCTTCAGCAAATGCACGCACACATACTCATAATCCATTACAACAGATCTTCTGTCTGTCCCTACATTCTTGCAGTAATACTGTTCAAGCACTAAACTGCCAAAAGGTAAATCAGACTACAGGTGTTTAGACTTGTAACATACAAAGCTTCAAGCTACAGGTCCAAGCTAGTAATTGAACCAGGACCCATGTGAAGCTAAATCAGCAGTGGTAAACATTGGAAGACGACAACTTTATAGAAGAATCAGATTTGTTTAAATGTGCTTATCAGACAACAGAAATAAGGCAGCATTATACAGAGTAACAAAAACACGCCACAAGTTAATAAAATCAAAAAGGCCCCTACAGCCTAGAACACAATTTTACGAAGGTCAAAATTAAAATTAAGAGGCTCCTGACTCTAATCAAGATCTTTGGTAATTATGGACCAATTTAGAGATCTTTGTGATTTGCATCCAAATTATTTCTAACAAAATACCTATTTACTGATTCATCTCAAGTTACTTTAATGCAGAAGGTGATGCTCCCCTGGCTGAAGTTAAGGGTATTTTGCATAGCCGAGCCACTTTTTAGTGTACTTTTGATGTGTTACCAGCAAATATACTTCTTTTTGTTTTACAAAAGGCAAAATATTAAAGTTTTATTCTATCCTCTATATCACAGAGTAATATAAACAAAAACTGTACATGGTATAAAATGCTCAAACAAGAGGCCTATACAGTAATGTGTAATAAGTGCAAATGGTGCAGTTCAGTTAGTCCAGGATTTTCTGTAGTTCTGCTTCTTGGAGGATGCAGTGACTCCTGATTTGTGAAGTGCTGTTGCTTCAGGTTTGCTGGATGGGGTCACCTGCGACCTCCCAAGATTGACACTTCTGCGCTTCTCATGACCTGTGGACGACGGCCCTTCAGCGAGGTTGCTGTGCCGTTTTACAGTGTGGGAGACCTGAAGAAGCCGGTTCGGGCGAACAAAGACACCACAACATGGATCGCAGCGGAAGTATTCCTTTCCGTGAATGCTGCCTTGATGTTTCCCTGCGTGAGTTGTGAGTGGGGAGACAAAAAACAGCGCTGAAACGTCTTCTTCCCTGAAAGATTCACAGTAACCAACAAAAACTGGATGTTTTCAAGAGAGAGTTAGATTTAGCTCTTCGGGCTAAAGGAATCAAGGGATATGGGGAGAAAGCAGGAACGTGGTACTGATTTTAGATGATCAGCCATGATCATATTGAATGGCGGTGCTGGCTCGAAGGGCCGAATGGCCGACTCCTGCACCTATTTTTCTATGTTTCTATGTGTCTAAGGGCGGCAAAATGGCGCAGCTTGTTGAGCTGTTGCCTCACAGCACCATACACCCGGGTTCGATCCCGACCTCAGGTAATAATAATAATAATAATAATATTCATTTATTGTCATTGCAACGAGTACAATGAAATTAAAAAATAGCCAATCCTGACGGTGCGTACAAACATATATGCAATAAATGCAAAAACAAATAAATACATAAATACAATTAAATACAATTATATTAAGTACAAGATTTTTTAACGGTGTTGCCTAGTGCAAAGGTAGTGTTCAGTTCTCGTATGGCCCTGGGGTAAAAACTGTTCTTAAGTCTGTTTGTTCGGGATTTGATCGACCTGAAACGTCGACCAGAGGGCAGATGAACAAACAGACGGTGGCCGGGGTGGGATGGATCTTTTATTATTTTGCCTGCTCTACTGAGGCAGCGTAGGCTGAACAGGTGCTCCAGGGAGGGCAGTGAGCAGCCGATGATCTTCTGGGCCGTCGTGATGACCCTCTGAAGGGCCTTCCTGTCCTTTTCTGAGCAGCTGGCATGTGTGCATCTGGCTGGCTGAGCGTCTGTGTGGATTTTGCACGTTCTCCCTATGACCGCATGGGTTTACTCCCACATCCCAAAGCCGTGCAGATTTGTAGGCTAATCGGCCTCTGTATGTTGTCCCTAATGTGAAGGGAGTGGATGCCAATGTGGGATGACATAGAACTAGAGTAAACAAGTGATCGAAGGTTATAGACAATATGTGCAGGAGGCCATTCGGCCCTTCGAGCCAGCACCGCCGTTCAATGTGATCATGGCTGATCATTCTCAATCAGTACCCCGTTCCTGCCTTCTCCCCATACCCACTGACTCCGCTATCCTTAAGAGCTCTATCTAGTTCTCTCTTGAATGCATTCAGAGAATTGGCCTCCACTGCCTTTTAAGTCATAGAGTCATAGAGTCCTGCAGCACAGAAAGAGGCCCTTCGGCCCATTGTGTCCGCGCCGCCCGTTACCAAACACAGTCTAATTTTAATCCCATTTTCCCGCATTTGGACCGTAGCCCTGAGGCAGAGAATTTGAGGCAGAGAATTCCATAGATTCACAACTCTCTGACTGAAAAAGTTTTTCCTTATCTCAGTTCTAAATGGCCTACCCCTTATTCTTAATCTGTGGCCCCTTGTTCTGGACTCCCCCAACATTGGGAACATGTTTCCTGCCTCTCACATGTCCAACTCCTTAATAATCTTATACGTTGGCGTAGACTTGGTGGGCCAAGGGCCTGTTTCCATGCTGTAACTCAACTAACCAAAAACAAAACATTTAAGAAAGTATAACACGTGGACTCTACACTATCTAGCTTTGGAAAAAATCGATTGCCTGAAAAAAATAGACCGGGTAAATGTAGAGTCTTTTGCCCAATATTGGGGAATCAAGAACAAGAGGACTTAGGTTTAAGGTAAGGGAGCAAAGATATAACATGAACCTGAGGGGTAACATTTTTACATAAATGGTGGTGGATATATGAATGAGCTGACAATCAGGTAGTTGAGGCAGGTACTATAGTTACATTTAAGAAACATTCGGACAGGTACGTGCAGTGAATAGGTTTAGAGGGTTACTAGACCAAGTAGACCCGTTGGGCCCAAACCTCTCCTGCATTGGTGCAGCACCCTCTCCTCCCCCCCCCTCCCCTCCCCTCCCCCCCACTCCATCCCCCTCAACCCTCCTTATCCTCCCTCCTCCCCCCTCCCTCGCTCCTCCCTCCCTAGGAGATAGATTTAAACTTTAAAATGTGAATAACTTAAAAAATATAACACCGATATCAATGAAACTTCTTCCATTAGCACCAAAGGAACGACGGTGAGTAAGGTGGGCCTTAAATTGTTGTGCTATCGTGTACCGTTTTGGCTGTAGTTCAGGAACAAACAAACAAGAGTTTTAGTATATAGATGGGTCAAACGCAGGCAGTGTAGACATGGGGCATGTTTGTTGGGCTAGTTGGGACGAAGGGCTTGTTTCCACGCTGTATGACACTGACTCAATAGACAATAGGTGCAGCAGTAGGCCATTCGGCCCTTCGAGCGAGAACAGCCATTCAATGTGATCATGGCCGATCATTCACAATCAGTACCCCGTTCTTGCCCTCTCGCCGTACCCCCTGACTCTATCATTAACAGCTCTATCTAACTCTCTTGAAAGCATCCAGAGAATTGGCCTCCACTGCCTTCTGAGGCAGAGAATTCCCCAGATTCACAACTCTCCGAGTGAAAAAGTTTTTCCTCATCTCCATTCCTACACCTTATTCTTAAACTGTGGCCCCTGATTCTCCCCCAACATCGGGAACATAGACAA
Source organism: Rhinoraja longicauda (assembly GCF_053455715.1). Taxonomy (NCBI): domain Eukaryota; kingdom Metazoa; phylum Chordata; class Chondrichthyes; order Rajiformes; family Arhynchobatidae; genus Rhinoraja; species Rhinoraja longicauda. Next base: position 8,338,444 of record NC_135954.1, read on the forward strand.
TAGACAATAGGTGCAGGAGTAGGACATTCGACCCAGCACCACCATTCAATGTGATCATGGCTGATCATTCTCAATCAGTACCCCGTTCCTGCCTTCTCCCCATACCCCCTGACTCCGCTATCCTTAAGAGCTCTATCTAGCTCTCTCTTGAATGCTAGAGCTCTCTCTTGAATGCTAGTTTCCTGCCTCTAGCGTGTCCATTCCCTTAATAATCTTATATGTTTCAATAAGATCCCCTCTCATCGTTCTAAATTCCAGTACATACAAGCCCAGTCGCTCCAGTCTTTCAACATACGACAGTCCCGCCATTCTGGGAATTAACCTAGTGAACTTACACTGCACTCCCTCAATAGCAAGAATGTCCTTCCTCAAATTTGGAGACCAAAACTGCACACAGTACTCCAGGTGTGGTCTCACTAGGGCCCTATACAACTGCAGAAGGACCTCTTTGCTTCTATACTCAACTCCTTTTGTCATGAAGGCCAGCATGCCATTAGCTTTCTTCACTGCCTGCTGTACCTGCATGCTTACTTTCAGTGACTGATGAACAAGGACACCCAGGTCTCTTTGTACTTCCCCTTTTCCGAACTTGACACTATTCAGATAATAATCTGCCTTCTTGTTCTTACCACCAAAGTGGATAAACTCACATTTATCCACATTAAACTGCATCTGCCATGCATCTGCCCGTCACCCTGCATCCTCATAGCATCCTCCACAGTTCACACTGCCACCCAGCTTTGTGTCATCTGCAAATTTGCTAATGTAACTTATAATCCCTTCATCTAAGTCACTAAAATGTACTCGATTCCAATTCCTAATTGTTGATCACATAACTATTATTCTAAGGATTAATTGAATTGCCCAACAAAATGAATTAAATAGTCAGTGTTCTTGAGGTGCACAATTGCTGAAGGGTTAGAAGATGTAAAGGAACAATGAATATTAACAGTGGAAGACAGTACGAAGGATCTGGCAAAATGCCAGTCTTGGGTTAGATGTCATTGCAGGAACAGGGGGCCATTCAGTACCTGGTCAGTTTTCTCATTCGATTCTTGACAATAGGAAAGATATTGTCAAGTTTGAAAGGGTTCAGAGAAGATTTATGAGGATGTTGCCAGGACTAGAGGGCCTGAGCTTTAGGGAGAGGTTGAGTAGGCTGGGTCTCTGTTCGCAGGAGGATGAGGGGTGATCTTATTGAGGTGTATAACATAATGAGAGGAATAGATCGGGCGGATGCACAGAATCTCTTGCCTAAAGTAGGGGACTCGAGGACCAGAGGACATAGGTTCAAGGTGAAGAGGAAAGACGTAAAAGGAATCTGAGGGGTTACTTTTTCACACAAAGGGTGGTGGGTGTATGGAACAAGCTGCCAGAGGAGGTAGTTGAGGCTAAGACTACCCCAACGTTTAAGAAACAGTTAGACAGGTACATGGATAGGACAAGTTTGGAAGGATATGTGCCAAGCGCAGGCAGATGGGAATAGTGTAGCTGGGACATGTTGGCCGGTGTGGGCAAGTTGGTACGAAGGGCCTGTTTCCACACTGTCACTCTATGACTCTATGATTCAATTACAATTGATTAATATTATCACGTATCAAAAATTTTGTAAATGCAACGGGGGCATGTTACTACTCACCAGCCGGAGTATCAAGCTCAACCCCAACCCAGACTCCAGCAGAGAAATCCACTGCACCAACATATCGAATGGTTCCATTCTTGTTGTTTCCAACGGATGCACGTTCATCCAGTGTGATCCAGCTTGGTAGAGGGTCGCATTGCTCTGCAGAATTACCATCTTCAGCGTCTGATAAATCAGAAAGGTTCCTCATACCGTTATCTGGGCTGGTGGAGTTATCGGAGGCTTCTTCATGATCAGCTTCTCCACAAAACACTGGGGTCTCCATGGCGTTTGCTAACCTATTATCAAGGACTGTTGTCTGCGCTTGTTTGTGGGCAATGCCGCACGAATCTTCGGGAAGCTCAGAAACGTCATTTGTACATTTCACCTCAGGACTTTGCCACTTTTCGTCCAATTCTAGGCTGTCCACAGAAAGTCTGTTCGAGTCATCAGAGGAACCTGTACTGTACACCATGGGTTCATCTGGTAGCTCAAGATCCTTCCTTGTGTCCTCACAACCCTGAAAATCTGTGAAATCCTGGCTGCTGAAAATGTCTACATTCATTATCGAATTGAAAACATCAGGTCCTCTCTCTTCTACTCTGCTTTCCTGTGGGCTTATTGTATACATGCAAGACGACGAATCTGATGCATTTGTATCTGAGAAGGTTCTATAAACTAGTATAGATTTAGACTCAATGAACTGTTGCAATACTGAGGTATCTTTCAATAAGGCACAATTATTTGCGAGGGATGTGCTCTTTTGCATGTCATTTAAATTTCTGTTCTGTTCCTGATCTCCATTTTCCTTCTCAGAAGATAACTTTAAATCAGATACACTAGTCTGCAGCACAGTACTCTGCAGTTCAGAGTCTCGTGACTGATTACTCATTTGGTCTGTGTTCTCCGCACCAGCAAATGCCACATCAGAGAGCGTTGCATTGGAAGCACTATGGGAGAAGTAACCACTAGTCATACTGCTGGTAGTTGGACTCCGAGAGACTTCATTGTCGTGGAATCGAGAACTGAGGAATTCTGGCTTAGAAGAGAACAAATCTCTGCTTTCGAGGCTTGCATTATATACATCAAAGTCCGCAAAATCTTCAGGAATGTATGCTTGGAAACCATGACAGTGCTGAGAATCACTTGTTTTCTTTCTGAGGTTCTCCACTTCGTAATCCTCCTCCTCCTCCTCAGAGTCCTAGAGCAAGAATATTTGCAGAATGATCATATTTCTGCACTTTACCACAAAGTCAGAAAGTTAGTGTCATATAAATTTATATATTTAGGTGAGGAAGCATGGTGGATCAGAAAGGACACATGGTTTCTGGTTGGATTATTGAGTTACAAAATGTATCCAATTAAAAGCTGTAACGGAATTATAATCTTGCTTACATTGCAGTAAGTAATTCTTCGACTTTCTTTATTTAAAATGTCGCTGAAGTGTCCTGATCACTCTGTGTCTCCTGTGCAAGCCAAAAATGATAGACCCAAGTGATAAACTGACAATTCATGAATGTGATTTTGAGTTGAGAAATGGATGCACATGGTCAAAGTGCAAATTATGTTATGCAATTTATTAAATACCAAAGGACATTCAGTTGTTTAAATTTCATAATATAATGCACTGAACTCTGTTAAATGCCAAAGAGTATTTAGGTGCATAGAGTATAATTTTAGGACATAGCAAAGACTTTATTCTGCATGTCCTTGAGTTTAGAATTGAGATTCCTACATCACAAAGATTCACTAATAAGGAAGGTTTTGGTAGCGTGTACTGCAAGGTTGCAACGACTGAACTGATTTCAAGTGCTTTTCTGACACATGCTTCGTCACCTTAAAGTGTGAAAGGTAAATAATTCATCAAGTTTAATATTAGATAATGGTGGCACCATTTCCCCCAACGTCAGTTGAAGAATACCTGCAGCAGTGAATGGTAGGATCTCAACTCCTTTTAAGTTTAGACTTTAGAAATGCAGCGCTGAAACACCACCAAGTCCGCGCTGACCATCGATCACCCCGTACACTAACCTACTCACACTCGGGAACATTTACAAAGTTACCAAAGCCAATTAGCCCACAAACTTGTACGTCTCTGGAATGTGGGAGGAAACCGGAACACCCGGAGAAAAACCACGCGGTCGCAGGGAGAACGTACACCATACAGGCAGCACTCGCTAATTAGTTTGCAGGAATCTTGCCGATGCCATTTTTTCGTAAAGGCAAGACTTGGATGGGGTAGGGAAAAAGAGAGGAGGTTTGTTTGTTAGCATGGTTTTAGAACATCACAAGCATTCATAAAAAGGCAGAACATGGTTTTTGAGAAATTATAGAAGCCATTATTTTTGAGGAAAATATAGAAAGTAGGAAATAAGACATCTTTTGGTGATGTGGATTGATGAAGAAGTATTGATCACAAATATATAGACGTTTGCCCTCTTATCCCTTTCATCTATCCAAAATGATTGATGAAACAATATAGGAAGAAAGCTAAAGATCTCTCTCTACCTGCTCCGTGTTCTCTTCTATCAAAACATGAAGTAAAATAAAGGAACAATAATAAGAGACAAATGATGGTTGGACTCTTCCACACAAGGTGTTAAAATGAAAGGACTTTGTAAAATGAAGGTCGCCAGGTCCCCTGTGTAACTTCTTCAAAATTTTGCCAAGTAATGACATATTTGGCACAGATACAGATTGCATATGGACTCAGGGGACTGTTCTGTACATTCTGTACTGATCGGGGGCGATTGTGCTTATGTACTGGGATAGTCCTGCTGAGCTGCATGCAAGAAAAATATATTTCACTACACCTGCTGCATGCACAATAAAGAAACCCATTGAACCACCATTGATAGATGCCGTGGAAAAGGGTGATTCTTGGCCATTGCCTATCAAAGTTCTAGCCGTCAAAATGTGAAAAATAAGTTGACAAAAAACCCCAATTAATTTTGGAGTCTTCCCTATTAAGTAATCGAGCAGATAACCTGGATGTAATTACTAAACGTTATCAAAAGAGTGGTATATCAATATCTTTAAATTTACTTCCATATTTTCTCCCCCAACTGATTAAATATAACAGGTGCCATGTCATATCCATTTTAAATCTTGATGAATTGCTCCCAACATGATTTTAGAATAGTGCAATTATGTGATTAAAATAATTTCAGAGACGAGACGTTATTAATAATGTAGAATGCTAATCATACACCGAGCAATATTGGAATCACAGAGCTAAGCAAGCTGAGAAAAAGCCGAAGGCAATTAACTTTCCTCTTATTGTAAATCCTCCTTTTGTAAACATTTGTTCTTTGTATAGAACAAAAATTAAAAACCAATCCACGTAGTTTTGTGAAAATAAGAAGAACTATATTAAAAAGGGCATTATCTTCTCAATGATGAATTCTGGGCATCAATTAGGGAATGATTAAATAATTCAATAATTTAAACCATGGCTTTTTAATAAATATGAAAGTTATCAGTATTGGTAAGGTAATATTCTTGTGAGCATATGTTTAGTTTAGAGAAACAGCGTGGAAACAGGCCATGTTTAGATCAGCCAGGATTGAATGGCAGAGTAGACTTGATGGGCCGAATGGTCTAATTCTGCTCTGGTCAATTATGAACATGAACTTATGAGGCCCTTCTGCCCAACAAGTCGGCGCAGACCAACAATCACTGTACACTAGTTCTATCACACACAGTGGGGACAATGTACTGAAGCCAATTAACCTACAAACCTGCACGTCTTTGTAATGTGGGAAGAAACCACAGCACCCGGAGAAAACGGGGAATTACAGACCAGTAAGCCTGACTTCCGTGGTGGGAAAGATGCTGGAGTCAATTATTAAAGAGGTAATAACGGTGCATTTGGATAGCAGTAAAAGGATAAGTCCAAGTCAGCATGGATTTATGAAAGGGAAATCATGCTTGACTAATCTTCTGGAATTTTTTGAGGACGTGACAAGTAAAATGGATGAAGGGGAGCCAGTGGATGTAGTGTATCTAGACTTTCAGAAAGCCTTTGATTACAAAACATGGTATTGGGGGTAGGGTGTTGACATGGATAGAAAATTGGTTGGCAGACAGGAAGCAAAGAGTTGGAGTAAACGGGTCCTTTTCAGAATGGCAGGCAGTGGCGAGTGGAGTGCCGCAAGGCTCGGTGTTGGGACCGCAACTGTTTACCATATATATTAATGATTTGGATGAGGGAATTGGAAGCAACACAAGCAAGTTTGCGGATGACACAAAGCTGGGTGGCAGTGTAAACTGTGAAGAGGATGTTAGGAGGTTGCAGGATGACCTGGACAGGTTGAGTGAGTGGGCAGATGCATGGCAGATGCAGTATAATATAGATAAATGTGAGGTTATCCACTTTGGCGGCAGAAACAAGGAGGCAGATTATTATCTCAATGGAGTTATGTTAGGTAAGGGGGAGGTGCAGCGAGACTTGGGTGTCCTTGTACACCAGTCACTGAAAGTTGGCGTGCAGGAACAGCAGGCAGTGAAGAAAGCTAATGGAATGTTGGCCTTCATAACAAGAGAATTTCAGTATAGGAGTAAAGAGGTTCTTCTGCAGTTGTATAGGGCCCTGGTAAGACTACATCTGGAGTAATGGTCTCCTAATTTGCGGAAGGACATCCTTGTAATTGAGGCAGTGCAGCGTAGGTTCACGAGATTGATCCCTGGGATGGCGGGACTGACATATGAGGAAAGATTGAAAAGACTAGGCTTGTATTCACTGGAGTTTAGAAGGATGAGATGGGATCTTATAGAAACATATAAAATTATAAAAGGACTGGACAAGCTAGATGCAGGAAAAATGTTCCCAATGTTGGGCGAGTCCAGAACCACGGGGCCACAGTCTTAGAATAAAGGGGAGGCCATTTAAAACTGAGGTGAGAAAAAACTTTTTCACCCAGAGAGTTGTGAATTTGTGGAATTCTCTGCCACAGAGGACAGTGGAAGCCAAATCACTGGATGGATTTAAGAGAGAGTTAGATGGAGCTCTAGGGGCTAGTGGAATCAAGGGATATGGGGAGAAGGCAGGCACGGGGTATTGATTGGGGACGATCAGCCATGTTCACAATGAATGGTGGTGCTGGCTCGAAGGGCCGAATGGCCTCCTCCTGCACCTATTTTCTATGTTTCTAAAACCCACGCGGTCATAGGGAGAATGTACAAACTCTGTACAGACAGCACCCATAGTCAGATTTGAGCCCGGGTCTCTTCCGCTGTAAGGCAGCAAGTCTACCATTGGACCTATTTGCCACTCAATTGTTTGTGATAAAGAGATAAAAGTGTGATCACATTCTAGGTACTTGGTGATGTGGAAGAGGACATGAAAAAAATACTCTGCGAATACATTGCAAATATCTGCAAATGCAACAGCATGAATCAAACAATTTTCTGGAGTCTATTCTCATCTGCATCAAAATCATGAAAAAAAGTTTCCACTGAGTTTCTAGGTGAATTAAAAAAAAGATTTATTGAGGATGTTTGGGCGATTTCATCATTCAACGGATGAGTGGAAAAATTCCATGCATGTGATTTGGCAAGAATACATTATATCTCACAATGATCCTTGCGGAACACCGTTAGTCACAGACCTCCGGAGAGAATAACACTCCTCTACCACAATGCTCTCTCTTTTATGGAAGGCATCACAAAATGCTGGAGTAACTCAGTGGGTCAGGCAGCATCTCTGGAGAGAAGGAATGGGTGACGTTTCGGGTCGAGACCTTCTTCATACTGGCTGCGATGCGCCGGCACCAGCAGGCCCTGGCTCTGACTCATTCAAAATCAGCATCTGCAGTTATTTTTCTACACTCTTTTATGGCAGAATCATTTGCTTGCTAAATCAAATGGTGGCACAGTGGCACATCGGTAGAGTTGCAGCCATTTCAGCGCCAGAGACCCGGGTTCGATCATGACTACCGGTGTTGTCTGTACGGAGTTTGTACGTTCTCCCTGTAGCTGTGTGTGGGTTTTATATAATTTATATAGAAAATATATATAAAACAGTGTGAAAACAGATGACAGCAACCTTTAAGAGAAGCATGTGACCAGGCAGGGAATGGTAGACCATGTGCAGGCAGAAAGGTTTAGTTTAATTTGCCATCATGGTTGGCACAGACTGTGAGAGCAAGCCTGAACTACCATCTACCTCATTGGAGGCCCATAGACTATCTTTGATCGGACTTTACTGGTTTTATCTTTTCCCTTTATCATGTATCTGTACACTGTAAATGGCTCGATTGTAATCATGTATTGTTTTTCCGCTGACTGTTTAGCAGTCAACAAAAGCTTTCCACTGTACCTCAGTACATGTGACACTAAACTAAACTAAACATCAGGGGCTGCAGAGCCTGTTCCTGTTTTGTACAGTTCGATGTTTGACAACTATGATTTGTGCACTTTAGCGGTAAAACATGATTGCTGTTAGTCAAACAAAATTCAGATTCTATGATATTCGGTGCAGAAACTGCACAGCCCAAAAGTTCATCCTTAATATCTCCAATTTGAACTATTGAAAAATTTAAGCCTTTACTTTCCACCAAGGTGTAAGCAAGAAAATTGTCTGACTTTGTCTCAGCTGTAGCACTTTAAAATCAACAAGTCATGCCAGGAGATTTTTAATCATTTCGTTATCTTTTTGTAATTAAAGTCAATTTCCATTTCAACATTTGCAGATTAACAAATACTTTTAAAATCCAGAGAGATTTCCATAATTCAAAAGACTATTCTGGGAAGAGAAAATGTAACATGTTGGAAGGAAAATATACCTCCAGGAAATAAAAACACTAGTGGGAGGCAACTAATCAATTTTCATTGGTGTCAACAACTAGTTCCTATAAACAGATGAAATAAGTCATATTGAAAAAATTAACATCAAATATTCACTGCATATTTCATAATAACCCAAAGGTAGGTACATGGTAAAATATCTGGACATCACTTATCTAAATAAGAATTCAGACTGCAACAGGGTAAAACTTACACCTTTTCGACTCAAACAGAAGATGTGCTTGCCAATTTAAATGGCAGGAAGGATGTCAGTAGATACGTACAAAATGTCAACAATGAATGCAGAACATAAATTAGAAAGCCAACATAATGTTAACCAAATCAGACCAAACAAAGACCACAGGTTAGAAGTGGGATTGTGAAAATTCTTTTGCACTTTGGACTGCAGCCTGAATACTATAATGAGTTCCTGTTGCTTTAACAATAGACAATAGGTGCAGGAGTAGGCCATTCGGCCCTTCGAGCCAGCACCACCATTCTATGTGATCATGGCTGATCATTCCCAATCAGTACCCCGTTCCTGCCTTCTCCCCATACCCCCTGACTCCGCTATCCTTAAGAGCTCTATCTAGCTTTCTCTTGAATGCTCCTCACATGCTGGAGGCAGTACAGTTATGATGCTCCTCAGAATCTGAAGTCTAAGCTACGAGGGAATAATGAATAAATATCTTTAAATTTTGCAAAATTTAGATGCCATTGATGATGATATTAGCGATATACTTGAGGAAAGGAAAAAGTAGTTCCAAATAGTACTATAATTTAATTTGTAGAGGTAAGGCAGCAGAAACTAGTTCAAATTAATTAAAGGCAAATTTAAGAGAAGCATCGGGAAATGTATCTTCACAAATAATGATCAACTCCTGAAATAGAATTATAATTATGTTGGTGATAAATTTATAACTCTTACCAACAGAATAGGATTTTTGTAGAACACATTAAGAACAGCAAGATAGACACAAAAAGCTGGAATAACTCAGTGGGTCTGACAGCATCTCTGGAGAAAAGGAATAGGTGACGTTTCGGGTCGAGAACTCGAGAGATGCTGTCTGACCCGCTGAGTTACTCCAGCTTTTAGTGTATATCCAGTTTAAACCAGCATATTAAGAACAGCAAAATGGGTTTCTCACCTATAATTAGTAATCTTTACAAATTTTCCCAAGACAAAATATAATTTAATCCATTGAATTAGCAGGCAAATTAAGTCAACTATTAATACAACTGCATCTGAGGAGGATGTTGAAATAGTAGCCTGTTCTTGAACATAAATGAATTAATATTTTATTGTCACATGTGACAAATCACAGTGAAATTCTTTGTTTTGCATACCCAAGGTATGCAAAGAGTCGCCACATAAAGGGCGCTGACAAAGTTAAAGTTTAGCCTGATTAGAACAATTGTTTCGGAATGGTAAAATTAATTAAAGAAAGTATTGGGGATTTAAAAATATACACCTTTTTATAATTAGAACAGTCCAAAAGAACCTGAAACAAAAAAAGCTATGTTCTTTTACTTTCTCAGAAAAAAATACAAGGGCATACATCCGTGGGGTGCCAGAGGGAGATTCATAATATAGCATCAACCAGAGTTTTTGATGTGGAATAAAAATTTAAACACCATCCATTGTTAAGCTAATGCATATGTTGATAAGTTCTCCCTTGGTCTTGTAAGGAAAAGATTTTATTACAGCTTTTGAATGGCAATTTTCCATTATTTAGTTTCTCCCCAATTAGTTTGAAATTTGTGGACATAATAAGTTCAGAGATTCTAGGATCGGAATTAGGCAATTCAGCCCATCAAGTCTACTCCGCCATTCAATGATACCTGATCTATCTTTCCCCCTCAACCCCCATTCTCCTGTCTTCTCCCCAAAATATCTGCCACCCATAGTATTTCACATGTATGTCATGTCAATAATATTTCAAATTTATGTCATGGTATTTAAATAACAAACTTATTCAAACAAATGTATTTATGCTTTAAATCACATTTGTATGGAACATGAGATCAGATTCCATATTTACACCACAGTGGAGTAAGGCATGATTTTCACATCGTAGAATGCAATTTACATTTGTATCTTAAGTGGTCTTCATTTCAAAAATGCAATTTTTTTTCTCTGGATGAAAGCAGACACATTGAAATCCTAAACTTGTCTGCTGCAGAAGAGAAAGAAAGTCATGGCTGCAATTGTAAATGTTTCAACCATAAATCGAAGATAGACACAAAATGCTGGAGTAACTCAGCGAGACAGGCAGTATCTCTGGAGAGAGGGAATGGGTGACGTTTCGGGTCGAGACCCTTCTTCAGACTGAGGAAGGATCTCGACCCGAAAAGTCACCCATTCCTTCTCTCCAGAGATGCTGCCTGTCCCGCTGAGTTGCCCCAGCATTTTGTGTCTATCTTCGAGTTTAAACCAGCATCTGCAGTTCTTTCCTACACGTCGTTTCAACCATAATGCTAGTGAAAGGACCTTAATCCCACCACCAAGTATTATGAGGGTGAAAAAAAAAGGCAAAACTTACAAACGTGTCCTCATTTTCGTTACTGTTTTCTACTGACATGCTGTTGGCAGGGCTTCCTGTGGGCACAACACTGCCACTGCTGTGTAACAGCATGTTTTTATCCTGAGGGGAAGACATGCTCTGCAACGGTCGAGACATACAATGGCACAACGTCACACCACAAAATGACAGTTCATTAATCAGGCCACAAGCATGCAGTTAGGTGATCGACAAACATCAACATTCTACACAAGCAACGGCGAATTGCATTTCATGTGCAAAAATAACGTGCACCGTCACTAAACGAGTCAGATCGGGTTTAAAAAAAAACTGAAGCCTGTCGTAAATAAAACTAAAGGTGCTGCAATTTGTCACTCGTCATACAAAACTGGCACATCTGCTTTGCACGCCATGGGAAGGTTTATTCTCCATGCTATTCGAGACAAGGATTATTTGACATGCACCTGGAGCTTTATTTTTTTAGAATACGGACATGCACAGCTTTAGGTGACAGTGAGTTTTAAATCTTCTCTGCAGAGCTTCATGCAGATTATTTAATTCAGTTACCTGAACCCTAAAAATTAATATAAAAGGAATTTTGCATTGAACCCAAATGGTATATGCTATTCAGCAGCACCAACATCATATCATATCATATCATATATATACAGCCGGAAACAGGCCTTTTTCGGCCCTCCAAGTCCGTGCCGCCCAGTGATCCCCGTACATTAACACTATCCTACACCCACTAGGGACAATTTTTTTTACATTTACCCAGCCAATTAACCTACATACCTGTACGTCTTTGGAACATGAGGCTTTGTTTGCCACCATGAACTCTTCCATGATGCAATATAAATCCGATTAAGGGGGTTACTATAGTTTTAGGAAAGCAATCCATCAGGCCTGCTCCCCCTCCCTTTATTTCCCTATATCCCTTCAAATTATTCTCTCTCACACATGCCCATCAACTCCCCTTTGATTTATTACCATGCGGGACAATTTACAACAGCCAATTAAGCTACTAACAAGTGTTTGTTTAGTTTAGTTTACCGCCGACCAGCGATCCCCATACACTCGCACTATCCTACATACTTAGGGATAATTTCCAATTTTTACCGAAGCCAATCAACCTACAGATCTGAAGAAGGGTCTCGTTCCTTCTCTCCTGAGATGCTGCCTGACCTGCTGAGTTACACCAGCATTTTGTGAAACCTACAGATCTGTACGTCTTTGGAGTGTGTGAGGAACCGTAGCATCCGGAGAAAACCCACAGGGAGAACGTACAAACTGCACAGAGACAGCACCCGTAGTCGGGATCAAACCCGTGTCTCGGCGCTGTAAAGCAGCAACTCTACCGCTGCGCCACCGCGCCGTGGGAGAGAACTGGAGGGCGTCTTTCAGAATCTACATGGTCACGGGAAGAATATGCAAACTCACCTAAATAGCACCCAAGATCAGGGTCCAGTCTGGGCCATCAGACCCCTGAGGCTGCAGCACTTACAACTGTGTCGCTGTGCTGCCCCACGATCATTACCAAGTTCAAAAACTCCCAACCAGCCACTGAAATTCAGGTTGTGAAGCTTATTTCTTTTAGAGGTACCAGTAAATATTTGGAAAACATCGCATGACGGAGGATGATAAATCTCCACAAAGTAAATGTAAGCTTTATTCATTTCCGTGCTGAGGTATTCATGGAAATACATTCATCTAGTTTTTGAACTAATATAAATTGTTCATTGTAGCAAAGTTATTGAAATTGCCAAAGTGTTTTTCATGGGACCATCCATTCAATGTTTAAACTTTACTATTTAATGGCCTTATAATGTAATGCGGTTCTACATTGATAGATCGAATATTCATGTCTCACGATATCAAAAGTCAAGTTAAAAGTATAATGTAAAGGCACAACACAGTGATTTACCTCATGTGCAAGAAGAGGTTTAGTCTCTAAGGGCTGCTTGCCTTTTCGTTCTTCTCGTACAGGCAAAAGTGACTTCAGAAATTTTGGTGGCTGAGGGGAAAATGCTTTAAGTGGACTACCCAATGAATGATGACCCTCTGCTGCAGTACCTACGAGGGAAAGGAATAAAAGAAAAGAACTTCATAAGTTATAGGAGCAGAATTTGGCCATTCAGCCCATCAAGTCTACTCAGGTTCAGTTTATTGTCACGTGTGCCGAGGTACAGTGAAAAGCTTTCGTTGTGTGCTAACCAGTCAGCGGAAAGACAATATATGATTACAATCGATCTATTCACTGTACAGATACATGAAAGACATGATAAGGGAATAACGTTTAGTACAAGGTAAAGCCAGTAAAGTCTGATCAAAGATAGTCTGAGGGTCCTCAATGAGGTAGATAGTAATTCGGCACTGCTCTCTATTTGCGGTAGGATGGTTGATGGCTGATCAATCTTTCCCTCTCAACTCCATTTTCTGTCAATCTCCATCTTCAAAA